>NC_090924.1:260996654-261621654 GCF_040938575.1 Ambystoma mexicanum
CACAAGCGGAGGCAGGTCCAGTTTACATCACTTCACAATTTCCTCTGGCCCCTCCAGAGAGATTTAATGGAGACCCAAAGCACTTCCGAACATTCTTGAATCAATGTCGCTTACATTTTCTGTGCCGACCTGGTTCTTTTCCTGATTCTGCCACTAAGGCTGCATTTTTGTTGTCACACCTAGGTGGTACAGCTGCAGCATGGGTGAATCCCCTTCTGGAAGAGGGTAGTCCTTTATTGTTTGACTGCGATGCCTTGATTGAGGCCATGGGCAAGGTGTTTGATACCCGATACAAGGCTCAAATCATGGAGCTGGAATTGTTGCATCTACAGGGGGATTTGACTCTTCTAGCCTATTTAGCCAAATTCAACCAATTGGCAGCTGAGACGGGGTGGCCTGATGATAAGAAGGCATCACTGTTTTACAAGGGGTTATCAGATGCATTAAAGGACATGCTGGCTATGGTACCAGTAGTTCCTGTCACCTTTCCATAACTACTTGAACTAGATCTTCAGATAGATGTGCACAAAGCCGCAAGAAAAGGGGAAAAAAGGGGTCTCGTACCCGAACTCCACATTAGTCCGGCGCCGACTACGGTTGCATCTGAACCAATGCAAATTGGCGCGGCTACACGGGGTCCCCTTTTTCAGAAGAAAGAGACCACAGGAAGAAAAACAATTTATGTTTTTATTGTGGGTCTTTAGAGCACCTATTAAAAGCATGTTCAAAGAAACCTACCAAGAAACAGGGAAACTTGACAGCTCGGCAATGAGAGGAGTCCAATTGCCGAGCACTAATGTTTCTATGGACTCTACAGCTAATCAGCCTATAGCTACACAAGTAAACTTTAGGTTACCTCAAGGCAGGGTCGTTCATGCCATAGCTATATTGGATTACGGAGCTACCGGAAACTATATCGACACCTCCTATGCCAAGTATTTGGAGTTGTGTATTGTGGAAAAAGAAACCCCTGTGATGGTCAATGCAGTTGATGGTTCGACCCTGATATCTTGTATGGTGGTTCAACAGACCGATGACCTGGTTATGGAGACAGGATTAGGACATTCTGAAAACATATATTTTGGTCTGATCTCTGCACCACAATTCAAACTTATTCTGGGAATACCGTGGCTTCGTTTGCATAATCCCTCTATTGACTGGCACAAAGGCTCTATTGGATTTCTGTCAGAATACTGTGAGACTAAGGGCCTCATTACACGGTAGGCGGTAGGGACATACCGTTACCGGTAAGGGATTACCGGTATCGGTAAATCCCCTCCCCAATCACGAACCGGACATACCGCTATTAGCGGCACCGCAAAGTACGGTGGCACTATTAGCGGCAAGTCCGTGAGCGCGCGGCCCCTCAGACCGGAAATAGCGGCATAGCGCTAATATCACGGCATCACGAGCCATGCGTACATGGCAATACCGGCATGTAGTAGACCCAAAGAACCCTTACCGGCAAGGCGCTAATACCGGCATCGCGAACCACACGTTAAAAGAGCACAGCAGAGTTCCCACCTGCCACAGGTGGACAAAATCAGCACAGGTGGAAGCAATGGAGACTGGCAGCACAAAAGAGCACACCACACCCCTCCCCACACCCATTCCCACACCAAGATGGATGCAATACTAGCAGCATTACATGGGCTAGAGGACATGATTGCAGTGCAGCAGCTACAACAACAGGCAGCACAGAGGAGACGCAGGAGGAGGAGGAGGAGGGCAAGACAGGCGCAGCAAGCACCACCAGTGCACCTAGTGATACCACAGAGGCAGCCACCAATTCCCAGGATCAGAGCCAGTCCAGTCAACCTAACCCCTGAGCAGATACACACCCTGTACCGTCTGGACTGGGATACCATCACCACCATAGTAGACATGATATACAACGACATTGTGAGTCTCATTGACATCCGTACTGCCATCCCCCCTCTACTGAAGGTAGTAACAGTGCTCCACTTCTTGGCCACAGGCACCTACCAGCATACGGTAGGTCAGATGCATGGCATATCACAACCAGTATTCTCACGCACACTGAACCAGGTGCTCGATGCCCTCCTGCAGCACACAAGTCAACACATATACATGCCACGGACTGCCCAGGAGATCTCCAACACCAAAGTTGGCTTCCATTCACTGGCAGGCATCCCAAGTTGCATCGGGGCCATCGACTGTACCCATGTAGAACTGGTGGTCCCACATGCCAATGAGGTAGTGTACCGTAACAGAAAGCAATACCACTCCATCAACGTCCAAATGGTATGTGACTCCAATAAGATCATCACACATTGCTGTGCCCGATATCCCGGTTCAACCCATGATGCAATGGTCCTGCGGAACTCGACAATACCACGATACATGGAGCGACATGCTGGACAACGTTCGTGGCTACTTGGTGAGTAGCAGGCCGACCACATGTCAGTGTGATGTGGATTGTGAGTGGGGGGGGAGATGCATACTCCAACTGGGCGTGAATGGGGGGGGGGAGATGCATACTCCAACTGGGCGTGAATGGGGGGGAGGGAGGGAGATGCATACTCCAACTGGGCGTGAATGGGGGGGGGAGATGCATACTCCAACTGGCCGTGAATGGGGGGGGGGGAGATGCATACTCCAACTGGGCGTGAATGGGGGGGGGGGAGATGCATACTCCAACTGGCCGTGAATGGGGGGGGGGAGATGCATACTCCAACTGGGCGTGAACTGGTGTCATGAGAAGAATGGACATACATATTTGCATCACTGTACAGTGAGGCAGCCCACAATGGACCAGAGACAAAACCACATGCTGGAAGTGAGTACCACGGCAAACATATTAATCCATTACGCCAAACAGGCCATTCCAAACAACATGCACACCGCACAACACACCATTCCCCCCATTACACAAATCAGCAACATGCATATCAAAATCACAACTGAAATGTACGCTGAACAACATCAGAAATGGTCCGCGCACATGAGTGCATACAAATGGATCCCCTGTAGCCATTGTGGTGAGGCACACCCGTACCCCACCACAGAATTGCCATCAAACAGCATGGGGACATCAACTGAGGAATGGCAGTGTACTAGCAGTGTGGCACTAACGTTGCCAGGTCCAGGAAACACAAATCACTTAAACTCTGGCGGGACATGGCAATCCCTGCTGTATGCATGCATGGTGCATGTCCACTTGCAAGGACCACCTCACCTTCCCACATTGCAGTTACCCTGATTGCCATGCGTGCTTGGATCAGTGGATGTCGTTGAATATGCAGTGTTTGTTTGTGTGATATGTGCACGCTCCACATTATGTAGACACTTACACATACCCATTGTTGCACCCATGCAGGTGATGCAGGTTATCCCCTGAAGAGGTGGCTCCTTACCCCTGTGCGGAACCCACAGAACAGGCACGAAGAGGACTACAATCATGCACACACCCGTACCCGCGTGGTGATCGAGCAGACATTCGGCCTATTGAAGGAACGCTTCCGGTGCCTCAGCAGGTCGGGCGGGGCACTCCTGTACGGGCATGAGAAGGTGGCCAAGATCACCATGGCATGTGTCATGCTTCACAATATGTGTATCAGACGGAATGTGCCAATGCCCCCTGACATAGAACTGCGACCACCGTCTGAGGATGATGACGGGGATGAGGATGGAGGAGAGGGGGCTGCAGGTCATGCAGGTGGCGATGCCCATGAGGGACGTGCTGTGCGGCAGCACCTGATAGACCATTGTTTCTGATGCACATGGATTAGGAGGGTGCAATTGGTGTTCAGCTCAGGGCACGGGGTGTATGGAGGACATAAACACAGTGCACCCTTCAACAATAAAGCACACATACACAATGATCAATGTCCAGTCATGTGATTATCCATGCCATTACGTGTGTATTGAGCATTATGACATTCAAACGTGCATGTACCCTCCACCCCAACAACCCTCACCCCCCTCCCCCCACAACTCCCCCAAACACCCTCACCCCCCTCCCCCCACAACTCCCCCAAACACCCTCACCCCCCTCCCCCCACAACTCCCGCAAACACCCTCACCCCCCTCCCCCCACAACTCCCCCAAACACCCTCACCCCCCTCCCCCCACAACTCCACCGAACATGGTGTGCACATCAGTGCTGGATTAGTTCCCAAGTGTCAACAGGGACAGGCTGGCCCTACTTCCCTCCTCCACTACCACCATTGGGGGGTTGTGAGTCTGACCGCCGCAAGGACCGGCTGGACCTGCGCAGGATGGTTGTCTGGTCGGAGCTAGTAGACGAGGGGGTGGCTGGTTGATCTGCTCCCTGTGAGTGACGCATGCTCTCCATCGCCTCAGCAATGCGCGTTAGGACCTGCCTCACAGCGGCCATCTCGTCACATAGGCGCGTCGTGTTGCTGTCCATGGCAGCTTTCATGTCCCTTGACAACACCCGGATCTCCTCCCTGGTCGAGGCAGCCTCGCTCACTTGCCGGGCAACCAGGGCATTGAGCTCCTCCTGGCGCTGGCGTATCAGGCTCATGGTGTCGTCTGCGGCCCTGCCCCTGTTACTCCTCGGCGCAGCTTGCTGCATGTGGCCGACATCAGGTGAGCTCGCCACGGGACTGAATGACCCATCCATTGCATCTCCGGCATGCACCTCATGGATGCTGCCATTGGATGTGTTGCATGGGCTGTGGCGTGGGGACAGCTGGGTGCTGGGTGTACGCTGCCCTTCCGGTGTCGGACATGGGTCGTCCACATCACTCATAGGTGCCGTGGCTGCTGCTTCCCCGACGGAGCTATTGGCTGCGGACGGCGTGCCTTCTGGCACTGGCTCCTGAGTGGTGGGGGTGGGTGGTGGGGGTGCTGCCACAGTGTCGGATGGCATTTCGACCCTTGGTGTGGTCGTTGCGTGGGTGGCTTTTGAACGCTGGGTCACTCCAGATATCCCAGTGCCCCTCGATGTACTGGGCCTGGTGCCTGCATCCTTTCCCTTGGCCTGCTTTTTGGGTGGTGGGGCCTGCGTTGCAGAGTCCAGCTCCTCACTGTCAGATTGTGACCCTGTGGGGGAGCAAGACAGGGATAACATCAGTGATGGGTCAACGTGCATCATGCATATGTTGTTGTTGCTGCAGTTCTTTGGATTTGGACATCTAGTTTGGGCCTGCAGGTTGTTGGCCAGATGGGTGGGTCATCCGGACATGTGTCAGGGTGACACGTGTGTGAGGTGCTGCATGCATGTGGTTGTGTGGGGATGTGCAGGGCATATATGCAGGGTTGTGTACATGTGTGTGTGATGACCCCATCCATTAGCTGATTCCCAATTCACATTTGGGGGAGGGACTCATGCTTGGCATTGCTGTGTTTTGCGTGGTCACTCACCTCCGTCTGACGTTGTTGCCACACCACACTCCATTCGGCCCACTCCCTCGATGGATTCTATGCCAATGGTGCTGGCACATGTCTCCTCCCACTCCTGCATCTTCATCGGGGATCCACCTCCGCCTCCTGTGCCCATGGCCAGATTCCTGTTGGCCGATAAAATGCTGCGTACACGGAGGCGCAGATCATCCCACCGCTTGCGCACGTCCTTTACGGTGCGGGGGGTGGAGCCCACCGCACTGACTTTCTGCGCCACCTCAGCCCAGATTTCCTTTTTTCTCAGGAGTGCCGGGCGCCGCATGTCGCTAGCGAACACTACGTCTGCATTTGCAGCCAGGGTGTCTGCCAGCATTTTCAATTCCTCGTTTGAGAAGCGTTCTTTGCGCTGGCGCGCATCGGCTTTCTTTAGGGCCTTGGGCATTGTTTGTTCTTGTGGGATGTGGTTTTGCCAGTCGTGGTGTTGCTGCAGGTCCTGAGTGCAGGGGATGGCAATGGATTGTGTTTTTAAAGATGGCCACCGGGCTCTTTCCCGTTCCGGTGCGATGACGCTATTTCCGGTTCCGGTGTTTTACGGTGACCGCTAATAGCAGTGACCGCTAACAGCGGTGACCGCTAATAGCGTGCAGCATGAGGGCGGAGGTGCTATCAGCACTTTGGTCGGAGCCGGTAAGGTGCTTTTGCGCCATGGCGGTAGGGTCATTTACCGGCATGGCCCTATGCGCGTGTCCGCTAACTCGTAATGGAACGCTATTAGCGGCCTCCTACGATGGCGGACACGCTAATAGCGCCATGACGGTAAATCACATTTTTTAGCGCCTACCGTGTAATGAGGCCCTAAGTGTTGCACCAGAACGACCCCAGCGAATAACCCTTGCCGTCATTTGATGGATACAGCGTCTACCATTGGGGCTGTCTTGGTAGGTGATTTGCCCAATGAATATTCTGAATTTAGGGATGTGTTTGATGAAGGGGGAGGTACTCTATTACCCCCTCACAGACCATACGATTGTCCCATTGATTTGGTTCCTGGGGCTAAAATCCCATCTGGACGAATATATTCTCTTACCCATAAGGAGGATGTTATCCTTAAAGACCATATTGAGCAGTCCCTAAAATCTGGTTTCATACGTCCCTCTCGGTCGCCTGCAACATCCCCTTTGTTCTTTGTGCCCAAGAAGGAGGGAGACCTCCGTCCATGTATTGATTATAGGGCCCTTAATGCCATCACTGTACACAATCAGTATCCCATACCTCTCATCTCTGTACTTCTGGATCAGTTGGGGTCATCTGTCATCTTTACCAAATTAGATCTCCGTGGGGCTTATAATCTGGTTAGAATCCACAGCGGAGACGAGTGGAAGACTGCCTTCAAAACCAAGTATGGTCTATTCGAGTATAGTGTCATGCCGTTTGGGCTCTGCAATGCGCCGGCTACATTTCAGTACTTTATCAATGATATATTCCATGATATGATGGACCAGTTTCTAGTGGTGTATCTAGATGACATACTAATATATTATGCATTTTATGATTTACACGTAAATCATGTTACCCGTGTCTTACAGAGGCTTTGTGATAACAGTTTGTATGCAAAACTAGAGAAGTGTATCTTTCATGTTTCAGAAGTGGAATTTTTGGGATATGAAATAAGCAGTAGAGGAGTGCAAATGAGTACGTCTAAGGTTAAGGTAGTTCTGGATTGGCCGATACCCACGACATTAAAAGCCTTACAGTTCTTTCTAGGCTTCGCAAACTTTTATAGGAGGTTTATTAAAAATTTCTCCTCCTTGGTCGCACCATTGACCGCTTTAACGAGTAGCAAAACGCCATTCATTTGGGATGAGACCTGTGATCAAGCCTTCTGGCGTCTCAAAGCAGCTTTTACCAGCGCACCAGTACTTCAACATCCAAATCCACATCTATCTTTTGTGGTAGAAGGAGACGCATCCGACGTCACCCTTGGTGCCATTTTGTCTCAAGTATGTCCAGAAACAAAGGGACTACATCCGGTGGCGTTCCATTCAAGAAAACTAACTTCGTATGAAAGGAACTATACGATCACCGAAATGGAGCTACTGGAAGTACGCCACTCGTTCATTACTTGGCGGCATTACTTATTGGGTTCAGCCTTTCCTGTTCAGGTATTCACCGATCATAAAAATCTGGTAGCTTTACAGTCGGTAACATGTTCTACGGCTAGACATGCTAGGTGGCATGAGTTATTTTACATGTTTAATTTCACCATTACCTATCGGCCTGGTTAACTGCATATGAAAGCTGATGACCTCTCACGTATCCATGGCGAGACATCCCCGCCCAGATCGGATGGACCGCTTCTATTACCACACCAGGTAGTCTGTAGTTGCACCCTTCAACCTACATTGTGTAAAGATTTACAGGAGTGGGTAAAAAACAACCCCGCAGAATCTGTTAAACTCAATCTTGAAATAAGAAACGGCTTGCCCCATATCAAAGGTCTATTGTTCCTTCCGGATGATGATACACGGAAAAAGGCTATCCAATGGTGCCATGATTCAAGGTTGGCTGCTCATCCGGGAAATAAAAAGACTGTTGATCTCTTACAACGTTGGTGCTGGTGGCCTTCTATGGTTAAGGGTGTTGCCTTACATATTGCTCATTGCTACGTATGCGCCCAGTGCAAAAACACAAATACAAAACCTGTTGGGCTTTTACGCTCTATGCCGATCCCTGAGTATCCTTGGTACATGATCTCGATGGACTTCGTAGTCGATTTACCTCCTGTCTCTGGTTATGACACTATATGGGTAATCATTGACTATTTTACCAAGATGGCATTATTTGTACCATGTCAAGGCTTGCCTTCCACCCCAAGACTGGCAGATCTGTTTATTAAGAACATATTCCGTTCTTTCAGGCTCCCCTCGGTTTTCATCACAGATAGAGGTTTGCAGTTTACTTCTCACTTCCGGAGATCACTCACTACTTCCTTTGGCATTGATGAAAGATATTCCAGCGCTTACCACCCTCAAACCAACGGGCAAACGGAATGTCTAAACTCCACATGGAACAATATCTTCGGTGCCTGACACATCAGTACCGAGATACATGGCTGTCACTAATCCCTATGGCTGAATTCGCGTATAATAACTCATTGCACACGTCTACGCGATCTTCCCCATTTTTTGCTGTTCGGTCGACATCCTAGGTTCCTGCCTGTCTCTCCCGTTTTACCTGCACGCCATCCGGCGGCCTCTTCTTGCATCCAACACATGTGCTCAGTTCAGCTCAGGTGAAGGAACATCTTAAGTCTGCTCAGGTTAACAGCAAGAGATTCACGGATGCCCACCGTTCCCCAGGCCCCCGATTACGGGTTGGGTGGAAAGGTTTGGTTGTCGACTAAGAATCTGCGGCTGCCGGGTAGGAAGACGCTTTCTTCCACGTTTTGTGGGCCCATATGTGATTACGGCTGCGATCAATCCACTGGTGGTACGTTTGTCTCTTCCTGCCAAATGGAAGGTGCATCCCGTTTTTCATGTTTCTCTCGTTAAACCTTATCTACCAGATACCGTTCTCCCTTCGCATCCTCCTCCTGTCATGGTTCAAGGGGAAGAGGAGTATGAAGTTCATAGGATTCTGAACACCAAAGTCGTTAAGGGAGTCAGGATGTATTATGTGGACTGGAAAGGTTATGGCCCGGAGGAGAGGACCTGGGAACCCGTCCAGCATATGCATGCTCCTCGTTTGATTTCGGACTTTTGGGCCTCAAGGAGACGGGATCTGTCTTTAGGGAGGGGAACTGTCATGCATAGACTGTTGCGTGAGAGGTCACGCGTCCTGCATTTAGTGAAAATAAGAAGGGAAAACAATCGATTAAAGAACATTGGCATACAGGGTTTATTAGCACAAAGCCCTGCTCGCCGCAGTGAATGGAAGTTACGTTGGAAGCTAAGGGATCCGTTGCTAAGGAGATGCAACGTTCACCTCAGATCACGACGTTAGTCATGTGATTTTGGTTACTTAACCACGCCTTCACAAGTGTCCAGTGCTTCTGATCGAGCATTTTCAGTGGCGTTCAGTTTCTAGCCTCTGTTTGTGTGTTTTGATTACATTCGGGCTTTGACCTGGTTTTTGGAATTATTCTTGCATCTGGATTGTCCTTGTCTGTTTAGGAAATTAACTCTGTTTTCCTGGTTTTCAGACCCTTGCTATCGCCCCTGGACTTCGTCTGGTATTTACCCTTGTCTTTGATACTGCTTGCTAGGTTTATTGATCCAGACTGAATTTTGGACTCCTTTTCTCTTGTTTATGTTTTTTGCTGCTTTGTTCAAGTACTTACCTTCAGGATCTGTAGTTTGGGACTGCCTCTGCCGCGCCGTGGGACAGCCTCCGCTGCGCCGTGGGACAGCTTCCGCTGCACCGTGGGTCAGCCTCCGCTGCGCCGTGGGACAGCCTCCGCTGCGCTGTGGGACAGCCTCTGCTGCGCCGTGGGACAGCTTCCGCTGCATCGCGGAGTTCTCTACTGTGTACTGAACACAGAACTCAGACTACCTCCACGCTCTTTAGACAATCCTGAGCCGTATTGTTTTTCAACTGCAGAACACCTCAAGTTTTCATCTTAGCCAACTATCTCTTTGGAAGTGTTTTCGCACTTCATGAGCCTGACGAATGGAAATCTTCGGGTAAGAGGATCTAGTCAAAATGTATCTAGAATTATCGTTCACCAATTCGCTGTGAATAGTAGTATCATTAGTGCCTAATTCTTTTGCAGAAAAAAGAAAACTAGTGGATATCGCCTTAGACATATTTTGTGGCTACTCTTCATAGTTTGTCATTGCTATTCAGGTTAGTTGAATTTACGGAAAGGAACTGCATTGTGAAGCCTTAGTCAGTATTGTCCTAAACTAATCTTGTTTGTTGTTTGCTCCCTACAGCCACGAGGTCTCGGTGGGAATCCAATCCAATCTTTCAATTAATAGATAACTTTGTATGTGTATTCCGTCATTCAGAGTGATACATAAGTGGGAACAATTCTTCTTCTACACTACGGGGTCAAGTTTCAGAAGTGGAATTCTGACATGAAGACAGTGAGTTGAAAATTGTGCAATACAGCAAGAACCAGTTGTTTAATACTTCAATCATTAGTTGCTGGGAGGAATAGCTATACATGGTATCATAGTACTTTATGACTAAGCGGTTTTGCATGATGTTTTTACATGTGCCAATGTGGTGTTTTATGCTTATGTGTTTATTGTATTTATATAGAAATTGTATATCATTTTATGTTGAATATTGTAACCTGTGTGCCTAATGATGGTATATTGGCATAAAGCAATAAAGGAAACAAAACGAATGAGTGTGACCTCCTTCCTTTCATAAAAGTAATTAGGATAGTATCAACCCTAACACTGGAGCCAGTGCTAGACTGAATAAAGACATTATCAAATAAATGCCATTCCAGTCCCTCTGGAAGGTCAATATGGCTCTGACAACCGGGCATGAAGAAGACCAGGGGAGTTGCTAGGTCTGGAAAAGATCCGGGGCTAAACTGATGTTGGAACTGTTGGGACTGGGGGCTAGCTAGTCTTTTGGCTGTAGCTCCTGAGATTCTATCCGGGGCTACAACCAAAAGATCAGGGGCTATAGCCCCCTTAGCCCCCCCTAGCAACGCCCCTGAAGAAGACTCTGTCTACTTCCGGCTTTACGCAGGCAGTGCACTGCCAGGAAATCTACCAATCCGCCCTCAGGGCAGCCCACCACAGGAGGAGGAGGGATTTCCAGTAGTAGAGCACCAGGAGGGACAATACTACACATATGTACATGACGTGGCAGGTTTTGGTACTTTGAGGCTGTTCAGGTTCTGGGTGCATGTGGTATTTGGGTGGACATACAAGAGGAAACTGTGTGGAGAACCGTCATGAACACATTTAAAGACAAGAGTGAAGGCTTTGAGTAGGTGCCTTTGGGGACGGATCAAAAGACATTGTGGGAGTGAAATGTGGTTGGGTAAACAATATGGGGCAGTGAAGATGATGGCTGTTTCCAGTGGTCTGGAAACAGTAAGGGGAAAGTTGCACCCATAAACCGGGCAATAGATACTTTTTCTAGGTATGCACCTATGCATGATGGTTTGGGTGTTGTGGAATGTGATTTGAGTAGGTTACTTTCTCGACCTCTCCCTCAACTATGCTCTATGGGGACTCTGGACCAGACATGTTTAATCATCCTGAGCTCTTCAGTTGCATTTAAATGAAGTCACCCTTTGGTTGACTCACACCCTGACACAGCCGTTTCTTTTCTCCACTCTGTTGTATCTGATACACTTGATGTTCTTGCCCCTGTCATGAGGATCCGTTTGAAGCCCAAAGCCAAGTGCAACTCTTGGTACAACTCAGACCTTGTCACCCTTAAACGTAAGTGCTGTGTGGCCGAGACTAAATGGCATGCTTCTGATACATCCTCTGACAAACTGGCCTGCCGTCTGCTCCAAAGGCAATATTCCTCTCTGTCCACACCCAGAAGAGAGCCCACATCCAAGCCTGCATCTCTGCAGCATCTAACAACTCGGCCGAACTCTTTAAAATCTGCAAGGAGCTGGCCAATCCTGCTGCAGTCTCTACCTCCCTCCCAGGCCCTCTGCACGGCTCTGGCTTCTCATTTCATCTCTAAAACTGAGGGCATCCTGCCCTCTCTCTCTTCCTCTCCCCCTCCTCCCTGCTCTTCCGCTGGTCCTTCTTCGGCAACCTCTCCTCCCTCCTTCTCTGCCTTTCCCCTGTTCTCCCCAGACAAGGTTTCTAGACAAGTCCGATCTATGAAAGTCTAGTCAAAACAGGTTCCCCCCTGTTCCTCCAAAACCATCAAGGACCACATTGACAGCCAGCAAGTGCAGGGTGGCTGAGAGGAAATGGCTTGCTTCACGTACATCCTCTGACAAACTGGCCTGCCGTCTGCTCCAAAGGCAATACCGGCTCGCTGTTCGCACTAAGAAGAGAGCTCACATCCAAGCCTGTGTCTCTGCGGCATCCAACAACTCGGCTGAACTCTTTAAAATCTGGAAGGAACTGGCCAATCCTGCCGCAGTCTGTACCTCTCCTGTCCCTTCCCAGACCCTCTGCACGGCTCTGGCTTTTCACTTCATCTCTAAAACTCAGGACATCCTGTCCTCTTTTTCTCCCTCTACTGCCTTCACTTCCTCTGGCCCTTCTGCTGCCACCTCTCCTCCCTCCTTCTCTGCCTTTCCCCTGTTGTCCTAGATGAGGTTTTTAGACAAGTCCGATCTATGAAAGTCTCGTCAAAACAGGTTCACCCCTGTTCCTCCAAAACCATCAAGGACCACATTGACTCCGTGGCTCCTGCTCTTACTGATTTCTGCACCCACTCCTTCACCACTGGAGTCTTCCTTTCCCCCTGAAGCACTCCCTTGTGCACCCTCTTTTTAAGAAACCCTCTGCTGACCCGTCCTGCCCGGCTAACTATCACCCAATATCCAGAATTCCTTTCCTGGGCAAACTCCTGGAAAAGCTAGCCAACTTCCAGCTTAATCTTCACAATTAATCTGTTGGCTGTCTCCTTGACCATCAGTCTGGCTTCAGAGCTGCCAGAAGCACAGGAACTGCTCTCCTGAGCATCCGTGAAAACCTGCTCTCCAACCTCAATTCCAACACCCCCTGTGTCCATATCTTACTTGATCTCTCTTCTGCCTTTGACATGGTCAACCATGCAATCCTGCTCAACCGTCACCGTGTTAACCTGGGTATCACTGATCAGGCCCTGGCGTGGCTGACCTCATTCCTCTCTGATTGACCCTCCCAGGTCCAACTTGGGTCCCTCCTCTACTCTATTTCTATCTCTACCTGTGGCATTCCCCACAGGTCTAACCTCTCTCCCTGGCTGTGCAACCAAAAGCTGGCACTTCTTGTCCACTGCATTGCCGCTCTCTGCCCTAACTTTCAGTGCTATGTGGATGACACTCAACTCATTTTCAGGCTGTCTTCCGTCCACCTCTTCTCCTACTCTCATCTTTGACTGTCTTTGTGCTATCCAGGAGTGGTGTGCCGCCAACGATCTCTGCCTTAACGCCAGTAAGACTGAGATTCTTCTCATCAGCACACTTGCTCTCTCCTTTCCTGTCACTCTCTGGCCAGCCCCTCTTGGCCCTCTTCCTGCTCCCACCTGTGAGGCTAAAAACCTCAGGGTCATCTTAGACTCCACACTCTCCTTCTCTACTCACATATTTGATGTCTCTAATAAGTCACTCTACCAGCTGCACCTCCTCATAGGTATTTTTCCTTTTCTCTCCTTCCCGCAGAAGCTCACTGTCTCCAGAGATCTGGTTCTCTCTAGGCTGGACTACTGCAACAGGCTCTTTCTAAATCTGCCTGCTTCTACTCTCTGCCCGCTGCAACTCATCCAGAACAGGACTGCGAGACTTGTCCTTGGCTTCAAGCCCAGGGATCGTATCTCTCCAGGACTGAAATCTCTGCACTGGCTCCCACTGGCTGTGTGGATTAAGTTCAAAACCCTCTGCATTGTCCACAATGCCTTCTGGGGCCTGGGGCCTCAATATCTTCAACACTCTCTTCCTAAATATCTTCCTTCTCGAGCTCTTCGCTCATCCGCCTCCAACTCCCTTAGGGTAAGTCGCTTCTCCAAGCAACGAGTTGGTGGTAGATCTCGCTCTCTTCAGCTGGGGCCTCCCTATGGAACAGCCTCTTTACCTCCCTAAAACTTGAGGAGAACCATCTCTGGTTCCAGAAGCACCTCAAAACCTTTCTCTTTGCTTCTGCTTTCTCTCCTCCTCTCCCCTGCTGAACTCCTGGCTGATAATGAAACTGCACTGGTCACCTGGCCACCCTCTGGCCTCGGGCCCAGGTCTCCTCACCTGCCAGTTGAACCCCTGCACTGCCTGCCTGACAACTCTCACACTTGGGGACTGTATTCTGTATCCCTACAGTCCCCTACCAGCACCTGACTATTGATGTCTGCACTTACGCTTGCTTATTGCTTTATTTATTATATATTTTTTTTTACTCTCGATCCCATGTACTGCAATGCCCCCCACTGCACTTTTCCCATTCCCCCTTCCCCTGCATTTGCGCAATGTTAATGTCACCTGGCCTAGTAAGATCATTGTTTCTGTTTTCCACCTCCCTTGCCTAGTCACACCTTGAAACACTTGTCTATAGGCACGTTACAAATGCCATATCATATCATATCAAGAAGGAGCTTAGAGCAAAGTTTGGGTAAACAACACTCTGCCTGACCCGATGAAGAACATGGATGACCATGAAAGCTAAACAATAAGAGAAAAAAACAGACAAATCTTTCAAAAATCTACATCATACTATCTGCCTCACAAAGCACATGTGGCCATGCAATAAAAGCTTGTATATAAAGCCTGCCCACCACTAGAGGACAAAAACATTGTACCCGCTACATTTATGGCAGCAAACAAGACATGATCAATAGAGCAGGTGCTTCTGTGTAGTCTGAGCCATAATGCTGCAAATGCAGAATCCCTTTGGACACAAATGTACATTCTCCAACAATGATGTTACACAGTGTTTGTCAAACAAAAAAAAGATATATGCTGAAGGGAAAGCAAAAAGGGGGAATGTTTATGAATGGGTATACATTTATGAGTCTCCAGTTACTCACTACTTCTCCCTACTTTTCTTCCCATTCAACTACAACTCAAGTTTATTAACGCATCCCTAAATCTTCTTAGCCTCCCTTCAGCAAAGATCTCCTGCCTCTCTTAAAGCTGCCTGAGATGGTATAGTATCTCAAGCTTTTTGTCCCTATGTAAACCATGTGGTTGGACTTTGAATAAATGTTTCTAAAAGTCCACTTGAAGTTCAACATGGTTGAATCACCTGAAATTTTGGTGAGTCAAGTTTTCTGTAGGAACATTTTCCCAGGCCTAGAACTTGAAGCAGAACGTGAAGACTTTTTTGGCAAGACCCTAAGCATTACCCATCTCTAGAATGTTTTACCTGCCTTCTGGAGAGAAAAGGAATGTCATCCTTGCTTGAGAAAATACCTCAGACCTGTCATATGCTATGAACTCTTCGCTGTAACACCCTGTGTAATTGCATTGCTTCCTTGTTAGATGAGCTGACCTCTACTACCTGATGTCTTGCCTTCTTCTTGGTTTCTGAGGGAGAATCCTCCTTCAGTCCTACCAATCTGGCTTAAGACCCAGATGCAGCACAGAAATGGATACCATCAAGGTGATCGACAATGCCCTTAATATATTTAATGATGGCAATCCCTGCCTCCTAAATCTCCTTGAAATTTCAGCAGCATTTGATATAGTAGACCACAAAACATTTAATGACAATCTACACCGCTGCATGGGGATCAGCGAGATCATCCTCAGCTGGTTCAAATCTTACCTTGCTAATGGCCAACAGGTCGTACAAATGGAGTCCTGCAAGAGTCTATCCTGTCCCTACTGATCTTCAATCTTTACATGGAACCACTCAGAATCATCCTAACTCCACAGCACACCCACATCCATCAATATGCTTATGACAGAAAGATCTACCTCAAAATATTCTCCATAGAAGACATCCGCAGGCTCAATGCCTGCCTCACATTGATTGAGTCCTGGATGTCCAGTCCTTACCTGAAGCGCAACACCTTCAAGACTTAATTCCTACAGCTGACCAACAACACGGAACACCATAGCATCCAAACCTAACTCTCTGCTATGAATCTCGAGAGCTTCACATACCAGCTGGCCACCTGTGGCAAGTCCCTTGGGTTCAGAATCAACAGACATGTCATGTTCAAAGAGCACATACAAAGTAAGATACTTATGACATGGAACTGACTTCCTCTCCTGCGTAAAATCCAGCCCTTGATCCCAGAAAATACCTTCAGATCCACTATGCAAGCCTTGGTCCTCTCCCACCTGGATGGTGGCAATGCCCTTTTGGAACGCCTTCCGGTGACTAGCCTGGCACCCCTGAGATGTGTCCTGCATGCTGCAGCAAGGCTCATCAAAGGAATCCACAAATTCAACCACATCATCCCAACGTTCATCGAACTGCACTGGCTCCCGCTGCAAGCCTGTATCATCTTCAAATCCGGTTTTATCATCTACCAGGCTGTCACTGTGCAGTTCCCAAGACACCTCAATGGGTAACTCAGTATCTCCAGAAGCCTGCAATCCACCAGACTTAAGGAAATGTGCAAGCTTGAAGCTCAACCCCTCCAAGACTTAATTCCTGCTGCTGACCAACAACACTGAACACGCTGACATCCAGACATGGCTCTCTGCTATGAAACTCAGGGGCTTCACATCCGAGCTGGCCACCCGTGGCAAGTCCCTTGGGTTCAAAGTCAACAGGCACCTCATGTTCAAACGACACATACAAAGGAAGACACAAATGACTTGGTACCAACCTTCTCTCCTGCAGAAAATCCCACTCTCCATCCCAGAAAACAACTTCAGATCCACTGTCTAAGCCTCAGTCCTCCTACATGTGGATGGTGGCCATGTCCTTTGGGAAGTCATTACGGTGACTACCCTGGCACCCCTGTGATGTGTCCTGCATGCTGCAACAAGACACATCAAAGGAATTCACAAATTCAACTACATCACCCCAACCTTCATCGAACTGCACTGACTCCAGCTGCAAGTATGTATCATCTTCAAATCCTGTTGAATTATCTACAAGACTGTCACTGTGAAGTTCCCAAACTACCTCACTGTTAGACTCTGCATCTCCAGAGGCCTGCAATCCACCAGAAGTAAATGTGCAGGCTTGAACTCTGATGGTGCAGGAAGGAAAGAACAAAAAGGCAGGCCTTCTCTGTCTAAACTCCAAGACTATGGAACCTCGTCCCGGTCAACTTCAGACTTGGCCCATCACTTCTACAGTTCGGGAAAGAGCTCAAGACCTTCCTCTTCATGGAAAGGCTCCTCCCTAACACCTAGGTCCACACACCCTGCACTCCCGACACTACCTGAGATTCTGTGATCTGCTCCCCAATGTCTCCTCCACTGGTTGCTTTTAGATCCCTTGCTGCCAATTGCCCACCCTCACCCTCCACTGTTAGCTCCCCACTCCCTTTTTCTCTTCTTTCTTCACTGTGTTCTTCCCCCTATGATTGTAAAGCAATTCGTTGCTTCCCAAAGCTATGTCCAGGCTCAATAAAAATAATGATAATAATAATAATAATAATAATAATAATAATCCCATATATCTTGCTCTTTCCTTCTCCATTTCTAGTCCTTCTTGTGCTGTGCGCCTCCCCTTTTGCATGTTAGCTTCAACTAGGACTCAGGCAGATCACCTGAGTTCCTGGCTCATTCTGCATTTTCGAGGCCTTTATAATTACACTCACCTCCCAAAACACTGTATCATTGTGTCCCTCGCACTTGACTGATTTGTGTAATTGTTTCTGCATGTACCCGGCACTTACCCCCTTCCTTGACCCTCTGCACGAATGTTACAAGGCTTTGAAGATCAGCTCCTTCCCACTCTCCCTTTCTACTGGTGGTGCCAGATAAATCAACAATAAAGAAATAAATAAAGAAATGAATAAATGCATGCATGAATAAATACAACTAGAATCAGGTGTTTGTGGGTAGCATTCAGCCCATAAACAGATTGCTGGTAGACATGTGACCACAGGTGTCATAAAGTGCAAGGGTACAAACCAACCTAAAATCACTACTGGCAGTATTCCGGTATTACCACCAGGATACCAGCAAATTGTAACACTGTTACCGGCACTCAGTCCAGTAGATTTACTGTCAGATTACGAGTGCTGGTAAATGAAGTTAATTCCCATTCCAAGGAGTTCCATAGGACTCCATGGGTGGGTCTCCCAGTATTACTGGCACTGGTAATACCAGTGCCGGTAACACCGGTTATTTTTGCTAGTGGGATACCAGAATTACCTCCAGCTCACAGCTGGAGGTAATTCTGGACACCGTGCCAGCAAACTTCGATTTTGCCAGTGCAGTAACATGCCACTCAGTAAATGGAATTACCAGCACGTTATTACTGCAGCAGCAAACTCTTAATGAGGTTGATTTTTTGCTAAGAGCAAATGAACATTCAAATCAAGTGTCTCCTTTATCTCACACAGCAAACGATTTCAACATAGAAGCTTTTGGGATAAAGAGTGTGTGTTTAGCTCAAACTCCTCCCTATTCCTCTTAGTCCACAACATTCCTTACCTACTTCCATCGCCTGTCTGACATTTCTGTTCTTGGTAGAATTTCACTGCTGGGAATTCATGAGTTTCTTATTCTACATCAAAACAACGCATTTCCTTTTTTGTTTTTGCCCATGGTGCTGTTGCTATATCGGGGCCTTGTGATAGCGTCAGCGACCTACCCATGTCAAGGGGGGATGGTGTACCCTGTCAATCTGGGGCAGGAGGCCTACCAGGGTGTTTGTGAGAGCCAGTCTGGTGCCAGAGGCAGGATGAGGGAGTTGGGAGAACCACAGTCTCTTTACCCTCCACGTGTGCCTGGCTACAGTTAAAAAGTACTACTTATAATCATCACATACCAACGTTACCCTATGCTGGACAGTGTTTTCTCTATTCTATTTTAGGGCTACAAAGCCCTTGTGGCAAAGGAAGGAGTATTCAACATACACTTGCTTGCTTGGAGACGTGAAAGACAGGAGAAGTAAAGGTATGGAAAAGTAAAAGTGTCAAAGTGATTGCATAGCAAATTGATGGCAGGTGAAGTAAAGACATGCAGGGTTTGATATTGCTGGGCAGTGGGAGCGATTTAGCTCTGGGATAAGGCCTGAAGAGCCAGGTTAGCTTGACACCAACCACTACAAGGAGCAAAGTCTGGCTCCTCAAGCCAACTGTTGCCACACAGTTATATCTATCTGGCATTAACCATGTGTGGAAACTACAGTAGAAAACCTCTAGAAGACCTGTAAAGCATGAATGGTCATATGTACTGGCTGCAAAGTTTAAGTTGCATCTCATTTGGAAGTTAGATTTCTTGCATGCCACGTATTAGCACCTGAATCTTGTGGTTGCATCATAGATAAAGAAGTAGCAGCAGAGAGAGAAATTTTGTGTCAGTAAAGAGACTGTGGGGGACATCAGGAGTTGGGCGGAGTGGTGATAATGTGTCTGTAACGCTATTAACGCTGCCTTATCGCTCCGCCCAATACTGATTTTTGGGCGGAAAAGTCCCATTGGACCCAATGGGAATGGGGAATTCCCCCTACCCCCAGCAACTCGGCATCTGGTGTTAATAGCGTCAGACCGAGTTGCGGTAATGCAATTTGCAATGGCCGTATCCCAGTGGAATTACCAATGGGGTACCGCCGGACTCCTGATTGAGCCCTCTAATTGTTATATAGATGCATGCAGTAACAGAGGTAGTGGCAGAGTTTTGTTGTAATGGCAAAGATAGTTAAAGACTAAATGAGAGGTTGCAGAAAGATGAAAGAACTGACAGAAAAGAAATGTAAAAGAAATATTAAGGAACACAGTCTATAGAGTACTTAAAACGTGAAGCCATGTAAAGCAACATGGCAAGAGACATAGGAAACATAGAGTGCAACAGAGTAACACAGCAATAGAAAGAGGGGTTTAAGGCATGTGCATTTTTGGTTGATTGCCAAAATTTGTTAGAAAATAGGTTCCCCCATCTTTCAGGCACTCCGTTCATGAGAATGACCTTTAATAGTTCCATAGCCACAATGAGTAATACCTCATCATATGAAAATATTCCAGCTCCTGCTCGATGGATTCCAATTTAGACCCCTGGATATGAATCAGTTATTTCAATTGACATCTACCTTTACACTCCCTCTACTCTCTATAACTCTCTACTATTCACTCTCCTCTCTACTACAGTAATCTTCACTGCAAGTAACATTCTGCCAGCTTGAGGTTTGCATCTGCGCTCTCTCGTTTATACCCTATATTATTCTTCCACTCCTGTAACCTACTGACAACAACCCTACTTTTATTTTTATTTTTATTTTATTGTTTAAAGCGTGGAGCTAGCTCAAGCGCAGCAGAGCGCTGTATGGAGTGTGGGTAGTCGGCAATTGGGCTGGCATCTTTTAACAGTAGCACAGTACTGTGAGGACTGTGCGTCCCTATGCGCATCCATTGAAATTAGTCCTGGAATTAAGATAACTTTAACCACATTTATTGCCACCTTCCCATTGTGAAGATGTAGAGAACGTAAAGGTGTGAAGAAGTGTAAATGCATGACAAAGTACATGTCCAGCGAAGTGTATGTAGATGAGGAACTTGCAGAGTTTTCTGGGTTCAGTAAATGGGGGAAACCAAAATAACATCATAGGAAAAGAGATAGACAGAAGAGGGAGAGAAAATAGAGAGGAGGAGGACAAGAAGGTAGGAAATTTGAAGAAAGAGGAAGGAAGGAGAGAACATCAGGGTAAGGTATACAAGAGCATCACCGGGAGATGTACGGGTGAGAACTGGGTGGTAGGAAGGAACCAGTTCCTGTTATAATTTATACTGTGGGAACCCAGGTTAGGATTGCCTTTGGGCCTTTTCCTCTACACAGCAAGATTCTGGAGAGCATGGTGACCAACCTCTAGTGACCATTTTGGGTTTAGGGAAATGTGGGCTAGGGTGGAGGAAGACCTGGGTAAAATGAGAGAAAGGGGTGTCCCTTACTTCGACCTATTTCAATTTCATGATCAAATCCCTTGAACCAGGTTTTGTAGTTGTGTTCTTAAGGCCATTTATCACAGCATCCAAATGTTTCTGACCTTGCTTATTAGTGTCCTGCTGTATCAAATAACGTGTTACATATTGGCAACCACAATTGATGACCAGATTACAAATATTGTTGATGATGTCTACAGTCTGACAGGGATTTATTAGCTGTGTCATATTTTGAGTGCATTATTAAACCTTTTCAAATTCAATGTTCACTCCGTACAAAGGTCCATATTCTTGCTGTTAGTCTGGTGGTAAGATGTATTTGCTGTGGTGCTTGAATTCCAATCCGACATGATTGGGCATCACTTCAACTTTTATCAGTGTTGTGTCTCTGTGTTGTGTGCTGCACCAGCACGAGATATTTAGCTTGGAACATATGACCCCCCCTTACCTAGTATTGGATAATCTCTCCATCCAACGCACCACATTTGAGGAGCTATTTTACTGAATTGAGCTATCACTAGCTCATGCCCTGAACCAGGACAGTTTCAAGAGTATGGAGTATACTGATTTATGGTGAAACCTCACCATCCAAATCTTGAAGCTGATTTAGTGTAGTTGTTTATGTTGAATGATATAAACATATCTGTTGTGCCTGCACACTTAATACAGCACTGAATCTAAAACTCTTGACCATGCCAACTGCAGGGGGACAAGCAAAAAACATCTCTAGGAATACATGCATTTTCGTATAGTACACAAAGACATATTCTAGTTTGGGCAATGGATCTGTGAAGATTAGACACCATGGGGAAGTATAGGGCACTCCCAGATGGAGGGAACCCTGATTGCCATAATCAGCAAATGGTGTCCCTGTGCCTCTTCTTAGGCAAGGCGGGTGGTGCACAGTTCCCAAGTTGGTCAAAATCATTGCACAGGTCCAGAAGCCCAGGTTCTAAGGGTCTAAAGAATTTTTTCTCAGCATATAGTACTTCTAACATGGGCCTAATATTGCTAGAAATGATATAGTTCTACTTTTAGTGTGTGTTTGTGCACATTCCTGGGACTGCGAAAAAACCAAACTAATAACTTAAGATGGCACGCTAGATCAGCATTTATTGATTAGAGCGGGCAGTTAAGATCTCTTAACTGGTCGCTGTAAACAGTAAATATTGATCAAATGCACTTTATTGAATGCTCACTTTTGAAGTATTTGTTTGACTAATGAGTGGTGTGGTACCAGGCCAATAATATGTGAGCACTGGTTTATAAACGAACCTACTCTTACTCCTTTCATAAAGTATTTGAAACTGGCCTCCAACACTGGCATAAAAGGAGCATTTGATACAGGATATTCACTAGAATGTGTGTGCTCCCTTGTCTGCCTCTACCACATCAATTGCTACTCAGACTATTATTCTGGTGCAATAGCACCAAAGATGCTGCTGGTGAAGTTGGGGTTATCCAATCCCAATTGGAAATATGAATTACCTCATCTTTAATTAGAAAGTCTTAAAGTGTTAAATGCCAGTAACTTTTCAGCATTACCTTACATTTCCAAGCAAAATGAAAAGATGATTTTATTAATACAGCCAAAAATGAAAATGTAAACAATGAGACCAGAAGTCTGGTCCTAGTGTAACCTCATGGCTATCAGTGGATAAGAGGTTCATGGAGAAGACAACGTTTGAACATTAGCTACATGTTTACTCAACTCCAGTGTGGTAATCCATCTTGGAGTCAGGAATGAGTCGCACTTCAGGTGCCAAAACCATCCAAAGATTCCTTTTGTTATTGATCATGACGCCCCAGGACATCAGTCACTTGAAGGATCTTGGGATAGCTTCTCAGAGCTCACATGAACTAGAAATATGAACACCAAAGTATAACCCTTGGATTGCTTATTAAGCATTTTCATTGGACAATCTGTGGGCTCCATCCACTGGTAGATAATACAGATTGTTCAGAATGCCACATTCAAAGTCTATCCACAGCGTGGAACACATGTGCAGCCAACTACTCGATTTTTCTCAAGTGGATTTCTGTACTATGAACTCAGCATGGGCTGGCAGTTTGAAGAAAAGTCAAACCTATAGAATGTCAAGGGGGATAGGCCAGATCAATCTTGACAGTCTTTTTTCCATGTTTCAAGATAAAAGGTTTCAAACGTGTGTCTATATAAAGACAGGTGAGTAGAAACTCGGGATCGTTGATGGTTGGCATTTGAAGAGGCAGAAGCATCTCAAGTTTGTTAGGACATTTAGGGTAGAGTAGATTTAATTGGAAGTAGATCAAATTAAGTTGGATTTTGGGTTACTTTGGGGGTAAATAAATTGTAGGTGGATGGGGTGTGAATTGTGGTTGGAGCGGCAGTAAATCCCACACACATTCTGTATGAGAGGACAAAGCACTCAGAACCCCATAGGCATTTACTAAACATAGGAAGCATAGGAGATTGCCAATGTACTGAGAACACCACATTCATTTACTAGGACCTGAGGAAGGCCAAAGCATTGAGAGGCTCACATTAATTTAGTAGGACAAGGAAAAGACCTTAGCACTGAGAATCCCACGTACATTTATTAGGCATAAGAGAAGGTCAAAGCACTCAAAACCTGATGTGCATTTATTAGGCATAGGTGATGTCCACAGCCCTGAGCTCCTCATTTACATTTAGTAAATGAGGAGAAGATCACAGCACTGAGAACTCTACATGCAATTACTAAGTGTAGGATGCCAAAGCACTGAGAATCCCCTTTGCATTTACCAGCCGCAGGAGGAAACTAAAGCCCTGAGAAGGAGAAGGCCGTAGGTCTGAGAACCCTACATGCATTTAGTAGGTAGAGAAGAAAATCATAGCATGGAGAAACACAAATGCACTTAGTAGGTAGAAGAGAAAGTCAGGAAAGAGTTAATTGAACTACATGTCTGAATCTACTGCGGCAGCCAAAAGAGGTAGGGCAAAGTATAATGGTCAGTGAAGGATTGTACCTATTGGGCAATTTTTCCAGGCTACAACGGTAGATGTTTCTGTTGGAAAAGGCTTTTTAGTATGTGAATCCCTCTGCCAGCTACGCAGGTGACCCAATAGCCACAGATCTCTTCCTCTTCAAAAAGTGCAGGCATCTGTAGCAAAACTATCCAGTGACAACCCACTTTTCTGAATTCCAAAATCAAGATAAATCTCTTCTGAAATGGATCGGTTTCGCCTTGATAATATCCCACCCACGCAGAGGAAACAGGGAACTGTCTATTAGAAGATGTGAAGCCAGATTGATTCTGCGGTTTAGCTGCAAAATGTCCTTTGGGGTTTAAGGATGCCACGTGTTTTTGTAATTCTCTTAATTGTTGTTACATTAAACCGCTTTTTATTCCTGGTTCTATTCATCTTGTTGTCTGTGATTGGCAATTTATATATTTTGTATTGTTAATACATTGTTATAAATAGTTGTTCTTATATTATCTGTGGTTCCTTGTAGTTTTCATTTATTGTGTCGAGTGCATATATGAGTATTTGATTATTTTGAGGATTGTTCATCTTGAAAATCATATAATATGATTTATATCTAATTGGTTCATGACATAAACACATTTCATTATGACATGATTTTTAGAAATTGTTGCTCATTGTGGCCATAATTATGTATATAATGAGGTTCATTCCTCTTTTCTTCCCCTTTATTGCCCTTTCAATATTGTCATTTTAACGTCACTTTGCACTTTTTTCAGTACAGGCAGAGTCACCTTTTGGGGGACTAGTGTTTTTTTTTTTTTTAATGCCAAGTGAGAATATGACTAAGGAACCAATATTATTGTCACTATGACAGGATTTTAATACATGTTCTATTGTTCGTTTTAATTTCTCTTTGCACAATTGGATTTTAAATGCACTATGCACATTAATTAGGATATGTATCGTTATACTTGGGAGAAATTTAGTTTTTTCGTTCTCTAGGTAAAACTACGAATTTGCACCAGAAACATGGGTGCAGTTTGTAACCAATAGGATTTGTATGTCAGTCCTATTTTTACCTTTGGCACCTTGATTAACCTGTGCTATACAGCGAAACGTCAGTACTGGTTTTCCTGAGTTTAATGTTTTTGTAGGATAAAAATAGTACCTTTGTGTAACTGCTGTTTGTCCCTGTTTTTCTGTTGCATAGACTTTTGCAATGCGTGCCTTGCAGTGCAACACTGGAGTAGTGTTTCATAGCGCTTTTTGTTTGTGGTTTCTAAAGTGAAATAGTTAATTGAACAAACATGTCTGAATCTACTGCAGCACCCAAAATGGTGGGGGAATGTATAATGGTCAGTGAAGGAATGTACCTATTGGGCACATTTTCCAGGCTACAGCAAAGGCTACAGCAGCATATGTTTCTGTTGAAAGAGGCCATTTAGTATGGGAACCTCTCTGCCAGCTATGCAGGGCAATCAGTAGCCACATATCTCTTCTCTTCAGGAGCATCTGTAGCAAAATAATCTGGCACATTGGGAAGAAATGTAATTGGGCATGCAGCACCTATGGACATGTGTCAGATGTAAGATGGAGATGAGTAAGTTCAGTCACTACCAACTGTGGCACAAGATGTTGTATATTTTATATAGCACAAACCTGGCTAGAGAGAAACTGAGTGCTTTACAAAGGGAGAATCCCAGGAGTGAGCATGGTACTGTATAGTGTAGTGCAGTACCATTGGTCGAGGGAGATATGACATCAGTGCAGCAACACAAAGAGAAATTCATGGATTAGAAAGAGCAGGTGGTTCCTGGCATTTTCCCACCTCTGAGTTCCACGGAATAAAATCACAATGTAGATCATGACAAAGATTATGCGCCATACCCCGGTTCAAGATCAAAACCCAGGCACCACTTGTTTGCTGATATAACTGATAGTATGGGGGGGGCTAGAAAAAGGAAGCTGGCACAGTGATGAAGGCACAGATTTCATGGTCAACACAGGGCACTGGGTCATCTTGCCCCACAATTTTCTTCCTGCAAAGCATAGGGTAGTAGACACCACATCTAATTCCCAAACAGGCCATCTTGTTTATGGAAGGGTTTGACAGCAGGTCCCACAAGGGAGTTGATCTCTGAGAGAAAGTAAAGGTAGGTGGACACCCCTCAGTGCACAAATGGGCTTTGTGGCAGATGACAATGGATCTAATACTGTATTCTGCCCTGAGGGTAGGCAAAACCATGCACATGTCCTGCTTTTGACATTTATTTTATTTATTGGTCATTTGGAAGTTGCTTATACATCAAGAAATTCTGTTTCAAAGCGCCCACAGGGCTTCGGGAAGGGAACAAGGGAAACAGTATGACAATGGAATGTGATAACACAGATGAGGAGCACATAGAAGCCGTCCTACTCGGCAATGTGAACATTTGGATCATGCAAGTGCAGAGAGCGAGAAGGGAAAGGTGAAGGGGGAAAATGCTAGAAGTTCCACAGAGGGGTGATGTGCCAGGGTGCCAGTTGCAAAGGCCACAGGTAAGTGCCAGGCAGAGACCACTAGCTGGAGGAGGGGTCACAAGCCCATACAATAAGTGCAGCCTATGAGACAACACAGGCCAAGTGGTGCCCCACGCAAGTGCAGGGGCGATGGATGCTGCAGGAGATTGCACAAGAGGCCAGGACCCAGAAGGACACATAAGGGCCCAGGCCACCAATAACAGCGACTGAGGGATTTAACACAGGAGGGAGACAGGGAAGGAAGAGGGGAAGAATAGAGTCTTGAGGTGTTTTCCGAATTTGAGGAGATCGGCATATAGATGGAGAGAAAGGGGAGGCTGTTCCAGAGAAGGGAGCCAGCTGAGGAAAGGGAACGACCACCCACTCTGTGCTTAGAGAAGCGCTTGACAAGCAGAGAGTTTGAGCAGAGGATCAGAGGGATCTGGTAGGAGAGTATCTGGTGAGAGTGAGTTGTAAATAGTGTGGTCCCTTGCCCCAGACAGCCTTATGGATGATGCTGAGGGATTTGAATTTGATCCTTACAGCGACAAGGAGACAGTGGAGAGATATTAGGGCTGGAGAGATGCGGTCATGGGCTTGAGGCCAAGGATAAATCTTGCAGCCCTATTCTGGATTAGGTGGAGTGGGCGGAGAGAAGAAGAAGATAGATTAAGGAAGAGGCTGTTACAATAGTCCAGCCTGGAGAGGACAAGAGCTCTGGAGACATTATGCTTCTCGGAAAGTGAGGAAAGGGAGGGTGTCCCTGAGGAGGTAGAGTTGGAAATGGGACTTCTTGGCAAGGTCCAAGATGTGAGGAATGAAGTAGAGAGTGGAGTCGAAGATAACTCCCAGGTTTCTGGTTTCAGAGAAAGGAGAGGGGGAGAGCCCATCACGGGTGGCCAGAGTGAAGGGAAAAAAGAGGGAACAGGAGTCCCTATGGGAAGAATCTCAGTCTTGCTGGCATTGAGACAGAGCAAAACCAAAGTTGATGGCTGGAATGTTTTGACTAAATCATAACCACATTTGGCACCCTAATACATGCAGGAAGATTAAACTGCGACACTTTGTGCTACCTGCGACATGAGAAACTTAGTCTATGTTCTCAAATGCTCATGTGGCGATACTCCTGTTATAGAGTTTCACAGCTTAAAACACATTGGGTTCCCTATTAAATGTACAACTGTGAAGAAAAAAGGAACTACTTTGAAATGTATTCATTGTCATGAGTAATGTTTACTATAACATTCACACCATTTAAGCAAATTGGAAATTGTTTTACTTATCATCATAACCTATAATTGCTTGGCTGATTTTCAGCCTTTGAAGTGTGCAGGGGATGGGAGTTCCCACATTTTGGGAACTTCAGTTCTCAGCCTTGTTGGGCATCATCAGTGAGGAGTAGCTTGGGTCTCTAGGCCCAGCAGGCTCGGAACCCACCTCTGGGCATAGCCGTCCCACTAGGGGTGACTAAAGCAAAACCAAAAGTGAATGGCTGAAAGGTTTTGAATAAATCATAACCACAGACACAGCTCAGGGCAACCCTGCAGGCCATCGTTTTTCAGCCTGCCAAGCCATTACAGAAGGGGAAAGACCATATGCAAATCAGTCTTTGTCCCACCCCAGAAAGGGCAGTCCAGGCCGAACTGCTAAGTCACATCCCTTCTGCACGAGACCACAAGCATCCCTAGACATGTTTCGGCCATGATGGTCTGAAAAATGATGGCCTGGGGGGTTGCCCAGAGCAGTGCCAATGGTTATGATTTATTCAAAACCTTCCAGCCATCAACTTTTGGTTTTGCTTCAGTCACCCCAAGTGGGACGAGTATGCCCAGACGTGGGTCCCGAGTCTGCTAGGCCTAGAGACCCAAGCTACTCCTCACTGATTACGCCAAACAAGGCTGAAACATGTCTTGGGATGCGTGTGGTCTCATGCAGAAGGGTTGTGACCTAGCAGTTCGGGCTGGTGTGCTCCTTCTGGGGTGAGACCAAGCATGATTTTCAGATGGTCGTTGGAAAGTAGTGTTCACAATGAAAAATAAAAGCTGTCCGGTATGCTTGCATGTCAGGCATCATTTATTTGTAATTATAAACTCTGCCTGGCATGCGAGCTTGACAGGAGGCGTTCATATTGATTTTCTATGGAAGCTGCCTGCTTTTTGCAAGCTTGGCAGATTGCATAGGACATTATTGCTTTCAAGCATGCAGGAGAATTGAATGCTGGCACTAAACCAAGGTGTCTTTGAAGGCAAGGGGACGCTCAGCCTTTAAAAACCATGAATATTCTCTATAGCGTGAATGGAGGCGTTAAAGGCAGGTGTAACTGTATTACACCTGTCTATAGCACCTCTATTCATGCCAAAATGAGCTCCTGTGTCGGATCCACTACAAAGATGAATACACTATTGGATTGATTATGAAATTTCCAGTAACAATAGGACATGCAGTATTTCTGAGTACCGCATGCTTTTCTTCTGCACAGTTATCTGTTGAGAAACGAATTTACAATAACTGCCTGTTTTGGTATGGACGACACATCCTCCACGCAAACAAGTTACTTCTTGTGATAGCATCTGTGTGGTAATACTGCATGCGGAAACACCAATGTTACAAATAGAGTCCTATCGGACTCCAAAATGGTATTAACTGAGGGGTTTTCATGGCCCTAAATCATGCAGATCCGTCGTATTACTGCACGTTTACAGCGTGCATTAACAGTAAACGTGTTCGGCACTACCAGGCCCCATGTTTGATTAGTCTTTAGCACTCTGTTTCAACAGAAGTTTAGACAAGCAGAAAAGTCAAACTTTGCTGTGATTTAGGTACAGTACCCCTGACCTCTGGCGCTGAAAAGTTGTGTGTTCCCGAGTAGGGCACTAATTAATGGAGGATGTAAGAAAAGCCGAGGCTCAGCAAATGAATCATTTTTCTGAATGTGCTCACAAACAGGAACTACATCAATACTATTGATCAACGCTCTGAGCAAATGTATTTGCTCAGCAATTTTGAGATGTTCTTAACTGTAACAACGCCGTCAGCAACCAGTCATGCTCGGCAGGAGGTCTAGTATAATACTTTATTTTCTTGAGACTGTCAGTCAAGGTAATGTTCAGATTGATTTCTTAAAAAAATAAAAAGCACTGCAAATCATGCAACTTCACTCGTGTGCCCCGACTTCCTGAAATTGATGATTTATGGGACAGTACCCGAGAAATCACCATTCCTCCCTTTGTGGGCTGATCCCTTAAGATTTACATAGTGTTGGGGGTGTGTCCATACCCCTAGCGATTCCTGTAAGCCCCCAGCACAAAGGACTCACACACACACACGTCCTTCTGGCTCAGGCTTCCCGGTCGCACTGCCGCGGCCGGGACGCACCGTTTATGCAACGTCACGCTGCAGTGTGCGCGTCCCGTCATCGGGCAGCGCCACACACAGCCTGCAAGTCAGATCTTGAATACCAAGTGTGCAGACAGTTATATTTGATCCGATGAAAAATAGCACTTTGATTGAACCAGTTTGTGCACATAATTTCTATTTTAGAGGAAAAAGGCCTTATTAGAGGTCTCCACCTAGGCCTCTGACACCCACTCTGTGGAGGTAGGAAGGGTTCACTGGTCTCTGGCGATCCGTGGTTGCTCCTACAGTAACAGCAGCCACATTTAGGGCCCAGAATTTGACAATTTTAATGCTAGGTATGGACAACACACACATATATTACAGTGTTCACGATAGAGACCCAGTAGTTATGGTTAAGCTGTTTTTCCCATCGGGTGAGCAGTTTTTGGGAGGCTTATAACTTTGTCGCCGTTCGACAAATCCACATGAAACTTTGCAAAAAAGTATAGACCCAAATGTGAATAATTTTGAAAAGTTTTGTGTGGATTTGTGAATTGATGACAACCTGGAGGTCTGAAATTTTTAAAAAATCCAGACTTGCATGGGAAACATTTAAGTTTGCTCGTGCTACAGTCTGAACCGGATTTGCACCAAACCTGCAAGAGGGGCAGCGGTCTGGACAAGAAAGCTTACCTTGGTGTAATACATCCAGTAGATTTTTTGAATATGGTCAAATTGTAGGCCCAAACAAATGTGTGACATATCTGTTCGGTCTGCAGACAAATTTCCTGTTTCCGAGTCTGCGGACGCCTCTGGACCATTCAAGGCACTGCATAGCAATTGTGGACATTGTACATGGCCTCTCCATGGTCAATTGAGAAACATGAGGTGCGTCAAAAGTCTGAAACAGTCGCCATGTTGTGTCCACGAGCATTGCCCTATGTTTGCAGAATCTGCAGTATAAAAAATCTTTGAAAGTACATTTCTGGTTATGGTGTGGATAAAAGAGTGCTTGGGGAGGGTGGGGGAGAAAGGAAAGGGAATATTATATGTGTTATTGGGTGTAAAAATGGATGCAGTGTTTTTGCTGTGTTTGCTGTGTTTTTTACCTTCTCCAGCTATCGTGGACTGCATTAGTTGCGGCGGACATCCTTTGAAAATTGTGGTCTTATGTTATATGCTACAACAATGATTAATTTGAGTTTAATACTTAGGCCTTGGGACTAGCAAGTGTGACTGTGTCTATGGCCAGGTTGTTTGGGACATTGCCGAAGGCCATGCCTCAATAATCTGGTCAGTGGGTATGGAGAAAAAAGTGTGCTTACTTTGGGTTTAATAGTTATGTAGTTTGATCAATGCAAATCTTGACCATGGGAACATGCACAATGGGACTTTTGGAGTGTGGGTATGGTAGTAGTAGAAGTCACAGTACGTATCGGTGTGGCCATGATCATTGCCAGCGTGTTTGGGGCCATGGCTACAAGGATACATACTCTGACTTCTACTACTACTATACCCACACTCCAAAAGTCCCATTGTGCCTGTGTCCTTGCCCCAGGGTCACAATTTTCAAACTACATAACTGGCCATGGCTGCAACCGTAATTTACTTTGGGTTTAATGCCCTCAATAATCTGGCTATTGGCCATGCTGAGAACAGTATGCTAACTTTGGATTTCAGTTATGTAGTTTGAACTATGTGACCCCTGCCTAGAGGCAACATAAGACTCCAGGCCCCAAACAATCAGTCTTATGGCCATGGGCAGAACAGTGTGCTTACTTTGCGTTTAATAGTTATATAGTTTTCTACAACATTTGTGTGTAATACACTGTTGTTGTAAACCCCTTAAGTGCCAAGGGCGAGGTATCTCGTCGTTGGGATTACCTCCCTGTTGCCAAGGACAAGATACCTCGCCCTTGGCACTTAAGGGGTTAATGAAACAGAAAACATTAAAAGGCATTGAATGGTGAAATGCCCAAATCACCAAAAAAGGCCTTGGCCCTGGTGGGGAAAACCCATGGCAGTTACAAACGTATATATTCTAATCATTGTGTCATGGGGAAATTTCCAAGTTGGATTGAAAAAAAACAATTTAGTACATATAGTGTTAATCTTGTTATACATCTTCATTTATTTCAGACTGTGATGTTAATGACAAGGATGCACATTTTGTATGTGTGAAAAGGACTACAGTGGTAGTATGGATGCATTAAGTAATTAGGTAGGCAATGGTGTGTTTTAAGCGTAATGTGTGTTAGTTTATGTTTAAAGTAGTTAGATACCAATTGGTGTATTCTAACTATATATTATTGTAAATGTGAATGTTAAGTGTAATTTAATGAATACATTGGGTTTAAGAAATATTAAGAGGCATTTGTAAGATTTGCTGGTAACATTTGTTTTTGAGTAACGGAAGTGTTATTACATAGTGGCATAAAGTGGTTGTGGCACCAGTGTGGTACATTATGCCTACAATTATGAAGGTTTTCTTGTCAAAAGATACTTGGGCGTGTGTGAAGTTAGTGAGTTTACAGTTATTTTTAGTGCCATCTTTATTGTGTATTATAAGAATTCATTTTACATATTCAGCATGTGAATCTATTTGTAAATTTGAAAGATTGTCTGAATTGCAAAATGAGCATAGTATGCCATGATTTTTATTTTGGAGAAGTTGTTGAAATGGAATTGTATTACATTTTGGTATTGATGCATACACAAGTCATTCATTAGGAACATGCTCCTCAGAAAAAGGGTTGCTGAGATTGCATTATGTTTCCAAGTGCATGAAATCTGTAGGATTTCATTTGTAGGGACGTGTTCTGCCTGTAGTACATCTACTAAGTATATTAGGAATTATTGTGGATCTTCCTGTGCATTTATGATGAATTTAAATAATATTAAACAACCGTCCAATTACTGTCTTATCCCTGAGACACTGAAGCTAGTGGAATTTCTGTGCAGCATGAAGAGTTTTAAGCATCGCTGCTCTGAGCCATGCAAGTAAATATTCTCCAGAACCCGTTTCACTTCTTACTTACAAGAGTAAATGTGTTTAATTTTTAGACTGCAAGCATCATTTTCATGTTTTAATCCATGTTCAATTTCTTCAGTAACTTTTAAGTAAATGGTGACTTGTTCATTCCACTGTGATTTGAGCACTGACTAATCTTCTTTTTGAAGTGTAAGATGGCAAACAACGATGGTGAAAGTATCTTGAGACATTTACAGGAGTGAGAGAACAGAGTTCTATGCACATGTTATGCCTATTCTTTCTTTATTTTGGTTTGCAGTGCGTAGGAAGTCATGTAAGTCATCCCATGCATATTTTGCACATCTGATGGTAACAAACCATGTGTGAGGCAAAGGTTCCTTAACATGCAGTGAACAACAGAAAGACTTCGGAAGCAGTATTCTTTGGTACCATGCATATTTGAAAAGGGATTTGTAATACTTGACTCCAACACTTCATCTTTGTCTTTTATCTTTTGCAGGAGTTCACTATCTTACAGGTTTAGAATGTGGGAGTGTGTATGCAACTTCATAACATAGAGTTGCTATTTCACTTTCGATGCAGAGATGGAAAATTTATTCAACATTTTGCTGGCATCTTGGGTCTTCAGAATACATCTGTAAAGAACGATATTCTGAAGCACTGATTTTTATTGGTCTATCATTGTGCCTTGCGCCTTTTACTGTAGGGAAGAGTAGTGAAAGAGAACGTGCTTCTAAACTTTTTTCTCATATACTCATAGGACACCCTTTGGCTTGCTGCATTTCATATGTTTCAAATTCATCTTTCATGGTGTCTCTGGAATGTAGTTTGTGGTGCATCTTTTTATATTGTTATTGTTTCTGTTAAGCTCTTTTCTGTGATTCTATCTTTGTAAAACTCATTGTTCTGTTTAAAATACTCTAGGGCTTCTTTAAGTTTGTTCAAGTCAACTAGTTGTTTCCAAATTTGTTTGACTTTTGTTGGAATACATTAACTGTGCAGGGGCGCCTTAGATATACCTGGTTTCTTCACTGGTCCATGTGCATGGCAGCCCAGACCGGCTGTGGCTGAAACACTTCAAAGGTAAGTGTTCTTCAACAATTTTTATTGTCCCTATTCTTTGCAATGTCTTTTTTCCGTGATTATTGTCCGTATCCCTTGTAATGCCTTTCCTACTCCCCAATAGGTGATGAGAGGCCCAGCGGAGTCGCAGTGTTGGAACCGAGCCCCAATGGAGGCCGGAGGAGTTAACGATGTCCCAAATAGATGGTAAGTTTGGTTCTAAGGTCAAGCGCGAGGATTGTGATGTGAGCGACCTTAGCATAATGTCTTTATGTTGTTTGTAACCTTATTTGTCCTTTTCTCCTGCATGGATGGCCTGGCAAAATCAGTCGGGTAGCAGCTATCCGAAGATCTGCCAGCGATGGATGGATGGCTGGATCTGTGAGAATACTGGCCGAGATGAGCTCCTGAGTAAGTGTTGGAAGCCCTGAACAGGTAAGGATGCGCTCCGACTGCGGTGACTGCTGGGATCAGGTAAGATGCACTGAAGGCAATGAATATTTCTGGAATCAGGTAAAACGCGCTTCAGGCGATGGTATTGCTGGAGTCAGGTAAGATGCGCTTCAGGCGTTGGTATTGCTGGAATCAGGTAAAATGCGCTTCAGGCAATGGTATTGCTGGAATCAGGTAATATGCGCTCCAGGCGATGGTGTCACTGGAATCAGGTAAGAAGTGCTTCAGGTGGCAGTGAGCGTTACGCTGCTACAAGCAGACTAACGCGAGACTAACACAATGGACACAGGCTCAGATGTTGTGAAAGCTTATTTGTCCTCACCCATGCATGATAGGGCATCTGCTTTCGAATTGCGTACTCCAGGTCTGTAAGTAATGACAAAATCGTATTCTGCAAAGAAAAGAGCCCAGCAAAGCTGGCGTGAAGATTGTGCCCTGGCAGTCTTCAAGTATTGCAGATCATGGTGATCTGTGATAACCGTGACCGTGTGTCTTGCTCCCAGAAGATAGTGTCTCCATATTTTGAAGGCTCCTTTGATTGCTAGCAGTTCCTTGTCAGTCATTGCATAGTTTAATTCTGGTGCGGAAAGCTTACAGGACCAAAATGCTGTGCGATGTAATTGTACCGTGTCCGGGTCCTTTTGTGATAATACTGCTCTCATGGCTATGCTGGAGGCATTTGTTTGGACCACATATGGCAGGTCGGGTCAAGGGTGCCAAAGAACTGATGCTGGGGTGAAGGCAAGTTTCAGCTCCTGGAAGGCGTTTTCTGCTTTGGGGGACCAGAAACATTTCTTATTTTTTCTCAGTAGGGAGGTGATTGGATGAACTATTTGTGAAAACCTTGGAATAAACCGTCGATAAAAATTGGCAAATCAAGCACACTTTGTACTCCTTTTGTGGATGTTGGTGACGGCCACTGAAGGATAGCATCCACCTTGCATGTGTCCATGTGAACTCCTCATGTGGTAAGCATGAGGCCCAAAAATTCAACTTCCGTGACATGGAAGAAACATTTTTCCAATTTGGCAAACAGCCGGTGCTGACAAAGCTTTTCCAGAACTGCTCTTACATGGACAACATGATCCTCCTTGGACATAGAGTAAATAAGAATGTCATCAATGTAAACGAGTACGCAAGCGTCCAACAATTCATGAAGCACATCATTCATGAAGAATTGGAACTCCGCCGGAACATTACATAATCCAAAGGGCATGACCAGATGCTTGAAAAGTCCATATTTAGTTTGGAATACCATCTTCCACTTGTCTCCCTTTTTAACTCTCACAAGATGGTAGACTCCTTGTAGGTCGAGTTTATGTAGATTTGAGCATTCTTCACCTGATAAAGCAGCTCCGGGATGAGTGGCAGGGGGCATCTGTTATTTACTGTAATTTGGTTCAGTGCTCTATAATCTATACAAGTTCTTAAGTTGGCCTCTTTCTTTGGTACGAAAAAGAGAGCCGAGGAAGGAGGCAGGGGAATTAGACGGGGGGATGAATCCGTTAGCTAGGTACTGATCCAGGTAAGACTTCAGATGCTGGTTTTCCTGCTCTGTTAGAGCATAAATTCGACTGTAGGGGATTTGTGTGCCGGACACCAGATCGATCTGACAGTCGTAAGGTCTGTGTGGAGGCAGGGTGTTTGCTTGCTCCTTCTGAAACACATCCTGGTAATCCAGATATTCAGGAGGTAGGGAACCAGAGAGCCCCAGGATAGATTTCGTCTTGAGTTCTTGGCTCTTCATGCTTTTGTGGTAGCAGATGTTAGCCCATTCTTGAGGAAAGGTTAGCACTCGTGTTCGCCAGTCGATCGTAGGGTTGTGGGTTTCCGGCCACGGCATCCCTAAGATCACATGGAACTGTGGAGCCCCAATAAAATCGAAAGAGATGTCTTCCCAATGACCATCCTGCCAAAACAGCATGACTTTGTCGGTATGTTGTGTCACTGGGCCGGATGACAACTTAGAACCCTCCCCTGCTGTGACATTTTCTGATTTTAGCTTTTTCTGTAGAGGAAGGCCTATTCGTGCTCATGGGGGGTTTAACCGGGCATTCCCGGAGGAAATGTCCTGCACTTCCGCAATATAAACAGAGTTGTTGTTGTCTCCTCTTTTCTCTCTCCGCCTTGGAGATAGGAGCCCGCAATCTGCCGATCTGCATAGTCTCGATTGGTTCGTGGGTTTTGATTTGATTGTCCCGGGGTCGCATATAGACCAACCTCCCTTCAGTTCTTGTGCGATCCATTTTTCGATTCTGCAACCTCAAGGAGAAGTGACCACTTGGGCTAGAACATCCTTTAGTTCCTCATGCAAACCCTGATAAAAGAGTGTGGTCCTCTTCTCTTCTGGCCAATTTGTCTGTGCTACGAGACGCTTAAAGGCAGCGATATGAGTCAGCAGATCTTGGTTTTCCTGCCTGAGGGACAATAGTTTGTTATCCAGGGCTTGTCCTTGGGTGTGTCTAGCAAACAATTATTCCATTTCCCGTTGGAATTCTCCAAAGTTTCAGAGTAGAAGATCATCCTGGTTTACTAATGGTAACGACCAGTCTGCTGTGATGCCTCTTAAGTATGAAAGAACAAAGGCAACTCTTGCACTATCGTTAGGAAAAGCCACAGGTCGGCACAGAAAGTGAAGGGGGCATTGGTTCATGAATATGCCATACTTATTAGGATCACCAGTAAAACGTTTGGGCGGGCCTTGTGGCACTGCACCTGGAAGCACCACTTGAACTGGTGGCGAGAGCTGCGGCATAGGATGCTGTGCAAGTCCAGGTAATGGAATCTGACCTGCGCGTGTCTGGAGCATCTGTCTTGCCAAGTCATCAGTTTGTTCTCGGGCAACAATAAGGTCCCTTCTTAAGGCATTAGTTTCTTGTCTGGAGGCATGAACTTCGGCGCGCAGTTCCCCCAGTAGTTGGGCCAACTAGTCATTTTCCGAGGTCTCCATAATGCCCAGGCATAGATTCAGAGAGGCTTCGTGTTCTGTTACGCTCACCTGGTCTCTGCGGAGACGTTGGGGCATGGTTGCAGCCCTCCCTGGAACTGGCTCCCTTGGGTCAGTCTTCTTCTCCTGCTCCTGCATTGTGGACTGCGCTGGTTGTTGATACTGCCCCTGCGAGAATACGAGAGGGCGTGAGAATGCTGTGATATGGCTGTGGTTTCCCTCAAACCCTTCTTCCCAGAATGTGGTGAGCATGCACCTACCCATATAGTCTCACCTGTTTATTTATGAGGGTGAACTCTCCGTCCTGCTTCTCAAGTGCAGGGGCGCCTTAGATAGACCTAGTTTTTTTCACTGGTCCATGTGCGTGGCAGGCCAGACTGGCTGTGGCTGAACCACTTCAAAGGTAAGTGCTATTCAACAATGATTATTGTCCCTATTCTTTGCAATGTCTTTTTTCCGTGATTATTGTCCGTATCTCTTGTAATGTCTTTCCTACTCCCCAATAGGTGATGAGAGGCCCTACGGAGTCGCAGTGCTGCAGGGATCGCCTGGCGTAGTCAGACTGGGAGCAGCTATCTGAAGATCTGCCTGCGGGTGATGAATGGCTGGATCCACGAGGATGCTGGCCGAGATGAGCTCCCGAGTAAGTGTTGGAAGCCCAGAACAAATAAGGATGCGCTCTGACTGCAGTGACTGCTCGTATCAGGTAAGACACGCTTCAGGCGATGGTATTGCTGGAGTCAGGTAAGATACGCTTCAGGCGTTGGTATTGCTGGAATCAGGTAAAATGCGCTTTAGGCAATGGTATTGCTGGAATCAGGTAAGATGCGCTCCAGGCGATGGTATCACTGGAATCAGGTAAGAAGCGCTTCAAGCGGCGGTGAGCGTTACGCTGCTACAAGCAGACTAACGCGAAGCGCTTACATGCAGGCGGGGCAGGCTTAAATAGTCTGGGCCCAGCCACGCCCCCTTTGCTCTGCCTTGTGGCCCCACCCTGCCACTCCTAGAAGATGCTACACGTGAAGCCGACTGTATTCCTATGGCCAGGCCCAACTTGGACGCATGTGGAGGCCCTGCAGGAGAGGAAATAACACGTGCACCAGAATAAAAATGTGCAGAGCACATTTTCTCATGGGCCTGGCGCCAAAGGCGTCAGGACTGGGTACAACTGGACCCTTTATGTGATGGAGCTTGTGGTCCTTGCTCTGTGGCCATGACATTAACTAGTACAATACAAGATTGATGTACTGGTTACCCTACTTTTTATTAAGGCTTAATGGTAAATATACTACCCTGTCACAAATGATTTTGAGTAATTCTGATGGAGGCAATCTGGTAGTCTTGGGCTGTAGACGTATTAGAGCTTGGAGTTGGTGTGCTATTTGAAGTTATGATTGATAGCTCGAGATGGCATTTGATTATCATCAAGCTAATTATTGCAGTATGAGCAAACTATTGAGAGTTCAAACATGTTGAATATATGTTATGTTGTTATATACAAGGCCAATTGGAACCAGTGTGATTCCTCATTGTCTTCTATCTTGTAGCACAAATGTACAACCCTGTACTTTTCTTATAGACAGCAGACACATACTTTGTCTAAAATTTCAGCAGAAATGTTTCCAAACTTAGCTCCTGTTTGTATGTAGAAAAAGAGGTACGGGCACCCCTCTGCGAGAACAAACACAGCCTAATGACCTGTTCTTTGGGAAAGTACCCACCTGAGAGTTCACAGCCACATTTTAGCTCACTGTACCTTTCACAAAGGAGGAATATCCATTTGCATATCAGTCTATGTCCCGCCTACTTGAGCAGCCCACCACCGAAATGCTAGGCAATCCTTCTTTGAACAAGATTACCAACAGCAACCCCAGACACGTGTTTCGGCCTAGGTGAGCCTCATCATTGAGGTGGAGCTGTGCCTCTCTGAGAACAGTGAGCAAGGGGTCCAAACCTCGATTACCCTAGGTAACTTAGGGTGATCAATCCTGAGTTCCTTTAACATAAAAAAAGAGGTACGGGCGCCCCTCTGGGAGAACAAACATGGCCTAATGAGCTGTTCTATGGGAAGGTGCCGACTCGAGAGTCCACAGCCAAATTTTTGCTAAAGGTACCATACACAAAGAAGGAATAGCCATTTGCATGTCAGTCTTTGTCTTGCTACTTGAGCAGTCCAGCACAGAAATGCTAGGCAATCCTCTTTTGAACGAAAGTAGCAACAGCAACCCTTGACATGTGTTTTGGGCTAGTCAGGCCTCATAGGTGAGGTGGAGCTGTGCCTCTCTGAGCACAATGAGCAAGGGGTCCAGTCTGGATCACCCTATGTAACTTAGGGTGACCAACCCTAAGTTCCTTAAACATAGAAAAAGAGGTACGGGTGCCCCTCTGAGAGAACAAACATGGCCTAATGAGCTGTTCTATGGGAAGGTGCTGACTCGAGAGTCCGCAGCTGCATTTTAGCAAAAAGTACCTTTCACAAAAGAAGGAATAGCCATTTGCATATCAGTCTTTGTCCAGCTACTTGAGCAGTCCAGCACCAAAATGATAAGCAATCCTCCTTTGAACAAGAGTACCAACAGCAACCCCTGACATGTGTTTTGGGCTAGTCAGGCCTCATAGGTGAAGTGGAGCTGTGCCTTTTTGAGCACAATGAGCAAGGGGTCCAAGTCTGGATAACCATAGGTAATTTAGGGTGACCAACCCTAAGTTCCTTAAACATAGAACAAGAGGTACAGGCACCCATCTGAGAGAACTAACACGGCCTTATGACCTGTTCTATGGGAAGGTGCCCACTCGAGATTCTGCAGCCACATTTTAGCTCACTGTACCTTTCACAAAGGAGGAATACCCATTTGCATATCAGTCTTTGTACCGCCCACTTAAGCAGTCCAGCACCGAAATGCTAGGCAATCCTCCTTTGAATAAGAGTACCAACAGCAACCCCTGACAGGTGTTTTGGCCTAGTCAGGCCTTATCAGTGAGGTCGAGCAGGGCCTCTCTGAGCACAGACAAGCAAGGGGTGAACATCTGGATAACGCTAGGTAACTTAGAGGGACCAAACCTAAGTTCCTTAAACATAGAAAAAGAGTCATGGGCACCCCTCTGCGAGAACAGACATGGTCTAATGACCTGTTCTATGGGAAGGTCCCCACTCGAAAGTCCACAGCCACATTTTAGCTCACTTTAACTTTCACAAAGGAGGAATATCCATTTGCATATCAGTCTTTGTCCCCCACACTTGAGCAGTCCAGCACCGAAATGCTAAGCAATCCTCCTTTGAACAAGAGTACCCCCAGCATCCCCTGAATCGTGTTTTGGCCTAGTCGGGCCTCATCAGTGAAGTGGAGCTGTGCCTCTTTGAGCACAGTGTGCAAGGGGTCCACTTCTGGATAACCCTAGGTAAATGAGGGTGACCAATCCTAAGTTCCTTAAACATAGATAAAGAGGCACGTGCAACCCTCTGGGAGCACTGTAAGCACTGGAGTTCCCTTCCCCAAGTTCAGAAAAGTTCACAATGGAAGCACTGCTCTCCTGTTGCACTTCAATTATAGTAAGAGTTGGTTATATCCCCTTCACTGTGCTCAATGTAGTTCCCTTCTCCACCTTTGTTAAACTTTGAGGTTTAAAGAGGTTTAAGAATTGTATAATGTCAAGCAATGACAATTGTGACCATTGAACTGTTTGTTTCTCAGATTGGAACCATGCAGATCTGCTCCTTCTCCTACTGCACAGTCCCTTTAACAGTTCATGTAGTGATTAATTTCAATGAACAGTTCAAACAGAGACTTTCGAGAACATGTTCTTTTCCATTCAGATCCACTCAACCACTCTGCTACAATGTACACATTCACAATTACTGAAGAATGGTTCACAGCGCATGCAGTCAGATTCACACCAGGTTTCCTTATTTCTGAAACTCACCGGCTTCCTCCACAGGGTTTCCACATACCACGCTGGACGTTTGGTTGTCTCCAGGGTTCCTTCCGCTGCCCCAGAGATACTCCTGTGCTCTCACAGTGCCATGGGAGAGTGAGCACTTTGCTTCTTTATTAGAAGGCTGGCCCTTCAGAATGCCATCTTCCCTTGCTGTGCAGTTGCACCAGAGAACTCCTGCTGTTGCACCATCCAAGTTTGGTTTGCCAGCTCCTGAAGCCTCTGATATTCCGACCCTTGTTACATGACAGCTCTGCATCCAATGGCTCTCGCCTTTCTCTCCCTCTCTCTGCTCTTTTGTTTTCCCAGCTTTTATACACCTGTGGCTTGTGAATGAACTGCAGGTGTGAGCCCTTTCTTCCAATTGCCTGACCATAGTTAGGCTTATTAGTGAGACATGCCTGATCTTTATAGTGGTATTCCTTTGAGGCTCTCTTCCGCGGCTCAGTACCAGAGTGATGTAGTTGCATGCTAGTGTGTATGACTCTGTGTTGCCTCTTTTTCATCTCAGTACAAGAGTGACATGACTAAGACACAATAGGGGAAGCTGGTTTGCAATATCCCATAAAGGTTGGAGAATGATTGGGTGGGCTGTCATTAGGAAAAGGAGGATACCATGTCTCAACCAAGGGCCACCACTCCCAGTCCCAAAAGACCCTCCTCCCAGGTGCTGCTCCCCCACTTGTCCAACCCCAGGTTCAGGATCCAAATGTGATGGCTTTTCCCTGGCCACCAGCACAGAGGATTCAAGGGGAATAGGACTGAGAATACCAGCAGGTTTCTCACAGAGGATCATAAAGTTTAAGCAAGCAGTGTGTTTTGGTGGTGTAACAGCTGCTTGATGGGGAGCTTGCAGTAGGCTCTTATTTTGTTTTTTGTGCTTAGGCTTGTTTGTCTTGGCAGCAGTCCATCTGCTTACACCTGTGTATCACTTTGTGGGTTCCATGTGTTAAAATCGCAGCAAAAAGCCAGTGGTTTTGCCGCTGCAATCCATGTAAAGGATGCGGGGGACAACCCCACAACACCCGCTCCCTTTAAATGGTGTAATAGGTTACACCTTTAACGGGTCAAACCACAGCATTTTTGCCATGATGTTTTGTACCGTCGACGTTTCTGCCGCAATTTTATCACTGCATACCCCTGAGTGATCATCTTGCACTTGTTTGCTCTGGTTTCCCCTCTCTGTCAATATGTCATGGCAATAAGAGTGCATTGAGTATTCTGTAGGTCATATCAAAGAACAGCACTAAGCATTCATCTGTTGTATTTTTCCTTGCAGAGTTCAAAGCCCTTAGCTCTATCTGATTGGGCTGGCTTATTTATTTGGCTCCAAACCGAGCAGTTCACCTCCAGCCACAGCTGTAGCCACAGTCGCTGCCCAAATCAAGCAGTGAGTGCATTCCACGACCTGCAAGAGGAACTGATTTAGTATTTGTATTTGTATTTTATTTATTTATAAAGCGCTCTGGGACCAAGGGCAACTGGGCGCATAATCTTGTAGAACCCAGTTGCAGTTACATAAAGTAGCGAACGGGGCAAGGCTCAACCAATTTACAGACACATATTGGTATGAACCAGTTAGCAGTGAGATAGTATATATTAATAAAAAGGCAATATGTAAAATAAAACAAGAAGGGCATAAGGTCTCATGCTCAGAACTACTGGATTTACCATGTTGCAGACACAAACGGTATGAACAGCTAGCAATGTGGCAGCATAAGTTAGGTACAAAGCAATATATACAATAAGACAAGAGGGACATTACGGTCTCGTGCTGAAAGCTCAGGACAACAAGGCCATGTCAGAAGTAGCACAGCGAGTATATCGGTTGTTTTGTGCGAAGAGCCATTATTTGGTTTGTTCTTGAAAGAATGGAATGAGAGCTCAGTTCTAATGTCTTTGGGGAGGGAGTTCCATAGCTTCGTGGCCAGGACAGGGAAGCTCGTACCCCCTGCTGTTTGTAGTTTGAATCTGGGAAGGGAGAGACTGTGGGTTTGGGCCGCTCTCAAGGGTCGTGTAGAAGTCTGGAGTGTAAAGCAATGGGAAAGGTAGGAGGGGGCCTTGTTAGCTGTTTGGGGGGGGCCTGGTCATCGGCTCAGCATCATGAAAGTGGTTTGGACCATAAGGTACTCCCACTTACGGAGCGAGTAGTACTTGTGAATGAAATACTGTACTAGGGAGGTATTTGGCACAGGGAACTAGCATCTGTTTGAGGATAAGAGATGCTTGTGCAAACCAGCTGTTGAGTCTCCAAAGCTCAAGTGTGAGAAACAGGAAATTAAATGCTGCAATTTAAGAAGCACAGAACACACGCACCTGGATGAAATGTTGGAAAACAATATTTTAAGCCCCACAAAAGTGGTGACTTGGGAAAGATCAGAGCGTTTTTTCTCTCAGCATCACAAATAACTTTTAGTGAGGCTGTAAAGGTGGGTCATCATATTGTAGATGCATCAATGATATGTTTAGTCGCAGATTATGTAGATGGAATTGGAATGTCTGGTCCAGTGCTACAGGATGCGCAAAGAAGAGCAAGTGTGTCATTTAAAGACATATGCATCCGTTTGGAAGACGGGATATCGTCCCTGGAGGCCTCATTGTCACTAAACGCCAGATTAAGTGAGTCCCTGAGAATATTTGATTCACCAAATAGAGATGAATTGGAGGTGAGTCATGAACAGAGTAATCTTGAGGCTCATCCGACCAGCAATGGGATGAGGGATGAGTCTGGGGTCAATGGTAACTGCCCACCCTCGCCACTATTTTGCAAGCTGACGGACACAGAAGACATCATAAGAAGCAGGGATAGCCCATTAGTTGCACTAAATTTGGTTTTACAATCTTTCATACACTTATATGACACTGTAGTGGGGGAAGTCAGAACGAATTACAGGGTTCTCAAAGAGCTTAACAATCTTTTATTGAAAGGAGCTTTTATGAGTTTACATGACCAGAGAAGACCGGTGGACTTTAGTAAGACTCTTACGGGTGTACACATGGAGATGCAAATGAACGCAGTGAACAGTGAGACTATTACACATGTGCTGGTGAAGAATGGGGAATGGATGTTGGAATGTGCTCCTCTGGTGAAGGGTGGGGAGAGAATGAAAACGTCCAAGAATTGTAAAGGTGTGAAACAAAAGCAGACTAGGGGGTCACAAACATTCTTGAGAAATATCCTAAATGCATCTACTAAAACAGATTCTACTCAATCATTGGTAAGGAAAGTGAGAATGGCTAACCAGAATGTAATTGTAATGGAAGATTCACAGATTCCGTCAACATCAGGGATGTGCCGGAAAAAGGCTAATTGTAATAAATCCAAGGTGGACCAACGCTTCAAGAGCCTCATTAAAACCTGGCTATTCTACAAGTTCCAATTATGAAGGTCTCTAGACACTTAACACCCTTCACCCGTCCTCTCACTGTGTTTATGTTGTTAAGAACTTTGTTGATAAGAACATTGCCATTTCTAAAAATGCTATGTATCAAATTTCTTGCCTGTATTGTACAACATCAGCTACAAAGAGCTCTATTGTCCTCTTTTTAGGGGCTGTGTGGATGAGGACTGAAATATTCAATAAACAAAATATACCACAAGAACAGCTTCCTCCCTTCAGGCTTTAGGGTTGTTCCAAATATCCACCTGGCACTTTCTCAAACAGATATTCAACATTAATTGAGATGAAGATACATGGATTTCAAAAAATATACATATTTTAATCTTTATAAAACACAATAAATGACAAATATTTACTTAGGAAATCTAAACATAATTCACTGATCGTGTGTCTAAAACCCAAACATTATATTGTTCTGGTATATATGCATGACTATTAGTATTTGTCAGTCAATGAAAACAGATTATTCAGTCAATTAGTCGTGAGCCCTTTTTGAGTAGAGTCAATAATGTTTGGGTTTTAGACACACAATCTATACTAGATCAGTGAATTATGTAAAAATCTCTACTACAATCTGGTGAAGGTGGAAATAGATTAAGTCTTAAATGAAATAGAGAACACTTTAACAACATGATTACATACACACTTGGAGTATGCCGGCCTGATTATACTGGATGGTGATTTCAATTGTCCTTGTTCCAATCTTGCATGCCCCTTTGAAGAATTGGGGGATGGGAGGAGGTAAGTGGAGTAGTAGAAACCAACCTACAGTGTAAAAACAGTAACCTTGGGCTCACATCGGCACACTTCTTAGCAAGATGGGGGTTTCAGCAGTTAAATGCATGGGCATCTCCTGGGTTGAACCCAACAGCAATGTGGCTTGGCTTTTTTGCACAATCACCATGGACTATATATCTATATAGCAAACATCAAAGGTATAAACATAAAATCATTTGAGGTGATATCGACTGGAGATAGTGACCATGATATGCTGGATTGTTACTTACTCTTTTTTTATTTTATTTTGTATTAATGATTTAAGGTTTATTTCAAACCTCTATCACACAAACATGCATTCTTTACTCCATTCATAACCACTCCCGTTAAGGGAATTTATGATACTGCCCCTGGAAGGTCAGATACATTAAATTAAATATTTAAGTTAAACACATCCTTTAAGAATTTTATCAAACAGACTGTGTCCATAAGGTTTTCTCCTTTCAGCAAGAAAGTCCACATTTCTTCCACCTCCATTGATTGTCGATCCGCAATCAGTGTAGTGTTTAGTTGCTAATTCAGTCAAGCCTCGACAGAAGAGTGTCACATGCTTTAATGTATCATTCGTCTCTCTGTTCAAACCCAATCTACATCCCATGGTGACTGTTTTCCTGTAGGTCTGCAGTAGCTGATTCCTGGGAAATAGGTCCAGTCTAAAGTGAATGAACTGATTGCTATACCACGCGTTGGGATCCTCAGTTAAAGACTTATGAATGCAACCCCGAGACTTACTTTTGCTTCTTAAAGCAATCAGCAAATGGTGCACATTTTTTTCCTCTTGAGTTTGTATCCAATCATCTTGCCATAGCTTCCATTTCACCTTCCCCGGATCTTAATCAGCTCATCTAAATCAGATTGCAAGTACTCTAGGGTCAGCCGACATCCATTGGTCCATTGATCTAATAAAGTATTACCACCTCTAATCAATTTTTTCTACCCTACCCTGGCCGGTAAAGATTTTCATTCTGGATTTCAGGGTCAGCTGTCATGGTTGATCGATCCTACTGTTGTTAATAAGCCCCCTAGGTATGTGACGTGACTGATCTGAAGCACCCGTTCTAGGCCACCATACCATTTAAACTAAGGCTTTGCCCTGTCATTTTGCAGACCCAGAATCATAACGTTAGTTTTTGCAGAGTTCACTGACAGTCCTTTGATTGATTCGTGCATTGCTTAAGGCTGTCTAGACTTCTCTGCAGTCCTATGGGAGTTCTGTCAATGAGCACAAGGACGTCTGCATAGAGCATTCTTACAAGTTTTTCTTTGCTGATCTTTGGAGGGAATTCTCTCACCGTGTCTAGCGATTCGCCTACATCATAGAGGATTCCCCTACAATGTTTCAGGCCTCTGTAGGTATGAAAGGGCCTGGTCAAAAGACCCTGAGAATTTAGTCATACTTGAACACTAGTTGATTCGTAGAGGGACATGATGGTGGCCAGCAGGGCAGCCGAACAGTTCCAAGCCTCCATTTTTGCCCACAGCAGTTGGTGATCTACACTGTCGAACGCCTTTCTCAGATCGACAAAGGCCAAGTACATTTGTGTGTTGCTGTTAAAGGCCTTCCCTTTCAGAATGTTCAGCAAGAAGAGGTTCAGGTCTGTGCCCACTACATGGACAAAAGATGTTTGCCTAGGGTCCTCTCTCCTCGCTGCCCTAATCCAGGTCGGTAATTGCTTCAAAAGAAAGGCGGCAAACAATTTACCCAGTGCATCTAAGAGGGCTATCGGTTAGTAGTTGGAAGGATCCGCCCTGTTTCCTCGCTTGTAGATTGGAACGATTATCGCCTTTCTCCATGATCCCAGGATCTCACTTGTTCTCATGATCTGATTAAAAAGTTCAAGAATAAAGGAGACCCAGACTTCTGGCATTTGTTTGATTGCATTATTTGTGATTTCATCAGGGCCCGGGGCCCTAGAGTAATTTGCTTTCTTTATGAGCAGCTCCACATCTAGATGGTCCAGTAGAAATGGCCAACCAGAATTACTTTTGCAAGCCATCAAATCCTTCAAACCATCGCCACGATCAAATACTTTTTCATAGAATGTTATCCATGCTACTTCTGATACAGCATTTGTCAGAGAAATTGAGCGCAGTTCCCCCGTGTCATTAAGCATTTTCCAAGTAGTTTGCATTTCTTTTTTGGTGAGCGCTACAAGCATATGTTCAGAGTCCATCTGTAGGACCCCAGCTTTATGAAGAGCCAGCAATTTTTTATATGTTTCCTCTTCTTACCCAGTGTTTAATAAGCCTTCCCCTCAAGTCAGCTGTTTGACTTATTGCTTTCGTAAGGAATAAATGACTTGCTGCCTCAACCTCAGGTGATTTGTCCTACGAGTTGTTTCTATATTCATGTATTGGATGTCAATCTTTTGTCATTGTTTACCATCCCAGATACATTTCAATAATGCATGGTTGCTTCCCACCATAGGAATGACTTCAAACCAGCTGATATCAGGAATTATTGAACTGGATGCAAAAACGTAATCCAAAATACTGGAGTTGAATCCGTTGGACAAGGTAGTCTTTGCCAGCAGATCCCCCTTGATTTGTCCATTGAGTATGTGAAGATCTCTGGCATTCATCCGCTCCAGCAAGTCTCTGGATCTAGCTGCTCTTGTGGTGGGACAGCTCTGTCGGGGAGGCAAACATATATTGCTTTTCTCAATACAGGGGCAGTTCAGGTCGACCCCCCCCCAAATTGTGAAATGAGTATTGTAATGCAGAGCCAAGTTGTCAATTGATTCCAGTACTGCATTCATTAAATCCTCAGTAGTAATAGCTGCCGGGTTCCAATAGACATTCAAGATCAGACCCTGTTGACCCTGGCATCCGTCATCTTCCATAATATTTACAACTATAGTTTCTAAAAAGGGGTTAAGATTCCTCACTTTCATCACAGTCATCCCATTGCCACTCTTTACAACAAAAGTCAGCAAGCTCGCCGAAGGATGACCTTTTATACCTCTAAAGGGAGGATTAAGAAAAGAAGTATACCCATATAGTGTAGGGGGCGTTGTCAGCCAGTTTTCTTCCAGGCAAATAATGTTCATATCTGGCCATAGATGCGAAGAGCCCTTAGTGTTCCAGAAGGCTATATGCCATGAATTATCTCATTAATAATTTGAGGTATGGTGAAAGATTTCACAGGGACCAAGGTCACATTCAAACAAGTTTTTCTTTGTGGTAGATTAGTCGGGATGCTGCTTGAACGTTTACTGAGGTCTTTTTTATCAAAAGTGATCTTCAGCAAATCCCTCTACTGCTTTGGGTTGGCTGGTTGCTTCTCATCATATGTTTCATAATGTATTACCATTATTTTATCCATTAGAGGATCCCCAGAGTTCATTTTGAGAGGGACTATTCCAGCCACTGTCAGGATATTACAACTCTGCAATGGGGTACCACAAGCGGGAGTCGAAAGCTTGGAAGAGAGATCTTCCATTGGCATATCAGTAAGCTCAAATCCCATCATCAGAAGTAAATGTGCCATTACTAGTAAAGATGTTCTGACAACATTTGATATTAGGTGAAGGATTGCACTGTCTGTATGACTTTCTTTTGGGAACTCTGCCATCCTAATGTCTTTTGATTGGAATTTGATGTAAAAGTATCATCACATTCACACGGTTCAAGATAAGGCCATCATCCATCGACAACAGACTGTCCAAGGTCATCCTGTAAGATCCTAAATTTCTAATCACCATTTTTTTTTGAATGATCATATTGCTCTGTATTGCCTATTGGGTTCACATCTCGACAGTCTATGCATAACCTCCAACTCCACTTTAAAGACAGGTGGACACTTTGGATTGGGGTCAGGGCAGGTGTGTTTCATCAAGATCTCTGATCATATAAGTGGAGAAATGTAGGCAATCTGTCTCTGTCTGATCAAGGTTGTCACCGGGCTTGTATGTAGCAGCATTCTGTCCATTCCAAAACTTGTGAAATGTACCCACCATTACGTGACTGCCCTCCATGGGATCCTTTTTCACTGAATCCAGAAGAACAGTGTCACATGGAATCGGATGAACGCACGGGTGTTGCTAGAATTCCGATTTCTGGGCATCAGCAGGTTTTTTGATTATTTAGTTCTAGGCGTGTCTTTCGATGACACGCTGGTAATTTTTCTTTTTTTTCTATTCTGAAATATGAGAAAGGGCTGTGTGATAGTCATTGTATATGGGCCAGAGGGCCCCTCTAGCTCAGAAAAGTTAGGATGCAAGTCCGGCATTTTCATCACCTGGTTCAGAGGGTCATCGAAAGAGGACCTTTTCGGCTCCGTTCCATTCCTATTTATATTTGCAGTTAGCTGTGAATCAAAGTACATTGTAGAGTACACTTTTCCATGAATGGGCAGCATGTCAGAAGTGTCATGGATTACGCCATTAACCTGAATGAAGAAAAGGCTATACAAAGAAGGTCGGGCCGAAATCATGTGTAGTCCGTGGGGGCCGGTCTCTGCCCACACCTGGGCCGGTTTGAAAAAAATACAAATAATTTGAAATACATATATATATATTTTTTAAACACACAAAAATCCCCCGCAACGGCATAATTGATCAAAGCAATGTCACACATGTTACCTACACATGTTACCTTGCTTTAATGATTTATTTTCATGCATGATGTGTGCATCATAAATTAAGATGCATGCATCATTCACATGCTGCTGTGGCATGCGGCCAACTTTGCACCAGACCTGCAGATGAACTTAAATGGTTTGCTATTAAATCTCATTTCAGTTAGCAGTTTAATGGTATCCACCACAGAATAATTGCTCATATTACTGTAGCCAATCTGATAGCTCAGTGGGTTGAGTGCTCACTGCTGTAATGTGTGTGTGTTCTGCAGGTTGCAGGTTCGAATCCCAGGAAGGCCATCTCAGCATTTCATCCTTCTGAGGTCGATAAATTTGTAACAACACAGGTTGGGTGATTTTGTGTGCATATTTGTTCTATAAAAAAGAGCTTAAGCGTAAGTGCCATACAATAACATATTATCATTTGTCCTTGGACGTCTGCTTGCATTCACAGTAATTTGACAACATGGATCTATACACACATATATTGATACATATGGTGATCCATTCTTGTATGAAATGTATATCACATTAATGAAATCATAACCATATTTTTCATAGTGTACTTGGGAACAATTGTATTTGATGCCACTTTCTGTTTTGTCAAGGGGTGAAAGGTCATGTTTCATCGCTTCCCAGCATGTCACTTTCGGATGAGGTCAAATGACATCACTTCTAGTGATGTCATCGGAGGTCAAGGGTCATGAGGTGAGGGGTGGGACACTTTTTCTTGGGTATCCAGGCCTATTTCTTGTCCCGATCCGACCATGTATACAATTATCACTCACTGAGACATTAGATTCCAACCTCTGTGCCATAGGCTGCCCAGCTTGAACCAAATACTTTAATTGGAGCAGTTCCAATACTGAGTTCAATAAACATTGCCTGTCCATTCTTTCAGCTCCAGAGCCTCCTGAAGCTTCTTTTGGACAATGTTTGCACACCCTGCCTCGTGATCAACTCTTGAGTGTAAAAGACGTAACACATGATTCAATAAATATAATTTTAGAGTGATTCATCGCGAGGAGGGTGGCATTATTTTTGGGGTTTTCATTCATGGTCTCGTATAGCTTCAGAAATGGGGCCAGCGAGATTGTGAATGCTGCCATCATAGCGCATTGTGTTTTGAATGCTTTGGGGTATGCCCCCTGTCTAGTGACACCCAATGGTTTGGCCAAGAATACACAGTCATCCAAGGACAGTGACACATTAGAGAAATGATGGTCCTTTGGTGTATAATGTAGATTTCTGTTTTCCATGGGAAGCTTTGAGGTCACTTCTTTTGAGGGGTTTCTTGGCCCAACACAGTAGACCAGTTTTCCTCATTTCTCTCCGGAGACACCGCTAACAATGGTGGGATGTTTTGAATTACAACAGTTTGATTATAATTAATGTATTCTACCATGTTCACGGGACCATTGATCTGGGCCTCTTTGTTGAGTGCTAATTCAGTCCCTTTCCCAGCCTCGATTTCTATAGGGCTGGGTGTTGTCTTTACATAGGTGATTTTATTCTGCACGGAACCAAAGGAACTTGTTGATATCAAGGGAGATTTTAAGGAGGGGGACACCAGTACTGTTGTTGTTTTACGGATATGGATTGAGTGTGAAACATCCTGTATCAAGAAATCAGTTTGCGCAACAGAATCGTCCTTCAGGGTTTTGTATGGCAGAGGATCTCCCATGTCCCGGTTGAGTTGAACAGGTGCAAGACTTTTCGAGTTTATATCCATCTCCAGCTTGTTCAGCAATTTATATTTTGGCATAGCTTCAATTTGCAAGATTTCTGCATCTGTGAGGTCAAGGGAGCTCACACGCTGGATGGAAGTTCACAAGCAAGTGTTTGGCGGGGTCTCAGCCGTTCATACCAATTTGTTCTCACTTAATTTCAAAGCAAAGGAGTATTTCACAGTGTTTACATTTGGTTTAAGCATTTTTTTTCCTTTTTAGGGCGTGCGCAAATGCCAGGCATTCCACCCACCCCTAAAATCCGGTATCTTTCATGTCGGCGTAGGGGCCTGCTTATGTGTTAGGTCAGAGTGGGCAGATGAATGCAGTGATCATTTTTCAGTATTTTGGGCTTTAGGAGTGAGTCCTTTCACCTGTGATTTCAGCTGTTGCCTGGTATGCAGCATCACAAAAAACCTCATTGATTCCATGGGGGGATCCATTACAAGTCCAATTCCTGCCTTATTCCTGAGACACTGTAAGCGTTGTCAGGATTGGTTGCTGCATTTTTTAAGTAAATAACTGGTGGCAATTGGAACAGAAGATTGATTGCTACATTTGCATAGCAATTTACACCAGTTCTAGTTTTATTGGAACATTTGAATGGACCAGACAGTTCTGTGTTTGAATAATTTGATGGAAGTCCATGCAGTTTCTTTGAAGAGGTAGTTCTCTTTGTTTGTGCAGTTGGGTATGTGTTTGCCTTTTCAGTACATCCTTCTGTTGTTGTGGTAATTGATGGAGTACTAGCTGCTTTCATTTTTTTTGGTGATATTGTTGGGAGCTTATGTATAAGTTGTGTTTGCACTACTTTTCTTTTACAAAGTTTTCCTTTTTGAGGAACAGCGTACATTTTGAGATGGGGTGTGTAGAGTGCACGTAGTCTGTTGTACTCTACAATGCCAGGAATGTCAGCTTTAACTTTACTTGCATCAAATTGACTAGAAATAGTCCTTCAAGTGTACGTAGACATGACAGTGCTACCTAACACATACCTTCTGTAAAGACTGTGCCACCAATGTCAATCAATGCTTCGTCTAGGGTTAGACCCTGTGATTTATGAATAGTGAATTTGTATGCTGGAGACAAGGAAACCTGTTCTCTGCATACATACATGTCTTTGAAAAGAAGGAATTGGGCTGTTGAGCGTCCTATCCTTTTAACTTCTGAAAATGTGTCAAAGTGACTTTTGACAAACTGAATCCTGTTGTTACGTGGGTATGTCTGGAAGCCAACAACTGTACCAAGTGCTCCATTAACTAAACCTTGCTCTACATCAAGGTTACGCTTAAGCATTACTCTACAGTTTAAACACAATGTTAACATTTTCTCCAAATCAGCGATGTTAGAGATAGAGTATTCTAAGGTATTTAGTCGTGCTGTGGCTTGTTGACACTTAGGTACTGTCATACCGTGCACGTCCAGTTTGTCAAACTGTGGAGTAAATGTGCACTATTGGTTGCAATTATTTTTTCAACATTGTTTCATTGAGTTGTGCACAGCTTGCTAGGGTTGGCATTAAGGACATACGGTTTTCATTTTTGTGTGCTAATTGTTGCATGACATTTGTAGCACATGTGTTTTGCTCATATAGCTCATGAATGCATCTGGTATTTAAGATAGACTGTGCTTCTTTAGAAAGTACACCAATCCGAATGCTTTTCAAAATGTTGCCATAGGTGAGGTCTGCAGACTGACGCATGTTTTCAGTTAGTTCTCTGTATTGGAAATGTTGCCAGAGGTTTACATTTCCTATGATGCCAAGTGGCTTTCGGCACAGTTTGGGTCCTAAGGTTTTAAAAATAGGTTCACCTTTCACTGGTGTTGATTGAAGAAGATCTCTGAAAACAATAAAATGTTTTCCTTGAAAGAGTTCTTTGTAGTCTGTTTTAAGGACCTCTTGCAATCTGAGGTGAATCAAAGCCAACATTAGATTGGAGATCATGCTCACCTCATATATAAGGAGCATTTTAATGTGTTTCAATACTCTGCATAGCTCCATTGCAACTTCTGCTAAACGTTTGTAGTAGTCTAATTTGTTTTGGTGTTCTACTAGAAGGAGTAGCAATTGGTGCAAACACCACCTATGTTGTAGGCAGCTAAACCTATGGGGGCAGATACAACAGCTGAAAGCTTGTTGTTTGGCAATTGTTGTAGAACTGTGCTGATGATTTTGATTAAGAGTGTTTTGCCTGAACCAGCTTGACCACTTACATACAGGAGTAGAAGTTTATAGTTTTGACAGGTACAAGTTTTAGTTTTGTGCTGCACACAATGTACAATTTGTTTAGTTACTTCTAGGAAAATGCTACGCTGTTCATTGTTTAGTTGTGATTCCAGTACAGTACGTTTTCTGCAGATTGCTCATACTGAAACATGGTGTTTTCTACTTCAGTCATGGCTAATTCTGCCACATTTGCTATGAGTGTCTGTCCAAGTGGTTCTTGACTTCCTGTAAGAGAAGGTTGACTGCTCTCAGGAGTGTCTATATTTAGTTATGATTGAAGTTCTTCTTCTTGTTGGCTTTCATTGTCCAACATGTTTTTATACTGTGTAAAGTTTATATCTGTTATAGTGCTTTCAACTGCATTGAAAGCATCTTCATAAGAGGCATGGGTGTCCAATAAATCTTCTTCTTTTTGCCATGGTCAAAACGGTGGCAGTAAGGACATGAGGTACAGTTCTCTATGTTGAGGCGTTTTCATCGATAGCTTCATATAATTAATCAGGCTGCATTTGGTAAGTTTAACCAGACTGCCCTCACAACCTTTGACTATGTATTTATCTTTTTTCTCATTTGGTTTAATATCATTTTTGCATGAGAGGTTTTGGGGTATATGGTACAGGCACATGGTTTCCAAAGCAGTACTCCTTTTTGGGTAGTATGTGTCTAGTAAGTATTTTTTTTTTTACATGTCCTGGCTGTTGGGATTGTTTTTGGCTATTGTTTCTTTGTCTTGGTACGATTTGAGAACTCTTTCTGGGTGCAGCAGGACCAAGGCTTAGCGAGACTATGTTTTCAAATTTCCCATACAAGGCGTGCCGGTTAAGCGGTATGCGGCTTCGTAGCAGCCACATTCTCTATGGGAGAGCATTTTTATGCCAAAACTGTACCATTTTTATGACAGTGCTTTGTCAGATGATATGTCACCCCAGAGGTCTTTCAGCTTTGTTTTCTCTTCTTTGGTTAAGTAGGCTGTGACATATCGTGCAAATGCAGCGGAATTGCCTGCAATGTACTGCACATCTATGTTTGCCATAGGAGGGCAATTATTGCATTGTAATCATTGATGTACTTTGATGCTTTGGTTCTTTTTATGCTGTATATGTTCTTAGGTGATTTGCTTTTCACACTTTGTCTAACAGAAGACATGAAGCTGTTTACTTGTCCTTTTTCTGAAACAGGTCTAGGGAAACCAAAGTAGCATTTGGTGTAGTATTTGCCTTTGTTATTATATTTGCGCCGACAATACTTGCCACACTTGTGTCTTATAAACTACAATATTTGTGCATGTAGGTCTTCATGTGTACTTTCTGAAGGGATATAGTAGTGACATATTTGTGAATGAAACTGTTGCATCACTGTCATGAACAAATTTAGGAGCATCTTTAATATACAAAAGCATGTGGATGTGTGGTGCTCCTTTGGCTTGATATTCTTTTCTCCAAAAGAAGTGTTCTACTTCTCCGAGGGGAGGAATTGTTTTATTACAAATGAAGTGGAGCATGGCAATAAAGCAATGATGTAAGTACTTTGATACATTTACTGGATCAAGAGAGAAGAGCTCTCCTGGTGTTTTCATGTCAATTCCTAATTTGTTTTTGTTTGCTATGCGTAAGAAATCGTGCAACTCTTCCCATGCATACTCAGCACAACTTAAAGTGACAAACCATGTAGTTCGGCCAAGGTTGCGTAGCAAACACCGTACATCAGCGCGACGTCGGAGCCAGTATTCCGCATGTTTGCCAAGAGATTTGTAATATCTGATTGTAAAACTTTCTCTTTCTCTTGTACCTTTTAAAGTAGCTGTGTAGCAGACATGTTTAGAACATTGGAACCTGTTTTCAATGTGTGTGCAACTCCGTAACCTAGATCTGCTAGTTCACTTTCAAAGAGGAGGTGGAATATGTATTCAATGTTTTGTCTGATTCTGGGGTCTTCAGAATCCATTTGTAAAGAGCGGTATTCTGATGCTGCTATTTGTGTGCATCTTTCATCGTACCTTCCACATTTCCAGTAGGAAACAGTAGAGGAAAGGTGCGTGCTTCTACACTTTTTTCCCATATGCTGATTGGAGTTCCTTTGGCTTGCTACATTTGATATGTTTCTAGTGCATTGTCTATGGTGTTTTTGTAGTGCAGTGAGTGAATTGTATACTGGTCTAAAATATTGGAGGCTGTCGTAGGATCTAGAAGTTAAACTGGCCAGTTGATGAGGAATCCTGAATTATTTCTGTGGTTTCTCTCATGTTTTCTTCAATGTTTATTTCTCCGTAATATTCATTGTTGTCTTTAAGATATTGCAGGGCTTCTCTAACTTTGTTTTAGTCTACTAGTTGCTGACAATTCTTTTTCTCTTTTGTAGGTACACCATTCACTAGTATAATCAAAGATTAATCTATTGGTCATTGCACTCCTAGTGTGTCTACATTTTCTTTGAGATCTAATGGCACGATCTTTGCCACAAATGCCTTTTAGTAATTCAGAGGGAAGGAAGGAATTTTGCTGTTTTCGGTTAAAGATGTATTATCGCTTAAAATTGATGCACTGACTGGATTATAATGCTCTCATACAATTTAAGCAGTTGGAGTGGTTTTGGCAGTATGAATATTTCCAAGTTATTAGAGATAGCCCGTGAAGGCATTTGGTTATTGTCAAGTTTTACAGTGCAGTATGTGCTAAGTACTGAGGGTTTAGTAATTTTTTATTTCTTTTCTACTATAAGATATAGAGCTAATTGCAACCATTGGGATTCCTCATTGTATTCAATTTTGTATGTTATATCTACAGTTTTGGTGCTCTTTGTATGAAAAGTTCTTCGGCAACACACACATACTTGGTTTGGTACTTCAGCAGATGTGCTTTTGAACTGTGCTATTTCTTTTTTGTATTTGTGTAATAGAAGGTTGACATCTGCAAGGTTGTGGCTACTCTTGTTTAAAGTTACTGGAGTTTGTAAGTGCTCTTCTGTTCCAAATATTTGCTTTGGATGTGGTCTATTTCTTCAAGCAGGTCTTTGGCTGTACCGTGTAGGATAATGTCATTTAAATGGACCAGTGCTAAAGCTGGGCTTTTTGCATAGCACAGTCTCTGAACGAGATTTCGTACAGCAGAATGGTGTGTTGCTAACATTTTGATGTGGTGAAAGGTTCAGGAATGCAGGCTAATGAATGTCCTCGTAGTCCTGTGTATTTGTGAACTGGACAGGAGTCCATACTTTGTAATATTTAAATGTTTAATTTGTCTTTGGTTTTCACATACTGATTGAGGAAATTCTGTGAAGATTTGAAAGATTGTTTTCACACCTTACACAATGATGTGCACGGCCATTTGTAGACTGAACGTATTGGTTCGGTGGAATGCAGAGTTAATTGTAAATTTGCTGGGGATATTCTTGCAATCTGTGTTTCTTCTTCCATAATGTTATTGTCTACCTTTTCATATCCTCGTCCACTGCTCTGTATGGCAATTGGGTTTCCTTGCTCTTGTTTGTATGCCTCTTCATTGAAATATGGCTCTGTGCTGGTGGTGTAAATCTACTCACCTGCACAGATGTTTGTAAAGGTATCAATGCTGATATTGCGTCTGTTGTGAAGAACTTTTAGTTCAGTTTACCAATTAATTTAGTTAGTGGTTTCATTCTGTTTAAAACTAATATATATCATTTCCTTTTGAGGAGCATTGCACTGTCTATGAGAGATTCCAGGATATCTGCGGTACGTTTCAAGGGTGGAGCATGATTTTTCCCCTGTTTTTATAAGGTTTTGAAGGATTCTATGGTGGAACATTTTTTTTAAATACATTTTTTGGAATACTTATTTGTGGCTATGTTACCATTGGTAGAAGTAGTGTTTGCACTACTAGTATTTCCATTCTGTTTAATACATTTACTTTTTGTTTTACATTTTGAAAGAGAAGTCAAACTTTCTTCCCTGCTACCTGGTCCCATTTTTCTAAGTGACTGTATTAGCTTATTTGTTTGAACTCCTTGTACAAAGTTTGCTAGAGGTGGATGGGCATTTTGCATGGCTTGAGTTTTATCTGCTCTATTTCTGTGTTGTTTTATGCATAGTTGCCTTTTGGTAGGCATTGTCTTGTGTCTGTTGGAGAAAAAAGGAAAGTGTGGGTTTGGAAGTTGTGCAATGTATTTGTGTGTACTGTGCATGAGTGTCCGAATAGGAGGGTATGTGTGATTGTGCTAAGGGCTGTTAGTCTTGGTTGAGAAGGCTGTAGTGCCATGTTTGTGTGCTCCTGTGGGAAAGGTTTGCTTCAGTGTGTATGTACTTTGCTTGAAGAATTAAGGTTGTTGCAATATTTTACTAAAACTAGTGTGTGTCTACATACTGGTGTTCTGATGACAATGGAAACAGTGGACCTGGCAAGGTACAATGACTAAGAGTGAAGTGAGTGATTTGGCCTTTGGTCACATTGTCTAGGGTGCAATACAACAACACTGCACTGTCTGAGTAACAGGAAGAACATAAAACAGTACTGCACTTACTTTTTTGGATGTGAAGAGGATGTTTCTTGTGGGTTTTATCTTCCAGCAGAGACATTGCTGGGTTTTAGCACGTGGTGTTTCACTGCATTTGCAAAATAAGGAAGTTAGTGGGTATGTGGGTTAATGGTACAGTAATAACAGTAGGAGAACACATTGATTTAGATTTTAGGAGGATTTTTTGGCAGTAAAAATTAGTGTGCATGTGCAATTGTAGAGCACTGAACACGAGTAGGGATTCGGGAGCCGTAGTATTGTTGGTATGGGGGCAGTGCTGCATTGATAACTGTGCCCTATGGGGCCGCAGTTTTGAAGTGTGTTAGATATTTGTGCACTACTTGATTTGGAAATGGATTAGTGGAAGTCATAGTAGAGTGAGAAAAAAGCCAGAAAGATGTAGATATTGGAAAGGAAAATGCCATTGTGTGTGGAATTGTGTACGTTTCTCACACATAGATGCTTGCTACATGAGTCTAGGAATTATTTTCAGTTGTTGCATTTATGTATGCACATTTACAGATAGCAGTGTTTCCAATGTACATATGAATTTCTTTGCTTTTATCCAAATGGTGCATTTTGTCAATTGAGTAGTGTGTGTGCTTGCCATGCTTTTGTAATATTAATGCAGTTTCTCTTTTGGTGTCAATTCTGGCCATTTCACATAGGCTCTGGCACTTGCATGTGCTGTGCAAATGTTCCAAATGTTGTATATTATTTTGAAAAATCACAGGAAGTAGTCCTGGAATTGAAAATGGTGGTTTGAAGCTGTTATGCTAGTGGGTAGCATAAGAAAGCATTGAAAGGAAACAGTATTATAAGTAGCTGTTAGTTGATGTGAAGAGATGGTACAAATGACAGTATGAATATTTGGGAGGTTATGCAGGACAAGTGGCAGGGACCCTGTTGATGTGCATGCAATATAGGCACTTGGTATGCTTTGGTAACATACATGCAGTTTTCATTTTCTGTGGGCATTACAAGACATTTGCATACCTGTAGTTTCTGTTGATGGATGTAGAGGTGGACGAATCTTACAGTATTTTTGGATGCACGTTGTTGGGAATCATAGGAGATGTGTGTTTTGAGTGTTGAACAGTACATCTACAGTGTTGTACAGAGTTGCTAAAGTTAGATGTAGAGATCTTGGATGTGATTGGTGGATGGTTGTGGGACTGCTTACCAGTAGCCAATGAGAGAGTGCTGCAAAGTGTGAAGTGGAAAGGGAAGAATGGGGGCCTGTGTGTTACGGGGTCCACAGACACTGTAGTAGTCTGTGGATGACACGTGCTACATCCGGGGGTTTTCAGCATGCCTGGCTTGGAAATGGGAGTGTACTGTGGGGATTAGCCAATCAGGTAATAAGAGTTTGTTTTACAGGAAGGGAGGGTAATATTTGTTTTCATTGCTGTGTTGGTTGTTGGTTGTGCAGTAAAGATGGCAGGTGTTATTGTATGGATAGTTGGAGATTCTTCTGTTTCTGATCTGGAGATGTATGCAAAGGAAAGTGGTGTTTCTATAGATCGTGGGTTTCCAGGTAAGGAGGCTTTGTGGTGGAGTGTGCCTGGATGCCATGTGCAGGCATTCGCTTCTGTTTGCAGAAACATGGCTAGATTTGGTTGTCCTTATATATTGGTGGTGCACTGTGGTGGAGAGTATTTGGGGTACATCAGTGCCCCAAGTTTAATTCCTGTACTGAAATCATTGGTGGATGAACTAATGCTATTTTTTCCATGTGCAAATGTGATTTTTTCTGGAATCCTACCAAGAACACAATGGAACTGCCCCACTGTGTTTAATCCCCAGCAAAATGTTGGAAGGCGCCTTGTGAATAGAGGTATGGGTGTAATTCTGCAGCGTTTAAACATATTTATTATCTCTAATGACAATATTGACTCCCTTAGTGCATACAATTTTACTGCTGGCGGAGTGTCATTGTCTATTCTTGGAAATGCTCATTATTTTCCAGAATGCAAGGGATGCTGTGCAGAGGCTGTTGTAAGGAGTAAAAAGAAGATTAAAAAAACGCCAGAAAAACACAAAATAAAAGGTTTTTGTTTTGAAGCACCTTTCAGAGCCACCACTAAAGAGGAAATCTCCTACCCTGGTTGAAATTTCTTTCCCCACACCCGTGTGGACATCGCAGTAGCTTGCAGATCGCACATGCTACATCAAGACATCAACGGCTTTTGAGGATGGCAGGCATGGAAATGGGAATGTGGAGGCCAGGGGATTGGTCAATAAGGTTTCCTGGGTGTGGTGTACAAGCAGAGAGTGTGACAGAAGGTCTGTTTGCTGAGAGGAGTGCAGCTGGCTATGGCTATGGCTTTGTCTTTCTGGAGGTAGAGTGTATGGATTTTGGGGGACTGGTGGATGCATTGGTTGCAGGTGCATGCAGTACACTGTGGAGTAGCTGCACAGCTTGGATTCCCTCGGCTGGATTTGCTTCCTCTTTGTGCCACTTTGGTGACGCAGTATCATCCAGACATTACTATTGTTCATTGTGGAGGGAACGTACATGTTACCAGAATCTCATTTCAGTTTGCGATGAAGGAGGCACTTGGAAAAGTCCTGGACATGTTTCCAAAGGCCCGAGTAATTATTTCTTGTATGGCCCAGAGACAGATGTGGCTGCGCTCTTCTTCATTTGGTCCACAAATGGAAAAAGCGAGGCGCAATGTCAACAAGGCTGTTTGTGCCATTTTGAGAAATATTGGCATGTCCTCCTTCTACAATACAAGAAGCAACATTTTTCGCAGAGATGGAGTCTATCTTACTGATGCTGGTAATCAACTTTTTTTTTGTGAAATATCCAAAATGCATTGCAGCCCTTTTTGCAAATGTAGCAAGCATTTTTGCTGTTGGTGTTGTCCACTTGAAAACTTTCACAAACAACAAAGAAACCCCAAAAAGGGTCTTTTCAGAGCTGCCATTTTCTCCCGGAAAAGAATGCAATGTTTTTTGATGGTGCCAGCACCTTATATTTTCTGAGGACTACCGCGCTGTTTGCGGACCTCTCGCAATGCCCAGGGCCCTGCACCATTTCTATTTTTAAACTGTGAAAGGTGGCTCTGAAAAGAGGATTTTATTTCTTTTTGCTTTTTCAGTTGTGTGTATTTTTTTGTATTTTTTACACACAACACACAAGGGAGGCAAGGGTAGGGAGGGTAGGGAAGGGAAGGGGCACCAACCACGGGTATAAGAAAGGGCAGATGGAGAAAGGAAGATGTTGGGTGCACCTCATCGAGGTAAGGGGCACTTTCCGTCGTGGTCCCGGACCACAGCTTCAAATCACTCCGGAACTGCTCACCCCTGCAAAGTACTGCATTGCAGTATATACACAAAACATTGACCTTTGAAAGGTAAAGATCCACTGTAATGCGTATAGCCTGCAAGGCTGCTTGAGGAATCCACTGTCCCACAGGAGTGTCCTTTGTGGTGACAGGAGCAGATATTGAGGATGCTGTACTGGAACTCAACCTACTACCCTGTTAGAAGGGGATGCACAAGCGCGTAGGTGTCTGCTGGACATGGGTGGGGTCCCCAAACTAATTAAAAGTTTGTCACAACATTGCAGACATGCCGGACAGGATCATTTTCCGTAGGACAGGGGGAATGGGATGTGCATGCGCCCAGGTGTCCGCCGGACATTACTGGGTGCTCAAACTCATTAAAGTACTTCAATATTTTGTGGATATGCCAGACAGGCTGGATGCTGGAGGGCTTAGGGGGAGAGATGTGCATGCCCTCAATTGTCCGCTGGACAGGGTTGGAGCCCCCAAACTAATTAAAGGTATGTCACAACTTTGCAGACATGCGCACAGGAGCAGAGTCCTACGGACACCTCTATTTTGAATGCAGACCTTCCGGACCGGCACCGTGTCTGCAGGACATCTCCATTTTGATTAATTGCGGACATCCCAGACAGTCGCGCAGTCCGCAGATTCATAACAGGGCTTTTCTTTTTCTTAAAACACTCACACAGAAACCTTATACACATAGCACTTTATTTACACACATAAATACACACAATTAGGAAAGGGAAGGGCTAGCAGAAATGGAAACATACACAGGGGAATTAGGGTTTTCCACAGGTGGGGCTTCAGGGGAGGAAGGTAGTAAGGTCTCATTGTAATGTATTTCTTTATAGGGAATGTATGGGGATGGTTGGCTGGGATAAGGGGGAGGGGTACAGGAGCAGGTGGGGCAGTGGTATTTAATTTTCTCCATGATATGTCCCTGTACAAAATCTTTGAAGTCAGCAAAAGTGTTCAGCAATTGCTCCATTTTTGCATCCAGGCTCTCTAGTTTATTTTGTACAGTGTTTGTTTCATTTTCTATGTGCCCATGCACTTGTGGAGGAGCTGCTGCTTCTGGGCCAATCCCTTTATTTCCTGTATGTATTGTTAAAGAAAAAAATATCTGTCAGGTATATGTGAAGCAATGTTTATTAACTGTCTTACTTTTAAAACTATGTTGTGTACCAATGGAGTTACAGTCTTCTCTGGAAATTCTTCGCTGGAAATTCTCTTCAAGCCATGCCAGGGTGCTTGCCATTTCTGAGTAAAAAAACAAACATTTGTCCTAGTGTTGTACACTGAACAACCTGTGCCGGTATAGGAAAGGATGTGGTGTACTTACCACTTAGCAGTACAGTTCTGCTGTCACTACTTTGCAGTTGTCCCGCTGACAGTTGCTTCTCAGTTTGCATGTAAAGCACCACTGAGGTAATATTGTTGGAATCACAGGTTATTTTTATTCGTGTTGCATTCCAATATGTTGCATAACCTATGCAATTTAACTGTTGCTTTCTTAAGTACAGAGTTTGTAGACCTACTTACAGGGTAATTCATAGAATTTCGCAGAAAAGTGTCGCAAGCGGCTGGCGCAGAGTGTCCGCGTGCGATTGTCTGCGCCAGGCGCGTGCGCCAAAACCGATTTCCACGCACAGCGTATTCATGGATTTTAGGCTCCCAAACCAGCCGTGGCGCAGAGTATCGTAGCGACCCTGCAGCAGCGCCAGTAACGCCCCCAAGAACGCCCTCGCGCAAGGAAAAGCCATCAAAATCGCTAAATCATCGCAAAGGGCTGCGCTAACCCTGGACCAGTTTACAGGGCTGCCAAACAAGGAACGCAAAGCGGGTAACGTTCATATCAGGGGTACGCGGGAAGTTTTACACGCGATTAGCCAGGGTACGTGTATCACAGGGGTACGCAGGAATTATCACACGCGATTTGGCAGGGTACGTGTATGACAGGGGTACGCGTGAAGTTTCACACGCGATTATCCACGATACGTGTATTACAGGGGTACGCAGGAATTATCACACGCGATTTGGCTGGGTACGTGTATTACAGGGGTGCGCGGGAATAATCACACGCGATTTGGCTGGGTACGTGTATTACAGGGGTGCGAGGGAATTATCACAAGCGATTTGGCTGGGTACGTGTATTACAGGGGTGCGCGGGAATAATCACACGCGATTAGGCTGTGTGGGTCCTCACAGGTGTTCCCTGTACACCCTCCACGGCCCCTGCAGGCAGCCCACAAAACAGGGGACTACCCTGCACACCTGCTCATGTCTCCCACCCCCCGACCCCCCCAGCAGTGTGGGGCACCCTCCACCAGGCCCCCACTCATGTCCCGTATCACCCCCTCCCCCCAGCCACCATGGGCAGCCTCCACCAGGACCCCACTCATGTCTCCCACCCACCCCACCCCCCAGCACTGTGGGGCACCCTCCACCAGGCCCCCACCCATGTCTCCCACCACCCCCACCCCCAAGCCACCATGGGCAGCCTCCACCAGGCCCCCACTCATGTCTCCCATCCACCCCACCCCCCAGCACTGTGGGGCACCCTCCACCAGGCTCCCACCCATGTCTACCACCCACCCCCACCCCCCAGCAGAGCAGGGGCAGCCTCCACCAGGCCCCCACTCATGTCTCCCACCCACCCCAGCCACCATGGGCAGCCCCGACCAGGCTCCAACTCATGTCCCCTATCACCCCCACCCCCAGCAGTGCAGGGGCAGCCTCCACCAGGCCGCCACTCATGTCTACCACCCACCCCACCCCCCAGCCACCATGGGCAGCCCCCACCAGGCTCCCACTCATGTCTCCCACCACCCCCACCCCCCAGCCACCATGGGCAGCCTCCACCAGGCCCCCACTCATGTCTCCCACCCACCCCACCCCCCAGCACTGTGGGGCACCCTCCACCAGGCTCCCACCCATGTCTCCCACCACCCCCACCCCCCAGCCACCATGGGCAGCCTCCACCAGGCCCCCACTCATGTCTACCACCCACCCCACCCCCCAGCCACCATGGGCAGCCTCCACCAGGCCCCCACTCATGTCTCCCACCCACCCCACCCCCCAGCACTGTGGGGCACCCTCCACCAGGCCCCCACCCATGTCTCCCATCACCCCCACCCCCCAGCCACCATGGGCAGCCTTCACCAGGCCCCCACTCATGTCTCCCACCCACCCCAACCCCCAGCACTGTGGGGCACCCTCCACCAGGCTCCCACCCATGTCTACCACCCACCCCCACCCCCCAGCAGTGCAGGGGCAGCCTCCACCAGGCCCCCACTCATGTCTCCCACCCACCCCACCCCCCAGCCACCATGGGCAGCCCCCACCAGGCTCCCACTCATGTCCCCTATGACCCCCACCGCCAGCAGTGCAGGGGCAGCCTCCACCAGGCCCCCACTCATGTCTACAACCCACCCCCACGCCCCAGCCACCATGGGCAGCCCCCACCAGGCTCCCACTCATGTCTCCCACCACCCCCACCTCCCAGCCACCATGGGCAGCCTCCACCAGGCCCCCACTCATGTCTCCCACCCACCCCACCTCCCAGCACTGTGGGGCACCCTCCACCAGGCTCCCACCCATGTCTCCCACCACCCCACCCCCAGCCACCATGGGCAGCCTCCACCAGGCCCCCACTCATGTCTACCACCCACCCCACCCCCCAGCCACCATGGGCAGCCTCCACCAGGCCCCCACTCATGTCTCCCACCCACCCCACCCCCCAGCACTGTGGGGCACCCTCCACCAGGCCCCCACCCATGTCTCCCACCACCCCCACCCCCAGCCACCATGGGCAGCCTCCACCTGGCCCCCACTCATGTCTCCCACCCACCCCACCCCACAGCGCTGTGGGGCACCCCCCACCAGGCTCCCACCCATGTCTACCACCCCCCCACCCCCCAGCAGTGCAGTGGCAGCCTCCACCAGGCCTCCACTCATGTCTCCCACCCACCCCACCCCCCAGCCACCACAGGCAGCCCCCAACAGGCTCCCACTCATGTCCCCTATCACCCCCACCCCCAGCAGTGCAGGGGTAGCCTCCACCAGGCCCCCACTCATGTCTACCACCCACCCCAACCCCCCGGCACTGTGGGGCACCCTCCACCAGGCCCCCACCCATGTCTCCCACCACCCCCACCCCCCAGCCACCATGGGCAGCCTCCACCAGGCCCCCACTCATGTCGACCACCCGCCCCACCCCCCAGCACTGTGGGGCACCCTCCACTAGGCTCCCACCCATGTCTACCACCCACCCCCACCCCCCAGCAGTGCAGGGGCAGCCTCCACCAGGACCCCACTCATGTCTCCCACCCACCCCACCCCCCCAGCCACCATGGGCAGCCCCCACCAGGCTCCCACTCATGTCCCCTATCACCCCCACCCCCAGCAGTGCAGGGGCAGCCTCCACCAGGCCCCCACTCATGTCTACCACCCACCCCCACCCCCCAGCCACCATAGGCAGCCCCCACCAGGCTCCCACTTCTGTCTCCCATCACCCCCACCCCCCAGCCACCATGGGCAGCCTCCACCAGGCCCCCACTCATGTCTCCCACCCACCCCACCCGCCAGCACTGTGGGGCACCCTCCACCAGGCTCCCACCCATGTCTCCCACCACCCCCACCCCCCAGCCACCATGGGCAGCCTCCACCAGGCCCCCACTCATGTCTACCACCCACCCCACCCCCCAGCCACCATGGGCAGCCTCCACCAGGCCCCCACTCATGTCTACCACCCACCCCACAGCCACCATGGGCATCCTCCACCAGGCACCCACTCATAAATCCCACCCACCCCACCCCCCAGCACTGTGGGGCACCCTCGACCAGGCCCCCACCCATGTCTCCCACCACCCCCACCCCCCAGCCACCATGGGCAGCCTCCACCAGGTCCCCACTCATGTCTCCCACCCACCCCACCCCCCAGCACTGTGGGGCACCCTCCACCAGGCTCCCACCCATGTCTACCACCCACCCCCACCCCCCAGCAGTGCAGGGGCAGCCTCCACCAGGCCTCACTCATGTCTCCCACCCACCCCACCCCCCAGCCACCATGGGCAGCCCCCACCAGGCTCCACTCATTTCCCTATCACCCCCAACCCCAGCAGTGCAGGGGCAGCCTCCACCAGGCCCCCACTCATGTCTACCACCCACCCCCACCCCCCAGCCACCATGGGCAGCCCCCACCAGGCTCCCACTCATGTCTCCCACCACCCCCACCCCCCAGCCACCATGGTCAGCCTCCACCAGGCCCCCACTCATGTCTCCCACCCACCCCACCCCCCAGCACTGTTGGGCACCCTCCACCAGGCTCCCACCCATGTCTCCCACCACCCCCACCCCCCAGCCACCATGGGCAGCCTCCACCAGGCCCCCACTCATGTCTACCACCCACCCCACCCCCCAGCCACCATGGGCAGCCTCCACCAGGCCCCCACTCATCTCTACCACCCACCCCACCCCCCAGCCACCATGGGCAGCCTCCACCAGGCCCCCACTCATATCTCCCACCCACCCACCCCCCAGCACTGTGGGGCACCCTCGACCAGGCCCCCACCCATGTCTCCCACCACCCCCACCCCCCAGCCACCATGGGCAGCCTCCACCAGGCCCCCACTCATGTCTCCCACCCACCCCACCCCCCAGCACTGTGGGGCACCCTCCACCAGGCTCCCACCCATGTCTACCACCCACCCCCACCCCCCAGCAGTGCAGGGGCAGCCTCCACCAGGCCCCCACTCATGTCTCCCACCCACCCCACCCCCCAGCCACCATGGGCAGCCCCCACCAGGCTCCACTCATTTCCCTATCACCCCCACCCCCAGCAGTGCAGGGGCAGCCTCCACCAGGCCCCCACTCATGTCTACCACCCACCCCCACCCCCAGCCACCATGGGCAGCCCCCTCCAGGCTCCCACTCATGTCTACCACCAACCCCACCCCCCAGCCACCATGGGCAGCCTCCACCAGGCCCCCACTCATGTCTCCCACCCACCCCACCCCCCAGCACTGTGGGGCACCCTCCACAAGGCTCCCACCCATGTCTCCCACCACCACCACCCCCCAGCCACATGGGCAGCCTCCACCAGGCCCCCACTCATGTCTACCACCCACCCCACCCCCAGCCACCATGGGCAGCCTCCACCAGGCCCCCACTCATGTCTCCCACCCACCCCACCCCCAGCACTGTGGGGCACCCTCCACCAGGCCCCCACCCATGTCTCCCACCACCCCCACCCCCCAGCCACCATGGGCAGCCTCCACCAGGCCCCCACTCATGTCTCCACCCACCCCACCCCCCAGCACTGTGGGGCACCCTTCACCAGGCTTCCACCCATGTCTACCACCCACCCCCACCCCCCAGCAGTGCAGGGGCAGCCTCCACCAGGCCCCCACTCATGTCTCCCACCCACCCCACCCCCCAGCCACCATGGGCAGCCCCCACCAGGCTCCCACTCATGTCCCCTATCACCCCCACCCCCAGCAGTGCAGGGGCAGCCTCCACCAGGCCCCCACTCATGTCTACCACCCACCCCCTCCCCCCAGCACTGTGGGGCACCCTCCACCAGGCCCCCACCCATGTCTCCCACCACCCCCACCCCCCAGCCACCATGGGCAGCCTCCAACAGGCCCCCACTCATGTCTCCCACCCACCCCACCCCCCAGCACTGTGGGACACCCTCCACCAGGCTCCCACCCATGTCTACCACCCACCTCCACCCCCCAGCAGTGCAGGGCAGCCTCCACCAGGCCCCCACTCATGTCTCCCACCCATCCCACCCCCCAGCCACCATGGGCAGCCCCCACCAGGCTCCCACTCATGTCCCCTATCACCCCCAACCCCAGCAGTGCCGGGGCAGCCTCCAAAAGGACCCCACTCATGTCTACCACCCACGCCCACCCCCCAGCCACCATGGGCAGCCCCCACCAGGCTCCCACTCATGTCGACCACCACCCCCACCCCCCAGCCACCATGGGCAGCCCCCACCAGGCTCCCACCCATGTCTACCACCACCCCCACCCCCCAGCAATGCAGGGGCAGGCTCCACCAGGCCCCCACTCATGTCTCCCACCCACCCCACCCCCCAGCCACCATGGGCAGCCCCCACCAGGCTCCCACTCATGTCCCCTATCACCCCCACCCCCAGCAGTGCAGGGGCAGCCTCCACCAGGCCCCCACTCATGTCTACCACCCAACCCCACCCCCCAGCCACCATGGGCAGCCCCCACCAGGCTCCCACTCATGTCTCCCACCACCCCCACCCCCCAGCCACCATGGGCAACCTCCACCAGGCCCCCACTCATGTCTCCCACCCACCCCACCCCCCAGCCACCATGGGCAGCCCCCACCAGGCTCCCACTCAAGTCCCCTATCACCCCCACCCCCAGCAGTGCAGGGGCAGCCTCCACCAGGCCCCCACTCATGACCCCCTGACCAAAGGCCCTGACAATCCTCAAGCATGGGCCTCATGGCCAGCCACCACAGCCCAAAGACACAACCAAGTATTACATGCGCCCATGATACTACTCCAATGGAAACAATGTAAATCAACACATGTGTCTCACACACACACAATGGTTGCAAGTGAACCTGAAAACCCATATCATGACATGCATGAAAACAATGAGATGAAACCACACATTGAAGAATGAAAAAATCAAAATAATGTATTAAAAACAACAGTAATGGCAATCAAAATTAAACAAAATACACAAGTAAAAAAATAACAAAATTAAGCTGGCTGTCCCTTTTCAAATTAAAATCAATAAATGATAATCCAAAAAAATGTCTTCCAAAGTTCAAGTCCATAAAAAGGAAATGAAGGGAAAAAAGAAATAGAAAACCATTGCTCCATGGAAAAAAATATTCATAGTAAAAAAAATATCCAAATGCAAAGTCCAACTATGTACAAAGTATTCAGGGTCCATCATCCCAACAGAAGAAATGAAACCTACCAAAAAACCTATCTAAAATGGAACTATATACAAAAGATGGAGCAGTGTCCGTCGACTCCAAATAAAAATAAACTATAAAGGAAACCTATCACTAAATAACTATATACAATGGCGGCGGGCCAGTCCAGCGGCTCACTCAGTGGTGTTCCGGGCCAGGGCATCATCGAACTCCTCGTCTATGTCCCGGAGGCGGTCCTGTTCCAAGGCCCCGAGGGTCCGCAGGGACGCCGACATTTTCACCTCCAACTCCCTGCGGATTGCCTCGAGGCACTCGGCCCGCCTCAGGGCCCTCCGCATGGAGTTCTCCGCCCTGACCATCGTGAGCCGCGCCTCTTCCGCCCGCCGCCGCTCCGCATCTATGGCGTGGCCCAACCGCTGCCACATGGAAGACACTTCCAGTCCAGGGTCCTCCTGCCCTCCGGCCGATGCCTGCCCCTCCGATGTTGAAGGCCCCGAGCTATCGTGGCTCCCACCTACAGCCTCCTGCTGCTGCAGCTGCTGCTGTCCATGTGCCCTGTCCGATGGTGCCTCCACATCCTCCTCCAGCTGGGGTGCAGTCGTTGATGTGGCCACCCCTGCTGGACATCCGACTCCCGACTGTGGCATGGATCTGTTGTCCACCAGCCTGGCTGCACGGTCGGAGGCAGCTCCACAGGGCACCCAGGTGACACATGGGTGGGAAGATGGCATGGAGGACGACTGGGGCATAGGGGGTTCCGTGGAGGAGGGGGTTGGAACAAGGTCCAGGAAACGGAGGAATCCAGCCCTGGTGAGCTGTCCCAGTGGGTCAACGCGGTCAACGAGCCATGCGAGAAGACGTGCAGACTCATCATGAAAAGACTGCAGGTCAGCTCGCATGGCCCGTTGACGCAACGCCACCCCACCCTGGACAGGCTGAACCTGGTGCAGGATAGCCACATCCGCAGGGAGAGGAAGGCCAGGTGTTGTAAGCCAATCCCCTCCCTGAGAACGGGTCTGGAGGTAGGCATCCCCGCTGGTGCAAGATGATGCAGTGACAGGAGCAGGGACAGGATTGCACACAGGCACCTCTGCGGCGGCCTGTGCTGCCTCCTGTCCCTGATCCTGCACTGCACCACTAGCACCAGTGGAATCCCCACCTCCAGACCCCACCTCTGTCGCTTGCACGGCCTCCTCCTCCTCCAAACCCCCACCAACCTGGATGACTCCGTGCCATCTTCCTCCGTTGGGCCCTGTGGGGTCCCAGCTGCCCCTTCTGCTGCCGAGGAGTCCAACTCCAACCTCCGCCTCTTGGACCTCCCCTCGGCAGCTGCGGCCTGGGACACGGCACCGGACTCCTCACTCCCCGACGAGATCAGAACCTGGGAGGGGATCCGGGCCTTGCGTCTCCGGCTGGTGGTGCGACCCCTGCCCCTGTGCTCCACAGCACCTTCTCCGCCCTCTTCATCAGTTGACGCTGCAGACAGAGAGAAAGAAAAGACAGGCATCAGGGCACTGTACAATGGACTCATACACACACGACAGTTATACATGAGTGGCATTGGTAAACCTCAGACATGGCATCACAATCCCCAACACACATGTCATTTCAACTTGCACACATGAGCCATACCACAGCCATATTGCAACAGCCAGCACCATCCATTCACATACAACAGCATGAGCAGCCAAAGGTCATCCACACATCACATGCAACATAGGGAGTACACTACACATGCACACACACCACCAAACTTGCATGCATGTGTACACCTCCGCCAACTGTCGCAGTGTTCCGATCGACATCCATGTCACACCTGACAATCATTCCTCCACATCCTGTGCCATGCAAGCCCACACACACAAGCACCATCCATGTGTCACACATGAGACCCCTCGCATGTGTCACCCTCACGGCCCTGTACACCCCCCCCTACTTGCCCACATAAAAATACATGTTCAACCTGCACACTCCTGGCACACCACACGCACAGTTTACAATCAGTATGCATGTACACTTACCGCTCGACTCCAGACGGGTCTGCCTCTCAAGGACCTGGACGTGGAGCGCTGGGGATATGCGTTCTAGGACCCTCATCTGATCTTCCGACAAGTGGCCCCGGCGCCCCTTAGCATCCGCTGCCTTCAGGAGGTGCCGGGCCTTGTTCAGGGTCCTGGACCTGAAGTCCTCCCAGCGCTTCCTGACACGTTCGTAGTCGCGGACTGCCACGTGCTCCGCGTTGATGGCAGTCACGATGTCCATCCAGATCCGAGTCCGTCCTTCCTTGTCGGCGCGCAACCTTCCGAAGAGGGCATCATACTGCCCCAGGACATGCTCCACCAGGACACCAACTTCGGTGGCAGTGAAGCTGGTGCCCCTCTGCCTCCTTGGCCGGGGGTTGCCACTGGTGCCAGATGTTGTAGTGCCCGACATGGCAACCACAGAGGCAGGAGTGGGTGGGCAACTGGGTCCTGGGGCTGGGCTGTGGGGCGATGGAAAAGCAGTCGGGAGTCTTCGGTTCCAGAAGGGGTGGTCACAGCAACAGCACCCCTGGCTGATGTGCAGGCAGCAAATGTCAGGGCACGTGGGCAGCAGGCAGTCAGGCAGCAGCAGATGGCAGGTGGGAGCGTGCTCAGGGCTCTGGGGGGCAGTCATTCAGCCTTCTGGGCAGGAGCCTGGTCTTCCGTGTGTGAACGCGTGGCCAGCTTGATACGGAGTGATTTTGCACGTGAAAATCCAGCACGTCTGCGTGTAAATCGATGAAAGGCCCTTAGCGCGTAAGCACGTCAGCACACGTCTGTACATTCATTGGCCCAAAGGCCACCAGCGTATGCGCGTCTATGAAGTCACGTGCACATTGAATATGGCACACGTTTGAAATGTTGCGTGTTAAAAAAATGAAAGACACGTCCGAGTGTCAAAGCGTGTAATTGGTGGAAATGGCCTTAGCACGTACACGCGGAAGTGACAAAGTGTGTAATTGGTGGAAATGGCCCTAGCACGTACACGCGGAAGTGACAAAGCGTGTAATTGGTGGAAATGGCCCTAGCGTGTACACGCGGAAGTGACGCTGGACGTGTGGGCCTGCATAAAAGGTACGTGTAGAACACCATTTCCTTGTACATGCTTTTCGTGGAGAGCGAGTGGGTGAAATCTGTACTTCTTGTCGTTTCACACGCGATTTACTTCACGGCGTTTCAAGTTCGTACTCCCTGTTACCTCTGACAGCTTTTTCTCTTTTTTCTCTTTTTCTGGTTTTCCTGGGCCTGTTCCCTCAAACAGCGCTCCCTTCTACTGTTGTCCTGTCTCCTCAGACAGCGTACAATTCTTCTTTTGGCGGGGGTGTTGCCAAAGCGCACACGCGCTTCTTTTTCACGCTCCTTTTCCTGGCAGACGGTGAGTCACGCACGTATCTAACATCTGTGCTTGCCCCCTGTGTAACCTACCCCTTCAGAGGTCATTCTAGGCTTCGTGTGACACGCATACGTTCATTCTTGTGTTACTGGGTGCCACAGCGTAGTGCAGGTTTTTTTTCCGCACACGTGGTTTAGGAGGGGTTGCATGCACGTTATCTCCCTTTTTTGGGCTTCCTGTGAATTGCGTGACCCGTCATCTTTCCCCAGGGGTCACATTCAGCCTTGCTAGAGCACTAGGGTACGATTACCATGTGGTACCCGACCCCTTTGACCCCCAATTGCCCAGGACAATAGTTTACAGCCACTCCCATACACACATTAACATCAGTGCCATGGTTGAGAGGCGAGGAATCCGTAAGGGTGGCAAAGGTGGACGAGCCACAAGTGGTGGCCGTGGTGGATCCGGTAGGGGACGTGGTCGTTACTTGCAGGGTGTCCCTGTCCCCCCATGTGTGGAGGACCAGTCAAGGGCACTCATAATCCCCCCCGCCCACCCTGGTTGAGGGTGATGTGGCTGACACCATCCAAGCTCAGCCCTTGTTGGACCAGCCCATTGTGGCACCAGACCTGGCTGACTCCATGGCTGACTTCCAGGTCAGCAGGCCTATGACACGTGCGCTGGTGCACGTTGCTGTCATCAGGCCACGTGGATCAGGGGCAGCAAGGTCATCTGCTGCCCCAAGTAGGCAGGGTGGAGAGGCTGCAGGGGCAGCTGCGGCTCCATCCACCCCAGCTCTCACACACCCAGCCAGGACAGTGTCGGTCCTAGTCCATCCTGCTGACATTCCCCCTGACACCATTACACTTGAGCCATCAACTCCCATGCTGAGTGTGCAATCCCACACTCCTGATACAGAGTCCACCAGGGCTCCTGCCCCTAGTGTCCAGAGCGGCGTAGGACACTCAGGATCACCACCACCTTCCAAGCGGAAGAGGAAGAGTGCTCGTCCGGCACAGGCTGATGCCCCAGACACGGCTACACAGTCCGGCCCGTCGAGGAAGCCCAGCTTCACGGATGCCGAACTGAATGCACTTGTCGAGTATGTGTCCGCACATGATAACGAAATGGTCATTGTTGCAGGATCCAAGACCACACCTGCACAACGCCAGGCACACTGGCAGACCGTTGCGGACATCGTAAGTGCCCTTGGAATCGTGAGGCGCACAGCCAATGATTGCTATAAGCGCTGGAATGACCTAAAGCGCAGGGCAAAGAATAAGCTGGCCTCAAGTCATGCCGCAACTCTAGTGACTGGAGGTGGGTCTCCAGTAGAAGACATGGAACTCACTCCACATGAGTCAGTCGCTGGGACCTACGTCACGGAGGAACAGATCCAAGGCGTGGGAGATCTGCCTGATTATGAGGCATTGTCCGGTGAGTGCACATGCATGTGTGTGTCATCCATGTGCATTGTGTGTGTGTGAGGGCTTCTGTTTGTGTGCCAGGTGAGGGTGTGTGCGCCTGAGTTGTTTGGGTCACCCATGTGCTTCATGCAATACATTCTGCACAGCAGCATTTGGCCATAGCAGTATCCCTTCTGCCAACAGTAGACATCTAGCCCAACAGCACGCCAGTTGCCCTTGAAGTGTCACCTTGCCACAACATTGTTGCTTATTTTTCTCTGTTCATTCAGGCAGATTGTTTGCATTCCACCACTATTACTAGGCAATTTTCAGTCCTCTAGTCACATTTCTGACATGGGTATGGTAAAGTGGAGTGACTTTGTTAGCTGGATATTATTTGTTTAGACATGTCCCTGTGCAATCGGAACATTTTGGACTGGCAGCTCCAGGTGAAAAATCAGACCTGTTTGAATTAGAAAAGCTATTACATGAAGGAACTGGACTGAATGAATAAGTGCTGCCCTCCTCTCCATCTTCACTCAATAGCAATGGTACATGCCATCTGTGTGATGGCATGTGTATTTCACCTGGCAATCACAGGCCAATGTGTGATGCCACTGCTAGGCAGCATGCAGCAAATGTGTTCATCTTCCATCTTGGTGTCATCAATGTGTGCCATTTGCCTCCCCTTCATACGCAGTGAGGGTGAATGCATGGGAGGGTTTTGGTCATGTGGGACATGTGTCAATCAAGTACTGGTTCTGTTGCTTCTCAGCCCTCATTGTGTGCCATGGTGCTAATGCCTGTTTCCATTTGTTTTCTTTTATGTCTTTGCAGGGGAAGACGAACCTGATACTGCTGGGGTTGTGGAGATGGTGCAGACCCAGGAGGGGTCTGAGGGCCGACCGACCACCAGTGAGGGACGTGGTGTGGTGGTAGGTGAGAACCCACAACTGCTGCAGGTCGTGCTCTCAAGGGGTGTCTCTGGCTGCACCTCCCCCGAGCTGTATTCAGGTGTTGATTCGGATGATGAGACCTACGTGCCGTCGCAGGTGAGTGATCCTGGGAGGGATTCTGTTCTGTCCCACCCACCTGCACCAGGGTTAGAACCCTCAATGGGGTTGTCAGTGTTGGCAGCTACGCCTTTGGTGGTTACGGATGCAGGGTCACACGCCGCGACATCTGATCCTGTTCCTGGGCCAGCAGATCAGAGGGGGAATGCAGTCCTGCAGCCTCAGGCAGTGCCGGCACAGCAAGGCGCAGTTCGCCTTGCCCCAGACAGGTGTGGTGCCCGCCGACGTGGTGGCCGTACGCCACCTGGCAATACCGCATGGGAGCAATCCATTTACGGTATGGCAACCCAACAGGCAGCATCATCAGAGATGATGGCTCAGGCCATGGATAGGGTGGCCACTTCCATTGTCCCCCCGAAAGGCTGATGGAGCGACTACAGCAGGCAACCGACTCCATCTGCCAGTCACACAGGGAGGACATGTTGGCGTCCAACAGGGACAGGCGGGCGGCATTGGCGACTCTGCAGGAAGCCATCTCCATAGAGTCCCAGGGCCACAGGGAAGCCCTGAGGCTGGAACTCCTTCACCGAAGGACAGAACAGCAGCTGGAGCGTCTCACCCGTACGCTCTCAGCTGAGATGCAGGCAACTAGGGCGGAGGTCCGGGCATCCCCTGAGTTGTTGCATGGGGACCTCCGCACACTCATCCTCCAGAACGAGACCTACCACACCTGCATGCTTGCAGCCATGGAGGAACAGACTAGGGCCTTGCGTGGGCTGCCTCCCATAGTGCCACCACCTCCGGATGCAGCTGCACAGGGTGAGAATAGCGACAGCAGTGATACTCCCACAATAGGGTAGCCGTGTGGGCCATGAGCCCATGGAGGTGTTTTCTTTTCGCAAGATCCACACAGGTGGGTTTTGGTGTGCACCCTGTCCACGGACCTCCTGGGTGGCCTCCCCAACCCCCCTGGGCCCATCAATGGCCATTTTTGATTTTTTTGATTTTTCTTTTTTTTTTTTTTTTGGGACAGTGTGTTGCCTTGTGAGGCTCCCGTGGGCATACGCTGCATTGTGCCTGGGCACATGCAGGCTTGTCATGTATTTGGTTCAGATGCTTGGGTTTTTGTCACACACACCCCTCCTGCTTCCCGTTTCCATGGGCTTGCAAAGGGTGTGCCCAAGTGACATTGACGTACATGGTGACATTGGACTCCCACTACATGTGTGGGTAGTCTAGTCAATACTGTGTATACATTCCTAGTGCATATTGCTGTTGTGTTGTACACTGCATGTTGCATTGATGTGTAACTCATCATCCATGTCTACCTCCTAATTTGCAGGTCCTTTCCTCATGTCTACACAAGGCCCTCTACTTTGGAGATGGAGTCCATGTTGGCAGCAGTGCACCTACAACTCTACATGGCGGCAACACTGTACAGTTGGAAGTGGTGGGAGTGCAGGCATTTCCACGTGGTGAGACTACCAATTTCTTACATTCGTAATGTCATGTTAATGGTAGTTTTGAGGGTCAGTAGCTGATAAGTGTTATTGCTAAATACCTGCTCAAGTGTGTTGTTGGTCCTGCATTACTGTGAGCATTTCAGGTGTCGCGAGTTTCAATTAGGGACACTGTACTTTGTGACACTTGTGTCATGTTGTGGGGATTACTTTGTTTACCCGCACATAGCATGACATGGCATGGCGTGTCGTGTGGCGGTGCTGGGAATGGGTTGGGTGACATGGCACTGTCCTCATGTTGCATTTTGCAAGGGGGTATTCATTTTAGCTGCATGAATGTGTTTTTTCACGAAACTGCATTGGTGCTGTCTGTGTAGGTAGGGATGCACACATTGTAACACATCCAGGTGAACAATCTCAGGCTGATATGGTTTTGACGGTTGATTCTCCAGACATTCAGGATCATTGTCAGGTTGAGTCATCATTGATTGTCAGATGGTATGTGCCAGGGCAGTGTGCACTCCACAGTGGTGTGATTTCTATGTGAAGTAATTAGCCACTAGCTGTGTACGGGTTGCCTCCCCCGTGCCCTTTCCCCTCCCATGCGCAGCGGGCGGGCATGTGGTTGGGGATGTGGGGGCACCACCATGTCCACGGCCAGGCCCCGGCGTGTTGCAACGTTGTGCAGGACACATGCTGCCACTATAATCCTGCACACTACTGGGGGAGCGTATAACAGCTGCCCGCCAGAACGGTCAAGGGAGCGAAAGCGTGACTTAAGCACTCCGAATGTGCGCTCCAATATGCCCCGGGTTGCAATGTGGGCTGTGTTATATCTTACCTCAGGTGGCGTGGTGACGTGGTGGGGTTCCGAATTGGTGTATTCATGTGGGGGCTGAGAGGGTAGGCACTGTCCCCTGTGGAGGTGGTGATGGGTATCATTGGTGGGGTTGTGACCTTGCTCAGTATCTGACATGCATGCATGTGCAGTGGCATTCATACTCACCAAGCAGCCATGTATCGCCATGCCGCCCAGCTTCTAGGTCCCGGTTTAGGGTGGACATTCGGTAAATGAAGCTGTCGTGGGTGGACCTGGGATAGTTGGCATATACTGAGGTGATGATTCCCTTGGCATTACATACTACCTGCACGTTGATGGAATGCCAGTGCTTGCGGTTCCTATAGATGTGCTCAGATGCCCTGGGGGGACGTAGAGCCACATGGGTGTAGTCGATGGCACCTAGCACTTTGGGGAATCGTGCCACACCGTAAAAATCCAGGGCGGCAGCATGCCTTTCTGCAGGTGTTCTGGGCAGGTATATGTGCCTGCGGACTGATGGGCGTGCAGTGATGATGTTAGGCACCGTGACTGCGTGGCCTGTGACACCCCACCCACTATGGCACTTGTCCGCTGAAATGATCCAGTGGCTAAGAAGTGCAGTACATTGAGGACCTTCTCCAAGGGGCTGAGTGCTTGGGAGCACAGGGTGGGTGATGTGAGGTCATCCTCCCACTCACTCACCAGGTCCAGTATTATGTGTGGTGGAAACCTGTACCTCCCATACACCTGGTCATCAGGCATCCCAAAAAGGCTGGTTCTGGGTGTGAAAATTCTGGGCCTGACTATCGTCCTCCTCCTCCTTTGGTAGCCCACGGCCACTGCTGCTAGGAACGGTATATTCATCCTGGCGTCTGAGCTTGTTAGTTTTTTGCGCAAATTTATGCGTCGCGGGTCGACGTATGCCTGCTTCCTACTGGCGTATGTGTTTCTTTGCGCGTGTTGTAGGCGAGCGTGTGAAACTTCCCGCGCACCCCTGAAATCCACGTACCCAGGCCAATAGCGTGTGGAAATTCCCGCGCACCCCGGAATACACGTGCGCTGATGTACTCGCGTGTGTAAGTGCCTGCGCACCCCTGAAATACACGTACATAGGCCAATCGCGTGTACGCGCACTTTGGTCCAATTACACGCGATGACACTCTGACGTGCAGTCTTTCCACGTATGCTCCGTCATCACGCGCTATGAGGGAAACACCCGTGCGGGTCACGTCACAGACGCGCTTACGCGCTGAGGGCCTTTGGTCCAATAAAATCGCGTATGCGTGCTGACTCGCTTACGCGCTAAGGGCCTTTCCTCGAATTTCACGCTGACGTGCAGGATTTTCACGTGCCAAATCACTCCGTATCAAGCTGGCCACGCGAAAACACACGGAAGACCACGCTCCTGCCCAGAAGGCCGAATTACTGCCCCCCAGTGCCCCGAGCAGCCTCCCACGTGCCATCTGCTGCTGCCTGCCTACCTGCCTGCCTGCTGCCACCATGCCCTGCCATTTGGTGCCTGCACATCAGCCATCTGCAGTGGTCCAGTTGCTGTGTCCACCCCTGCTGGAACAGAAGACTCCCGACTGGGATAACATCGCTCCACAGCCCAGCCCCAGGACCCAGTTGCCCACCCACTCCTGCCTCTGGGGTTGCCATGTCGGGCACTTCGACATCTGGCACCAGTGGCAACCCCAGGCCAGAGGGGCAGAGGGGCACCAGCTTCACTGCCACCGAAGTTGGTGTCCTGGTGGAGCATGTCCTGGGGCAGTATGATGCCCTCTTTGGATCGTCCCGCGCCAGCAAGGAAGGACGGGAGAGGATCTGGGCCGACTGTGTGGTTGCCATCAACGCGGAGGGGGTGGCAACCCGCCACGTCCAGAAGATCAAGAAGCGCTGGGAGGACTTGAGGTCCAGGACCCTCGTGAAGGCCCGGCGCCTCGTGGAGGGGGGCCGGGGCCACATGAGTTCCATCCAGATGAGGGTCCTGGAACGCGTACGCCCAGCGCTCCACGCCCAGATCCTTGAGAGGGAGACCCGTCTGGAGTTGAGCGGTAAGTGGCCAAGGATTGCTGTGTGAGACAGGGCATGTTGCGGTGTGCTGGTTGTCTGATACTTGCCTGTATGTGTGACATAGGCCATTTACGCATGTATGTGTGCAGGTACATCATGGTAATGCATGTGCGACCAGTGATGTGTGAACCACATGGTCGTTGCATGTGTTTAAATGCGACATGGGGAGCCCTATGCAGATTTTACACATGAGAGCATGCCAGTCTCTGTTCCTGGACATGGGTGGGGGTGAGGGATGGGTGCTGATGCCAGGTACATATATGGTAGCCATGTCTGTGTGCCTGACCTGCGTGTCTGTGACTTGTGAATGCCATGGATGCATGACACATGTCTGTGACAATGCACAGATTCACTGATGCAGCCTAGTTATCCTTGTATCCGCTGTGTTTGGGGTGTATGAGGCCAGATGGATGTGACTGAGGTGAAGTGTGTGCATGTGATAGGCATGACCCATGATGCATGTGAGTTCCATATCATTGTATGTTTCAAGAGTCCATTGGACATGTATGGAAATGTCCATGGCATGCACCATGCCTGTTACTGTGTGTGTTTTGCCTGGACTGATCCATGTGTTGTGGAGGGACATGATGGAAGTGTACTTTGACAGTGGTACTCATCTGCTATTGCTTCCTGTCTAGGGGACCATTGTACAGTACCCTGATGCTTGTGTTCTATGTCTCCCTCTACGCAGCGGCTAGTGAAGAAGAGGGCGGAGACGGCGCTGTGGAGCAAGGCGGTGGGGATGCCCCCACGGCTGCAGTGGAAGGGGTGGGTGAGCCCCCACAGGGGCCTGCTACGGCGGAAGACGGTGAGGAGCCATCCAGGTTGGTGGTTTCCACAGAGGAGGAGGAGGCCGCCACTGAGGCACACATGGGGCCTGGTGGGGGCATCCCTGCTGGTGCAAGTGGTGCAGTCCAGGGGCAGGGGCAGGAGGCAGCACAGGTCACCGTGGAGGGGCCTGTGCATGTCGCTGTCCCTGACCCTGTGAGTGCACCACCATGCACCAGCAGGGATGCCCCGTCCCAGGCCGTCCGCAGGTAGAGGGGATGTCCATGTCACCTGACTCCCCTCCACCTGTGGACGAGGGGACCCGTGGCCATATGGAGAAGGTCCTGATTGGGGTCGCGATGCGCGCGGGTGCAATTCGTGAAGACGTGCGTGCTTCCCGGGAGGAGCACGCACGTCATCACGAAGAGCACCGTGCCGACGTGGCCCAATTGGGATCTTCCATGTTCGGGGGTTTCCTGCATGTGTCGGCCAATTTGGCGGCCTTCTCCTCCTCTGTGGAGGCTATACGCCGGTCGTTCTCCTTGCCGTCTTCCGGCCCAGATGCCACCAGGGCCCCCTGTGGACCTGCCCTGACCAATGCAGCCAGCTCGGTGGGGATCCCATCCCTGCCACAGTCGGGAGTCGGAGGTCCAGCAGGGGTGGACACCACAGCAACTGTACCCCAGCAGATGGAGGATGTGCCGGCATCATCAGGCAGGGCACTTGCACGACGGCGTCGGTGGATTCCATCAGCCTGGATGCCGTTGTGCTGGCAGAGGCAGTTGCGTCAGAGGCAGCAGCAGAGTCAACGTGGGAGGCATCATGGCTCGGGGCCATCAACATCGGAGGGGCAGGCATCGGCCGGAGGGCAGGAGGACCCAGGACGGGAAGTGTCTTCCGTGTGGCTGCGGTTGGGCCAGCAGATAGGTGCGGAGTGGAGTCGGGCGGAAGAGGCGCGGCTCACGATGGTCAGGGCAGAGAACTCCATGCGGAGGGCCCTGAGGCGGGCCGAGTGCCTCGAGGCAATCCGCAGGGGGTTGGAGGAGCAGATGGCGTCGTCCCTGCAGACCCTCGGGGCCATGGAACAGGACCGCCTCCGGGACATCGAAGAGGAGTTTGATGATGCCCTGGCCCGGAACACCACGGAGTGAGCCGCTGGACTTGCCCGCCGCCTTTGTATATAGTTCTTTAGTTTTAGGTTTCCTTTGTTTCTTCTTATGATTTGGAGTCGACAGACACTGCTCCACTTTTTGTATATAGTTGCATTTTAGTTAGGGTTTTTTGTAGGTTTCCTTTGTTCAGTTGGGCTCATGGACCCTTGGATGTTTTGTACATAGTTCTTCATTGGATTGTTTTGTTTTTTTTGTTTTTATTTATTCACCATGGAGCAATGGTCTTTGCATTTATTTTTCTCTCTCGGATTGATTTTATTTTTAATGTGACTTTGGACAACATTTTTTTGAATTTGGATTTGTAGTTTTGATTTTTTTTGACGGACATGCTACTTATCTTTTTTTTATTGCCATTGTAGTTTGTTTCATTTCATTTGCATTCAATTTTTTTTAATACAATTTTGTTTTCATACTTCACTGTGTGGTATCATCTCATTGGTTTCATGCATGTCATGTTGGGTGTTTTCCCATTCAATTGCAACCATTGTGTGTGACGGACATGGGTTAATTTGCTTTATGAACATTGGGGGTGTAACATGTAATTTCCATTTCCATGTGGGTGAATGGGTTACTTGGTAGGGCCTTTTGGCTGTGGAGGCTGACCATAACGCACATGATTGGGGATTGTGAGGACCTGGGTGCAGGGGGACATGAGTGGGGGCCTGGTGGAGGGTGCCCCTGCACTGCTGGGGGGTGGGGGTGGTGGTAGACATGAGTGGGGGCCTGGTGGAGGCTGCCCATGGTGGCTGGGGGGTGGGGTGGGTGGGAGACATGAGTGGGGGCCTGGTGGAGGCTGCCCCTGCACTGCTGGGGGGTGGGGGTGGTGGTAGACATGGGTGGGAGCCTGGTGGGGGCTGCCCATGGTGGCTGGGGGGTGGGGGTGGTGGGAGATATGAGTGGGGGCCTGGTGGAGGGTGCCCCTGCACTGCTGGGGGGTGGGGGTGGTGGTAGACATGGGTGGGAGCCTGGTGGGGGCTGCCCATGGTGGCTGGGGGGTGGGGTGGGAGACATGAGTGGGGGCCTGGTGGAGGCTGCCCCTGCACTGCTGGGGGGTGGGGGTGGTGGTAGACATGGGTGGGAGCCTGGTGGGGGCTGCCCATGGTGGCTGGGGGGTGGGGGTGGTGGTAGACATGGGTGGGAGCCTGGTAGGGGCTGCCCCTGCACTGCTGGGGGTGGGGGTGATAGGGGACATGAGTGGGGGGCTGGTGGAGGCTGCCCCTGCACTGCTGGGGGATGGGGGTGATAGGGGACATGAGTGGGGGCCTGGTGGTGCTGCCCCTGCACTGCTGGGGGGTGGGGGTGGTGGGAGACATGAGTGGGGGCCTGGTGGAGGCTGCCCCTGCACTGCTGTGGGGTGGGGGTGATAGGGGACATGAGTGGGGGCCTGGTGGAGGCTGCCCCTGCACTGCTGGGGGGTGGGCGTGGGTGGGAGACATGTGTGGGAACCTGGTGGAGGCTGCCCATGGTGGCTGGGGGGTGGGGGGTGGGAGACATGAGTGGGGGCCTGGTGGAGGCTGCCCCTGCACTGCTGGGGGTGGGGGTGATAGGGGACATGAGTGGGGGCCTGGTGGAGGCTGCCCCTGCACTGCTGGGGGTGGGGGTGATAGGGGACATGAGTGGGGGCCTGGTGGAGGGTGCCCCTGCACTGCTGGGGGGTGGGGGTGGTGGTAGACATGGGTGGGAGCCTGGTGGGGGCTGCCCATGGTGGCTGGGGGGTGGGGTAGGTGGGAGACATGAGTGGGGGCCTGGTGGAGGCTGCCCCTGCACTGCTGGGGGGTGGGGGTGGTGGTACACATGGGTGGGAGCCTGGTGGGGGCTGCCCATGGTGGCTGGGGGGTGGGGGTGGTGGGAGACATGAATGGGGGCCTGGTGGAGGGTGCCCCTGCACTGCTGGGGGGTGGGGGTGGTGGGAGACATGAGTGGGGGTCTGGTGGAGGCTGCCCCTGGTGGCTGGGGGGTGGGGGTGGTGGGAGACATGAGTGGGGGCCTGGTGGAGGCTACCCATGGTGGCTGGGGGGTGGGGGTGGTGGTAGACATGGGTGGGAGCCTGGTGGGGGCTGCCCCTGCACTGCTGGGGGTGGGGGTGATAGGGGACATGAGTGGGGGCCTGGTGGAGGCTGCCCCTGCACTGCTGGGGGGTGGGGGTGATAGGGGACATGAGTGGGGGCCTGGTGGTGCTGCCCCTGCACTGCTGGGGGGTGGGGGTGGTGGGAGACATGAGTGGGGGCCTGGTGGAGGCTGCCCCTGCACTGCTGGGGGTGGGGGTGATAGGGGACATGAGTGGGGGCCTGGTGGAGGCTGCCCCTGCACTGCTGGGGGTGGGGGTGATAGGGGACATGAGTGGGGGCCTGGTGGAGAGTGCCCCCGGTGGCTGGGGGGTGGGGGTGGTGGGAGACATGAGTGGGGGCCTGGTGGAGGCTGCCCCTGGTGGCTGGGGGGTGGGGGTGGTGGGAGACATGAGTGGGGGCCTGGTGGGGGCTGCCCATGGTGGCTGGGGGTGGGGGTGGTGGTAGACATGGGTGGGAGCCTGGTGGGGGCTGCCCCTGCACTGCTGGGGGTGGGGGTGATAGGGGACATGAGTCGGGGCCTGGTGGAGGCTGCCCCTGCACTGCGGGGGGGTGGGGGGGGTGGGAGACATGAGTGGGGGCCTGGTGGTGCTGCCCCTGCACTGCTGGGGGGTGGGGGTTGTGGGAGACATGAGTGTGGGCCTGGTGGAGGCTGCCCCTGCACTACTGGGGGGTGCGGGTGGTGGTAGACATGGGTGGGAGCCTGGTGGGGGCTGCCCATGGTGGCTGGGGGGTGGGGTGGATGGGAGACATGAGTGGGGGCCTGGTGGAGGCTGCCCCTGCACTGCTGGGGGGTGGGGTGGTGGTAGACATGGGTTGGAGCCTGGTGGGGGCTGCCCATGGTGGCTGGGGGGTGGGGGTGGTGGGAGACATGAGTGGGGGCCTGGTGGAGGCTGCCCCACAGTGCTGGGGGGTGGGGGTGGTGGTAGACATGGGTGGGAGCCTGGTGGGGGCTGCCCATGGTGGCTGGGGGGTGGGGGTGGTGGGAGACATGAGTGGGGGCCTGGTGGAGGCTGCCCCTGCACTGCTGGGGGTGGGGTGATAGGGGACATGAGTGGGGGCCTGGTGGAGGCTGCCCCTGCACTGCTGGGGGTGGGGGTGATAGGGGACATGAGTGGGGGCCTGGTGGAGGGTGCCCCCGGTGGCTGGGGGGTGGGGATGGTTTCAGACATGAGTGGGGGCCTGGTGGAGGCTGCCCCTGGTGGCTGGGGGGTGGGGGTGGTGGGAGACATGAGTGGGGGCCTGGTGGAGGCTGCCCCACAGTGCTGGGGGGTGGGGGTGGTGGTAGACATGGGTGGGAGCCTGGTGGGGGCTGCCCATGGTGGCTGGGGGGTGGGGGTGGTGGGAGACATGAGTGGGGGCCTGGTGGAGGCTGCCCCTGCACTGCTGGGGGTGGGGGTCATAGGGGACATGAGTGGGGGCCTGGTGGAGGCTGCCCCTGCACTGCTGGGGGTGGGGGTGATAGGGGACATTAGTGGGGGCCTGGTGGAGGGTGCCCCTGCACTGCTGGGGGGTGGGGGTGGTGGTAGACATGGGTGGGAGCCTGGTGGGGGCTGCCCATGGTGGCTGGGGGTTGGGGTGGGTGGGAGACATGAGTGGGGGCCTGGTGGAGGCTGCCCCTGCACTGCTGGGGGGTTGGGGTGGTGGTAGACATGGGTGGGAGCCTGGTGGGGGCTGCCCATAGTGGCTGGGGGGTGGGGGTGATAGGGGACATGAGTGGGGGCCTGGTGTGCTGCCCCTGCACTGCTTGGGGGTTGGGGTGGTGGTAGACATGAGTGGGGGCCTGGTGGAGGCTGCCCCTGCACTGCTGGGGGGTGGGGGTGATAGGGGACATGAGTGGGGCCTGGTGGAGGGTGCCCCACAGTTCTGGGGGGTGGGGGTGCTGGGTGACATGAGCAGGTGTGCATGGTAGTCCCCTGTGGTGTCGGCTGCCTGCAGGGGCCGTGGAGGGTGTACAGGGAATACCTGGGAGCACCCAGCCAAATCGCGTGTAGAATTTCCTGCGTACCCCTGAAATACACGTACCCAGCCAAATCGCGTGTGGAAATTCCCGCGCACGTACCCTGTCAATTCGCGTGTGGAACTTCCCGCGCACCCCTGAAATCCACGTACCCTGCCAGATCGCGTGTGAAACTTCCCGCCCACCCCTAAGATTCAGGTACCCAGCCAAATCGCGTGTGGAAATTCCCGCGCATGTACCCGGCCAAATCGCGTGTGGAACTTCCCGCGCACCCCTGAAATCCACGTACCCTGCCAAATCGCGTGTGAAACTTCCCGCGCACCCCTGAGATCCACATACCCAGCCAAATCGCGTGTGGAAATTCCCGTGCACGTACCCGGCCAAATCGCGTGTGGAACTTCCCGCGCACCCCTGAAATCCACGTACCCTGCCAAATCGCGTGTGAAACTTCCCGCGCACCCCGGAATACACGCACACGTTATTTTTCAGTCAGCGGGTGTCCGTGTTTGTGGGTACCCCTTTGCACGTCATTTGTACTGGAGGGCCACAGTATAGGACATTCATCATAGCTGTATATAGGTGCTATTTGTTGGCGCACCTTTTGGCGCACATTTATTACAGGCGCAGAGACGCTACCGCCTGCTTTCTCGTGGCGGTCGTGTTTGTGCCTGTGCGCTGGTTTGACCGTGCGCTTTTTTGCCCTATTCGATTCCATGAATACGTGTTGTAGGCGAGCGTGTGGGCGTTCCGCGCACTTGCACCCTGTACTTCCCCCGTGACGCTCACATTTTGGCAAGTTGTTCCCCATTCCGAGTGTTACGCCCCGTGTTCCGCCTACTTTTGTTGTGTGCGCCGCGCTATGTGCGATTTTCGCTGTGGCCTGTGCGATTTTCGCTGTGACCTGGCGCACGCCGTTAGATGGCCTGTGCGCCAACGTGCGCCGTGCACTTTTTTAGCGCACATCCGATGGTTTTCTCGCGCACGGCCTTCCATGAATCGATGTGCGCTGCTTTTCGTGCGATTTTCGCACTTGCACTGCGATTTTCGCTATTCCACTGCGAATCGCACGTTTTTGGCCACTTGCGCCGCTCTAATTATTCCATGAATCGGCCTGGTAATTTTTCCTTGTAATTCACATATGTGTTGTTCTTTCAATATGTTCAGTGTCTTTGCTGCATGCTACAACAATGTAAGAGAACCCCTGACCTTTAGGGCAGTGTAAATGCTACCGAGGTCTGCAAATAGTCCTACGGTCCGCGGACCTTGTGGTTATCTGTATGGGAAAGGGGGGTTCCATGTGTTGTATGGTAAATCTATACACATTAAGGGTATCCCGGTAAAAACTTATGAAATGCAGTGGAAAAACTTTGTTAAAGGGACATTATGGTTAAGTTGTGCTGCTAAAAATCTATCAAATTCAGTGCAAAAACTTTGTTAAAGGGACGTTATAGTTACTTTGCACTAATAGCAACCTATCCATACCGTGGTTACAAGTAAAGCTGAAAAACCCAGAAATTCGGCAGTTATGGTAAGCTAAGCAACCATAACTCCCGCCACCACTGTGCACTGCTAAGACTAACACCCAGGACATCTTCTGTGTCAGATTAATACACAACATACTATTGGCTTCTCAAACTATAGGGCTTTCTAATACGTGGCCCTCTATAATTGGTTGCCACGCTTGTACCCTTCTGGAATATTCCACTTGCTAGCAGCACCCAAGCTGGTACCCCAGGTGCTGGGAGTTTGGCGTGGTCATGCCTCTCCACCCAGTTAGTCCAACATCTATCATCACTTCTGCAGTCCGCCATTCAATAAGCTCCTTTGAACTCGGCCTTGCAGAGGCTCACTTTGCCTGAGAATAAACAGGAGTGTGGCATGGCCTTATATTCTGGTCTCGGTGTAGCTCGCGCAAAATCTATTTTCGTCTGACTATGTGAGTGGAGACTACATTTTTTAGCTCTACCATGAAATGAAGAGATCTTGGCAACCTCATAGACTTTCATTCCACCTCAAACAGGAGCTCAGCTTGCTTCTCATGTTATTGTATCTTCTTGAGTATATGGCAAGGGTCTCGGCGGCCCTGACTCTTGACACTGGGCCAGGCAATCCATTCTCGAATCTTCCCTCGTCGTCAGCTATTCTCATTCTGCTGCACCGCACTTCCAGCCCATTTATTCACGGGGTCCAAGTTTGCTAAAATGCGTTGTGGAACATCCAGATTCTCTATATTCCTATATCTATATATTGTCGCATCGCCTGAAATCTATTCTCTATGTAGCCCGCTTATGATTACTTTGTTTACTTGTGTTACCCCGTCTGTACAATTGTAAAATGGTTTTGCATTTTCTTCAGTGCTTCTCCGCACGTGCAATCTTCATTTTGCTCCCAAAATGTTGCTCACTTCACTATTTCATCATCAGATTCTATAAGGTCTATTATCTTTCTTCATTCACATCTCTTCTGGGTGCATCATATTTGCTTTATGTGACATCACCAATCCTCTCTTCCATTAATTTTCACACTTCTTCCGGAATTTCCTTCAGGAGACTGTCATTTCTTCGCAGATACATGTAGGGTTTTCTCAATGGATCCCTTGTTTCAAGGACTTTTCGCGATACAGGCACCATAATTGCCTTTGCGCATGTCGCAATTTCCAGTTGCCAACATATAGGCAAAATAGGGTCAGAACTTCCAGTAGAGGTACTTGGCTCCTCCTCTACAAGTGCTTGAATATTGCCTGTGTAGGATTCAGTGGGAGGTCTGTAACTATTTAAAAAAATACATTCTTCCACCCTGATAAACCCCTAACCAGTGTTCACCGGGATATGTATGAGTATCAGTGTTGATGACAAACACTTTAGGTGAAGGCCCCATAGGCTTATGTGCTATTTTGTTGAGGCAGAAACAACTAAAAGTGATATTTCATATATTTGTCATTTTGTAAGAAGTGTGTTCTTTTCAGTGTGTCCTTCCGCTTACATGTAATCAAGCAAGACCTGACGGTCACAATTTATTTCAATAATGCTAGAGTGCATGCACTATACCACCATGGTAGTAGTAACTGGTCTGGCCGGCTGATAACGGACCTTTATCCATACAAGACCGCTGTTGACCAAAGAATAGTGATCTCCACATTGCATTTCAGGACTTGTATCTAGTGCAATGATGGTGTATCCTTTTTCAAATTGTTCACGATCCACAGTTGTACAGTATTCTTTGAGATGTTTTCCTGCTAACGCTTCTAGATTCATGTACTCCCTTACAATGCTCTGGATTTCAAAACTAGGCATTAATGCTTTACTAGGCACCACTGTTCCATCATGGAAGAGGGCGATGTTTCACACATTGATATGATTCAAGTTGAATGGATGAATTGTGTAGGACCCTAAGAAAGAGGCATTGTCCACAAATCTTATTACCACTAGTTTCCTGGCTGTTGATCCAAATAACTTCTGTAATGTTGATAAGTTTAACGGTTATCCTATCAACATGGAATTTGTCATTGACAATTTGTAAGGCTTCTGAGTGAGCCAACTGCACACATGGTGACATTTGTGAGTGCCTGACAAACCGACTCACTGATACCATTTTTAGATTATTGGCCTCCGCATCTCCATTCATCAAGCAAAAAATATTAGCATTCCTTGTGAGTTTCAGTTTGAGATCTAATCCATTAATTATACGTTTCTCCTGCAATAACCAATCTGTGTGTATGGCCTATCAAATCAAACCGACTTCTAGCCAAGTACACTGCCCTTTAAATAATATCAGAGTTCTCTCCATCCAAAGCAGTTGATTTGTGAAAACCTGGTATATCTTTTTACAAGAGACTTGCTTATGCTGAGTACTTAATGCATCTTTGCTGCGGTTTAGTAGCAGGTCTATATAGGCCCTGCAAGAGTAAAAATTGCTATAATGGGATATCAAATGATCTCCAAGCATCATATCCACTTGACTAAATAGGCTAGTGAAGGGGAAGCACACAGGTATTACCCTAGCACCAGCCATGATGTTTGATTAGTAATCGTACACGATAAGAATAACAGTTTGTTGGTTAGATCCAAGTAAAGTAGGAATCTGGCTATAAAAAACTCCAAAGGGTCGCTGTCCATTAGGTCTGCAAGAGGAGAGACTTCCGAAAAGTAGCTGTTTTCTACACTGGTTTGGGTGGGAGGTATATGGAAAATATAAAATTCCAAATTGGCAGTTTCTGCAGACGTACAATGTACAACACCCATGGTTTAGAAGATATTCTTTGGCACCCTTCCTCACTGTTCCCGCACTCTTGGTGAATGTGCTGGCACTTTGTTTTTTCATCTTCTTTTATAAGGTCTAGGAGGTCCATGATGTGTATTTTTCTATTTCTTCTAGTACCTGTTTTATGCACATAAGCTAGTTCAGATCCCTGCTGAACAGCTTGCTGCTGCGATGTCTGTTGTATCCTATTATTTACACGATCATATAATGCCCCAATGCCAAACTCATCACGCCTGAAACAATGTTCTTAGCAGCAATGGTAACATTTGGCTTAACCATCTGTAAATCTCTCTTCAAAAAAGGTATGACTTTTCTGAATACGATTCTAAATATATTACTCAATCCTGCACCGTACATGATGAGAGCCCTATGTAAGGCAGACATGCAGTGACCCGCTTGGGTCATTTAGTAATCCCTATCAAGGGTAGGATCACTGTAACCTTTCATCACAACCATGATTCATAGTCAAAGGTCTTACGAGGACAAAGATGTTGTTTTAGATAACCTTTCAATACTTGAATGAGACAGGAAAAGCCCAATCATCCATTATCGCAATGCTAACAGTATCAACTTTTTCTGTACACACTGGCACATAGTCTCTTTTAATAATACTGACATTTCACAAGTGAATTATTCAAACCTTTGATTGGTTTGTGCTTGAGCAGCAGTGCATCACTTTTGCCCACCCTCTGAAAATCTACAATGTCACAGTTTAGACACATGGGCCTCATCACGAGTTGGGCTGTAGCCCTTAAATGCGGAGGAACGGTATTACCGCCGCATTTAAGGGCTGGCCCTATTACGAGTTGGGCGCTAAATCGGCTGTTTTACCTCCAGCTTTTTCATGGAGGTGAAAATCCCTGTTTTCGGTGGTATTACAGCCAGCTGTATTAGCCCGCAGTACTAGCACCGGAAATTCCCCATTGGATCCAATAGACCCAATCAGCAATGGGGATTTACCGTTAGGCCCAACCCGTGATCCGGTGGTAATACCACTGGGCCGGTCGGTGCTAGGACTATTACAGTCGGCGGTATTACAGCCGGGAATTCAGCCCAACTCGTGATGAGGCCCAATGTATAGAAACAACCATGGAAATCTGCCTGGGTATTGTCCAACAGCTTTACATCATCTGTGTGTTGAACCCTGAAGAGATTTCCTGAATAATTACATTTGGTATCTGGATCAGTACTTAAAAGAAACATTTTCCTTTGACAGGCATTTAGAACTAATTGCACCTCATTATGCATCTCAATGTTTAAAAATGTCCTGTTGATGGCAGATATGACATCTGCTATGCTCTCGTAAAACCCATGAGGGAATGAACCATGCAATATCACTGTGGGATTTTTAATGAGTGATTGTAAACCCTGCTTCCATTCTTGTAAACGTATTCCATGTTCTAGTATATTGAATCTCAGGGATGGCCACTTCCCACTGCCCTATGAAATCTACTGGTTTGGCAAATTTTACAGTGTAAATGGAGATCTGGTTGCCTGGACAACTGTCTCTGGGATGCGTTTGATGGTAGAGTGATATGGAAAGAGGAATTTACCATTTGCATACCCTGCTCATACCAGTCTAAACTTTTACATCCTTTAGGGAGCTTGCCAGAATCCAACTATTAAACATTGCTTTCCAACCATACCATTTAACTAGATATTTCTTCTTGGAACTGCTGCCTCCCATTGCTACAATACTTTCAACATGATATACTCTATTCAGATCGTTCTTTATTTTCCGCAACTCTTCGGTATAATAAAACAACTTATAAGGCCTCATGTTTATAGTCCTTAGGACGGTAGATGGCTTCCTTAACACTGATCACATCTATGATAAACTGCTACGTTGCATGTGTATGTTCATCTCTCTTGGTAAATAATTAAACCTTGATGCATAAACGTTATGCCATACAATCAATGAATATCATCAGTTACAACATTAGGGGACATTTTGATAGATCTGTGGTACTTAGCATTATACACATTTTGAAACATCTGCAGGACATCTGTGTATCGGGAGGCATTGCAACCACTAAAATAAAGCCATGATGAACTTGTTAAAGTTCTCTTAAAACACTCTACTATAGATGCCTTGACATGTGTATGCATATCTATATGCTGAATGTTGATCTTCTTCAATGACTTGTTCAAAATCTCTATACCGACATTGGCCTGCACCTCTTATTTTTCATGATCTCTGCCAAATTATACTTTGATATAATGTCTATTAGCGTTTATATATATTTGCAGCCATTGTTGTGCTTGTTAAGCTTATGCAAATCAATTAAAACAGCTTGCCATTGCAGGCCTTTTTAACCAGATATAACTGCTCTTTTAGGTTAGTGTTTTCTAGCCGTTTAATGTAGAGTGTAAGAGTCCTCGCTCGATAACCAATCTATCTCCTTTTTGAACTTCTTAACCACAGCTTCCAATGCTTTAAAAGGGTTTTGACACCCCCCTAACTACACACACGCAGCTCATTATAGTAGATTTAGCTTAATACATTTCTCTGCTATGTTCCCCTCCCAACGATAAAAAACACAAGAGGTGCTTCACACATAAAGACCTTTATTTTCATAAAATTTTTAACAGATGTTTAGTTTAATTTATGTAGCAATCAGTGTTGTAGCATGTGCTAAGGGGCCGATTCATGGAACAAACGTGTGCCGAAAATCCCAGCGCAAGCAGGCGCAAGGAGACGCAAGCATGAGAAAGCAAGCGCACGCGTGCGATTCAAGGAAGGCGCTGCGCTACTTTCCCACTGGTTGTGCGCCAAATCCGTGCATGGCGCACGCTGGCGCACACGTCTCCAAAGAGTGTGCGCTAAGCGCACAGCGAAAGCGCACATAGCTCAGCGCACACAACAAAAGTAGGCGGAACAGGGGGCGTAACATGCGGAATGGGGAATAACGCATGAAAAAGAAGGTGTAACTGGGGAAGTCCTGCTGGGAAGTACACGGAACGCCCACACGCACGGGAACCACACGTATTCATGGAATCGAATAAGTCAAACTCGTGCACGGGCAAAGACACGCACAGGCCTAAACACGTCGGCCACACGAAGGCAGGCGGTAGCATCCCTGCGCATTACAAAAGTGTGCACAAATAAAAAGCACGTATATACTGAGTGGGGTACGTGCATTACTGGGGTTCGCGGGAAGTTTTACACGCGAAAGGGCCCTGTGCGAGTGGGGTACGTGTATTACTGGGGTTCGTGGGTAGTTTCACACGCGATTGGCCCTGTGCGAGTGGCGTACGTGTATTACTGGGGTTTGCGAGAAGTTTAACACACGAAAGGGCCCTGTGCGATTGGGTTACGTGTATTACTGGGGTTCGCGGGTAGTTTCACACGCGATTGGCCCTGTGCGAGTGGGGTACGTGTATTACTGGGGTTCGCGGGAAGTTTCACATGCGATTGACCCTGTGCGAGTGGGGTACGTGCATTACTGGGGTTCGTGGAAGTTTTACACGCGAAAGGGCCCTGTGCGAGTGGGGTACGTGTATCACTGGGGTTCGCGGGTAGTTTCACACGCGATTGGCCCTGTGCGAGTGGGGTACGTGTATTACTGGGGTTTCGCAGGAAGTTTTACACGCGAAAGGGCCCTGTGCGAGTGGTGTACGTGTATTCCTGGGGTTCACGGGAAGTTTCACATGCGATTGGCGAGTGGGGTACCACTCACCTTCTGCCTTGTGTGTAGAAGAACACATAGCCAACACCCACCCACTGTGAAGTAATAGCATGTGAACCCCAACGGCTGGAAAACACACGCCCGCACCCCACGAAAAGCACGTACAGAGCAATGGAAAGCCACATGGGATCTTCAACCCGTGCCAGGCAACGCCCGTGTGCGATACGTCACAGACATGCTTACACGCTAAGGGCCTTTGGTCCAATGAAATCGCGTACGTGGGCCTTTCCTCGGATTTCACACTGACGTGCACTTTTTTCACGTGCCAATTCACTCCGTATCAAGCTGGCCACGTGTACACACACGGAAGAACACGCTCCTGCCCTGAAGGCCATTTTCCTGCCCCCCAGATCCGTGAGCACGCACCCACCTGCCATCTGCTGCTGCCTGACTGCGCTGCCCACGTACCCTGCTATTTGGTGCCTGCACGTCAGCCAGGGTTCCAGTTGCTGTGCCCACCCCTGGTGGAACAGAAGACTCCCGACTGGGATACCATCGCTCCACAGCCCAGCCCCAGGACCCAGTTGCCCACCCACGCCTGCCTCGGGGGTCGCCATGTCGGGGCAAACACCATCTGAGACCACTGGCGACCCCCAGCCAGAGAGGCAGAGGGCCACCAGCTTCAGTGTGAAGGAAGTTGGTGTCCTGGTGGAGCATGTCTTGGTGCATTATGATGCCCTCTTCGGAACATCACACGCCAACAAGGAAGGACAGGAGAGGATCTGGGATGACGTAGTGGTTGCCATCCATGCGGAGGGGGTGGCAACCCGCGACATCAAGCACGTCAAGAAGCGCTGGGAGGACTTCAGGTCCAGGACCCTCCACAAGGCCCGGCGCCTCGCGGAGGGGGGCCGGGTCAGCATGAGTGACATCCAGATGAGGGTCCTGGAACACGTATGCCCAGCGCTCCATGCCCAGATCCTTCAGAGCAAGACCCGTCTGGAGTTGAGCGGTAAGTGGCCAAGCATTGGTGTGCGAGACAGGACATGCTGCAGTGTGCTGGTAGTCTGATACTTGCCTGTATGTGTGACATGGGTCATGTATGGATGTGTGTGTGCAGGGACATCATGGTCATGCATGTGAGACCAGTAATGTGCGAACCAAATGGTTGGTGCATGAGTTCCAATGCTACATGGGGAGCTGTATGGCAAATGCACACATGAAAGCATGCCAGTGTCCATTCTTGCACATGGTGGGGGTGTGAGGGATGGGTGCTGCTGTCATGTACATGTATGGTGCACATGTGTGTGTGTCTGAGAAGTGTGTCTGTGACCTTGATACACCATGGATTCATGACACATGTCCGTGATGATGTGTAGATTCACTCATGCAGTGCGGTCACCATTGGATGCACTGTGTCTGTGGTGTACAAGGCATGATGCATGACCCTCCGTTGATGTGTGTGCATGGGATCAGTGTGAGCCAGGATGTATGTGAGTTTGAAGGCAACATTTTGATTAATAGAGGTCTTGTACATGGATGCTGATGTTGATTGCAGGCGCCATGCCTGTTCATGCATGTGTGTTGCGTGCATTCACCCATGTGTTGTGGAGGGACAGGATGGAAGTGACGTTGGACACTGCCACTCATGTGTTATTGCTACCTGTCTAGGGGAATATTGTACTATACCCTGATGCTTGTGTTCTATGTCTCCCTCTATGCAGCTTTAAGTGAAGAAGAGGGCGGAGACGGCGCTGTGGAGCCAAGCAGCGGGGATGCCTCCACTGGGTGGCTACGCAAGGCCCAGCCACCCTCCCAGAACTTGCCATCATCCAGGAGCGAGGGGGCTGGTGCCGCATCTGCCACTACGGCTGTGGCGGAAGGGCCGGGTGAGCCCCCACAGGGGCTTGCAATGGCGGAAGACAGTACGGAGACATCCAGGTTGGTGGTCTACACAGAGGAGGAGGAGCCCGCTACTGAGCCGCACATGGGGCCTGGTGGGGGTAGTGCCACTGGTGCAAGTAGTGCAGTCCAGGGCCAGGGTCAGGAGGCAGCACAGGTCACCGCGGAGGGGCCTGTGCATGACCCTGTCCTTGACCCTGTGACTGCACCACCATGCACCAGCAGGGAGGCCCTGTCCCAGGCCCATCCGCAGGTAGGGGAGAGTGCCATGTCAGCTGCCTCTCCACTACCTGCGGACGAGGGGTCCCATGAACGTATGGGCTCTGTCCTGATTGGTGTCGCGTTGCACACGCGTGACATTCGTGATGACGTGCATTCTTCCTGGGCAGAGAACGCACGCCATCACGAAGAGCAGCGTCGCAACGTGGCACTGTTGGGAGGGGCCCTGGTTCGTGGGTTCCTACATGTGACGTGCACTCTGACAGACCTCTCCTCCTCTGTGGAGACTATGCGCCAGTCATTCTCCCTGCCGTCTTCTGGCTGAGATTCCACCAGGGCCCCCTGTGGACCTGGCCTCACCAACACAGCCAGCTTGGTGGAGATCCCATCCCTGCCACAGTCGGGAGTCGGCGGTCCAGCAGGGGTGGACACCACAACTGGAGACCAGCTGATGGAGGATGTGCAGGCATCATCGGACAGGGCACATGGACAGCAGCAGCAGCAGCAGGAGCAGGCTCTAGGTGGGAGCAATGATGGCTCTGAGCCATCGACATCAGGGGGGCGGGCATCGGCCAGAGGGCAGGAGGACCCTGGAATGGATGTGTCTTCCATGTGGCTGCGGTTGGGCCAGCGCATAGATGCGGAGCGGCGGCGGGCGGAAGAGGTGCGGCTCACCATGGTCAGGGCAGAGTTCTCCATGTGTCGGGGGTTGAGGCGGGCAGAGTGCCTCGAGGTGACTCGCAGGGAGTTGGAACAGGCCATGAGTGCCTCCCTGCGGACACCACAGAGTGAGCCGCAGGACTTGCCCGCCGCCATTGTATATAGTTAGATAGTGTTAGGTTTCCTTTACTTTTTTTTTTTATTTTGGTTGCGCTTGGACAATGCACCACGTTTTTGTATATAGTTTTTTATTAGGTAGTAATTTTGGTAGGTTTCATTTCTTCAGTTGGGCTCATGGACCCTGGATTGTTCATTTGTACATAGTTCACCATTGGATTATTCTCATTTTTTTTATTTTCACCATGGAGCAATGGATTTCACTTTCTTTTTTCCCTTGGATTTGCTTTGTTGGACTGTGACTTTGGACACCATTTCTTTTGGATTTCTTTGGATTATGATTTCTTGTTTTTTATTCTTTTACGGACATGCAGCATTTCTTTAATTATTCCCATTGTTGTGTGTTTTCTTTTAATTACATTCATGTTGTGTTTAATACATTTTTTTCTTTATACTTCGATGTGTGGTATTATCTCATTGGTTTCATGGATGTCATGATATGGGTTTTCACATTCACTTGCACCCATTGTGTGTGTGTGACGGACATGTGTTCAGTAACATACCTGCCTTTGGGGTTGTATCATGTAATAGACTTTTCTATGTGGGTGGATGCAATACTTGGTTGGGTCTTTGGGCTGGGGAGGCTGGCCATAAGGGCCATGATTGAGGATCGTCATGACGTGGGGGCAGGGGGACACAAGTGGGACATGAGTGGGGGCCTGTTGGCAGATGCCCCGCACTGCTGGGGGGTGGGGGTGCAGGGAGACATGAGTGGGACAGGAGTGGGGGCCTGCTGGCAGGTGGCCTGCGCTGCTGGGGGGTGGGGGTGCAGGGGGACATGAGTGGGGGCCTGCTGGTAGGTGCCCGGCACTGCTGGGGGGTAGGGGTGCAGGGGGACATGAGTGGGGGCCTGCTGACAGGTGCCCTGCACTGCTGGGGGTAGGGGTGCAGGGGGACATGAGTGGGACATGAGTGGGGGCCTGCTAGCAGGTGCCCTGCACTGCTGGGGGGTGGGGGTGCAAGGGGACATGAGTGGGGGCCTGCTGGCAGGTGCCCTGCACTGCTGGGGGGTGGGGGTGCAGGGGGACATGAGTGGGACATGAGTGGGGGCCTGCTGGCAGGTGCCCTGCACTGCTGGGGGGTGGGGATGCAGGGGGACATGAGTGGGGGCCTGCTGGCAGGTGCCCGGCACTGCTGGGGGGTGGGGGTGTAGGGGACATGAGTGGGGGCCTGCTGGCAGGTGCCCTGCACTGCTGGGGGTGCAGGGAGACATGAGTGGGGGCCTGCTGGCAGGTGCCCCGCACTGCTGGGGGCTGGGGGTGCAGGGGGACATGAGTGGGACATGAGTGGGGGCCTGGTGGCAGTTGCCCTGCACTGCTGGGGGGTGGGGGTGCAGGGGGACATGAGTGGTGGCCTGATGGCAGGTGCCCTGCACTTCTGGGGGGGTGGGGGTGCAGGGGGACATGAGTGGGACATGAGTGGGGGCCTGCTGGCAGGTGCCCTGCACTGCTGGGGGGTGGGGTGCAGGGGGACATGAGTGGGGGCCTGCTGGCAGGTGCCCTGCACTGCTGGGGGGTGGGGGTGCAGGGGGACATGAGTGGGGGCATGCTGGCAGGTGCCCTGCACTGCTGGGGGGGTGCTGGGGGACATGAGTTGGTGATCAGCAGTGCAAGCTGACATGTGGCTTGGCTGAGGGGCATGCCCATGGTGGATGGGCTGCCTGCGGGACATGACCAGGGGTGCAGGGTAGTCCCCTGTGGTGTGGGCTGCCTGCAGGGGCCGTGGAGGGTGTAGAGGGAACACCTGGGAGGACCCACACTGCCAATTCACATGTAGGACTCCCCGCGCACCCCCGAAATACGCAAATCACGTGTGAGACTTCCCGCAAACCCCAGTAATACACGTACCTCACTCGCACAGGCCCTTTTGCGTGTGAAACTTCCCGCGAACCCCAGTAATACACGTACCCCACTCGCACAGGGCCAATCGCGTGTGAAACTTCCCGAGAACCCCAGTAATACACGTACCCCACTCGCACAGGGCCAATTGCGTGTGAAACTTCCCACGAACCCCAGTAATACACGTACCCCACTCACACAGGGCCAATCGCATGTGAAACTTCCCGCAAACCCCAGTAATACGCGTACCCCACTCGCACAGGGCCTATCGCGTGTGAAACTTCCTGCGCACCCCCCGAAATACATGTACCCTTCTCAAATCGCGTGTGAGACTTCCCGCAAACCCCAGTAATACACGTACCCCACTCGCACAGGCCCTTTCACGTGTGAAACTTCCCGTGAACCCCAGTAATACATGTATCCCACTCGCACAGGTCCAATCGCGTGTGAAACGTCCCGCGAACCCCAGTAATACACGTACCCCACTCGCACAGGGCCAATCGCGTTTGAAACTTCCCGCGCACCCCCCGAAATACACGTACCCTGCTCAAATCGCGTGTGAGACTTCCCGCGAACCCCAGTAATACACGTACCCACTCGCACAGGGCCTATTGTGTGTGAAACTTCCAGCGAACCCCAGTAATACACGTTCCCCGCTTGCCGTGCTGGTACAGGGTTAGCGCAGCCCTTTGCGCTGGATTGGGGATTTTGATGGCTTTTCCCTGCGCGAGGGGCTTTCTTGGGGGCGTAACTGGCACTGCTGCAGGGTCGCTGCCCCACCGTGCGCCACGGCTGGTTTTGGTAGCTAAAATACATGAATACGCTGTGCGCGGAAATGGATTTTAGCGCACGCAGCAGGCACAGAGATTCGCACGCGCACGTTGTGCACCAGCCGCGTGCGCCACTTGTGCGCTAAATTCTATGAATTAAATGTTGTGCTGTGCTTTTCACAATTTTATAAAAGATCTTACTTTCTCACCTCTCGAAAGCTTGACTACATAATACGCTAGTTGCATTCAACAGAGTGTAAAATTGATGCTTGTGCAATGAATGTCCGTTAATACAGAAGTAAGACCAGTGCAATTGATCCAGAGCCATTTCTAGATCATCATGTGGGCGCAACTTCAAAGAATGTACACCATTTGTATGCATGGACCAATACCCATCCATGGCAGGGTATATACTCCTGTTGCATATACATTGCCACTGTCACAGTTTTAAAATGTAGGAAAATTCAGCTCATGTAGAAGTGTTTTCTTTAATCAGATGACAAAGGACTTTGAACATTCCTTTCCAGTTCAACTTTTCAATGTTAGGGGCACTCTGAGTGCTAGTTGTCCTCCATTTGTCCTAAAAGTAAATTTGAAAAAAAGAGTCTGTGCCTGAAACATCACACATTAACTTTTTGGGTCGTGAACAACTATCTTGCTTCTTATTAGCAAAATAATTTTTGATATTTTGTTCAAATAATACTCCACCTACAAGCATCTGTAGTTCATAGCTACACCTTCTTTGTACATTTTCAATTGTATATTGAGGATTGGGGATGCACTGTATCTCTCTCAGCGACCTTATAGTTTTAACCGTATGGGGGGAACCTCCATCCACTGTATCTCGTAAACCTGTTCAGCCTCTTAACCACTTTACCAGTATCTATCATGTAACAAGTTTTTCTAATAGTTTTGGGTATGTAAGAGTCCTTGAGACATTTCTGAGCATGTTGTCACAGAACCCGATAACGATGACCGTAACCATTGTTGTAATAATCACGTTTCAAACACTCCTTTACCACTGCAGCAATTATGACTTGAACAGTCACTTGCTCAGATAGTCACATTTTTTCACCCCTCTTTCAACTTTGAACAGATCCTCCACACATTGAAAATCCTTACACACTGCCTGACTTTGTACAGAGGCTTCTTCTCCATGTTTGAGCAACACACAGACACAAGAAGCTCAAAGCCATCAGTGGTGAAACATCTGGTTCTATTTCAATGGCTTTTTCAATATTTTGCTAAAGAAACCAAAAACAAATATGCTACTACAATTATAATTCAGAAGGGGACCACTAGTAGACATATTAATCAAAATGGGTTACTTACAGCTCCATCAACATCATCATCTTTGTGGTCCATCGTTTCTGCATCCTCTGTTTCACCACCATCAAAGGGTTGAGCAAAGATTTCTGCTAGCTCCTCCATATCCTCATAGATGGCACTAAAGTTGTCATCTGCTTTCACAATGTCTGTGTGGAGAGGGTTTGGGGGCTCGCCTGCAAAATCTCTACCTCTGCTTTACTGGTCCTCGCCTCTGTTTCCTCATCCACTGGCTCCTCTTTTTTCTTCAGGGATTTCTTTAATCTTTGTGAAATTTGCTTCTACAATATCTTGATTTGTTTTAAAGACATAGTCCAGAGTTAAAACTATACTGGACAAAGATACTTTATTTACATTATGCCCAGATATGTCCTATCTGGGTATAATCCGGATTGCCGCCACACTTGTAGTACTGTTTCTGCTACCTGATATCCCGGTGCCGTCGGGACATTAAAAGTCTCTGGCGGCCCAGGATATCAGGTGGCAGAAAGCGTTCCCATTCCTATAGAGTCCCATAAGACTCCACCATTGCTAACAGTGCCAGAACTGTTGCGTTTGCACCCGGAAGGACAGACTGCCCGGTAGCAACGCCCTAGGAAGGCAGAGTTGAAATGTGGTGGCCCAGAAAGTGTGCCGGTGCAGTGAAACCAGCACCATTATTACCAGACCACCACACCTGTAATGAGGCTCATTATCTTTTCGATCAAAGGAAAATAATCAGTTTCACTGTGTTTATTGTGAACCTTTTGGGATATAACTTTCAACGCCAAAATCACAGTCTGAGAAATAAATCAGCCAATTAAAAATCTAAATCTTGCATACAGCAACATTGCTTTGTCATTATAAAAGCATACCTCTAAAACAAATTGGCAGAGACAAGAACACTCACATTAAACATGTCCTAGATATTGTTTTACCATTAATTATTTTTATTTTCTATTCCATGTTTGTATGTAGAGCTGACCTGACCCCAGGAACCATTGGAGGTCTTTGAATTGTGCTCATCTAGGGAAAGGAGCAATGCATAGAAGGAGGGAGCAGTTTATACATCATGTGAGTAACACATCAGACTGAGGTGAATATTGTAGTGGGGTGGGTGACCATGAACTAAAGAGTTTGAAGATATTTTCAGAAAATAGGTAAAAGTGGTGTGAGTATCCGGTGGAGTTTCAGGCAGTTCCAAAATATGGAATCAAGCTCTGAGAAGGCTTATTTATTTGTCTTTTTGTGTTGGTTCTCTGGCTCCCTAGATTCACTGCTTTCGAACAGCAGATGGTTTAGGGTTGTCCTTCAAGTAGGCATGTTTTGCCCATTTTGAGGAATTGCGATCTGGTGAGGGTGTGAAAACCCTACTTTATAAAATTAAATAATACAAGGATGATAATCATCCTATCTGAGAAAGGTGGTTTCCCTAACTAGACCCCACTTTCAGAAAGATCAATGTCTAAAGCATAGTGAACACTTGTGTCCTGCTGCATCAGTTCCCTAGTCTGCAGCTCCTGCTCTTTAGTGGCACAGAGCAGGTTTAAAAGTAACATGTACATGTTTGACAGATGCTGTGACAGAAACATCATTGCAAAGGTTGCATTTAAATCTACACCTTTGGTGCAAAACCATTCTAATTAGGCAGGACCTTCCGTGGATGGCAGGGAAATCCCTAATAATAAGCCAAATATGGGTATTGGTATGGTGAATGATAATTGACAAATATATTAAAGCCACATCAGGTTGGTATCATACACAGATCAACACTGCAAGCTCAGGCCTGCTATGGGATGTGGATTATAGCAGATTACCTTTCTCTGCTCAGCCAGCTGGACAGTAGACAGTATGGCCATGTTCTCTTTGATCCATTGGGAGTTGATAAAACACCTCTCCAGCCCAGGAGACTATCACCAGGACGGCTCCTGGGAACCAATCTTCAAAGGGGGAAGCCCACAAGAAAAGGACGAGCCCCACACAAGGGTGTTGCATATCAAATGGCCTTTAAAGCTGCATATTTGAGAAGGGGTGGAGATAGAACATTCAAACACAGCAGAAGGGACTAGAGGAGAAGGTTAGCAGAAAGGACTATAGGAAGCGTTCCTCCGTCTCAGTTGTCTCTGGACTTCTTTTCCCTTCTGGTCTCTTAAACTTTCTTCAGAGTAAAGCTCTTTGGGATTGATGCAAGAAGACAAAGTCACTTGCTATCTTCACAGGGCTTGGACACCTTAAAGCAGGCTTGCTTTCAGCCAATCCATGGTGGCCTTTTACCTTTATCAGGATGGAGGTCTCCCACTCCTTCCTTGATTCATTTTCATCGGCTTCCTCCTCTCCTCCCCCTCCCCTTGCTTCCCTTGGCCTCCACCCCCACCCACTCTCTCCTCCTTCTCACTCATAACAATGGATGAGATCTCTAAAGTAGTCTGCTCTATGAAGGTCTCATTCAAACAGGTTGCTCCCTGTTCTTCCAGAACCATTAAGTACAACATCTCTTCCCTGGATCTGGCTCTTGCTGACTTCTGCAACCACTCCTTAACATCTGGCCACTTCCCTTCTTCTCTCAAGCAGACCTTTGTGCATCCCCTCCTAAAACCTCCTTCAGCCAACCCCTCATGTCTGGCCAAATACCGCCCTATCTCTACTTCACCCTTCATTGGAAAACGCCTGGAGAAGTTGTTCTTCCACCACCTGACCCAACACACTGAGCTCGATGGTTACTTACATGACCATCAACCTGGATTCTCAGCATCCAGAGGCACGAAAACTGCTCTCCTGAACATCTGTGAAGAACTGCTCGCAAATCTTGACTCTAATTCTACTGCTGTTCTCGTTCTGCTTGACCTCTCTTCCACCTTTGACATGGTCAACCAGGATGTATACAATTTGGCTATGGCACCATTATTTATGGCCGAATTGACCGTGGTCAATTCGGCCACAAAGACAATTTTTCCACGGCCAGATTGGGCCAAATTTAAACCCCCAAAACACATCTCCAACCACCCCCTACTTACCTTATTCACATCTGCTTTCTCTCTAACCCTGAGCCATCGGATCTGTCCCTCCTACATGGGTCGGATCCAACGCCACAGGGTCCGCCGCTTTTCTCCTTTTTTTTTGTCACCCACTTCCAAATCACCCCAGCTGCCCCAAAGGCCACACTACCAAACATGGGGAACAGGGACACCCCGGCAACCCCGCTTCCCATGTTTGTTAGAGATGACAAAAAAACGGATTGTTTACAAACGATCGAATGGTACTGGCTGAATTCAGCCAGATTTACCATACAATCGTTTGTAAACTATCAATTTGGGTTCTACTAGTCAACCATTAGTTTAGTTTACCTTAGATTCTTTATTTGTTCATTCTATCCTCATAAAGAGGCTCCAAGATACTCTTGGTATCGCAGACAGGGCACTGGATTGGTTGACCTCCTTCCCCTCTGACCACCCTTCCCAGGTGCTCCTGGCCTCCTTCTACCCCACCACCACTCTCTCTACATGTGACATTCCGCAGGGCTCTATCCTCTCACCTTGGCTTTTCAACATCTACCTTGTACCTCTTGCACACCTGATCTCTACCTTCTCCCCTAATTTCCAGTGTTACGCAGATGACACACAACTCTTCTGCAGGCCCCCGTCTTCCTCTTCTCCTTCCTCCTCGATCATCACTGACTGTATCTCTGCTATGGAGTCTCCAATGATCTCTGTCTTAATGCCAATAACACTGAGATTCTTCCTATTAGGACACCTGCTCCCTGTTTCCCTCCTGCACTCTGGTGCCCCTCCATTGACTCACACCTCTCACCTTCCACTGAGGCCAGAAACCTTGCGGTAATCTTTTATTCCTGTCTCTCCTTTACTCCTCACATCTTAGACCTTGCCAAGAAAGCCATCTTTCAACTTTACCGCCTTAGAGGCATTCTCCCTTTCCTTACCTTCCCCCAGAAGCTCAACGTCTCTAGAGCTCTGGGCCTCTTTAGGCTGAATTACTGCAACAGCCTCTTCCTCAACAAGTCTCTTTCTTCACTCCGTCCTCTTCAACTAACCCAGAATAGGGCTGCAAGACTTATCCTTGGCCTCTCCAGCTCTAAAATCTCTCCACTGGCTCCCGGGTTGCTGCAAGGATCACATTCAAGACCTTTTGCATCATCCACAGGGCTGTCTGGGGCCTGGGACCACACTACCCGCAACTCTCTTTTACTAAATACCCTCCTTCCAGTTATCTTCGATCTCCTTACTCCAAGTCTCTGTCGATAAAATGCTTCTCCCAGCAGAGAGCTTGAACAGGATCACCTCAAGTCTACCAAACTACTCAAGAACCTTCCCTTCTCCTCCTCCTTCCCTCTCCCCCTACCATGCTAACCATCCTCTCTGTTGCTGAGATTGGCAGCCTGGCCCCTCAAGAGTCCAATAGGGTCTTGACCTTCTGCACAATCACCACCAGCACTGCCCTCTGGGCCCACACCCACCTGTCGGGTGGGTACATTCGTCCTGCACTTACCTGTTGGCGGTAGACCTTCCTCTTTGCCCTGGACATATCTGCCCTTGCACTTACTTGTTGCCTACCCAACAGGCACTTCTGGCAATTCCTCCCCTGGGGGATGCTTATTGCACTTACCCCCACCCACACCCACCCTTTCTCTTTTCACTGCACTTGCATGTTCCAAATGTCACAAGGCCTAGTAGGACCGGTGTTTGTTTCTTTTTATTCAATGTCATCTTCATTGTTTATTTGCTCCCTTGTTCCCTTCCCTTTTGCCTTCTGGCACTTTCAAACACTGTCTTGTTGTATAAGCAACTTATAAATATCCAAAAAATAAAATAAAATAATAATCTTCGAATCTTAAGTAAAGAAGAATTAATTTGAACTTGGTTGAGTGAGCAGTCTTTTTTCCAAAACCCTCTGCCAGAGGTGAAGATAGGTGTTCCAAGGGAGAGGCCAACTCTGCCCCCTACCCATCCCCAGGGAAAACTGGGTTGGCCACTTTATGTTGGATCAAGGCCTGCACTCTGCAAGCTTCACCAGTATCCATGCTCCTCACTGGAGGTGACAAGCTCCTGCAGTTTCCAGCTAGAGTCTCTGAACTGTGAGTGAAGATGAAAACTGACTCAGCTTGTCCCTGTGTTCTTGGATCTGGACTTGCAGCACCAGAACATGCCAAGCAGCTGGGTTCCTGTGTTCTGCTAGTTTGAATGTTTCTGTAACATTGGTCAACCACATTCTAATGTCTTTGAACCATCAGAATCCTTGGTGCGACTTTTGACATTCTATTCAACCTTCTTCGAACCACTGTTTTGAATTTATCGCACTGGTTTGATGCCCCATCATACCAGCAGAGCATGTCACCTGTTCAGCTCGAACACCAGTTCCCTGTTGTGGACGACTTTGACACGCTGCCTCTTCCAACAATGCATTCAGCCACCAAGGTCATAGTATTGAACCACTCTGGGGACTCGAACCACTGGCAACATTGTGTTGTTCGTCAACTCAATCCAGCGGAACCATCATCTTGAACCCTCTTGACCTTCAGTCTGACACTGGTGGGCTCGATGAACTGCATCATTTGAACGCAACCTTCAAACTGCACAGAGCTACACTTCAAACTGACTTGTAGCTGACTCACCATCTGGACCAGCTCCACTCATCAAATCCGAATCTGGTTCTGCCGACTAAGACAGCACCCTGAGGCCTTGTTCGACATCATCAAATTGCTGAAGAACAGATTAAAGTACATTTGTGATGTCTAGTCCCAATGGTCCACCTTTGGGACCCTATGGATTGATAACATCACCCTTTTGCACATTTATCTATCAAGACATATCCCCATGACATATCCTTTTAAGTGGCATTGTTGCAATGTATTTCCTTTCACCCCTGCTACTCTCCCCAGAGTGCCTGATACATCTACATTCTGCATATTCATTGTTCTTGCTACAAGGTTGAGTTTTTGTTAGAGTTTTTCTAGTATGCTTATATTGAATATTGTTTTGTTTAATTAAAGCATATGTATATATTTTTACAGAACTTTAATTGGATATTTTTATTTTTTATTTTGGACAGTTATACTATTGCTGTTTGGGTTGCAAGTGTTATAACATACAAAAACTGTATGTAAGTGTATAGCCTGCCCTTGGCTCACTTTACCAAAAATAGTGAAGGAGAGATGTCTTTTGATTGTGCCTATGCCGCCTTTATGATTGTGATCACATTTTGTTTGTAGTACTGTGAGGGCTAAGTAGGCAGTTTAGCCACTACTCATCTCTGTTTTCTTGCAGAGAAGAAATCATTTTGTCACAACTGTAGATAGTCAGGGTTGCCAGTGTGCAGGGCCTTGAAAATGATGTCTTGTCAGTGTATTCTGCGTAACCTTGCTTGTAAACTTGGTGGGAGAGCCAGTGGTAGACTGCGAATGAGGGGGTGATGTGGTAGAATTTGCACTGGACATATATTAATTATTTGAGGCATGAAAACAGATTTAAGAGGACAAATGGTACAATGTGGGGGCACTGTGAGTTAGGCATTACTGCTGTCAATGGGTATCAGGTAATATTGTCACCGTATATAATGTCACCATACATATAGTCCCCGGGAGACGGCATAGGCGACATTATATTTGGGGTACATGGGAGCGGGGGTTGTCAGGGTTTCCCCTGCTCCCTTTAAAAAAATAAATGTCAGAGGTTGCAGGGATGTCCCCTGCCTGTTCCTTGTGATAATGTCTCTGCAAAAAAACGGCGCCGTTCTTGCATGGCGACATTTCTGCGGGGACATTATCACATGGAACCTGTCCATGTAGGAAAGATAGAAACTTGAACAATGGAGTGAAATTGGCTAGTGGAAGAAGGTGTGATTCTCGTGATGAAGCTGAAGTGGTAACAAGCCATCGTGGTTTTGCTTTTGTCATTTTCCAAAGAAGATCAGGTCCAATGTGTAAAGACAGAGATGCGGGAACCATCTAGGGAGAGCTGTGTAGAAGGCATTATGCTGCAGCTTTCATAGCCAGTCTTCATTTAGGAGCTGGGCTTCGCTTCTGCTCTTGAGGTTAGTTTCTGGTTCTGTTGTGGGAAGAGGTGCACCACACACATCCACAGAGACCTCTAGTAATGTGATGTCTTAGCTTAGTTGTCTTAGTTTAGAAAAGTATGTTTGGCTATTAAAGAGTATTTCCAAAACACGCAAATTAAGCAAATTCCCGAAGAATCAATACCTAGGAAATACAGATGCATTGACTGATCCATAATGTAACGATATTGGTATGATTTGAGATAACACATTTCTAAAATAAAAAACAAAAAGAGTTGGTTAATAATTGCTAACATTTCATTTGCATCTGCCTGTCTCCTTCAAGGGCCCATTTGGCGAGTTACATCTGACCTTAGAACATGAACGAGTACAAAATAATATACACAGATTTTAATAAATATGGCATTATATTTAAGCAATATGAACCGAGCGGCAGGGGGCATTACTGACTCAGGTAATGCCCCGGAGCCCATAGTTACCGAAGGCCCCGGGCATTACCTGAGTCGGTATTGCCCCCACCGTGAGGGTCATATTACTATTAGTACCCCGGCTCGCATTATGTGCGTGACCGGGGCACTAAAAGCATTTTTTTCTATCCCGAAAAGCTGCAGTGTTTCGGGATAGAAAAAAATAAATAAATAAACGACCAATAAAATGGCCGCCGGGAAAGGGAAAACGGAGTCCATTTTCCCTTTTCATGGCAGGCATCGGGAGCGGAAGCGCTGGGAACACAAATGTTCCCAGCGCGTCCGCTCCCGAACAAGGATCAAAACGAAGGTAAGGTAAGTGGGGTGGGGAGGGCGGGGGTGGGACGGGGAAAGCCTTAAAAAACGTACCTGCGTCCCCGGTGAGGGACGGGGGAAGCCTCCAGCCATGTGGAGGCACGGAGCGGGGATGGCTTTATCCGAGTCTCCACACAGCTGGAGGCTGCCATCATCCCCCGCCAGGGACGCAGGAGCAAGAAGGTAAGTGGGGAGGAGGTGGGAGGAGGGTGGAGGGAGGAAAAGTAATTTAATAAAAAGCCTTACCCGAGTCCCCGGCGTGGGGCGAAGGCAGCCTCTCAGTCGCGGGGAGGCTCAGAGCGGGGATGGCCCTGCTTCCAGCCTCCTCATTGGTTGAGGGGCTGCCACGCCCCCCGCCGAGGACAAGGCGGCTGGAATCCCGGCCGAGAATTGAAGGATTCTCGGCCGGGTAAGGACCCGGCGAGAGCCAATCAGAATGCGTGTTGCATTCTGCTTGACTCTCGCCGGGTACTAATGGAAGTTAAATTGGCTCATTTCCTATAACGGACCTCCAATCATATTATTGAATTATATGTCAGACAATCAGATCACAAGCTCTGTTTTGAGCAATACTCTCTTGACATACTTGCTGATGGCAAATGCCCTTCCTGTGTGGCATCTGTGTTGAGAAAGCAGGCTACGGGTTCGAATCACAGCAAATCGAACGCCCACCATGAACAGATGGAGTGTCATTAAATTGGTTACACTACGACCACCTCTCAATATCGCTCATAGAAAGTGGAAAAGTCTGACATTAAGCACTATTTAGAACACGATATTATTTCGTATTGTTATGTCTCTGCGACTCCTTGCCGCAACACCAAGAGGCAACAGTGTTCTTCTTTTGTAAAAGATGTGTGTATTTTCTGTTCACCGGGCTAGAACCTAATGTATCTTAATTGGCAGAGGAAATCCGAGTGCATCGAGTTTATAATTACTAAATCCATCAACTGGGCGCAGGTCTCCAGCATAATCTCTACTTGTCCTTCCAGCCTTAACGATCCCCCGCCTGAGAAGGCAAAATCCATGTGCCTCAGAATGGCTATGGATTTCCCGCTCAAACATCAATAGCTGTATTGGCCCCATTCTGGTCCTTTGTTCTCATTGATTGCAGAAAGTAGCTGATCCAAGTTTGCAAACCTCTGAATTGTCATGTTAAAACAACCCTCACGGTGATAGTTTAATCTATCATGGCCTTGTGATCTTAACCCTTTAAGTTATGTAGCCGCCTCTCACTCGCGTCCATTTAACCTTCTGCATTGTATTTGAACCCACAAGGTTGAACAACTCCTGTACGTATATACCAAATACCACTATAAACCTTAACGTGGACTCCTTGTCTCCTTTGCCTTGCAGTACTGTTTCCGCTTTCCAGTTGCTGCAGACTTCCTGCCTGTGCAATGTGTACATCATATATTAGTGTACACGAGTGCCTGGGTGCATTCACCAGGTGGCAGCTATTTGTTGATTGGTGTCCATTTGTCTCGTGTCCAGAAACCTGACATCGGTGCAGTGCAATGTTGCACTGTGCCAGAGGTAAATTTCTTCTGGTGCAACAATACATTAAAGCAACACCCAGGGCAATGTTTGCACTGGTGCTAAAACAGTGTATAATTGTGCTTGTTCCATTGAAAAGTTAGTCTGGTGTGGCAACAGGTGTTTCCAGGTATCCAAGGTAATTTATTTTTAAAGAAAAGGTTAAACCGATGTATTTCAATTGCTTGTACTTGTGCATTGTGCTGTTGGCGCTCTGTCAGTCATTTGCCAAACTACTGTAATCTTGGTGCAAATCCTTACTCTGGGATATCAGAAAAAAAGAAAGCTTCTCAGTAAAAAACGCCTAATCAGTCTTTGGCTATATGGCACAATGGGCCTCATTACATGGATGGCGGTAAGGATTTACCGGTACCGGTAAAATATCAGTACCTATAAATCCTTACCGCCTTACTACGAGGTCCCTTTGCGGGTGGGGGATTTAACGTCTGCTTTTTGCAGGCGTTAAAAACCAACCTGCAAAGGGACCCAGGGAGCTAATTACGGTACCGCAATTTGCGGTACCGTAATTAGCGCCTTCCCCATTCCCATTGAGCCCTATGGGCCAAAAATGGGAATGGGGAAGGGCAATGGTGGAAGGGGGAATTACTGCCCCACCAACCTTGGAATGGGGCGGTAATTCCCCTTTCCGCCAAGGCGGTGCCGGTATTTTACCGGCATGAACCATGGCGCTAATAGCGCCATGGTTCTCTGCCATCCGTGTAATGAGGCCCATTGACTCCAACATTGAGAGAAAGTTAAGAAAACCACAAACAAAAATCACTTTGGCTCTTATTAGTTATGCAAACATTTCAACCAGAAATTGTAAATTAGAAAATCGGTGGGAGTTGGCTATGCCATAGCAAATCTCCTGAAAACAGATTGAGCGTATTCCACATAGCTTCCCTACGTGCAGTGAGGTCACTGGTCAGAATAATTTGGGGATAACAGGTGCTCCAGAATGTAAAAAGGTTGCTTTATTTCTATTGGCTTTGAGATTGGAACCCTTCCAGCCCCTGAGAAAAGAAAGTGATGCAACACCACCCTTCTTGTAGTATGAAAAATGCACCTGTGTGTATGATTACGAAATCACCATGGGACGAGTATATCACACCAGCAGGTTACACCTGCTTCATTGGTTATTGTTAAGAGGTGCTCTTGGTGATAAAGAAGTACTCCAGAGACAAAGGTAGGGAAGTAAACTTCTTAACTGGGTTCCAGGTTACAAGATGACACAATAGGTCAATCCAAATGTAGGTAAGTAGAGAGTACAAGAAGATACACGTAGACTACAGAAGACATCCACCGCCCCCGCTCTCACAACCAGCTTCACTCCAAATTACATTCATGAAACTTACAGGGACACTCACACCACAACATTCATGGACGTCATTTAGGGCTCACCATGGGTCGCAACTGTGATTCCTGAGGTCTCCCTTGCTACCCTTAAAAAGAAAAAAGAAAGAAAATGTATATATATATATATATATATATATATTTTTAATGCAGTTCCTGTGCTGTGGCCAGCACCATGTTGCTCTTTGCTTCTGGAGTGTCCTCTTGTTCAGGCCTCTAAAAAATAAAAAAAATAAAAAAACAGGGGTTCCACAAGTCTAACACTTTCAGAAGTGACCCTTAATAAGAAGGAATAGGAATAACAAATAATTTGCCTTTCTGGAATTCTATACAATAATTGCTAAACCCGTTAAAGGTTTATTTTAGGCACACTTCAGGGGGTGAGACACTGATTTAGTGTGTTCTTAAACACCTCAACCCAACCTTTCATTCTTCTGCGGTCAATAAATGAGTACCAACACAGGTTGGGTGGCAGTGTATGTACATTTGTTCTATATAAAACGCTTAACCATAAGTGCTATATAATAACACATCATTATCATTTGGCCATGGATGTCTGCTTGCATTCACAGTCATTTGGTAATATGGGCCTATACACTCTGATCTTAACAAAACATATGGTAATCCATTGTTCTATGAACTGTATATCACATTATAATGATATTGTAACCATATTTTTCGTAGTGTACTAAGGGACAATGCTATGTTATGCAACTTCTTGTTTAGTCAAGGGGTGAAAGGTTGTTTTCAATAGTTTCCTGTTGTATGAATTCGGGGTGGGGTCAAATTACATCACTTCCTGTTATGGCATCAGAGGTCAAGGGTCTTGTTATGTCACTTCCGCTACCCCTGACATTTTGGTGAAATGACGTCCCTGACAACAATCCACAGGCAAACATTCCACCAGGCATTGCATCCAGCAAGCATCCATGCAGGATCAAGGCAAGGGAACACAAGAAATCATAGTTACCTTATAACCGGCACAATGAATTTAATATGCTTAATACACAGAGTCTGTTACGATTCTGTACCCCTTTTCCTGAAATAAAGATCTTCAAATATGAGTATTCCAGATCTTTGGGATTTGTGCTTGAAACACAAAGGTGACTGCAGATTCTCTCTTTGGAACAAAGTACTGCTGTTCTTCAGGATGCTAAGCAGTCTCCTGGAATTTAGGAAAACTCTGAAGACAGACCTCGATCAAAAGTAATTACTTAACCGACTATCCTATACTGCATTAACCCAGAGCTTGCCTAATTAATTCTTTCATTTTATATCGGAGACTAATCTCTAACCGAAAGAACCAGGGTAGGGCACTAGAACATAGAGACCACTGTGCTAATCAATAAATAATTACAAATGGACCCTGTTGCATGTGTTGGGGTTTGAGAGAGATGGTGCACTTCCGTCCACCATCGGGTTTACACAAGAAGTGAGGGGGAGAACCCCTTTCACAATCACGCTGGGTTAAAAAATGATTTCACAAGATTTGTTTATTTTGTGTCAAGGAAGTCCACAATAACTAGGTGTAATAAAATCAAGACTATCCTGTTTTGTGCAGCAATCAACGAGGCACTTGGGGAGTCCCCTGAGGACCCTGACACCTCCCCTCCCCTTAAAAAGGAAAGAAGGGGTGATGCGAGGGATCGCAGGGAAACCCTCCTGGGGAATAAAACCCTGCAGGAACGGAGGTGTAGCAGGATGGATCGATTCTTCCCATGTATGCCGTTCGTCAATACGGGAAGGAACTCCCAGGTTCTAGTCGCGGGATCCCGAAAACGTCCGGACTCTAAATAAACAAACAGGATATGAGCTGAGGGACAGACAAGTAGGTAGATCTGAAGAAAACAAGAGGTGGAGAAGTATCCTGTGAGTCGGAAGGAAGAGCCTAACAAAGGTTCTTGAAGAGTCTTTGATGATGGGTGTAAATGGCAGGATAAAGGCACAAGGCTGAGGGAAGGAATAGAAGGATACGGTTAATAGAAGCAAGGATGAAGGAATAGAAGGATACGGTTAGTAGAAGCAAGGATGTAGGTAACATGCACCCTAGCTGCAAACTCACGTAGCGTCTGGGGAGAGAAGCGACGTGCTGAGCTTTGGATCCGCTGGGCCATATCCGGAATCCCCGGAACAACGTGATGATGTCAGAGAACGTCTGACTTCCAAACGCGGAAACGCTGCACTGCTACCCCGAGTAGGAGGAGCCATGTTGGAAGAAGGAAAAATAGATAATGCTCGCAACCTCCAGCGTTGCCACAGAGAGCGGCGGCGCCAACACGCCATGACAGTATGCCCCCCCTGAGGATAACACCACCCGGCTTGGTCGGGTGACACCTGTGAAACCGGCGAACAAGCAAAGGTGAGTGGACGGCGGAGGCCGGTTCCCACGAACGGTCGGCCACCGTGTATCCCTTCCAATGGATCAAGTATTGAAGCCGACCGTGATGAAATCGAGAATCACAAATACCAGAGACTTCGAATTTGGGACCATCAATCGTAGACACTGGCAGAGGGCAGGCTTTAGAATGACCAAACCGATCTGGTACATGCAGTTTGAGTTGGGATACATGGAATACTGGGTGGATTCTGGACCATGACGGTGGAAGCTGTAATTCAAAGGCCAAAGGACCCTTCGTTCCCAATACCTTGAAAGGCCCAAAAAACTTCGGAGACAGTTTAGATGGAACCAAGTGTCTGGGAAGAAATTTTACAGAGAGCCAGTATAAATCCCCCGGAGCAATCTCGGGAGTAGGTGAGCGATGCTGATCTGCAAAACGTTTAGAACGTTCTTGAGCTTCCAGTAATGCAGTCCTGGCCAAAAGATGTCCCTGTTGAATGTTACCCATAAGGGTGTCGGCATCTCGAAATGCTGAAGACTTGAGAAGTGAAGAAGGACAACAGGAGGGATCATACCCATAAGTACAATGAAATGGACTAGTCTTGATAGATGCATGGGGAGCATTGTTATAGGCAAACTCTGCCAAGGGTAACAGCTCCTTCCAGTTATCCTGTGCAGCAGACACAAAGCAACACAAATATGTTTCCAAAGTTTAATTTAAGCATTCGGTCTTCCCGTTTGTCTGAGGATGATATCCCGAACTTAAGGCCCTTTTAATGCCTAAAGCGGAGCAGACCTGCGTCCAATATCGGGAGATGTATTGAGAACCTCGATCTGACACTATGCTGTCCGGAAGGCCGTGCTGGGAGAAAATGGAATTTATAAAATGTCTTGCCATCTGTGGAGCTGTCGGTATCGAGGGCAGTGCCAGGAAATGGGCCAATTTGGTGAAATATCAACGGTTACCATGATGGTGGTGTGTTTTTTAGATTCTGGTAAGTCGACAATAAAATCTGTGGAAATCAGTTGCCAATGACGGGTAGGTATTTGGACTAGAGCCAACTTCCCTAAGGGTTTGCTGCGAGGAGTCTTGGTTTGGAGGCATACCACGCATGATAAAACGTATTCAGTCACGTCCTTCCTTAGGGTATCCCACCAGAAGTGTCTCAACATGAGCTCCTGAGTGTTAGCTATCCCGCGATGTCCGGCCGTGATGGAATCATGACACATATGCATAACTTCTGTGCGGAGCTGGAGAGTAGGGATGTATACTCGGTGATCTTGGTAAAAGCATCCATCTTCGAAAGATAGACCCCATTTATCCGCTTGAAGTCTGATAGAGTCCTTTAAAACACTAGTTTGGGCTGCAATAGAGTGAAGGAAGTCCTGAACCACAGCTATAAAAGTAGCATGAGGAAATAGTCTTTCGGTCTGAAAACCAGGCTTGCAAGTCGGATCTCTTCGTGATAAAGCGTCAGCTTGTAGATTAGTTTTACCTGGAATAATGGTGAAAGTGATGTTGTAGGGAAAGAAAAAATTTGCCCATCTAGCTTGCCGGCTGTTGCGTGTTTCGGCGTATTGCAGACTCTTGAGGTTTTGATGATCTGTGCGGACCTCGATGGGGTGTTGGGAACCCAAAAGGAGATGTCTCCACTCTTGAAACGCTCGTTTTATTGCCAATAGTTCTTTTTCTAGGACCGTGTAGTTGATTTCGGAGGGAGAAAAGGTCTTAGAAAGATAAGCCACGGGGTGCTCTGGTCCCTGTGCAAGAGCTTGTTTCAGCACAGCTCCCAAAGCAAAGTGAGAGGCATCCGTCTCTACTATAAAGGGTAGACTCTGGTCTGGGGACCGCAAAAGTGGAGCCGAAGTAAACAGGGCTTTCAAAGTTTCAAAGGCTGATTGGGCTTCTACTGTCCATTCAAAAGTCTTTCCCTTCTTTAGTAATCTTGTTAGTGGCAGAACAATGGAGGAAAACCTTGCTATAAACTTCCTGTAAAAGTTCGAAAACCCCAGAAAGCTTTGGAGTTCTTTGATGGTACGAGGAGGAGACCACTCTAGAATCGCAGTGACTTTGCAAGGATCCATGGTAATCCCGGTAGGGGACAGGACGAACCCCAAGTAATTAACAGTAGTTTGATGATGGAATTTGCATTTCTCTGGTTTACAGTACAGGTGGTTGCTCCATAATCGGTGTAATACCTGGCCTACATGTTGGTGATGTTCTTCAGGATCTTTAGAATACACTAGGATATCATCAAGGTATACCACTATTGTATGGAGAAGGAGATCTGAAAAGATATGGTCAATAAATCTCTGAAAAACTGCAGGGGCATTCGAGAGGCCGAAGGGCATCACCCGATATTCGAAATGCCCAAAGGGGGTATGAAATGCAGTTTTCCACTCATCCCCCTCCTTAATCCTGATGAGGTGATAGGCTCCTCTGAGATCCAGTTTCGTGTAGATTGTTGCCCCCTTAACTGCCTCCAGGATATCAGGGATTAGTGGCATCGGATAACGATCGGGAATGTTGATTTTATTAAGACCCCGATAATCGATGCAGGGTCTTAATTCATCTGAGTCCTTCTTAGCTATGAAGAATAACGAGGCTCCTGCATGACAGGTTGATTCAGTTATCAGCCCATTATTAAGATTGGTATCCAGATACTGTCGTAAGGCTATCTTTTCTTTCTCTGAAAGGATGTACATCTTCCCAAAGGGAATTGGCTGTGAAGACTCGAGACGAATGGAACAATCGTCTCTTTGATGAGGCGGAAGCTCAGAGAACTGAGAAGAGGAGAAAATGTCCTGGAATTCTTCATACTCTGGAGGCAGAAGGCTGATTTGGTCCACTATCTTTTGGGAGTTATCAGGATTCAAAGGAGGAGTACAGAACCCTACTGAACTGTCGGCAAGACAGTGTTGCACACAATGCTCCGATCCTAAAAAGATTGAACCGGCTGCCCAGTTTATGAAAGGGTTATGCTGCCTTAACCATGGCAGGCCTAAGATTACAGGATAGTGAGCGGCTTTTATAATATCGAATACAATTTCTTCCCTGTGAAAACCGATTGACATTTTCAAGGCGAACGTCTGTTCTCGAATGGGTCCCAAAACTAGAGGTGTTCCATCCACACCTTCTATAGGTATCGCTATTGCTTTGGAAGTTCGAGGTAAATTCTGTGATTTCGCCCATAGATCGTCTATGAACTGGCCAGCTGCCCCACAGTCGACCAAGGCGGGTACTGTTACAATAGGTTACCAGTCAAATGGTCGAAAACATTTGGTCGACAGACAATTTGGTCGACACCATTTGGTCGAATGCCAAATGGTCGAATTTTTTTATTTTTTTTTTACCCATTTTTTGGTTTTTTTTGGGGGGGTTTTTTCTTTTTTATTTTTTTTCCCCACACGAAAACCCACAAAACACATATATATATATATAAAAAAAAAAAAATTCGACCATTTGGCATTCGACCAAATGGTGTCGACCAAATTGCAGTCGACCAGTTTGTCGTCGACCAGTTGACTGGACACCGTTACAATAATCTTGTCTGGCAGAGAAAGAGTAACCCGCAGGCCTACCATGTCCAGTGATGGAGGTAATAATGTAGGAGAGTGGGAACCAGTACCTGTTACCCCGACCGTAGTTCCCTTTACGGCTGAGGTCTGGCGTTTCCCGAACGAAACGGTCTTCTGAGAGGAGCTATCGGGCATTCGTGAACCGCATGGGCGGAAGAACCGCAATACATGCATAGCCCCTGATTTTTCCTGCGGGCTTGTTCCTCGGGAGTGAGAGGACCTCGAGTGATTCCCACCTGCATGGGTTCATCCGGAGTAGAAGTTTTGGGAGAAGATATGAATTCAGGCCCAGAGCGATGACTTCTCCCTTTTTTCCTTTCAGCTTGTCTCTCTTGTAGCCGATAGTCCAGTTGCATGGTTAGGGAGATTAAATCTGCAAGCGTGGTGGGCCTAGGGACCCGTGCAAGTTCATCTGTCAAATCGTCATGTAGCCCTCTTTTAAATAAAGTTATAAGAGCATCATCGGCCCATGACGTACCTAAAGCCATTTGTTTGAATCGAGTGATGAACTCTAAAATACCTACAGACCCTTGCTTGAAATCTAAGAGTTTCTCTTGGTTGGAAACATTCTACTCCTTTCTTGAAAACATTGCTTTTAGGCTTGCTGTAAACGCAGGCACAGAATCGAGTTCGGCATTATTAGAAGTGACTAAAGGCGTAGCCCAAGCAAGAGCAGGTCCTGTTAGATGGATAATCATGTAACCCACTCTGTCCCTATCTGATGGAAAAAAGGACGTTTTAAATGCAAATTGCACGGTACATGCATCCAAGAACTCCCTTAGAGATTGAGGGTTTCCATTGTATTTCCCACCTGGTAATGGTCCTGGAGGAATCTCAGAGCTTGTTGGGGGCTTAATCAACATCTGCTGTTTTAATATGCATTTTCATGCTTCAAGGCTTGTACTTCATGGGACAATCCTTGCACTGCTGTCATTAATTGCTGCACCTGATCTAACGCTGCTTGCAGCGTTGTCATATTGAAATATATGTATGGGCATCGCTTGCTGTAATAAATTCAAGACTAACCTGTTTTGTGCAGCAATCAACGAGGCACTTGGGGAGTCCCCTGAGGACCCTGACACCTCCCCTCCCCTTAAAAAGGAAAGAAGGGGTGATGCGAGTGATCCCAGGGAAACCCTCCGGGGGAATAAAACCCTGCAGGAACGGAGGTGTAGCAGGATGGATCGATTCTTCCCTTGTATGCCGTTCGTCAAGACGGGAAGGAACTCCCAGGTTCTAGGCGCGGGATCCCGAAAACGTCAGGACTCTAAATAAACAAACAGGATATGAGCCGAGGGACAGACAAGTAGGTAGATCTGAAGAAAACAAGAGGTGGAGAAGTACCCTGTGAGTCGGAAGGAAGAACCTAACAAAGGTTCTTGAAGAGTCTTGGATGACAGGCGTAAATGGCAGGATAAAGGAACAAGGCTGAGGGAAGGAATAGAAGGATACGGTTAGTAGAAGCAAGGATGTAGGTAACATGCACCCTAGCTGCGAACTCACGTAGCGTCTGGGGAGAGAAGCGACGCGCTGAGCTTTGGATCCGCTGGGCCATATCCGGAATCCCCGGAACAACGTGATGACATCAGAGGACGTCTGACTTCCAAACGCGAAACGCTGCACTGCTACCCCGAGTAAGAGGAGCCATGTTGGAAGAAGGAAAAATAGATAATGCTCGCAACCTCCAGCGTTGCCACAGAGAGCGGAGGCGCCAACGAGCCATGACACTAGGTGTGTCAAGGTCAAAATTATTTAATTCTATATCAAGTTGACATGTGTTTCAACCCTCCTGGGTCTTTATCAAGGCAAAAAGTCTATTCTTATGTCTCATTGAGCAATGCAATTTCTAGTAGAGAATGCAAGGATTTGCAGAATTCTGGGGCGAGGCACAGTAATAAGTTGCAAGAGTAATATGTCTCCTGCTTAGGCAGGGTTAATGACTATTCAGCCCTTGAGGGGCAATGGAGGATAGTATCCTGGAAAAGTTTCCCATATAGAAAGGAATCTCATTAATGGAAAGATGAACCATTCATCTGCGAGGCGTACGCATGTTGAATATCACCACCTTCTGGATACTCTTCCATCTGGTTTTCAACTAGCTCAAGGCATGGAAACAGCCTTACTTGCAGTTTGGGATGAAATATTGGGGAACATAGATGAACAGGCCTTCACCCTCCTGATTGTGATGGGCTGACCTCTAGGTTTGGCTGAGCAACTGCGCTGCAGCATATGCAGACCTTGAGACAGATCTGGCCAGGCTGTCTCCCAAGTAAGTTTATTTTTACAAATAGTTTACAGTGCATTTATTTTTGAGTACTTTATTTTATATATTTTAAAAAAAACTATTTATATTTTTACAAGGATTCTTTATTACTGCTGCTTACATATGGAAATAGTGTGAATAGAGTTTTGAGATTTCCACTTTTTGTAACACAACTTTTAAAAAGATGCGGGTGTACTGGAAGAAAGGAAATAACTAATCCACAAAACAAAGAAACTGTTCACCAGAATTTTGTTATCTGTCTTTCGTTTTGTGTGTTAACATTTTCTTTTTTATTAAAAAATGTGATAAAGTCAAATAAATGACTTTTCACATAAACACATGATAAAACATGACAACAAAACATAAAATAATTATAGATTTGCCTAATCAATTGTTGGGAAGGGAATGAGTCTATCCTGCCCCCTAGGCACTTCCATATAAGGCGAAATCCATATGAAGCAATTTAACTTACCAGGGGGCAGCAGCCGATGTCCCCGGGCACCATATAGAACCCTTTTAACGCTTTGCAGTAAATACTAACACTGGAAATGCCTGCACTTCACGACGCCATTTTCTAGTAGGCCCTAAACTAGACAAGCCACAGGCCCATGCTGCTCCCGTACCCTGTTTATGCTGGCTCCACTTGAGCCTTGTTCCCACGGAAATCCATTTCCCTCTTGTCCTGTAGTGTTACAAAAAATCAGTATCACCTTCAGGAATGTGTCCGAGACAATGTTTGAGATAGTACCAGGCCCCCGGGATGTGTCTGTTCACCTCAACTAAACTGCCATCAAATCTCCCACCCTCACCCAGCCAGCCCGATGCCGGGCGCACATCACTAACCTGACCCCCACTGCCCTGGCCCTCTAACAAGCACCAACCCCCAGGTCCTAACCTCCATAAAGCGCCCACCAAAGATCCAAAGCCCACAAGTCTGTATTTCTCCTTAGCAACACACGTCCAGGCAACATGAGATGCAGAGAAGGGTAAATCAAAGATCAATCGGGACTGTTGGATCAAGGGAGCCCTGAATGTATGGGTCAGCATGACTGTATTTTATCCTGCCCTCTCCCTGGCACCCCTTTCCTGTGCTGCCCAGGTGCCTGCCATAATGAATGAATAGCATGTCTTAGTTGTTTAGTTTAGATAGAAAACAGTGAATTTCATAAGTGACCTGATCTTCACTGCGAGGATGCACCCACGTGGAGACAGATTGACAGAGAAGAACCAGCCAATTAGTCCTTAGCATCCCCTATGGAGCAAGCTCATGTGTCGGGTGCCTCCAATCGGGAGCACCAAAATGTCTCATATAGCTAGGATGTGGTTGGCGTTTATAGCCCCTTGTTTTCTGATGTCAGACTAGAGAGCTCTTGAACAGCAGAGTTCTTTGCTGATATTTGTATTTTGTACAAGTAAACCTTGTTATCCTTGCAAAGCTATTTCTTGGCTTACTTCCCTAGCAGGTTGTGTTTACTATGGGGTGTGCATATTGTGGGACTTGCCTTCATTTGGTGACCCCAACGTGATTCCCCAGCCCCTGTACTTGCGGCAAAATCCAGGTCAACTCTCTGGAAGGGCCATGCCCACCTACAGTGACTAGTCCCCCAAAACCCTAGGTAGCAGAAGTGGTGCTTGCGGGTGCCAGCTTTGCCAAAACCTGCCTGCTCGTTGGAGCTGGGTACGGCTCCAAGGAGAGGCCCAGACCTGTTGTGGAATACCCACGAATGCAGGCTGTCGGAAGAACGTAGACACCTGAGTATAGATTGCATGGGGCAACAATGTCTATGGAAGGGTATGGAGCAGTATGGTAGAGGGGATCACACAAAGTATTAAAAGTGGCTTGGTGACATGGATCGTGAATGTTGAAATTGTTTATATGTGGCCATGGTGTATACATTTTTTTGTTTTTAAAGGCATATGGAGATTTAAGAGAGGAAGGAAAGGGAGCCTCTCCGTCTTAGGAGAGAAGGTGGTAGCCACTGTCCAGGAAAATACGAATAAGGAGAGACTTAGGAGCCCTGTATTAGTAGAGCACTCAGGGAAAAGTAGCAGTTGTTGGTTGACAGTACAGAGATCATTGTGACCTGCATGTAATATGTTTTTTTTAACACTACACGAATTAAAGGTCTGGGCGGATGGGGAAAACACTGAACAAAACATAGGGGCAACACACATTCTAGACAGATGACGACCATGGCGGCAGACACACCCCTAACCCAAATATATATGGCTTTACCGTTTACAGTGATAACATTTAAAAATACCACAGTCAGTGGGTGATGGAGACTAAAGGGGAAGGAATGCCTCACTCCTGGCCAGAGGAGGGATCATTCGATAAGTGTGCATTAGACCATATGTAAACATACTTGACTGCCAAATACAAGGAGAGACCACTACAGAACCGATGGGAGATATTGGATTTGTGGTGGATGTTTGAGGAAATACAGACCCCAGAAGTGGGAGGGGTAATACCGAACAAGGAGAAGGTGGTCGAAATGGGTGAGGATGAGAAGGGGGGAGAACCACCAAAGAAGCTTTATCCACTGCTGACTAGACCAGCAGAGGGATATACAAACCCAACCTATGTCTCAGGGGGAACAATGGTAGCGGATCTGGGTATTGCCCCGCCCCCTCCATATGTTGCACCCCCTGCAGTATCCACCCATACAGGGGTGAGCACAAGAGATCTTGAAGTGGCATTGTCCACCAAACATACAGAATTAGCAAGATTACAAGCCGCATGTGAAAACACTGGGGTGACTGAAGGGCAGGTGTTGCCCCCAGACACACCACTCTTGCCACTAGGAGAGGAATGGAGATCAGGGGAATTTTTGTTTAGAATTGATAGTGCACCCATACAGGCTGTACATGTGGAAATGTACAGGGAAATGGATAGCCTGGGATATGAGAATGTAGGATTGAAAAGAGGGAATGAGGAATGTTGAAGCGATTTCGAGGATACAGAGGAAGGGGCAGGGAGAAGAATAGAACAGTCACCTCTAGCAAAACCCAGAGTGGAAAGCTTGTGGGAGCGGAGGTTAAGGGAATGGTTTGGGAGAATAGCTTTGATGAAGAAAAAGGGAGGAAAGACCAAATTGCAAATGAATCTAATCCACAAAGGAGCAGGTCGGCCGCATTACGCCCCCTGGGCACAGATGGACAAAAACAATCTTCTTAAGTCCCTCTCCCCACTCACGGCGGGCACGGGGAAATGGATATACGCATTTGAAAAACACACTGCAGAGGTGCCCCTTGTCATAGGAGACATTAAGAGCCTGTTGGTGTCAGCAGTGGGAGATCGAGCAGGGTCAGTGTGGGTGAAAGGGGGATACCCGGTGCAACACTAAGCAATGACTCCCATGATGGGGTGTCATTCAACAATATTGGGGCACGTGTTTGGGATGCACTGTGGAGGACCTTCCCAGTCACCCGCAATTTATAAAAAAAATGAAATGCACAATGGGTAAGACAAAGATGCTGTGCAGTACATTCTCCGGGTCAGAAGATGTGGAGAGCGGAGACGACCACCGCTTGGGACCAATCAACATCTTTGTTTTATTTTATTGTGAAACATGGGCTTCCAAAGGAGGTACAGAAGGCACTGGACAAGATAGCGGGGGTGGAAACAAAGGGCTGGCCTTAGATTCAAAGCATCATATTACACCATTGTAGAAGGATCAAAGAGTGGGCAAATGAAACTATCCAAAGACGATAGTCAGAAGAAGCAAAATGAGTTCCAAACAAACTAGTGAAAGTAGCCACGGTGTCAGTAGCAGTAGCACCAACCCTCAGAACAGATGGGAGATGAGGGGTGTACCTCAGTGGCCACAAAGGCGAGTATGGCAGTGGTGTGCGCAGACAATGGGGAAGGATAACGGGGAGGAAATCAACAATACACATGACCCCAATGGCAACGAGGGCAATCAAGGGGACAAGGTGGGTTCAGAAGGCAAAGAGGAGAGTGTTATGGGGGACAAGGACAGCGAGGGGGCGGTCAGGGACAGTGTTGGTCATGCAGAAGGTGGGGTCATTTTGCCAGAGAATGTCGTAGTAGGCTGAGAGGGAACTACAGCTATTATCAAACGCCCTATGGTGGCCCCCACCCCAGGAGCCCACATGAGCCTATCCAGGGGTCAACAATGATCCCATACGAAATACACCAGGCATACACTCAGTTACCTCCCCCGATCCCAGGCCCATACCGCCACCCGCCAGGACAACCACAGGCCATGCAACAACATCAGTGCGCCCCAAACCACAGGCTGAGGGAAGCCAGCACCCTTTTGTCACTGCACCCAATTGTTCTGCGGCCCCCTACCAAGGAGCAACAGTGGTGGGAGGAAATCCATTCTCATTCCCAGGTACAGGCACCTATCCTGACTAGGACAGCCCACAGCGAGCACTTGCGTGTCCAGTACTATCAATGACCTTACATCCAGAAGAGGAACCACTGGTGGGGGCAGAGATAGGAAATAAGCAATTAATCTTCATGGTGAACTCAGGGGCAGAAAAGTCATGCATAAACAAAGGTACCTTCCCGTTATCAGGAAAAACTCTCAACACGCAGGAATTCTATGGGGCTGTAGTTAGGGTTCCTTATACAGAAGATTTAGATGTCAAAATTGGAGGCAAAATTGTAAGGGTACCACTCCTTTACTATGACAGCTCCCCTGTCAACTTACTGGGTCGAGATTTGCTCAGCAAATTGAACATGACAATATCGTTCACAGACAGAGGAATTCTCTGCGCCACACCAGGCATGTGTTCTCTTCGTGCCATGCCTGTTACGCTCACCTTATCTCTGCGGGACTGCCTGGAGCCTCAGCACAGATTTCTGTAGAGCACACGTTGGTTGCCTGGTGTGTTCTGGAATCTCCTCCTTCCAATGGTCAATTCCTACAACAAGGGAATAGGGGTTAACGATTTCCTGATATCTTCTCTTCCACTCCCAGTGTCTCTACCCCTTCTTGTCCCCTCCTCTTTGAATTCTGCTAACCTTATGGTAATTGCAGGTAAGCTCTCTGTCCTGCTTCTTCTCAGCAGGGGTGCTATGTCTGTTCTTCTGTGTTTAGGTGGAACCAAGTTACATCACTGGTTCACAATATTTTGGAAGTCCAAGCCCAGTCCAGCTGTGGCGCTGGCTGTAGAAAAGACTTTGCCTGTGTTCATTCTTGCTTATTCCGTGCTTAGCTGTGGTAGTCTCTCACCTTGTTGCTCCTGGTTTGGAGTTTGGTGTTTGCTTCCCTAGCGCTATGCAGCAGCTGTTATTATAGGGTGAGCTGCATCCGTGAGCCAGTCTTCCTTTCACGTTGTTGTGGAGAGTACAGTGCACTATGCAGGCTGGTGTTGTTAGTTTCATGCCTCGCGCTGCTATGTTAATATCTGCCTTATTCACTTGTTGCTTTTGTTTCTTGCAGGTCTGGAAGTTGCAGTCTGAACACGCCCACTGCAGAGGTGCGGAATTAACCTGGAGCTTTGAATGACAAGGGAAATTCACAAGTCAAAATAACAGCGGCAAGGAAATACAGGTAAGTGCTGCAATGCTGCTACAATGATGTTGTCCATGCTGGTTTCGGATTTGCTGGTTTCTTCTTCTTTCAGGTTGCCTGGAACGCGATGAGAGTTACGCTGCAAGAAGCAGATTAACGTAAAGCAATGGTTCAAAGTGAGAGTGTGGCTTATATAGCCAGCCATACCCAAATGCTGGACCGCATGTGGGGAATGATTGTGGCTCCTCCCTCAGCCATGTTGGGGAAAACAGGAAGTCACTAGTTTCCTGTTGTTATTACCCACCCACGCTGGGTCTGGTGCCAAAGGTGCCAGGACAGGGTCCAAGTGGCCTTTCTCTGCATCCCACAGGGGTTAGCTGTGGTGGCAACACAAGTACGCTTCCTGGATGGCAGTTCAACAGAATCATGGGGGTAGAAAGTCAAGGATTGAGTGTGGGCACATGACACTGGACTGATGGTCGTGACAATGCTAGTAATAGATGCGGTGGCCAATGAGATGGTAGTGAGAGGGATAGCTGTGTACCCAGACATGTTTATTTATGACATTATAGTGCTTGCCAAAGCAGTACCCAAGATTACCTGAAAACGAGTGGAGGATACCAGCAGATTTTGTTTTCTGACCTGTAGCAGTGCCTGAGGTAGTTGCTGGTACTATCTTGTCTTTGGACTTGGAGGGCTTACAAGTGTCTGCAAAAGGAATTGTAGTACTGGGTACAGACATTCGTGGGTGTCATTGGCGTAGTGTTATGTATTGACTCTAATATACCCTTGAGAGAATTAACAGATGAGAAACTGTTTGAGGATGGCCACAATGATGGAGAGATAATACAGGAGAGTTTTATTCCTTGTGACATCATGGTACAATATATGAAAGTACAGATTCCCCTTATGGCTTCAGTGAAGGAGATCTACAGCAGGTTCCACCACATTTATAGACCACAAACCCACACAATGTAGGGATGCTAAAAGAAGTGACCCAGTAAGAATAACCCTCAAACCAGGGGCAGTATTACCAAGGGTAAAACAATATCCCTGTCCAAAGAAGCAGAAGAAGGGATTCAGGAAACGTTACAATGCAGCAAGGGATTAGTGGGCCCTCCACGTCACCATGCAATACTCCTATCTATCTGATCAATAAAGCCACATGGGGTAGTTGGAGAATGATCCATGACCTCCATGATATTGTACAGAAGGAGTTTCCTCTTGTTCCTAACCCAGCCTCTATCCTGTGTAGTATCCCGAAACAGGCCACCCATTTCACTGTAGTGGACCTGAAAAATGCATTTTTCTCAGTGCCACTCGGCTAGAATCACAGTACCTTACAGCGTTTACCCTGGGAGGGAAGCCATATGAACACATTTGCTTGCCCCATGGGTACTGTGAAAGCCCCAGCATCTTTAACCGGAAACTCCTCGAAGACCTTGGCAACATTCTGGTGCCCAGCACCATTATTCAATATGTAGACAACCTACTGGTCTGAAGAGACAGTGAGTACAGCTGTTGCAGGGAACCCATTGCCCTCCTGCAGTTGTTAGCTCAGAAAGGATATAAGGTCGAAAAAACAGTAGTGTTTACCTGAAGTGCTTTACTTAGGGCAACCTATCTCCAAAGATGGTAAGAGAATAATCCTTGATAGGGCTGCAACAGTGCATACAACTCCTAAACAAACAAAAGTGTAGGAAATGCACAAATTCCTGGGTCTCTGCAATTATTACTGAGCATGGATTCTAGACTATGCGGCCTACACAAGGCCACACCTGCAAGAGCTCAAAGAGGCAGAAAAGGCGGGGACAACTGCAGTTAAAAGGGTAACTGCTTTTAATGACCTGAAAGATGTAATTTCAACAGCCCCAGTTCTAGCGACCCAAGACTACACACAGGAGTTTTATTTGTTTTCACACTCCAATGGCACCCTCATGACCGCAGTATTGACCCAGAAAAGTTCCATGGGACACAAGTCTCTGGCCTACTGCAGCGGCACACTTGATTCTGTCATGCAGGGATAGTTTGCTTGCAAACAAGCACTTACTGCAGCAGCATTCGCAATTGAAAAGAGTTCCACTATCGCAATGGGATGTTCAGTAACATTGTACGTTAAACACTCACTCTTTGCCATACTGGAATGCTCCAAGTCCACCTTAACCACACAAAGAGCATCTGCCTATGAGATAATATTGTTAATCCCAAATATCCATATAGTGCGATGCAGAACATTAAACCCATCCACATTTCTGACAGAACCCTGCACCGCTGAGGATATGCAACAACATGATTGTGCAAACTATGAAGGGCAAGATGATGACATTCCCAAAGCAAAGGACAGTGCCCTGGAAGAGGGAGAAATATGTTTTGTTGACGGGTCAGCATCAATTGATCCAGAGACAAGAGAAAACATGTTGCGGTGGCTGTAGTAAGATTGGAGGAAGGGGAGTATGAAACGCTCATCATGAAAAGATTACAAAGACATTTTTCTGCAGAAGCGGCAGAACTTGTAGCTCTGATCGAGGCCCTAAGAGCATCAAAGGGATGCTGTGTTATAATAAATTCAGACTCTGTGTACATCACTACAACAGTGCACGCAGGTCTGTCGTGACGGAGGTAAAGCGGGTTCAGGAGGGAGAGGGCAGATGGGTCCCCAGTGCAACATGCAGAATTATTGAACATGTTGATCACTGGACTTGCAGAGTCCTCATTGGTGCAGTGGTGAAGTGCTTGGATCACACTCAAAACACAGACAAAATATCTTTGGGAAACGCAGCCACAGACGCAGCAGCGAAACAAGCAGCATGCCTTCCAGTAAACATGAGTGCAGAATACATCTTAGCAAGTGTGCAGCCCCCTAAACATGGATGCATATACAATGCTTCCCATAGCCCAGATTATCGAATTACAACGTCAAGCACCCCCAGAAGAGCAAGAACTCTGGCTGAAATGCAGGTGTGTTAAATTGCCCCCGGATCTCCACTGGCGACACAACGCCACAGGCAAGGTTGTAATGCCTGTCAAGCTACTTTACACTGCATTTGAACAGCTTCACTTCCCATCCCACTGTTCCAAACAACACATTGCAGCCGATCTCCAGTAAGAGAGGTTCATTCCGAATTTACAAGAGCACCTGACACAAATGGTGGTCTAATGTACCACGTGTCAAGTGTTCAGCACAGCAATCACATTGAGAACTCTGCGAGGTACATTGCCCCGCCCTGGGGGCCCTTCCCGAGAGCTGCACATTGACTATGCAAACATGGGAGAAAGGTGCAATGGGGAAAGATATTTGATCGTGGTGGTGTGTCAATTTTCCCATTGGGTGGAAGCAGGTCCATGCACCTACTCTGATGCAAAGTACGCTGCAAAGTTCCTTGTTAGAGAAGTTTTCCTTCGATGGGAAGTGTGTGATGTCCTGCAATCAAACAATAGGACTCATTTTTTCAATTAATTGTTCAAGGAAGTGAAAGAGGTGTTGGGGATCAAACACAAAATGTGCTCAATTTACCACTCACAAGCAAACGGGATTGGTGGAGAAAATAAACGGTCTCCTCAAAAGTAGATTCTCTAAACTATGCAACACCCTCAAGAAAAATTGGGTGTACTGCCTACCCTTGGCACTTTTCCAATTGCGCACCCAGCCCAGTAAGGAACACTACCTGTCCCCTTATGAAATAGTGACTGGTAGACGCATGCAAACAGCACTGTCACCAGTACAGAGAGCTACAGACGTACACAGAGCTGCCACCATTTTAGGAGAGGAATTCAAACAATATCTCACACAACTTACATGTGCAATAAGATGCATTACAAAACAAATTGTACCACTCATTACAGAAACTAGAGAAACTACAACTACTTTGTCTGACATGAACCCAACCCAACCCTTGTTATCAGGGGAGTGGATTTGTGTAAGGAGTTTTGTTAGGGAGTGGAACACACCCTGCTTCCATGGGCCTTATGAGGTGATATGATATGATATGGCATTTGTAACACGCTTATACAAAAGTGTTTCAAAGCGCGACGACGCAAGGAAGGGGGACCAGACGGAGGACTGAGACAACAATCTTACTTGGTCAAGTAACATTCAAAAGGTGCTAGTGCAGGGGAAGGTAGGGGAAGAATGCTAGAAGAAAGGGGACTTGGCAGTGCTGTACATGGGATCAAACATTAACAAGCAGTGTGGCCAGCATGTGGCAGGTGCAAGGGTAAGTGCAGACAGCAGGTGTACAAAAATGCTGTTAGGGGGACTGTAGGGTTACAGATACAGACCCAAGTACAAGGGTTGCCGGGAGGCAGTGCGGGTGTGCAACTAGGTGGGCAGGTACCTGGGCCTGAATTTAGAGGGTAGCCAGGTGACCAGTGCAGTATCAGACAGGAAATCAGCAGGGGAGACGAAGAGAGAAGGCAGAAGCAAATAGGAAGCTCTTTAGGTGCTTCCGAAACCAGAGATGGTTCTCCTCAAGTTTCAGAGAGGCAGGGAGGCTATTCCAGAGAGAGGCCCTAGGCGAAGAAGGAGATCTACCATCAACTCGTTGCTTGAACAATCGAATGACCCTGGGCGAGTTGGAGGTGGAGAAGCAAAGGGCTTGAGTAGAAAGGTATTTACGAAGAGAGGGTTGGAAGTATTGAGGACCCAGGCCCCAGAATGTCTTGTGGACAACACAGAGGGTTGTGAACTTAATCCTTGCAGCTTCTGTGTTATGAAACCTACCTGGGCCACCTCTGGAGGATGCTTCCCTCGGATCCGGCTTTCAAGGGAGGGCAACTTCCGACGAGCAGACTTGATTCCGATTCGTAAACAGAAGTGTACGCATGCACGGGCCTCATGGGTGGCCATGAGCAATGGGACTAGCTTGTGTTCCAAGCCTCATTCTTGTCCCCGCTCGGCCACTGCGCATGCGTGGGCCGGCCTGCGCTCCACTCCCCCGTTTCATGCTCAGTCCTCTAAATAGCGTTCGGGTTCAGAAACAAATCGTGTCTTAACACTGTTTGTTCCTGACTCTACGCAACGCCTGGATCCTTGATCCGCTCCTGTTCCTTGTCTTGGAATTTCGTCATGCCCTGTTCCCTGGCTCTGCTCTCGCCTCTCCCTGGGTCCTGCTTGTTTACCCTGCATCTGGGTTCCCTGATGGGTTCCTGGGGGTTCTCCCTTGGGTTCTCAGCCTCTCCCTTGGGATCATCCTTGTTCTCTCCCTGTTTGGATTCCTTCCTTGGTCCTGGATTGTCTTTTGTCCCTTACCTGGGTACCCTTCACCTGCCTTACCTGGATACCCCTACCCTGCCTTACGTGGGTGCCCTTCACCTGCCTTACTTGGGTACCCCTCACCTGCCTTACCTGGGTACCCCTCGCCTGCCTTGCCTGGATACCCCTAACTTGCCTCACCTGGGTACCAGCTCCTTGGGACTTCTTCCTGAATTGACTATGTATATCATGCTGGATCCTTTTTCTGAAGTCCTTCTACCTGCTTACCAGATTACAGAATATGTGAATTCTTCAATCTTCAAGTCAACCACCTTGGACTTGTCTTCACTTCTCTATCTGAAGTACCATCTACCTTCCCTGTCAGTGCTTGCACTGTTCTGACATCACGTAAATCCGCAGGGAAGTGTATCCGTGGCGTTAGGAGTTGGTCCCCATCCATCCCTGTACCATTAGGGCTGGGTCGGGATTGCTTCCTTGCGTCATCTTTTCTTCACCCTGCTCACGGATCAACCAGTCTGGCTTCTTCAGTGCGAACATCTCCTGGAAACACAGGTATGCAGCGTCCACGTGAAGCATACCTTAAGAGATTAAGACGCCTAACCACCAGCTCTGATTCAGAGATGGATGACTCTAAAGAGTTAAGGAATTAAATCAGGGTTCTACGCAGCAAGATGACGACATTGCATCAAGAAAACCTTACTTTACGTCAGATGGTTGCTCATGGAGCCAGTACAAGTACTTCGGCTGAGTCTGTTATGGCTCAAACCAGTCTGGTAAAGTTTGATGATGACCCTCGGCAGGTGACTGCGTTTTGTAACCATTGTAGGAGCCATTTCTTGTGTCGCCCAACACATTTATTTATTTATTTATTTATTTATTCATTTTTAATTCTTGTAACGCGCCAACATGCCTGTAGGCCTCAGGGCGCACATAGAAACTTAACAGGACAGACAAACATATAGAGTAACCAGTATAGAGCAGAGAAGGAGATAAGTCAAAGAAATTATTCCATGTTGAAAAAGTGTGTTTTTACGGCGCGTTTGAATACGGTGTAGTTCTGTATCTGCCGCATCTTGGCTGGAAGTTTATTCCATAGTAGGGGTCCCTGTGCGTCAAGAGTAGTACCTCCAAATTTAGCTGTCCTGGTTTTTGGCTGTTTGAGAATAATAGCCGAGGATGACCGAAGGTTCCTGACGTTTGGCTTAATGCTTATGCGGTCTGACAGGTAGGTGGGACTGCTGAGACTAAGGCATTTATGGGTCGTGGTTAATATCTTATGGGTTATCCGATGTTTGACAGGGAGCCAATGAAGTTTTTTCCTGAAATTGGAAATGTCTGTGCGACGGGACTGAATGAAAATATTGCGCACAGCATTGTTCTGAGCCACTTGTAATGATTGGATATTGAGAGCTGTGGTGCCCGCAAGGAGGCTGTTACAGTAATCCAGTCTAGAATTAATTAGTGCGGTGGAAAGCAAAGCACAGTTCTCTTGTGATATGAATGGGCTAATGTACCCTATTCTCTTATTTATGAGACCACAGCTTGATTTAATGCTGGAAACGTGAAATTTAATTGACAGATCTTCGTCGAGAACAACTCCCAAAGTCTTGACCTTCTTCTGGACGAGAATGGTATTGTCAGCAATATGGAAGCTAGCATAGTCGGGATCTAGTTTCGCCCTAATGTTTTTAGATGCCACGATGAGGATTTCAGTTTTTTTATCATTAAGGGCAAGAGAGTTGCAGGCCATCCAATCTTGTATAGCTTTGTATATTTTGTTGATGGTTGCAGAATCGCTGCTATATAAGCCACTCAGCTGTATAACCACCTGAGTGTCATCGGCGTAGTTCGTATATTGTACGCCTAGTTTGTTTAAGAGGTCAAGAAGGGGACGAATATAAAGATTGAAGAGCAAGGGCGAAAGACAGGAGCCCTGCGGAACTCCGCATGTCGGAGAAATTGGAGCAGATTGGCTATCGCCCACGCAAACTCTCACCATTCTGGGACCCAGAAAGGAGGCAATCCATCTGGATGCATTTGTGGAGCACTTGGCGACCTCTCCGAGCCTTGACACCAGTAAGCTGTGATCAACTAGGTCAAAGGCTGCGGAGAGGTCAAGTAACATGAGCAGGGCAGCTTGATTATTATCAGCTATGCTAGCTAAGGTAGATTTGAGATCTAGCATAGCTGTCTCAGTCCCGTGACGTGCACTATAGCCCGACTGACGGGTGCCCAGGATATTATATTTTTCGACATGGGCCTGTAGCTGTAAGTAGGCCAGTTCATCGATTATTTTAAGAACATAAGGCACGTTGGTAATAGGCCTGTAATTGTCGTTATTCGCTGGATCGAGGTTCTCCTTTTTCAACAAGGGTGTGATCCATGCCGACTTTAACAGTTCCGGCACCAGACCCTCATCAAAAGAGAGATTAACCAGTTTAGTGATCCATGGAACCAGAGTTTCTAGAGACTCTTTAAGCGTGCTTGTGGGACAGTCATCCGCAGGACAGGACGTGTCTTTGAGGTCTTTTATGATTTTAAATACTTCTTCTTCAGTATAGTGTTTAAAGGAGAATTGAGGAATATTGTTTTCAGAGTTGCTGGGCGAGGTGGTGTCAGTAATGTTTTGCGTGGATGTTACATTGCCTAAGGCTTTTTTTATTTTTTCCTTGTGAGAGTCAATCTTGAGTGAAAAAGCTTCATGAATACTCTGACACCATTTATTGTCCTTGATAATGTTGCGAGTGATTGGGGGCTGACTTTGGAATTCTGCTAGGATTTTAAAAAGCTCCCCTGTATTAGATTGAGCATTCACTATTCTTGCATTGTAATGTGTGGCCTTTGCTTCTGTGATGAGTTTTTTATAATTAAGGATGGATTTTTTGTAATTAGCCTGTGTATTGTCGTTAGGATCTTCCTCCAGGCTCTTTCGAGTGCTCTTTTTTCTTGTCAAGCTACAAGAATTTCATTGGTGAACCAGGTGTTCTTTATGGTTTCAGTCTTTATTGTCTTCATTTTTAGTGGGGCAAGATCGTTTACTGTTTCTTTGATGTTGTTAGACAAGTGGTTGATAAGTTCAGAGGATACCGTGAAGTTATCGAGGGGTTGAAGTTTAGAAGACAGCAGTGTGGTAAAATTAGAAGCTTTTAGATTCTTCAGATTGCGAGACATTTTCTGTATACGTGGGTGGGCGTTGAGTTTTAGAGGAGGGGATGGTAGTGAAATCTTGGCTTGAATAAGAAAATGGTCAGACCAGATGCATGGTGTGGCCGAAATATTAGAAATATTGGCATTTTGGGACAGAAGCCAATCCAGAGTGTGACCCCTATTTTGCGTAGGAGACTTCATCCACTGAGTAAGGCCAAGAGAGGTGATGGTATCCATCAGCTTAGTGCCTGCTTTGTCCTGCTGGTTGTTAGCCCAGTGATTGAAATCACCCATAATGATAATTGGGCCTTTAGTGGTACAGATCTGGGCCAGTAGATCGCTTAACTGTTCTTCGAATAGGGGCATGGTTTTAGGTGGGCGATAGATTGTTAGTATATTTAGAGTGGTGTGTGGGGAGGTTTTTATTTTCACCCATAAACTCTTGCAGCCTTCCGGAGAGGTATGGGGAATCTCATAACATTCGAGGCTTGATTTACACATCAGAGCCACTCCACCACCTTTCCCCAGCAGACGATCAGCTCTGAAAAGAGTGTAGTCGTCGTGCGTGGAAAGAGTAGCTTGGGTGGGAAGCTCAGGGTTGAGTCACGTTTCAGTTATGCCAAAGAAGTCGGGCTTGAGCTCTTTAGTTAGGTCTGAGATTTCCACACCGTGCTTGTATAGCGAGCGCGTGTTAAGAAGGGAGAGAGAGAGCACCAATAAGGGTGCAATCTTGGAGTTCATATTTGACTTGCACAGTGTTTTCTTTAAGCACATGATAAAGCAAAGCGACGTGCATAAACAACTTACTTAGAGGAGGAGGCGTCTGCTGGACGCAGAGTTTGCCCGCGAGCCGGCGAGCTGCGGCGATGACCGGTGAAGACCGGCGCGACCCAGAAGCACCGGCGCTGAAGCGCCTGAACAATCAAGAAGAACCCTAGGGGTTCTGGGAAATGTAGTTCGAGAAAACTACTTCCAGTTCCTTGCAGACCTGAGAGTGCTTTGCTCTCTGCCACTCACATACGCAGTCATACAGTGTGTTACCTACTGACACTGGTAAATTACACAAAGAAATTCCTGAACAGTAGAAATCCAGGGAATCAAAAATAAAGTCGACCTAGAAGCCGTGCGCAGCGTGATGACACGTGCAGTGCAGACAGGTAAAAATGCGAATGGCGACAACAGTACCTGAAAAGAAAGATGAACTGCAGGGGAAGTCCAGCCAATATATGAGGCGCGCGGCGTGACCGGTGAATCAGGCTTCAATCAGGATAAGGCCAAGATCAGATATATTCTGGGAAACCTAACTGGTAATGCATTGGCCTGGGCTACACCCTTGGTGGTAGCCAATAGTCCTATTTTGGAGGATTTTGTGGCCTTTGAAAATGCTTTTTTGGAAGGGTTTCATTCTCTCAGTCTAGCTGCTACTGCTCAGAATCAGCTAATAGATTTAAGACAAGGATCAAGCGACATCATTGCATACATCAGTCGTTTCTGTCAATTGGCCACCGATTCCCAATGGCCCGAAGTCACTCAGAAGACCTTTTTTCGATGGGGATTGAGGGAAGAATACAAGGATGAGTTGCTTCATATTCCCAAACCAGACACTCTTTAGTCCCTTCAGGAACAAGTACTACGGATTGACCATAGATTGGCTGAGAGACGGGGCTAGAGGCGTCGCTTGGAGAGAACAGTTCCAAGGTATTTGCCAGTACCAGTCAAAGCATCTTGTTCCTCTGAATCCACTTCTGAACCAATGCAATTGGGAGCTGTCAGAGGCCCTCTATCTGACTCTGAGAGAAAATGAAGAAGAGTCCTCCGATTGTGCCTGTATTGTGGGGCCTCTGGGCATTATCTCAGTACCTGTCCTTCAGTCCTTCCTGATTCTAAGCAAGTCCGACAACCCATGCAGCCGGTGGTACTCATGGCCTTGTGCATCAAGGTCTCTTGGCCAGGAAAAGAGCCAATTGAGGTCTTGGGGCTGTTGGATTGTGGTGCTTCTGGTAATTATATCGATGCCAATTTTGCCACCAGAAATGGTATAACCTTGCTAGAGAAGAACTGTGCTTCAATGGTGGAAGTCATTGATGGGACTCCTTTGTCTTCTGGTCCTGTTCATCAACACATTGGGACTTTAAGATTACAAATTGAGGGACATCATGAAGAGATATCTCTAGATGTTATCAAAACACCCTCATACCCTATAATCCTGGGTTTACCTTGGTTGTTACATCACAGTCACAACATCAATTGGGTGACTCGGACTTTAGTCTTTTGTTCTGACCGTTGTGTACAGGAGTGCTGTAGTACTGAGTCCTCTTCGATGACACTGTCTATCTCTACTCAGACTGATGGAAATGGCATGTCTCGCCTATACTCAGTTTCTTCTATACCTGAGTATTCCGAGTTTCAAGATGTCTTTTCTGAACCAAAGGACATTCCGTTACCTCCTCACAGAACCTTTGATTGCTCCATTGATTTGTTACCAGACGCTGTGATACCACATGGTAAGGTGTATTCCCTAACTACTCATGAGAAGGAGGTGTTACAAGAGTATCTAGAGGAATGTATCCAGAAAGGGTATATTACGCCTTCCAATTCACCTGCAGTATTTCCCTTATTCTTTGTCAAGAAGAAAAAAGGCACCCTGCATCCATGCGTCGATTACAGGCAGCTGAATGACATCACCAGGAAGGATCGGTATCCGCTTCCCCTGATACAGACTATAATGGAATCATTGCATAATGCACAAGTATTTTCCAAATTCGATCTTCGAGGGGCCTATCATTTGGTGCAGATAAAACCAGGCGATGAATGGAAGACAGCATTCAAGACACCATCTGGGCACTACGAATATGGAGTCATGCCCTTTGGTTGTGCAATGTCCGTGCAGTCTTTCAGTGACTCATGGACCATGTATTCGCTGATTTGATTGGGATATCTGTCTGTGTGTATTTGGATGACATTTTGGTATTTTCCAGAGATCTCAGGGAGCACAGATCTCATGTGAAGGAGGTTCTCAGAAGGCTACATCAGAACAAGTTATATGCCAAGATGGAGAAATGTCTTTTCCACCAAGACCATATTGCATTCCTTGGTTATGTAGTCAGTGCTTCTGGCATACAGATGGACCCTGCTAAGATTCGTGCCATCCTGGAATGGAGACCTCCCAGTGATCTGCGATCTCTTCAGCGTTTCCTTGGATTCATCCATTTTTACTGACGCTTTATCCCATCCTTTTCTCAGCTGACCGCCCCTCTATCTAGTCTGACCAGTACCAAGAGACCCTTTGTCTGGGGCCTGGAAGCTACAACCCCTTTTGAACAACTAAAGGAGGCTTTCAGTACTTCCCCAATTCTGCATCATCCTCAGGAAGACAGGCCATTTATTGTGGAAGCAGATGCTTCAGATTTTGCAGTCAGTGGTGTATTACTCCAGAATGACCCAAGATTTGGGGTGGAACTCCCTGTGGCATACTATTCCAGGAAACTTACAGCAAGTGAACGGAATTATCCGGTTATAGAAAAGGAACTCCTGGCCATTAAGACCGCCTTTGAAGAATGGCGTCATCACCTTCTGGGGGGCCGGTTTCTTGTGGAGGTACGCACAAACCACCGTAATTTACAATTCCTGCATTCTCTTCAGTGTAGAACCTCTCGTCAGGCTCAGTGGGCCTTCTTCTTTTCGCATTATGATTTCAACATCACCTACGTTCCCAACACTAGAAATGTGAAAGCGGATGCATTTTCTCGTTCCTTGGAAGATGATATCAAACAAGAGGTTCGGGATCAGCCTGTAATGGCTCCAAGACATTTCCTCCTGGCTCTCATACCATATCTACAGCGAGTAGCTGTCAGAATGCACACAATAATGGAGGAGAGGAATCGACACTCTCACCCGAACCACAGAAGCCGAATGAATTCGACCCTCCACCCGTGGTTGGCACAGGCGCCTGATAATATACACAGGACACCACGTGGCAGCCAATGGCGGGAAGAGGAGTTAGGAAGAGGTTGTGGATAGGGTAGGGATGTAGGAACACCGGATAGAGGGCCAGGGAACTCCTAAGGTGGATAGGAAAGGGGAAGCACAGGGAAAAAACCTCCTTATCTAGTTCTTTTACTCAACCAAACACATAGGGTATGCGCTATTAATCTTGCCTCCAGCCTACCTCTAAATCGTATAAACACACCTTAATACGTGTGAACATGTAACAAGATAAACATATAGCAAGCATGGATGAACACAAACAATGGAATTAGATTCCATACATGAAATACATGACACATGGCCCGTTGGGCAAGCTGAAGCAACACTGAACACATATAGCCATAATGTACATGCCCAGACAAGGACACCAGATCACGTTTGTGCCCAAACGGCCCCTAACCCTGAATGTCCTGTACTGTATGTTGCTGATTTAGCAACCATAAACATTGTCCGCACTCTGCCGTGTGCCTTTAAACACACGAGTATTAAGCATCGAAGTCCTTAACAAGGATTCACTGAAAACACACACTTTGCTGTAAACTCGTAATGTGCCCAGTACTTATCTGTGCTCCGAGTGGCCCCACGGGACCACTCGGAGTCTGAAGAAAATGCCGTAGCAACTGCCAGCCAGTCCGCCCGCTTTGTCTTGCTCCAAAGTCTTACGGGCTGCAAGGAAAGCTTCGCTCACGTCTCGCTCCGACCGCACCCATCGAGGAACACAAAATAAGCCACACCTGCGGGCGCGAGCGTGTTGGCTTTATGCTGCCTTTCATCACTTGCAGCTGGCAACGCGCCGCAACTTGTGCTGAACTACAGGTCCTCCCCGGAATGCTGGGAAATGTAGTTCTCTTTACCAATGCTTTAATAAGCAAACTTAGTTACTCCCCGGCGGCACCAGCCCTTATTCCTGACATTACCTCCTCTCCCAGGCCTCTTTCCAGGACCGGGTTTTGCCGGATGTCTCAAATGAAATAATTTCACCAACCTGGGGGCATGTACGGCCTCTGCTGGTTCCCATGAACAGTCTTCTGGTCCGTAACCTACCCATTGAATGAGGTACCATAGATGTTTCTTCTTCCTTTTCACGTCCAAAATCCTTTTAACCTCGTATTCCTCTTGTCCATCTTGTACAATGGGTGGAGGCCGTTTTGTCTTCATTCCTGGAGCTGCAGGTTTAAGTAAAGATACATGAAATGCCGGATGTACCGGCAAAGTCTTTGGCAAACGCAATTTCATAGCAGTATTTGATACACACTTACATATTTCATAAGGACCAATAAACCGAGGCATAAATTTACGTGATCCTACAAATGAAAGATTGCGTGTTGATAACCAAACCCGATCCTCCACTTGATACTGCGGACTCTTTTGTCAATGTTTATCTGCCTTTCTTTTATATGCTTCTTTGGCTCTCTCCAAATTTGTGCGTGCCCTCTGTCTCACTTGAAGAAGCAACTGTTTTCGCTCTTGCAACGCTGGCATATTTTCCATGTTCGGTGGTTGTTCTGGTATCATGTTTTGTTCATGCCCATACAAACATTCATTAGGTGCCATTCCCAAAGAACTGTGAAAAGTGTTATTATATGTAAACTCCGCCAACCACAGGGCCTGCACCCACGATTCTCTGCCATCCCCCAGGTAACCTCTCAGGTATTGCTCCAATGTCTGGTTCACTCTTTCGGTCTGCCCATCGGTTTGGGGATGATAGCTAGTGGACAGAGCACAATTGATTCCCAACATCCGACAGAAAGCACGCCAAAACCTGGATGTAAACTGCAAGCCCCTATCTGACACAATGCTCTTTGGCAGACCATGCAATCTGACTACATGTTGCAAAAACAACTCTGCCAACTTGCCTGCTCCCGGAATTCCAACACATGGAACAAAATGGGCTTGTTTGGACAGAAAATCTACCACCACCCAAATGGTATTGAACTGATTATTGGGTGGTAGGTCAGTAATGAAATCCATTGACAGGTGAGTCCATGCTCTTTCAGGAGTGGCCAATGGTTGTAAGAGCCCTCTCTTTTTTACATGCTCAGACTTATTACGCACACAATTTTCACAATGTAATAAATATTTCTCCACATCTTTTCTTAATGTAGGCCACCAAAAAGTACTTCTCTAACATGATTTGCATTTTCCTTTGCCCGGCATGTCCTGCTAAAGGAGAATTATGGCACCAATACAATGCCTTTTCTTGTAATTCTTTGGTGGGTAAGTACAAATGCCCATTAAGGTAAGGCAACCTCTCCCGCACCATTCGTGTTGCATCCATATTCTTCCACTTCTGCATTTGACTTGGTGACAACACCTTCTTTATTTGGTCAGTTAAATGTTTAGTGACTGCTCCAATAACTTTTTCTGGGGCAATAATTGTTTTGACTTCCTCTACTAGATTGTCTGTATTTTGTTGTCGGGATAAGGCATCCGCCTTCCCATTTTTACTTCCTGGTCTGAATGTTACCACAAAATCAAACTCATTAAAATACTGGGACCATCTCAGTTGTCTCTGACTCAGGGTTTGTGCAGTTTTAAAATATTGCAAGTTCTTGTGATCCGTTACCACCACCACCTGATGCTGTGCCCCTAGTAAATAATGTCTCTATTCTAGAAAGGCTACCCGAATGGCCAACAATTCCTTATCAGTAATGGAGTCATTCTGCTCACAACCGGTCAATTTCCTAGAGAAAAATGCCACTGGATGCCATACTCCATCCTCCTCTTCTGTGACAGTATAGCTCCTATGGCCACATTGCTAGCATCTGTCTCCATCTGAAAAGCTTTCTCAGTGTTTGGATGTCTTAACACTGGTGCTGTAGTAAAGGCTTCCTTTAATTCTTTAAAAGCGTTTTCTGCCTCAGAATTCCAAACAAATCTCACTGCCTTCCGAAGTAATTGTGTGATAGGAGAGACTATCTTGGAGAAATTACTAATGAAACGCCGATAAAAATTGGCGAACCCTAAGAATGATTGGATATCTTTAATGCACTGCGGGGAAGGCCACTCAGTTACTGCCTGCACTTTCTTGGGATCCATAACCACTCCTGCTGGAGTCAGAATAAATCCTAAAAATTCAACCTGTTTTACATGGAATACACATTTCTCCAATTTTACACTCAGTTGGTATTCCTGCAGACAAGTCAACACGGCCTGTACATGTCCAACATGTTGTTCTGGGGAATCTGAGTATATCAAAATGTCGTCAATGTAAACGATAACAAAAATGTCAATGAAATCTCGCAATACTTCTTGCATAAAAAACTGAAAGGCCGCCGGAGCGTTACATAAGAAAATGGCATTACAAGGTACTCAAACAACCCAAACTTAGTTCTAAAGGCCGTCCTCCACTCATCACCCTCCTTAGCTCTTATCAAGTGATAGGCACCTCTCAAATCAAACTTAGTGTAAATGTTTGCGGACCGTACTTGATCCAACAAGACAGAAATCAAAGGTAAAGGGAACCTATTCTTAATTGTGACCTTATTTAGTGCACGATAATCAATGCATGTTCGTAACGTGCCTTCCTTTTTGGGAACAAAAAATAGGGGGGAAGAAAGAGGGGAACATGGGAAGTTGAATGTCGGATAAACCCTTTAGCCAACATCTCATCAAGATATTCCCTGAGATGTTTGTTTTCAGTTTCAGTGAGAGCATATATCCGACTGCAAGGCAACTTGGCCCCCTCCTCTAATTCAATAACACAATCATATGGTTGATGCGGTGGTAGTTGTTCCACTCCTCTTTTGTCAAAAACTTTAGCAAATTCCATATACTGGACAGGGATCTCTGTTTCTGCCGCTCCTACTACTGGCACATCTAGTTTCCTTTCCACCAACAATGCTGCCGGCCCCAATTCTGATAACATATGTTCCTTACACTCCTGTTCCTCGAACCACAACCTCTGCTTTACCCAGTCAATTCTTGGATTATGTTCTTTCAACCAAGGCATTCCCAGGATCACACCAACTGAGGTGCTGCTATCAAATCAAATGTGATTTCCTCTCTATGACCTGCCGCACATATCATCTCCAATTTCTCAGTCTGCTTCCGAATTGGTCCGGATATCAACGGGGACCCATCCACTGACTGCACACCTTCCACCCTCTCCTTGTCTTGCACAGGTAATCCTAAATGTTCAGCCAAAGTAATGTCTACAAAATTTCTCGTAGCCCCTGAATCCACCATTGCCCATACCTCTTTTTTGGACAACGCAAAACATATTGTCACCAATATATAAAAATGAGAGGTTTTGCTTACAACCGTGTTTGCTACCCATCTGGTGTAACGCTCACCTGACTCCCACGGAGACCCTGACAAGGTCTGGGCTGCTGCGGCCTCTTCTAAGGTGATGCGCAGGACTCGGAACACCGACTGGGCCGGACCCCCAAACCTCGCCTGTCTGATGCGTAGGAAGATCTTTCTGTAGATGGGGAAAAGGATTTTAATCACCTGCAGAGTGACGAGTCGAACCCCTCCTTTCCCCTTTTACTCTCTCTTCAACCACCTCTGAACCTTCCCATTAATTCTCACCTTAAGATTTGAAATGACGAGCTCTCCATCCTGCTTCTGGTGCAGGGGTGCGGTAGAATCCAGTTAGTTCACTGGTTGTCGGACGGGCATTCAGGTCCAGTTGCTTCACTGGTTTTTTGGATGAATAAGGCGCTTTCGTAAGTATATGACTTATCAAGTTCAAGGGTTGTTCTCCCTTCCTTTTTGGCCTTTATTTTCAATGGACTGCTTTTAGTCTTTTAGCGCAGGTGCAGAGCGAAGATTCCACGCAGAGAAGACAATTCACTGTGGATAATTCAGGTGAGCTTATGTTGGGGTGGTTTTTCTAATGTCTGCATGTTCACCCACTAATGCGCGTGTTCTTTTTTCCCCATAGGGGCCGGGGTGCGGTACTGCCAAAAGGCGTGCCGACCCGAGATGAGGAAGGATTCTCATCCACCAATCGCCAGGTAAGCCTTCTGGCAAATCAGTTTTTTCCCAATGTTTTCTCTGGCTCACCTTTTGTTCTTCTCTTTTCCTTCCTAGGTGCTGGAATGCAGCGGAACGTGCGGATGGTCGTAGGAGTACGGAATTCCTTGTGGACAGGTGAGTTGAGCGCAGCGCTGAAACGAGCAACGGGAGGAATCCAAGAATAATGTCTTTTCCTTTAGGATCGTCGGCGTTTTGGCTCCAGATCCCATGCAATATCAGGTAATGTCCTTAATTCACCTTCTCTTCCTCTCTTCTTCCTTTTAGGTGTTCCAGGACTGAAGCAGGCGTGGCCGGAGTCAGGATGCAGGAGCAGACACGGTGAGCGTCCAGCTGCTAGGAGCAGGGCAACGCGAAGCATGAGCTGCTGTCTGGGCGTGGCTTAAATAGCCTCCAAAGAAGTCCCAGGTATGTATCCTTCCCCAATCAGGTATGTATCCTTCCCTGACCATGCCCGAGTGGCAAAATAGTCCCACAGGTAAAGTAGTTCCTTTCAGGCCTCAAAGAGGTCTGGATCTGGCAGCATGGTCTGCATCAGGTAAGTCCACCAAAAGCACTCCCTTTATGAGCCTGGCGCCTACGGCACCAGGACTGATGTCCAAAAGGGCCCCTATTTGGGGTTGCTGGACCTTCCCTTGGGTACCTGATGTGTGCTTCCGGGGCTGCCGGTCTTGGACTGGCTATCCGGGAGTATGCATCATGACATCTGGGGAATCTTGCTTCACTCGGGCCAGACACCTGTGTTCCCCCTAAGGCCGGCCCATCTCTTTTACCGTTTCCTTTTTTTCTTGTCTCCCCCGCCCCCTTTCTGAGGAGTATTAGGGCAATTGCGGATAAAATGCCATGCTTGTCCACAATAGAGACATAGATTGTTACTTTTACGCTGCTCTTTTTCCACTGTCGATAAAGGTCCTCTGATACCACCAATCTGCATGGGTTCCACCTCACTCAACCTTCCTCCTCTACTTTGATCTAGTCTCGCAAACGAGACGGCCTCCGGTCTTTTTCTTTCACCTCTTCTCTCGTTCAATCTGTGATCTAGTCTCAATGCCAAATCTATCATAGCTGTACATGTTCTAGGTTGCGGCTCCACTTGAGCAATGGCATACTTTAGTTCATCCTTCAATCCTTGATAAAATAACACTGTTTGTTTAGCCTCTGGCCATTCTGTTTCAATCACCAATCTATTAAATTGGGTCACATACGTTACCAAATCTTTAGCACCCTGCTTCAACCCTAATATTTCTTTATCTTGTGCCAAAGACACTTCCCGCCGATCAAACAACCTTCCAAATTCTGCCAAAAACCCATCCCAACTATACAGCAAAGGATCATCCTTTTGAACCAAGGGCATTGCCCAGGCTGCCACATCCCCTGTCAAGTATGATATTACAAATGCCATTCTGGCCTGAATGGTTTCAAACGCCATGGGTTTACACAGAAAATGCAATCTACATTGTGTAAGAAACATCATATACTTCCGAGGATCACCAGAAAACCGTTCAGGTGCTGCTAACGGTACATTACTAGGAGACTGAACAATAACGGTAGCATTTTGACTAGTAGATGGTTCTCTAGCATTAGACCCACTAGCCCCCTCCAAGGGAGTTCGCTGAGCCATCAAACCTTGTACTTGTACTTTTAAATTGTCTGACTCTTGGCGTGCCTGTGCTAATTCTAACTGAATATCTTGAAGAGCCTTTAGCACATCGGCTAAAGGCAGAGGAGTCATATCCATTTGGCTTGGGTGGTTTTAGTATCCCAATATGGGGGTGGCTTATTATGTCAGAATGCACACAATAATGGAGGAGAGGAATCGACACTCTCCCCCGAACCACAGAAGCCGAATGAATTCGACCCTCCACCCGTGGTTGGCACAGGCGCCTGATAATGTACACAGGACACCACGTGGCAGCCAATGGGGGGAAGAGGAGTTAGAAAGAGGTTGTGGATAGGGTAGGGATGTAGGAACACCGGATAGAGGGTTAGGGAACTCCTAAGGTGGATAGGAAAGGGGAAGCACAGGGAAAAAACCTCCTTATCTAGTTCTTTTATTCAACCAAACACATAGGGTATGCGCTATTAATCTTGCCTCCTGCCTACCTCTAAATCATATAAACACACCTTAATACGTGTGAACATGTAACAAGATAAACATCTAGCAAGCATGGATAAACACAAACAATGGAATTAGATTCCATACATGAAATACATGACACATGGCCCGTTGGGCAAGCTGAAGCAACACTGAACACATATAGCCATAATGTACATGCCCAGACAAGGACACCAGATCACTGTTGTGCCCAAACAGCCCCTAACCCTGAATGTCCTGTACTGTATGTTGCTGATTTAGCAACCATAAACATTGTCCGCACTCTGCCGTGTGCCTTTAAACACACGAGTATTAAGCATCGAAGTCCTTAACAAGGATTCACTGAAAACACACTTTGCTGTAAACTCGTAATGTGCCCAGTACTTATCTGAGCTCCGAGCGGCCCCACGGGACCACTCGGAGTCTGAAGAAAACGCGGTAGCACCTGCCAGCCAGTCCGCCCTCTTCGTCTTGCTCCAAAGTCTTACAGGCTGCAAGGAAAGCTTCGCTCACGTCTCGCTCCGACCGCACCCATCCAGGAACACAAAATAAGCCACACCTGCGGGCGCCTTTCATTACTTGCAGCTGGCAACGTGCGGCAACTTGAGCTGAACTACAGGTCCTCCCTGGAATGCTGGGAAATGTAGTTCTCTTTACCAATGCTTTAATGAGCAAACTTAGTTACTCCCCGGCGGCACCAGCCCTTATTCCTGACAGTAGCTGAAGCAACCATGACCAATCCCCGATGGACTACATTGGTGAGATGCCCTCAAGTGAGAGAAAAGGACGGCTGCTCTTTTTCTGGAAGAGAAATCCTACGTTGGACCTCCGCAAGACCATATTGCAGGGTTTCCATGATTCCAAGATAGGGGGTCACTGTGGCATCCGGTCGACACAAGAATTCATTGCCCGACAATTTTGGTGGCAAGGATGGGCTACCCAAGTCAAGCGTTATGTTGAATGCTGCCCCATCTGTGCCCAGGTCAAGACCCCGCGCAAGAGACCTTTAGGCCTGCTGCACCCTACAGAAATACTGCCATATCCTTGGCACAAGATTGCAGCAGACTTCATTGTTGACCTTCCACCCTCTGAAAGTGACACTTGTATCATGGTTGTTGTAGACTGTTTTACCAAATTGGCTCACGTCATCCCCTTTAAGATTCCTACGTCATCCCCTTTAAGATTCCTACGGCTGTTCAGATGGCACAGGCCTTTTTGCATAACATCTTTCGCTTACATGGGTTACCTGAAAAGATAATATCTGATCAGGGTCCCAATTTGTCTCTTCTTTTTGGAGTCAGCTTTGTCAACACTTAGGTATCCATCAGGCACTCAGTTCTGGTCATCATCCACAAACCAATGGAAAGACCGAAAAAACAAATCAGACCTTGGAGAAGTATCTGCGCTGTTTCACAAATTCCTCTCAATCTGACTGGACGTCGCATCTTGACTTGGCCGAAGTAGTGTACAACAATTCTGTTCACTCTGCAACTGGGCTGAGTCCCTTTTTCTGTTCCTCTGGTCTTCACCCAAAGTTGCTGCCTCTCCCTCCTATTCAACCCAGTATTGTTCCTTCAGCTGATTGTATGGTCTCTAACATTGCTCTTCAAGCTCTTCAACATTGAGCTGCTGGTACCATGGTTAAGGCACGTGAGAACATGAAGATTAAGGCTGACAAACATCTTGAGCCTCCGTTTCAGGTGGGGAATTTGGTGTGGCTATCATCCAAATATTTGCCAGCCCGGAACCTGCCTTTGAAATTGGCTCCCAAATTCCTTGGTCCTTTCTGCATAACTAAACAGGGGTCCCGGTAGCCTTTAAATTGGCTTTACCTGAATCCTGGCGGGTTCATCCCGTTTTCCATGTTTCCTTGGTGAAGGCTTAACTTCCTGATCCCTATGGACGTTCCTGCTCTCGACCCGCTGCCATTGATATAGAGGGCACACCTGAATTTGAGGTCCAGGAAATATGTGATTCCCGTTACCTCCAGGGGAAGTAACAATTTCTGGTTGATTGGAAGGGTTATCCTGCCTGTGACCACACTTGGGAACCAGTGGGAAATGTTCATGCCCCCCGTTTAGTGCAGGAGTTTTATTCCCATCATCCTTGAAAACCGGGTGCTCCTGGCCTTCCTAAGGGGGGGTCATGGTGTTATGGCACCTACCTGGGCCACCTCCGGAGGACGCTTCCGGGCCTGGCGACTGTACCCCTGGATCTGGCTTGCAAGGGAGGGCATCTTCCGATGAGCGGACTTGCTTCTGATTCGTAAATGGAAGTGTATGCATGCGCGGGCCTCGCGGGTGGCCATGAGCAACGGGACTAGCTTTTGTTCCAAGCCTCATTCTTGTCCCCGCTCGGCCACTGCGCATGCGTGGGCCGGCCTGTACTCCAAGCCTTGGTTTCATGCTGAGTGCTCTAAATAGAGTTCGGGTTTGGAAACAAACCACGTCTTAACGCGGTTTGTTCCTGACTCTCCGCAACGCTTGGATACTTGATCCGCTCCTGTTCCTTGTCTTGGGATTTCAGCCTGCCCTGTTCCCTGGCTCTGCTCTTGCCTCTCCCTGGATCCTGCTTGTTTTCCCTGGGTCTGGGTTCCCTGATTGGTTCCTGGGGGTTCTCCCTTGGGTTCTCAGCCTCTCCCTTGGGGTCATTCTTGCTCTCTCCCTGCTTGGATTCACTCCTTGGTCCTGGCTTGTCTTTTGTGCCTTACCAGGGGAACCTTCGCCTGCCTTACCTGGATACCCTTCGCCTGCCTTACTTGGGTACCCCTCGCCTCCCTTACCTGGGTACCCCTTACCTGCCTTGCCTCTGTACCCCTCACCTGCCTTACCTGGGTACCAGCTTCTTGGGACTTCTTCCTGAATTGACTCTGTACATCCTGCTGGATCCTTTTTCTGAAGTCCTTCTACGTGCTTACCTGGATTACAGAATATGTGAATTCTTCAATCTTCAAGTCAACCACCTTGGACTTGTCTTCACATCTCTATCTGAAGTACCATCTACCTTCCCTATCAGGGCTTGCACTGTTCTGACGTCACGTAAATCCGCAGGGAAGTGTATCTGTGGCATCAGGAGTTGGTCCCCATCCATCCCTGTACCATTAGGGCTGGGTTGGGATTGCTTTCTTGCGTCATCTTTTCTTCACCCTGCTCACGGATCAACCAGTCTGGCTTCCTCAGTGCGAACATCTCCTGGAAACACAGGTATTCAGCCTCTGTGTGATGCACACCTTAACATAATGTGAGCCAACGCAGAGATTTCAGTGCTGGAGAGATACGATCCCTGGGCTTGAGGCCAAGGAAAAGTCTTGCAGTCCTGTTCTGGATGAGTTGCAAAGGGCGGAGAGTATAAGCAGGCAGATTTAGAAAGAGGATGTTGCACTAGTGCAACCTAAAGAAAACCAGAGCTCTATAGATAGTGAGCTTCTGGGGGAAGGAGAGGAAAGGAAGAATACCTCTGAGGATGTGCAGTTGGTATTTTGACTTCTTGGAGATGTCAGAGATGTGAGGAGAAAAGGAAAGTGTGGAGTGGAAGTTGACCGAGAGGTTCTTAGTCTTGCAGGTGGGAGCAGGAAGTGGGCCAAGGGATGCTGGCCAGAGAGTGACAGGAAAGGAGGGAGCAGGTGTGCTAATGAGGAGACTCTCCATCTTACTGGCATGAAGGCAGAGATTGCTGGCGGTACACCACTACTGGATAGCAGACAGACAGTCAGCGATGAGAGAAGGAGAAGAGGTGGCAGAGGAGAGCCTCAAAAAGAGCTGAGTGTCACCCGCATAGGAATGAAAGTTGGAGCAGAGAGTGGAAATGCGGTGGGTGAGAGGTGCCAGGTATTGGTTGAACTGCCAGGGAGAGAGGTTAGACCCCTGGGGAACACCACAGGTAAAGAGTGAAATAGAGAAAAGGAAGGACCCAAGTTGGACCTGGGTGGGTTATCACGGTTGACCATGTCAAAGGCAGAAGAGTGATCGAGTTAGATGAGGATAGAGGGGAAATTAGAATAAAAGTTAGAGAGCAGGTCGTCACGAATGCTCAGGAGAGCAGTTTCCATGCTTCTGGCTGCTCTGAAACCAGACTGATGGTAATGGAGACAACCAACAGTTTCAGTTTGAAGATTAAACTGGGAGATGGCCAGCTTTTCCAGGAGTTTGCCCAGGAAAGGAGTGATGGAGATCTGGCGATAGTTAGCCGGGCAGGAGGGGTCGGCAGAGGGTTTCTTGAGAAGAGGGTGGACAAGAGAGTGCTTCAGGGGGAAGGGAAGGCTCCAATGGTGAAGGAGGGGTTGCAGAAGTCAGCCAGGGCAGGAGCAAGGGTGTCAATGTGGTCCTTGATGGTTTTGGAAAAACAGAGAAGAACATGTTTTGATGAGAATTTCATAGATCGGCCTTGTCTAGAAACCTTGTCAGGGGAGAACAGAGGAAAGGAAGAGAAAAAAGGGAGGAGAGGTGGTCACAGGGGGGCTGGAGGTAGAGGAGAGATTAGAGGGAGGATGAGGAGAGGTGGTGTTTTTCACCACACTTGCAGTAAAAGTAAAGGGACCGCAGTACTTGATACATCTAAAGTCACAGACAGTGCCTCGCAAACCACAAAGACTGGACACAACCAAGCTACTACCTCGACCTAAAGTGGCCCTAGCTGAACTTTATTTGTGCATGTGAGCTGTGTAAAAGAACATACATTGCTGCTAGAGCATGGGCCACTTCAAATTAAAAATCTCTCTTTCTCTTTCTTTTTCTCTTTCTCTTTTTCTTTCTTTTTCTCTTTCTCTTTCTCTTTCTCTTTCTCTCTCTCTCTCTCTCTTTCTAGCTCTCCATCTTTCTCTCTCTCTCTCTCTTTTAACCTCAAACCCACCCCATTCTTTGCCTCTCCTCGGGTGCTATGATTATGGAGATGAGACTGGTTCGAAATTCATCAAATGTATATAGCAGCAGAACTAGAATGAGTTCTTTGAGAATGTACAGTTACAGCTGCGGTTTGCACTTTGTAGCAATTTTGTTTACTATATTGATACTAGCATTGGGCATTTACTGGGGGAGCATCTTTTATCTGGGGGACCATATAAAAGAAGTTTGGGTTACATGGACATGAGATAGATATACGTGGACCTGGAATGAGAAATTGCCTATAAACCTTACAAGTTTGCATCATAATTTGACAAAAAAGGTCCCAGTGTTATTGTGTCTACTGAAGATGTAACTGATAAGTCACCAGATGCCCCAAATGTCATGTTTGTACCCTCTTTATTACTTATCACCCAACCATCTACCTCAGTATTTAACATGCTGTTGACCACGGCCCCTAATATGATTACAGGTTTTTCTCGCCCCTTTACCCAGAGTGAAAGGATGAATGGAAGCACCCATGTAATGAGAAATGAACCAATTGTTGGAGTAATGTATAACACAATACATAATACTATACATACCACATGTAACAACTCCCAATCCACGCACTGCATTAATTGAGTGTTTACTCCTGACACAGCATCGCGAGGGGGGAGAAAGTTCCCTTTGAGCAGTGATATAAGAAAACGAGAAACACGCTAACATAAGTATGATGCATATCATGGTCTAGGATTAGACACAGAGGAAGACCTTCTCCATCCCGAGCAATCAAACTGTTGGTACTCTGATATGAGTGCAAAGGGATGGCAAACGAATAATGGGAGTTGCTATGTCTGTTCTCGAATACCCCATGCATCCAGATCAACCAAAGTATTGATACCATAAGAGGTAGCATTGAATGAAACACAATGTTTAATTCACCTTGCACTATGTAGGATAAAGGGCACTTTCCAGGCACGCAGTTTTCACTTACAACTCCTTGAGCCAGACACCCAGAAATGCAAGACCAGCTCCACCAACCCCAACTGTTTCAAGAAAGTGTGTCTCGCTATACAAGGGACAAAATACATGGACAATAAGTGGCAAGAAGCAACGTTTATATGCAAAGTAGAAGGACTTGTCGGTTTATCAGGAGAAACGCTAGCCCTCTTTGAGCAAGCATGTGCACAAAAATGGACAGAACATGTTGCAAAACTGACAAGGGTCATAGAAATTGAAAAACCGGTGAAGGTGCACCAGGCAGAAAATTATGAAGTTTTTTACAGCGAAGGAACTGTTTCAGCCGACACCCCCGGGCACCATATAGAAACCTTGTACCTCTTAGAAGTAAATACTAACACTTGCATTCCCTGTTAATGCTGGCTCCGCTTCGGCCTTGTTCCCATGGAAGTCAATTTCCCTCTTGTCCCTGTAGGGTTGTGAATAATCAGTATCGCCTTCAGGAATGTGCCTGACACAGAGCGTGAGACAGTACCAGGCTCCGGAATGTGTCTATTCATCTCTGCTAAACTGCCATCATGCCTCTGACCCCCACCTAGCCAGCCCAGTGCTGCCCGCATATCACTAACCTGACCCCCACTCCCCTGGCCCTCTAAGAAGCACCCAACCCCCAGGTCCTAACCTCCATAAAGCACCCACCATAGATTCAAAGCCCACAGGACTGTATTTCTCCTCAGCAATAACACACGTCCAAGCAACATGAGATGCAGAGAAGGGGAAGTCAAAGATCAATCGCCAGAGGGGAGACCTTAGGTGCGGGAATGCTGGATCAAGTGAGCCCTGAATGTATGGGCCAGCATGATTGTATCTTATCCTCCCCTCTCCCTGGTACCCCTTTCCTGTGCCACCCAGATGCCTGCCATAATGAATGAATAGCATGTCTTAGTAGTTTAGTTTAGATAGGAAACAGTGTATTTCATAAGTGACCTGACCTTCATCGCAAGGATGCACCCAGCTGGCCCGCATGGAGACAGATCGACAGAGAAGAACAAGCCAATCAGTGCATGGCATCCCCTATGCAGCAAGTCCATGTATAGGGTGCCTCCAATCGGGAGCACCAAAACGTCTCAAAAAGCTATGAAGCATTTTTGACATTTATAACCCCATGTTTTCTGATATAAGACCAAAGTGCTCTCGAGCATCAGATTTCTTTGCTGATATTTGTATTTTGTACTAGTAAACCTTGTTATCCTTGCAAAGCTAAATCTTGGCTTATTTCCCTAGCGGGTTGTATTACTTCCTGCCATCTCCTGACAATGCAGCCAGTGCATTGATCATCAAGGAATTGGCTCTTATCCAACTGTTGCATGTTCTTCACTCTGTGATGCTAGAAATGCATTGAAAGGACAGGGCCTCCGTATCCTTGTCCTTTATTGCCTTATCATGTATGTTTTTTCTTGTTTTCCATGCAGGAGTTCATGTGGGACTCCTGGCGGTGCAGCTCTTCCTCTTTTTGTTTTCATGCACAGACCCTTGGGATACCCTTATGGCACCCATTGGTGGGAGTACAACCCCGTACTCCTAGTGTATGTATTTAGGCCCTGTGTGTGGCCCACAGAGCAGGGTGTGGGCTGGTGGCAGCTCCATGTTGAATTTGACAATTGCTCTGAGTGCCCTCCATTTTGGGATACTCAGGCCCTGCCATTGGATTCAGTTGATTCCTGAGGCCTCTTGCTTTCTATTGCTTGTTACCTTGTATTCCCGAAGTCCTGGGAAGCCCTGACTCTGTCCTTTCCCCCTGGCTGGCTGTTGGGCGGAAGTTCCATATATGATAGTGTGAGGACGTCCAGGCCAGACTGATTGGCTGCCTGACTGCCTGAATGCCCTTCTGAATGATTGTTTGCCTGAGTGTGACCCAGCAGAGTGAATGGGAGATCAGCAGTATATCTGGGGGGCTCTCACTGATGGAAATCATTCAGAATCTGAAGTTGATACTTGATGCTTACTATTGAAGCCGAGCCGGAAGAAGAAGGTGAACTGATGTTCCCTTCAAAGTAATCTGAAAGCTGCTGTGCCTTCAAGAAACTGATCCAAGAGACGACCTGGCTAGGAAACCTCTTCCCGAGCTACGAGGGACCATTGTGCACCAGCTGAACTTTGCCAAAGCTTCCTGGATGTCAGACCCTCGAAAGGCTGCCGACCATAGATGGGGACCGCCGCAGAATCACAAAGAGAAGCACCCAGACAATGAAGTCCATCACTGGAGCCACAGTGCTCCCGTGCCGAAGAACATTGAAACAAGGACTCCCTTGCTCGTCCTCGTCTACTGCTTTCATCCTGCCGGAGAAAGTCAAGGCCGCCGATGACCGAGGAGAATCTGCCAGTGGATTTCCCACCACCCGAAGACCATAGAGACTCTGACGACTCAACACACTTTCTGGGCCAAAGTTCTTCATTGACTCCTTGCGGCAAAAAACACTTGTCATCGAGGTGCAACCCACACCTCAGGTTGCAGGATGTTTTTGACTGATCGTTAACGAGCACTGCAAGAACCGAAGCTGCAGCCGCAACAAAGGTGTTCACCCTTTTCTTCCCCGACTCTCGACGACCCGTGGATCCTGCCTGAAAGTGCAGTCAAGAAGGGCCCGTCGACGACTCACTGAAGAATTCCCCGAAACCAGGTACTTTGGGTTTGTGGAACCTTTTAGAAGGACTCAAGACTATATTGAGCATAAATGGACTGAGCTTGTCAAATACACTTTATTTACAGGTTGTCCAGGTGGGGGGGATCCTCACACAGAACTGTCTCATGGTAGTGGGATAGACGGTTCTGCCATTGGTTGATTTAACTTGCAGTCTCACTGTGGTCTATCGTTGATTCATCTTATAATCTGATTTGTATGACATTTTAAACTGTTAGCAGTTGATGCATTTCAAAGGAATTGATAGTTAAGAGTGGCACCACGTAGACCCTTATATATTTGCCATTATAGTATTGCAAGAGTACAAAGTGTCTTTTTGTGATTGTGTATATAACGTGAACTTATTTATATAAAGACTGTGTTTTCACTAATATAGTGTGTGGACATTCCTTTGTGCATGCTTGGAGACTACACTGTACTTAAGAACCAGCCTGCATCACCTCCTGAGAGCTTAATTCTTGGTTGTTCGACCACAATACCAGAATAGAGAACCTTGGATGGGGTGCTCTGTGCCTCTCCTCTGCCATATAGAGAGCAGGAGTTCAGATACCTCTCTCTGGTTCTTCACACATTCTGACTGCTGACTCCAGCTACATCACGTGGAAACTGAAGTCTAGCCCGGATGTACCTGACATATTTCTGGGGTTGTCTCACACACCGAGTAGGCTCAGACCAGCAAGGGGTTAATATTACAAAGGTGCGTGAGGTTTCCATTAGGCAGTTCATACACAATGGTCACCTGTGAGCCACTATCTAGTAGTGTTTGTGCCTGCCATCCAGCAATGGAAACTGTAATGGTGGTTGGTGGTCCTACAAGCCTTTCAGGTACTCCCCACTATGTTCGGGTTCTGCGCTTGCTGATAGTTAAACTATAGGTGATCTACCACTTGGGTGGACTACCCAGCCGGGAAGATGCTGGTTGCCAGATGGCTTGGCCACCAGTGCTGTCACTGCAGCCTTGGATCTGTATGGTGGTGCAGATTGTGTGTTCTCTGTCTTTAATCAGTCAGAGCATAGTAACCATCAGGCTTCAGATTCACTGCTTCCTGGTCCTCACTGATGTTTTGCACTGTTGTGCATGCCACAGTGCTCTATCCCTGGAATTTCGCAGTGACTCTGATGTAATGCAGTTGTTTTGCTAACATAGAAAAGATGTGGCCCTCGGACCCACATCTGTGGCAAAACTGCAAAGGCTGTAGTTGTGTGGTATGCCGCTGGTAGTTTCTGGACTCCCGTGGCTCTTAAGCATGCCTGAAAAGCTTCTGTTTACTCTCCCAGTATGGTGGTGTAGAACCTCAGGTGCCCTGGATGTCACTACAGGTTGTGTCTTGGCCGGCACCCTCTGCATTGTATCATCTGGGTGACTGGGTGCTACTCCTTCACTTGACGTCTGAGATTACTTTCTGAGACTTTGAATGGGGGCACCAGTTGACTAGGTTGACTATACACTGTATCCTCCATCTCTATTCCTGGAGTATGCACCCCCTGAACCCATTCATCAAACACATGTGGTTTCTGGGTCCATTCTCAGAGAAATAGGTGCAGAATCACCAACCATAGAGATTCTGCACCATGAATGACATGTTGCAGCTTGATCATGTTCAGGCTATTTGGATCAACACCTTTCCGCTGTTAAGCCCGCTCCAGAATCGGCTCGATCGATGCCAGATATTCTGAGAGCCTTTCATCCTGCTGTGACATGTAATTTGTATCTAACCATGTCAGCCAAGCTTATAGCGGCATGTTCTTTGAGCCATAGGCCCAACCTTTGATGCTAATGTGTTAATGTGGAATGAAATTAGAACACTGACGTCCTTCTGTATAAACAAAGCAATTTGCTTCTAACCAGGCCTTTCTAGGTCCAGCAGCAATGTTCTAGTAAACAGAGAATGCACAGATTTTGGCTCTCCGGGAAAACTACAAACTACAACCCCTGTCCGAATTGTAGTTTTTGTCCACTGCCTAGTGCTGAATGACGAAAGCCTTCCTTGTCTAATATTTACACAAGAAAGATGCTGTCCACTGAACACTTTTGTTGGAACGAGTCCTAGGGGAGAATGATGCGTGTGTCCTTGATATTTTTGTTTAGAACAATTTTCAATGCTGAATGTATTTTGGTGATTGTAGGGGTAGAATAGGGATGGTCCAAAAAAGTATAAATAGAGTTAGCTCAGGCACTACACACAGCTGTTCGGGCGGCTGATCTGGCAAGAAGATGCGGGCAGAGACACATGGCTGGCTGGAGAGGGAGCACAGAGGTTTACAGTTGGAGGGGCCCACTCTTTCTTTCTTCTTTTACTGGATCTTAATGCCTTCCAGCTGGCTTCTGGATGTTTTGAAACATTGTAGTCCCTGAAGCTATTGACTTTTGAGCTTCACCTGGATTCAGTTTGGGCTGCTTGGTGAACAATTCAATTTTTACCCCCAAGGCGTATCAGCTCACCACCTAAAGAGCAGACGCCTAATTCTGGATTGGCTATATGCTGCCACCATTGAGCCAATGGACAGGTGATCTTTTTTGAAGCATCTTATCCTATGTCTGATACTTTTGATGCAATGATCATGGCCCAGTCATAGGTGACTTTTTAACATTGTTGGAATGTTTACATTTTTCCTTTTGTCAATTGTTCATTGAATTGTGGACACTCCCAGGCATCCAGTCTTCAACAGCCCTCTTGAGCTCCCTACCTTCTACAGTTAGTGAGTATGATGAGGCCGTTTACCCTTCTTTTTATATCACATTGAGAAAGGTGTTGAGGTATTGATTGAGGCAGATGCCCTTATGAGATTACCTATCATGGCTTGGTGATGCAGGTCCTAAATTGTCTAGCATGATTTGCAAGGTTACCTATTGCAACCTGGTGCTGTAGGTAGTTGCTTCTTAAGGTGACTATGGTTTCTTGGAAAAGGGTGATCAGTCTTAGCCTTGATTTAGGATAGAAGTGATGACAATGGTTTTCAGCTTTTTCAATAATTACTTTTTTCATTGTAATGTGTTGTTTATAGTGATGATAATAATGGCAATGTTTATTTACAACAATGTTCTCATTATTAAAAGATGTCTTTATTATGCGAGAGTGTAAGAAGCATTAATTGGGTGATAAGTATTTGAACATGAACTTAAAGAGTGGGGCATCTGAATGCATTGAGAATTGATGTTTTATAAATGGTGCATGTCTTTTAATACACCTATGAAGGGTTACTGGATGGTGTGAGCAGCAGACTATCAATATGAAAATTTGGGACATTGGTAAACCCCTCCTGTGTTGATGAATGAGTAGCAGCCATGCACTGCAGGCGGTTGATCACCTGCTCTCATTAGGGATGTGCAGTGACAGGTATGTGCTTTTCCCTCGTCCTACTGCTACCCCATCCCCTGCTGCGGGGGTCTTGGACACTCCCCTGGAAGAGAAGGGAAGGATCTGGAGGTAGGGGTGATAAAAAAATCACATTACTTGGAGGTGGGTTGCATAATAGTTAACTATTATGTCCAAGCTGGGTTCAATGGCACCAAAGTCTCCATCCAGTGTATACATGATGTCCTTTGTTATGTTATCTGGATTTATGGCACAGAGTGCCTATATGACTTTCATCACAGGACCTCACAGACTCTCGATGACGTGATGCCTATGCTCCTGATCAAGAGCTCTTCAGTCGTGTGTCATCTGGTTGAGCCTGTTATCCCCTGGTGCACCAGTGTGTGCGTAAACAGGAAGATCAGAGCCCTTCTTCATTGGTTTTCAAACTGGCCACCTGAGCAAACCTGCAACAGTGGTGGAGCAAGACGGTGACATACTGAATACAGCTGGTGGTGGACAAAGTGAGGGCGAGAACTGTGCAGACTGTGTCTGAGATGAGGAGCTGGAGCAACAGAGCCCACCAAGGTCATGGTGGCACAACGGTCTACGGGAGGCCTGTCCTGGAAGGATATCTCAGTGGCAATGTGCTTGCCTTGGAAGCAAGACGACACAGAGCAACATAGGTTCGATCCCCAGGTCCGTGCTTAGAAACCTGTGGGTATTTAGCACGTTATAAATAACCTATCATATCATATCATATCCCTCCATTTGTGAATGGCAAGTACCTGCAGTGGAGGTGCTGGGTTGGACACTGTCTGTGCTCTGTTCCCATTAATGCATGGACGGGAGCTTTGGAAGCAGGGAGGTGAGCTGACTGCAGCCACAGGAACTGGAGGTGGAGCCAGTAGGCCTGTGGAGGTGGCAATGTGTTGTGCATAACAGCCCAGGCTCTAGGAGAAGGTGGAGATGCCTCCTTTCCATGTATCAACCATAGGGAGCCGTAAGGGACTGATTGAACTTTGGTAAGCCCTATTGAGGGGTGTGCTGCTCGGAAATGCACAGGCTTGTGGTGCTTGATATGTGAGGAAGTTGGAATAGCACTGTAGAGTGCTGGCCCTCCCGGAGCAACAGACTGCCAGGGGTTCAGCACACAGTTCAGGGGAACCACACATATCTGGAGAATAGGGAGGAATTGCTGGAGACTTGTGCCTAGAGGGAAGGAGCACTTCTATTTGTTGTGAAACGGTGAGGGTCAAAGAAGACACTTAGTGCAAAGGTAGGGGAATCACTGGCAGGGATCTGCGCTATGACAGTCACCATATGGGTGTGACCCACAGTAGGTTCAAGGGTCTCACAACCAGCACGGTGGTCAGGGCCAGCAGAAAAAGCTTTTTTTTGATCCAGGATCTTTAGGAATCAAAAGGTAAAATCACTTCAGAATAAATCAGATTTATTCTGGCAGTAGGAATATAGGGCTCACGTCATTGTATGGAAATCTTGCCTATTCATACTTTCCTCATCAAGGTGGTGATTGATTTCTTAAACTAAGATTTGACATCCTTACAAATACAGAACAGTCGCCTAATGAAGATGATGGACAGGTAAGCTGAACTATCGAGTTACACACATTGAACCCATTGAATAACAAAATGACGCCACTAATGAGTTCTCGTCGTCTTTTTTAGAAGCCAGAGTATGAAAACACACTACAAAGATGAGAAAGACTTATACAACTCCTTTTGTGGAATATTGAGTTGAAGCAGGCACATGTCATAAACTAACCAGGTGAATACTAGTTTCACTTCATATGAAATTAGATATATGTTTGAATACAGTTTTTGTAACTTTTGAAAAATGAGCAATAGAAGTACTGACACACTTTCTTAATTCACCCTTTATATATTATTGAAACTTTTTGGAAGATTCATGAAAATACTATTTTGCTACTGAAAAAGGGAATCTCCCGAAACGGGTAGAGCTTATTTTATGTTTACATTATGTTATTATACTCATTACATTTTGACTTCTTGAACAACTATTTCTCAAGTTTATTCTGTAAGAAAAATGTACCATTGACTCTGGTGTTAACCAGATTGAACTTTGACTGTCATTTCGGATAGTACTAGAGGTGTGCAGGGGACAGGAGTGTCCCTCAACATAGGACACAGAAAGACATGGCTAGACTGACTGCATCAAAATGCATAATAGCCCCGTGCTAACACGTATCATGCTTTCTTTATCAGGCTTGATAAGTGTTATCACCTGCCTAGACTGGCATTTTGGTGTAGTAAGTCTAGCTATGTCTTACTGTGGCATCACATTTTCTGCTGGCCATCTGAAAAGAATGGCTAGACAAATTGCATCAAACTGCCAGTCTAGTCACGAAAGAGCACTCATCATGCCTGCTTTATCATGCTTTTAAAGCAAGCATGATATGGGGTATTAGGTGACAAGATTGCATTTTGATGCAATCAATCTATCAAATGCTTAGTGCAGCATGACATGTTTACTTGGCATCTATGATGTAGTATCATAGATACACAGAAAAAAATCTCTCCCCCTCTTCCCAACCCAACTCGCCCAAATCAGCCTCCCAGGCTGGCTCAAATCCAACACAAGCTCACCCTCTTTGATTCACTCATCCAAACACAGACTCACGCATCATTCACACAGCATTCATTTCAAAAAGCATTCACGCAGCATTTTGTCGCTCATTCAATCACACATTCACGCATTCAAACATCATTCATAAAGCATTTACTTTCTCATTGAAACACACATTCACGCAAACCGAATGTACACAGCATTTACTTGCTTATTCAAACACATATTCGCGCATTCAAACAGAATTCATAGAGCTTTCACTCACTCCTTCACACGCCCCCAACCAACCATACATCAAATACTCGCTCATTCACACATGCATACATACAACATGCATGAACATACACATACAACATTACATTTTCCTTCCACTTACCTCTGAATAAGCAACCGTCGGGATCCTACTTCTGAGATTATCTCCGGCTCCCGCGTACAAGAACAGAAACCAGGAAGCACAGAGCACTTCCTGATGTCTGCACTTGCACGCAAGAGCCCTGCCTCTGCCTTCCTTCAGCAGGGACCTCAGAGGCAGTGGCAGAGGTTGCAGGGAATAGAAGAGCGGGTTTAGCTGAAATCCGTCTGCAAAGTCATCATACTCTTACTTCTGCCAGTCATTTGCTTTGCAGAGACTCACCAGATGAGCAAGTGCTTTCTAAATCGTTTTCAACATAACATCACTGAAAATATGCTATACATGAAAGTGACTTAAAGAAAAGAAACATAATTTGTATTAGTACCCAGCGAGAGACAATCTGAATGCAACACGCATTCTGATTGGCTCTCGCCAGGTCCCTATCTGCCGGGAATCCCTCTGTCGGGATTCCACGGCCTTTGCCCCCGGCGGGGGGCGTGGCAACCTGAAGTAGACCGGAACGGGAAATTATATATGACAGTAGGAGACGTTTATGTAACGTAAGTATATTTATTAAATGCTACATTTACTAACGTAAACAAGTTACATGTATGAAAGGAGGAGGGAAGCTGCTAACTGTAAAGGGAGCTGGACAGTTGTGGTTTGATTGCAGCCCTCTCTTCTAGAACTCTATCGACACCTGGATTCCAAGCGTTATGATCCTACATACTATAATGTAGTCAGGCATGTCCCATAGAGATCAGGCAGCTCCAATTAGAAGGTTATAATACTACACATCTCCTTCCCTTTCTATTGTTCACAAACTATGTACATAGACTGACGGACAATTGTTCTAGCTGGTTCATGTAAATTCCACATAGTCTTCCATCCTTTTCGGCAAACGATAAGATCTGCCGGATCTGGACATGCCTCCATCATATCTGGAGGTAGTTGGCAAGGAAAATTGAGGTTGTTCAGATTTGCCATCACATTTCTTCTTAACAGTACTATAACAATCACTCTTCACCCCACCATTCACATTTCTAGAAATTCTAACATTTCTGTCCATCTTCTGCCCTACATTTCTCTTTTCTTTCTCGTTAAGAACCTTACTTTCACACATCCAAATTCTTTCCACATTCCATATCCTTTTATCCTCTGTTCTGACAGCATGGCGAAAAGCCTCTATTACCTTAATGGGTTTGGACCATTTGCATGGTCCACTTCTTAGAGCAGGAGGAAGTAACACCTTGACCAACTTACCAACAGCCGTAGACATATCATATTTGTTGTTACATACCTTCTTATCATAATTTATCTTGTTTCTCTTTTGCATTTCCCTAATTTTTTTCTTTGCTTTTACTAGATCCTTCTCTATTTCCTTACTCTCTTTGATAAGCCAAATGGGAGCCAATTTGGTGTTTGCTTTCCTTCCCCTACTATGCTCAAAGGGAGAAATACCTGTACTGGTATGTGGTGTAAAACGATGTGCAATTACTTTCTCCCTGACAGCATCTTCCCAATCCATCCCATTGGCCCAAGCCATCCTGATGGTTTCTTTCAAGATTTTATTAAAACGTTCCACTAATCCATTAGTTTGGGGATGGTAAATGGAGCTGGTCTTATGCTCAATGGCAAATTTTTTACAGAAGTCTGCCACTTCTTTAGACTTAAATTGAGTACCGTTGTCGGAAAGAATACTTCCTGGATACCCTTCCCTCTCACATATATTTGATAAAAATTCAACCACAGTTTTGCCCGTGACACTAGAGGTAATTAAAATCTCTACCCACCTGGTGAGGAGGTCTATGACTACCAAACAATATTTTTGTACACCTTTACAACATATGGGACCTAAAACATCCATACTTATATCCCTCCAAGCACTATTGGGAATGTCGGTAATAACCATTGGTTGCCTGGAACCCACACACTTTTTCTCATCATCACAACAAAGGATACATTCCCTAATATATTGCTCGATCTGCAGATCGCAGCCAGGCCACCAATAGTCATTCCTAATTCTTTGTTTGGTCTTTATTACTCCTTGATGACCCTCATGTCCTAGTTCTATAATCTTTGAACGCAGATCCGTCGGAGGAATGACTTTATCTCCTCTCATCATAAAATCCCCGTGTACATGAAGTTCATCTGCAACAGGCCAAAAAACACTTAAGTTGGCTTCTTCAAATTTAGATTTCTTCATACACTCATGACTTTGAGTTAAATTTTTCAATTTCTTGATGTTATGATCATTTGATTCGGCATGATCCCAATCATCCTTTGATATGGAAGAAGTTTCCACGCAGAAGACAACTTCCATGTCTTCATCTTCATCGACCACCTCAGAAATGTTAGTTAAGCGAGATAAGCAATCAGCAGACACATTCTTTATTCCTGGAACATATGTCACAGTGTATTTGAACTCTTGCAGCATCATGACCCATCTTCTCATCCTGTTGGAAACTTTATTAAGACCCTTTGACATGAATACTTGAGTTAAGGGCTTATGATCAGTTCGAAACTCAACCTGGTTTCCCCATATAAAGCTTCTAAACTTGTCAGCTGCCCACTTGATGGCTAAAGCTTCCTTCTCTATAGTGGCATATGAAATCTCTGCTCCCTTGAGTAATCTCGATGCAAAAGCAATTATAGCTTCGTGCCCATCCTTCTCTTGGGACAACACAGCCCCTAGGCCTACGTTGCTGGCATCCGTAGTGATGATAATCTTGTCACTGGTACTAAAATTCTTTAATGCAGGAGCAGAATTTATCGCATTCTTTATACAATTGAATTCATCTTCACATTCTTCATTCCATTCAAACAATTTCTTCTTAAGTGCCTCTCGTAATGGAACAGTATGGATAGCAAAATCCTTGACAAATTTAGAATAGTACTCAGCCATACCAATAAATGTACGAATCTCATCCTTGTTACTCGGGCTCGGCATTTCCATAATGGTGTTGACTAATTGTGATTTCGGAAAAATTCCTTCTGCTGTAATTTTATGTCCCAAATATTCAATTTCTGTGCAATTTATCTTGCATTTGTCCTTGCTTAAAGTCATGCCTGCATCGCATAATTTTTTACATACATGTAATAGTCTCTCGTCATGTAGTTCTTGAGTGATAGCATGAATCAATATATCATCTTGAAAACAAATCACACCTTTGGTATCTTTGAACATCCCATGCATCACCTTCTGGAACACTGATGCTGCTGACACTAATCCGAACGGCATTCTTTTAAATTGATACAAACCATCAGGAGTTATGAACGCAGTCAATTTCCTTGAACTTGTGTGAAGTTTGATTTGATGGTAAGCAGATGATAAGTCAAGAGTTGAAAATATTTTAGAAGGTCCAATGGTAGACACAATTTCTTGTATATTTGGTAACGGATACCGATCAGGTATGACACATTTGTTTAACTCACGTAGGTCAACGCAAATTCTAAGTTTTCCAGATTTTTTCCGTATCACAACAAGTGGTGAAACCCATTCACTGGCATCAATACTTTCTATGATTCCATCTTCTTCCATTTTCCTTATTTCCTTACTGACTTCCTCTCGTACAGCTAACGGAATGTTTCTTAATCTTTGAGCTATAGGTTTTTGGTCTGGTTTGAGTAATATCTGATGAGTATAACCTTGCAGACATCCTATTTTATCTCGGAAAACCTTTAGCAAACCAGCTTTACCTATAACATTGCCACCATTACTTGATTCAGAATTGCTACCACTTATAGACAAAACTGATTCCGAGCTGGTGGAATCCACTTTCACTCGTAATTTACTCTGGTGGGTCCAACTGAGCAGGGCAGTTTTCCCTTCACCAGTGATGTATATCTTGCCTTTGGCAACTCTGTTCTTAAATTTCAACTTTCCCCAATGCCAACCAATGACATTGATCTTCACACCTCCATATGCTCTTGGATTGATATCTGTCTCATGTAAAAACTCATGTTTATTTTTGTTCCAAAATTGTCTTGGCAGAAGCGTATATTTTGCACCAGTATCAACCATCATACATACTTCATTTCCGTCAATAGACACCATGGCCCTGGGACTTTCCAACACTTCTTCATCGTCATCATCATCAGTTATGGTGCATACACAATCTTCTTGAATTTCTCTCTCACTGCGATCACTATCAGAATTGTCTCCTATCCAGTTCATGGCATTGTCACGTGATCTGCAACATTTAGAGAAGTGACCCTTCCCTTTGCACTTGCTACAAATGATCTTTAGTGCTGGACAGTCCGGGTCATCAGCCCAATGATTCACATTTCCGCATCTATAACACCTTCCTTGGCGTTTTCTTCCCACTTTCCTTGATTGATTCTCTGGAATGTTTTTTTTTAGAAACCTCGTATGATGGCCCTTTTTGACTATATTTGCTTGACCCTTTGTCCGTCTTCGACAAATTGTATTGTTTTGTGACAGATCTCCTTTTAATGATATCATTGTTGATCATGGAAATTGACTCCTCATCAAGTGTATCATGCGTTTTACTATTGGTGCTTCCTATCTTTACTTGTTTCATCTTATTTTCTAATTCTTTAACACACTCTTCAGTGTGTTCTACTTCTTTTGCCACTCGGAGAACAATGTCAAGAGAAGGATCACTTTCCGACCACAGTCTTTCCCTCACTTTGCTACTGCGACACTCTAACATAAATTGGTCTCTGAGTCTCTCATCCAGTTGCTCATTGAAATTGCATGACTTTGCTAATTTCCTCAAAGCAGTGACAAACTTTTCCACACTTTCTCCCTCCTCCTGTGTGCGTTTGCCGAACTTGTAACGTTCTAAGATTATGCTCACTTTCTTTTCAAAGTGTTTGTCAATTTTTTTTACAGCTCGCTGGTATTCATTTAGGTCCACACTCTCCTCTTCTGGTAATTCTGGAAGTGTTTCATATTTTTCTTGTCCAACCGGACCTAAACAGTGCAAGAGTAATGATTTCCTCTTTTCTGCGCCACAATTGGGACCACAAATCACACCTGCATAATGTTCAAAGGATTTTATCCACCTCTTCCAAGGCAAGGCAGGTTCATCAGTGCTGGGCATAAAGAAAGCAGGCGGAGGCACACTGCTAAACGCCATGACAACTTGGTTGGAATTTGTGCAAGCTCACAATCTGCAAAAAAAACTGTATGTGGGGCACAGTAATGTCCAGAAAACGTGATGTACTCAGCTCATCCTATATAATACCTATCATTGTGCATGTATTTATTTTGATTGAGTAACTGTGTTCAACCACCTCCTGTCAGTAGAGAAATGGATCCTCAGTACCATTTACAGGGTTAATATTCACTTGTATAGTGCTCAACATCAACGATTCCTTGAACTTGTAATGTAAGCCCCAGCGAGTAATATGCCCCTGATGATGACGTCGGTACTTTATTTGCTTCCAATGCACAGGTTTGCATTGGAGAAAGCGAACAAAAAAACAGCGTACTGTCCCTTTAATGACTCCTTCCTTCTTCGGTGCATTCAACGCATGCGCGAACTTGGATGAACAGTGTCCACGGAGGAAACCGAAGGAAAGGCTGAGGCAGTTTGGTAACGTATAGCGCGGCCCAGCACATCGATCGAGTTTCACATAAAAGAAAGGCTGGCACAACTTGGTAATGTGCAGCGCAGCCCAGCACATCAATCGAGTTCCTCATATGCCTTAATGAAGCGATTGGGACGCAGCGCCAGGATGATGCGTTGGGGCGAAATGCCGAGCGTTACCTTCAGGATCTGGAAGACGGAGCCGCTGCTAAACCCGGGCATGAGCGGAGCAGCTCCGTATACATGGATGAAGTACGAATCCCATCCTCGTCGCCAATGAAGTAGACCGGAACGGGAAATTATATATGACAGTAGGAGACATTTATGTAACGTAAGTATATTTATTAAATGCTACATTTACTAACGTAAACAAGTTACATGTATGAAAGGAGGAGGGAAGCTGCTAACTGTAAAGGGAGCTGGACAGTTGTGGTTTGATTGCAGCCCTCTCTTCTAGAACTCTATCGACACCTGGATTCCAAGCGTTATGATCCTACATACTATAATGTAGTCAGGCATGTCCCATAGAGATCAGGCAGCTCCAATTAGAAGGTTATAATACTACACAACCCCACAGCCAATGAGGAGGCTCGAAGCGGGGCCATCCCAGCTCCGAGCCTCCCCGCGGCTGAGAGGCTGCCTTCACCCCCTGCCGGGGACTCGGGTAATTTTTTAAAAAAAGTATTAATTCCCTTCCCAACCTCCCACCCGCGCCCCCAACTTACCTTCTTCGTCCTGCGTCCCCGGCAGGGGACGAGGTAAGCCTCCAGCCGTGTGGAGACTTGGAGCGGGGCCATCCCCGCTCTGCGCCTCCACACGGCTGGGGGCTTCCCTCGTCCCCCTCCGGGGACGCAGGTACGTTTTAATTTATTTTATTTTTTTCCCCTCTTCCCCCATCCCATTCCTGCCCTCCCAAACCCACTTACCTTCTTTTTGATCATTTTTCGGGAGCGGACACTCCGTTTTCCCTTTCCATGGCGGCAGCCATTTTCTTTTTTTTTTTTCTCCCGAAATGCTGCAGCGTTTCGACGCGAAAAAAAGTTTTTATTGCCCCAGTCACGCAATAGAACCCTCGCATCGGGGGCATTACCGACTCTGGTAATGCCCAGACGGTCGGGTTCTATTGCTTAATTAGAAATTGGCAGACTCAATGTGCCTGGAACTCCTTTGCCTCCACCACGTTGTAATCATGTACAAGTGCGTCATTCTCTTTGAGAGAGTAGGCGGGCTTTATAATGATCAAGGTTTAGGTCGCAAACTCCATTGCAACACGTTTTAAATTACTAAAGACGTTCACATATTTACACAATTCTTCTTCAAATACCATTAAACTTCTAATCTTTTTTAAGAAGAGATTTTTTTTTACAAAGTTTAAAATAAAATACTTTAATAGAAGCACAATAATGGGCGGAACAGAACAACATATGGATTTTCCTGGGGGGAAAACAGCTTTCCGACTGTGGTATAAGACCCCAATACACAGTATAATGTGGTTCCAGGAATTAATACGAGGTTCTAGTCGTGTGTTTCCATCCTCATTTTCTCGAACTTCAATTTCACGAATGCAGGCTAGTATTTTTTATTTATTTATGTCTAACACTCTTTGTAAACCAACACACATGGGGAGTTTCGAAACCCGCTCAATCCCATATCCCCTTCATTTTACCACATTAAAATATATTTAGCCTGCTTCACATAGCTTTTTTCAATGAGAATGTGCCATTGTAAAACGCGTTTGTAAATCAGCCCTATTCACTTTTTAAAAAGAAATCATTGATAACAGGTACCTTACAATACACATTGATAACATTATATCTGGATATAATGCGCCTGCCCCTTCTCCCCTGTATTCAGTGCCATACCCCACACACGCCATAGGGCGCGAATACACATCATTATATTTCAAATGAAACTTAAACATGTTGCACATGCATTAATTTATATTTGAAGAGTTTATGCCTTCTTTTGAACATGAGACAAGCAGGAACTCAGGGAGTGGAGCAATGAGGTTGTGTAATACCATTGTCTACTGTTAGCTTAGATACTCGGACACAGAGCAACTGCTGAGTCAGGGAGTAAGTTCCAGGAGGCTTTATTCATACATATATACACGTGTACGAGTTCCAGTTACTCGTAGGATATAAACAGTAGGACAAGACTGCGGCTGGTAAAAGGACACATGCCACGACAACACCACCATGACCACCAACCAGCCATCCTCACACCACTACAGAGTGGGTCGAATGGACACACATGGAACACTCGCAATCACGCATCAACATTCCATCAAGTTGTCAATCAACTCACTCAGCAACATTCCGTCAGGCACAAAGATGGCCAGCAGAAATACAGAACATGACAATACATCACAACTTGAGGATGTCACAGTTGCAGTCCTGTGATATCATATGGCTCTGGGGTCATGAAGACAACAGAATTTGCACATGTGTGGTGTCTGCAGCAGCAGAGGGAACTATGTCTTTGCAGCAGCAGGATCTCATGGCCCTTGTAAAACTGGATAGATTTGTGTTGGTGGGAAGGTGATGTGTAGGAAATGTACAAGGGTAGATCCTATTTTAGTGTAGTCCTTATCCACCTTCAACTAGTAGATATCTGGTATAACCTGCTCTGTTGTGATGTAATGATGATATGTAATAAAGTCTCTAGTGTGAGATGCCCTGGCTCGTCCCCATGGAGAAGCAGCATTTGAAACCAGCACCTCGGTTGAAGAGGATCACTTCTATGGCAAGATGTTTTAAATAGTCAGTCACTGCAAAAATGGTGACAGGACCCCTGATCTGAGGTAAGCAAAGGGAGGGAGGACACAGTATGAAAAAGGTTAGTAAATAGATTACACGAAACAAACCAAAACTGAACCGAATCACCTATCCCACACAATCCTTTCAGAATCTTCCTTCCACTGTACATTTTCAGTATTCAAAATCCCAAACTTTAACAAAACATAATGTCTCCCAAAATGTTTACTTCCAACCCCTTTCTGACTTCAAGCAACAGTCAATAGACACCAATTCCTTTCCCATGCCCACACTATCACAAGGGTCTGCAATCTGCAGCTCTCCAGATGTTTTGGATTATGCCACCCAAGATCTCTGTCCATAGAAAGTTCTGACTTGATATGAATGGAATTGCATTCCACAACATCTTGAGAGCCATATGTTGGAGGCCCCTGCCCTTGACTACCTTCTCTACCTACACCGTTCATTACTCCCCTAACTCAATTCCACATCAACCAAGCCTAACCACCCTCGCCTTCCTTTGCCAATCCTCACTCTTCTACTGTCACCTCTCCTTCCGTATGAAGCCCTATGCCTATCTACGTCTTCAATCCCATTCCCCACTCCTCTCCTTTAATTTTGCATCATTAACCCTAGCCCAGGCCTCACTCCAACCCAATCACTTCCCTCCTTCCAAAGACACTTCATTATTCTACTACTCGTATCACCCATTCTCTCTCACTGCATTAATACACCTCAACCCATATTTTCCAATCCTTCACGCGCTACACCAAGCCCCTGTCCATTGTTCCACTTGTCCCCTTCCCATTACCTGTTACCTCTTCCAATCATCTACCCCGATCCCAGTTGCTGTTTTCCAGTAACCTTCACCATCTAATTCCCATCTCCCCTTCTGCTCTCCTACTTTAACATCCAATAGCATATAATAAAATCCCCTCACCTGGAATGTCCTATTTCAAAACCTGTGCAAGCCTTCCCCATAATTCAAACACAATTTAAACTCTACTCAAAACCATTTAATACTTATCAGGCTACTTCCAATTCACCTACCCCAACCACCCTATTCTAATCTAAACATAATAGTCTCCTCCTGTTTTCTCTGTCCATTTTAGATATTATTCCAATCCTCACTCTCGACCCTCTCCTTTACTCTCCAAATAACCCCAACCCGTAAACACAATCCTTCACCCTCCCCTACTTTGAGCTCCATTCCTTTCTGTACCCATTGTCAATGTCCTTCTCCTATTTGCGTTCTGCCATCCTCCTTGCACATTCCTCTTCTACTTTAAAGCCCTTCTACCTTCACTCAGCTTCTAAAAAAAGAACTCCAACACAAAATACCCTCCCCTTACTCCATACTGTCACCTACTCCAACACAAAATACCCTCCCCTTACTCCATACTGTCACCTACTCCAGTGACCCTTTGTGTCATTCTAACACCCGCCTCTCGTATTCTAATAGCCCTCTTGACACAATCCTACTTCAATCCTAATGCCTCTGCTCCAATTGCCAATCACCAGTATTCACCACAACACCTGCTCTATGCCTCCCTCAACCCTGAAAACCAATTCTATTTCCCATAATTTACCTTACGCTTAGAACCCCTCATTTGCACCCACATTTACCTAAACCCCTTCACCACCATGCATGCTTTAACGTTTCCCACACCTTTCTATAATCCTCGCTTCCCAAAATATTACTCTACTTTAAACCCTTATTCATGTTCTCTCCTACTGCAAACTTCCCATCTGTTTCTCTAATCCTCATCTCAGCCTTGCTTCAACCATCACCCCCATTTCAATCTCTGCTCACCAATAGTCAAATACCACCATCTTTCTCTTGCTTGTTTATCTCATTCTCTACTTTTCATGGTCACAAACCCTCTCATCTCCTACAAAACATCTACCTGCTTCCACTTCCTGAACTGTGAGGAATTGCAGGTATTGGCCCCATCTCCCCTAGGGGAAAACCCCCTTTGAGGCTAGGGAGGTGAGCCTGATCTGCAAAACCCTCCCTTGGGGCGAGGCAAGTTGGACATCACTGGGAGCGACTCCCCCTTTGGGGACAAGTACTTCCATTAAAGTCAGGAACTCTGTAGACAAACCAAAATAATTGCCTATATAGAACTATCTGGTAAATTGAGGAATATGACACCACTATCTTTGGTTGAAAGTAATGCAAGAATATGCATGCCCAAGTGCACAGGAAAAAGGAAGATATCCCTTTAATACAGGATGTATATGTAACTGCACTGAGGAGGAAGAGAGGAGGAAAACCGCATGCACAGGGGAAGCCCCCTGACATCATTATGCCACCGAGAGGCGGAGCAAAGTTCTGTTGCAGAGCCTGTGACAGGTGGGGAGCGAGAGAAAGTGAGTATGAGACGCTGGAAGGCCATAGTGTGCCAATGTGAGAAGAGTGTCGGCGGGACTGAGAGAGCAATCAGCAACCCTGCGGTGGCGGGACCACTAGCTGGAAGTGGTGGGCAGGACCCCCAAGGAACAACGCAGAGGCCACCCGAATTTGACCATGTGTTGCTTCTGAGCTGCCGTGCCATAGCAGAGCAGGAGTTTGTCGCGGACCCAATAAAGTGAAGCAGAGAAGGCAAGAGAGTGAGAGAATCATCCTGAGCGAGTGCCAAGCCCAACCACCGACCCCCATCAAGAGAAAGGTATCTGGGGAACCGGGAGAAGTGGGAGGCTTGCAAGATATCATTATAAATTACTGATTCACCCCAGTAAAGAGAATGGGATATTGGGACTAAAACTGTGCTGTACGCAAATAACCAAGATCCCAGAGGGAAAAGAGACTTATTGTATGAAGTTAAAACTTTGTCCTAGTACTCAAGACTGATTTGTAAATAAAGTCAGAACCGAACTGAACAGCCTGGAAGAGAGGGACTGAAGAAAGTAGGAATGAAGTTGTGTTGGGAACTAATTGCAAAGAACCCAGATGGGGGAGAGAAATATTATTTGACAATGAAGCCTCATCCCAGTACACACGACAGGGTCATAAATAACATCCAGTCAGAATAGAAGTAAATAGCCTGGAAGAGAGGAGCTGAGTCCATATGTCTAGGATTCAAGCAGTAATGGAAGAGACATTATAAGATCGTGAATTGGAGGTGAAGATAGCCTATAAGAAGAGTAAATAATATCCTGTGCAAGTATTACTTGAAGGAAGACCTGGGAGAAGAATATTAGTCAGAAACTGAGTGTCAAGAAAGGTTGCAGTGGAGGACCCTATAATTTGATAAACACAGAAAGCAAGAGAGATACAAGTATCAACAGAGGTCTTGATTGCCTGTTTACGTTTTAATAAAAATAGGTTTATTGTGCTGAACATACAAGGCTTGGAAAAACGAAGTGAGGGAAAGCAGATCTAAACAAGTGCAGGAAATATGTTAGGGGTTAAGAGCCTGTCTCTGTCACGGTAGTCACTCAGGTACATTTCAATAAGTTTTATGTTAGGTTGATTGACTTGGATAGACCCAGTAAAGCAATGTCCCTCGCAGTATTTGAGAGTGCACAGTCACTCAAAATTGTTTCTCAATGAAGTCAATGGGGGTTGTTTTCTTCTGTGGCAGATGTCGGTTGATGTCATCCCCTATGGTTGTGGGTGTTTGTTCAGGCCATTGTCATTGTAGCCCCCTCACCAAAGGCGATTTGGCACCAGAGCTTCTGATCCCTGGGCTGGCAAGTGTTCTTTAGTCTCATTGGTAGTTTTGTCAATCCCACCAGATCTGAATTGTGATTCACAGTTAGCCAAACTTTCATCTGCTAGCTTTCTCTGTGTTATGAAGGGTTTGGCCAGACAGTCTTTGAACCCAGGTGAAGGCATTTAACTGTCTCAGTTGTACAATAGTCCCAAAACCCGAAACGCATAAACAAGAATCCAATGAGCGAATAAAGTGCACGAGAAGCATGAAAAACAAAACAAAAAACAAAATGTTTATTACATGCAACCTCGGTCAGGAACAATTCACAAATCATTCAGCATGACATCATAAATGGCAGTTTATATAGTGAGAAATGGAGTTGATTTTCACACAATGTTACAAGATGCATGTCAATTCACATTTGCTGATTGGACACTCTTGGCTATGATATAGATGAATATATACAACACCCAGCCCTATTGGCCTATTGAGGTAGCAGGGTTATTCCAGCTAATGAGTGCCAGGAGAGTCCTAGTAAGGTAAGTACTTTATTGCCAGTGTCCAAGATAACACCGAGTACAGGATGTATACCACTGGCACCCAGCACCCCCAGCCAGCCCATTCCAACTACCAGGAAGCAGTGCCCCAGGCACGCAGAACATTTCACCCATGCAATGCATTCCACAAGCTCCACCATGCATTCCAACAGCATGCACTCCGACCAGCAGAATACTACACCTCTCTGAAGTGGGAGACTGGGAGAAAAGACTCCACCCAATCTCCTCACGCCCCTGGCCTAGAGGATCGCGACCCAGACACCCGCCACGAGATGAATTTGCCTATCTACCAGACGACCAAATACCCTGGTACAGGAACATACGGATGTGCCCATCAGCCTGCCCACCAGCCTGCCCTGCTCAAGCCGACACCTGCGACATGGATGAACTCGACTAAACCCTTCAACGGTAAATAAACACATCGTTAGAGATGCCATGACGACCTAGCCAACTGTCAGAACACCCGTGCAACCATGCACACTGTACACCCCCACACCAATCCACACAAAGAACATACTCAGTGCTATGATGTAGGTGACGGACACACCCACTGACGCGCACCTTTATTATTTTTCACATAGGTCTTTTCGAAATACAGAAACGCAAGATGCACAAAGCACTCATCTAAATGCTTGCAGACGCTTCTCCTAACCCTTGCATTGTGATGAAAATACATCGAAGACGTGATCCTGCCTATGAAGCAATGTGATACCGCAACTTAAAGTGCAGTGCATTAAACATCCCCACCTATGCACCAGGCCCAAGTAGGCCGCAAGCAAGAGCCTCCACGAACATTGAACGAGCAAGAGTACAATTGCTGACCCTGCAGAACGCGCCCAGCGAGAACTGACAGCCAATGCAACTCGCATGCCACCAGCCGACGCCAAGGTCACACCTGCAAGCTAAGCCAGATACACAGTGGAAAATACAACTTTAAATGAGCAGAATTCTGCCTCAACCACGGTCTCTCCTCACGTGACCAAGCCAAACCTGACAGGGTGCCAGACCCAGGAGGGAGAAGTCGCCTGGGTCCCACGTTTGAGACACAGGCTGCAACAATGCAAGGACCCAATGGACACCTACAGCGATGGGAATGGTCTGCTCTCAGGCACATGAGCAAATCCACGCATTGTCTGCACAAACACATAGTTACATATTGTTGCAAATGACAGGTACACCGCGAGCTGGGAACAACGATGGTCCCAGGCTGGGGGGCTTGTGAGTCGACCAATCAGAACATGGGGCACTCATCACTGACGCCACTAACGTTAACCAATCATTAGGGGTCTTTGTGTAACAATTTTCAAGTATCTAATAGAAGGGACAACCCAAGTATACCACCTGACTGACCCTTAACCACTAACAGCGTTCTCTATACGTATACTATACTAACCCTACCACTCGAGGAACCAATCCAGAGTGGCGATAGGTTTTTTGGTAGCTTTCCCAGGTGACGCAAGTAGCGCGTCATACTGAGGCAAAAGGGGCCTGCGTGCCCCACAAATTTCGAGAGAGTCTGGACGGACGCGTACGATCCTAGACCCATCCCTGCCGTTATCTAATAAACTGCAGTAACACCTTGCTTCTTGTGTGTGTCTCAAACTCATTTTTGGGATACGCGGGAGGAGTTGGGGCCTCCCAGCCCGGAGGTCCGCGGAAGGCCCAGCCGACCCCGGGAGAAACCCCCCGACAAGTTGGAGGCACCGCTGAGATCTGTTTAAGATCTGCCTTTTATTTTATTTTTCCGAGTACTCTCGTTGCGAGGAGGCCTGGCGGCACGGCCCCCTCTGCCGCTGCCCCCTTTTTGAGGACTACAGGACCATCGCGGAACTGCGAGAAGACCGGACAGCGCAATCCGGATATTGGCCCTCGGGAGCCGGTTGAGAAGTATCCCGCCCGCGGTTGGCGAGTGTTCAGACGTGGTCCAGACGAGGGGAGGTGGCGAGCCGCTTGGAGGGGTGCACGCAGTCGAGCGGCCCCGCATCAAGAGAACTTGGTGAGTATGCCACACCCAACAAGCAATGTGAAATTGTGAGGGAGGGGGGAGGAATAGAATATGGGAGGTGGGAGGTGTTACCAAGGTGCGCGGCGAAGATTTGATAATTAGTGTTGACGGTAAAGTGAATGGAAGTTGGACAAGTGCGAGAGCTGTCCGCTACACTACGAAGAAGGGTGGCCGGAGCACGAAAACATCACGTGCGGCCGCTCGTAGACACTGATTGGCCTAGGTCGCGACCACCTGTGAGGGTGTGTGTGTGTGTGTGTGTGTGCGGTTTCCTACGAATTGGCGATTATTGATCAATGAGTAGATGAGGATCCCTATTGATCGAGCAGAGAAACTCGATAGATAGATGACGTTTTCCTGTAGGCGGTAGCTAGCTGGTTGCCTAATACGGAAGATAATTGGCTGGTTAACCCCTCCTGTTGAGGGGCATATCACACGCGAGGCGACGCAGTGTGCGCAGTCTGATTATATTGTTGATTACCTTGTTCCAGGCGTGACAAGAGGACAGCTGTGGGGTTAACGGGGATTGATAGCGAACTTATTCCGAACTTTTGAAACATGAAAAGAACTTACCGGTAGTTTTGGAAGAGGTCGGTGACGTCACCAGTAGGGCTTTCATAGGATACCTCGAGCACAAGGCATTGTTGAAGAGTGGTGGGGGAGAGAATAGTGGTAAGGGAGTGGACACGGAGGTAAACGAGAGAGACGTGACCGCGCACGGATAACGCCGGCCATGACGAATGAGGAAAGAGGAGGAGAGGTAAAATAAAGTGGGACGGCTGTATAAGCACGTAACACAGGGCATGCAGCCGCAGGGGGCTACGTGCGCCTCGGCCGTAGAGGGGCCGTAACGGTTTTAGGTGAAAGAAGAAAAGAGAGAATAGAATATATAATTGCAAATGCTATATTGCAAATGCTATATTTTACTATTTTCTTTTAGCGGACGATCGCAAGTCCCCAAAATTACGGGGCCAGGTAAAACATCTGAAATTGTATAGCGTTCATTATTAGCAAAAAACCGCTACCATATCGAGGGAGGATAACAACACAGTGCTACTATGTCATATGGGACAGGATCGGAAGGGTGGGGGAACACCCTCACTACCCCGCTACAGCATATATGTAAAACACTGTCACCCCATAGGGAGAAACTGATTAAATACAGCATAGAATGGACACAGGGGACGGACAACAAAATGACGACACCTTGGCCGCCTAATGGCAGTTTCGACCCATATGTCCAACACTCACTATTGACCCATCTACATAACACATACAAGGGGAAGAAGTTGACACACCATGTGGAGGTGTTTAACTTATGGAGGATGTTCCAGGGGTCCCGACCAGGACCGAACGGAATGTTCACTGTTGGGGAAACAAAGGAGGAAAAGAAGGTTAAGGAGGAAGAACAGAATAGTGAAAAAGAGAGTGAAAACACACAGAGCACAGGGAAAGAACAAGAGGGAGGAGAAAAGAGTAGCAACGCAGATGAAACAGAAATAAAAAAGGAACAGGGCGACGACATGCCCCTAACGAAAGTAGTGAAAAAGGAGGAAGGGGGCTTATATCCTATAACGGAACTACGAGAAATAGTGAGAGAACAATTAAGGGCGGCTGAGGGGTATTCGAACCCAGCATACAGCCCACCACCATATAAAGCTACAGGTGGCTACACGGGAGGGGAGCTGACAAGTACGGTAGGGTCAACTTATACGAAGATGCCCGCAGGGGAGGGGAAAACTAGCGAAGAACAAATTGCAACAATAGGACACGATGAGTGGGTAGCTGCACAGGTGTTATTAAAATTGCGAGGTTCATTAACAGGAGAAGAGAAGGAGGTAGTAAAGAAGATGAACGAGGACAATGACAGTAAGAGCGAGATGAAAGGGGAAGGGGGGAAAAGAAAGGAGGAAGAGCTGTTAAGAGAAGAAGAAGAGATTTTGGAGGAACGATTAGCGGAGTTAAGGAATGAGCAAAATGCCCTGATCAAACAGCTTGAGAGGGAGGAAAGAGAGAGAAGACGAGAAAGGAAAGAAAGTAAGAATGAGTTGGAAAAAATGAGGGAAAGAACTGAAGAACAAAAGAGGGAAGCTGAAAGGGTGAAGGCAGCAGCAGAAAGGGTATCTCGAGCAGTACAGCACGACAAGAAAAGGGAGGAAGAAGAGAAGGAAAAGGAAATGGAAATATGGAAGAGGAGAATACTATCAGAAACGACAAAGAAATACGAAGAAGGGAGGATGATAGAAAGCATATTAGAACGGGAAAGAGAGAGATGGGAAAGGAGGAGAGAGGAGGAAAGGTTATTGGAAAAGATGAGTAGTGAAGTAATGGAGGAATTAAAAAAGAAAAGAGAGGAAATGGGTAGAGAGATAGTAGAGAAAAAAGAAGGGGAAAGAGAAGATAGGAGAGGGGAGAGTGAAATAAGGAAATATGTACGCAGGAACACAGAAGTATCAACAACATCAGCGCAAAGGGGGGGAATTGGTAAAGAGGAAATGGGAGGAACAGATTTAATAGATTTAAAAACAGTGACGATTAGGGGGAAAAAGACGGATTGGGGGTTGTCACTCCTGGATGACTTTTGCAGTGAGGAAGAAGAAGGAGTGGAGAGAGAAGGAAGAAATAGGGAGAGGGAAAGCTTAGATAAATTGTACATCACCCGGACTAACAGGGAATCACCATGGGCCTGCAGAAGGAAGGAAGAACTGGGGGGAGGTGAGGGGGAAGAGCAAGGAATAGCGGCAAGGCACACACGTGCAGCTACACCCTCATCATCCCGTCCAACATGCTCCACCACCCCGAACTCATCCCGTGCAACATGCCCACCTACACCCGCCCCTCACGAAGACACACCCTACGTTGGCAGGCTTAGAGATCTCCCTGGACGCAGGCAGGAAGAACAAGTACACACGCCCACATCAAATAAAGGAAATGATAAAAGAAAGGAAAGAGATGAAGGGGAAACAGCTATGAGCAGGGGAAATATGGACATAACAGACGATGTAGACGACACGGAGGAAGAGGAAGGGTATACGGACTCAACACTGGGGAACCCGGGGGGTCAGATAGGACACAACCTAATGCCACTTTTGGAGAGAGGAGGGGTTAGGCCACAATACGTCCCTTGGAAGCATGCAGACAAGGAAAATATAAAGTGCAGGCTCCCATCACTAAGTGGAGGTGCGGGGAAATGGATATATGAGATGGAAAAACACACCGCAGGACAGAAACTGGCAGTAGGAGACGTGAAGGGCCTACTAATATCAATATTGGGGGATGCAGCAGATGACATCTGGAAGAGAGCGGGCTTCCCCGGGGTCACAATAACAAACACATCACACGACGGGGCGCCATTCGCAAACTGCAGACATGCATTATGGCAAGCACTGAGGGTACAGTACCCAGACACATCAGACATAGGAGCAATTACATCACGCAAGATGCGTGAGAACGAAGATCCTGTTGATTTTATATCCAGGAAATTCAAGAGAAGTGGCGTATGGAAACTAGAGAGCAATGGGACAAGAAACCAGCAATATTTTATCATATACTAATACAAGGGCTCCCGGAGGCAGTGCAGAAACAATTGAAGAAAGTAGTGGGGATGGAAGCAAAGGCTTGGCCGGAAATACAACTGACGATAGTACATCATTGTAGGACATGGCAAGAAAAGATGAAACAAAAGGAAGAGGATAGGAAAGCGGAAGAGGCTAAATTAGTGCAGAAGAAACTTACTAAGTACACGATGGAAGGTGCACTAATAACTACACCTACAACAATGACACCAAACCCCACGCAAGTAGTGGCCGCACAAGATCCCTCCCAAATACAACCACCACAGATTATAGCACAACAGCTGCCACTACCCCACCATACACGACTAGCATGGGAGGAGGATACTCAACCCCAGGAGTTGGATATTATAATTACAACAGGGGAAGGGGAGGAATGATGAGGGGGAGGGGATACGGCTATAACGCGCAACAACAGGGGGGAGTATTCAGAAGCTTCTACCCCACTGGGCAACCAGTATACCAGGACAATTCAGGAAGTTTCCCATGGCAGACAAGAGAACCACCTGTATGTTGGATCTGTGGATTGTTAGGACACATGTCACGCACATGTAGAATGAGACCCGGCACATCAGCATGGGGAGAACAGGGACAACAAGGGCCTACAAGGGAACAGCAGTGTCACCAACAACAACAGGCACTGCAACAGGGCAGTACGCAGCAACAGTTAGTAACACAACAACAGCCACAGACATATTCACAACCGCAACAACAGGTAGCGATTTCACAACAACACCAAGTGCAACAAGTACAGCTGCCCACTCAAATTCAGGACAGTAAGGTAACCTCCACCAATACACAGCCACAGCAAACACAACTGGGAAGGGTGACTGTCCTGGGACACAACCCTTACACAGGAAGTGGTCAATCATTATACCCACAATAGGACAGCCCACAGACGACCTTGGTGTGTCCCATCCCGTCGGTAACACCTAATAGTGCGGAGGAACCACGCATAGAGGTGACGATAGGTGACAAAAAGTTATCATTCCTTGTTGACACTGGAAGGTAAATTTAAGATGTCAGGTGAGGCCATGAACACCCAAGGATTCTCTGGGGCTAGGGGGTTGGTTCCCTTTACTAATAACATCCCCTTATCAATAGGGGATTATGACATGTCCGTCCCGCTTTTATATTCAGGGGACTCACCAGTAAACATACTTGGGAGAGACATAATGAGCAGGTTGAATATGACAATCTCCTTCACGGAGGACGGCATAATTTGTTCTACCCCTGGAATAAACATGCTCACTGCACGGCAAATTATGCAAGCATACTGTGGGCAGACAGTGACTAGGGCTGAGCCAGTAGATGGCAAACTGTTCCAGTACGGAACAGACATGGCATTTGCATGGATGCCAGGAATAGAAGGGAAGATCTGGAGGAGGCCAGCAGCCTATCTGTTCAGACCTGAAACACCAGCCAATGAACCAGAAGGAAAGGTGATTTCAGTGAGCATCGAGAGCATTATAGCGGCTGCTGATTACATCGCAGTACATGCCCAAGACCGGGAAGGAACAGCATGGAGGGCAGTGATAGCGCTGGCTGAGGGATGCAGGCTCACCCAGGTGTCAGATGAGGAGCTCTTTTCAGAAGACAAGGAAGAGGGTGAAATGGTATTTATGATGAGTGTAGACATATGGCTAAGAGTGACATACAAGCAAGTGGCACAGAAAATTGCAATGGCACTTGAAGCACCTGCATCTACCCCAGTTCCCTTTTTCGAGGAAGATATGGCAAAAGTTCCAATATCACTGTGGACCACTAGTCCCTATGACGTGGGTTGCAGAAAGAGTATCGGGGGAGTAAGAATAAAACTAAGAAAGAGTGCAATACTCCCTAGAGTGAAGCAATACCCGCTATCAAAAGAGGCAGATGAGGGCATATATGAAACAATAACGGCCCTTATAAATAATGGCATACTGGTACCATCAGAATCACCATGTAACACGGCCGTGTATCCAGTGCACAAAGCTAAAGGGGGGTCTTGGTGTTTCATCCAGGACCTCAGGCCCTTGAACAACATTGTAGAAGCAGAATACCCCATAGCAGCAAACCCGGCCACCATATTATGTGGAATTCCAGCAGAGGCATCACGATTTACAGTGATTGACCTCAAAAATGCCTTTTTCTCAATACCCCTGCATCCAGATTCACAAGACCTGACAAGCTTCACGTACAGAAACACAAAATGGAAACACACCAGATTACCACAAGGGTACTGTGAGTCACCCTCAATTTTCAACAGAGTAATACAGATGGACTTAGGAAACATTGAATTGGAAAGTACGGTGCTGCAGTATGTTGACGACATAATAATTTGCACCACAAGCGAAGAAAGGTGCAGGAAGGACTCATTGAAAATGCTGACAATATTGGCTGAAAAAGGTTACAAGGTAGAGAAAGAAAAGTTACAGTACTGTCAGGAACAGGTATTATACATTGGTCAACGAATATCCCAACACGGAAGAAAGATTGCACCACAAAGAGCACAGGCTATATCAAACACGCCATTGCCACAAACAGTGAGGGAGCTGCAGCAGTTCCTGGGATTGTGCAACTACTGCAGAGCATGGGTTTTTGATTACAGCTCATACATAGGACCCCTACTCGAAGCATTGAGAGAAGCAAACAAAGGGGAGAAAAAATTGGGGTGGACAATGGAAATGAAGGAAGCATTTGACGAATTGAAACACGCAATATCAACTGCTCCGGTACTGGCCACCCCAGATTATGAATGAGAGTTCTTTATTTTTTCACATTGCGACTCAGCAGTAATGAAAGCAGTGTTGGCTCAAAAAACAAGCATGGGATACAAGCCAATAGCATTTTACAGTGGTCACTTGGACCCTGTTATGTTAGGTCACTTCCCTTGTGAACAAGGCCTTGCCGCAGCTGCCTTTGCGGTAGAGAAATCATCATCTATTACAATGGGGTGCCCGACCACACTATTTGTGGAGCATGCTCTATTTGCAATATTGAACAAGCCTAAGTCCACACTAACCACGCAGAGAGCGTCAGGTTATGAGATTATATTATCTAGACCAGAACTATCTATTGTTAGATGCAGTACAGTTAATCCTGCAAGGTTTATAGCGGAAGCTATTGAGGAAGGTGACTATGCTCATGATTGTACCCAGACTACTGAAATGTACTCATGTACTAGAAAAGTCGAGGAGGATGCGCTAAATGGAGGAGAGCTCTTGTTCATTGATGGGTCATCGACAATAGAACAGAGTGATGGGATAAGGAGAACTGGGGCAGCAGTTTTAAAAATGACATAGGAATTGGAGTGTGTAGCGGTGAAATGTGTACAGTTACCACAGCATTATTCTGCTCAAGCAGCAGAATTGGTTGCACTGATCTTGGCGTTGCAGGAGAGCTTTGACAAAAGAGTTACTATATATTCTGATAGCGCATATGTCGCGTCAACTGTCCACTCGGGATTGACAAAATGGCGGAGAAGGGGGTTTAGGAGAGCAGACGGCACCCCAGTGCAACATGCTCTCCTGTTAGCTGAATTCATTGAAGTAATAAATAATCCCCAGGAACTAGCTTTGGTTAAATGTCCCACACACACTAATGGAGTAGATCATATCTCAAAAGGGAATGAAGCAGCAGACGCACATGCCAAGTATGCTGCGTATTTTGGTGAAATGTGGAACCCCCCAGAGTCAGAGAGAGGGAGAGGGAGGGGGATAGCTAAAGAGATGTTGATGAAAGAAGGGTACACCCATCTCCCAAACACACAGATAATGGAATTACAAGCGGCCGCACCAATGGCAGAAAAGGAGATATGGGTAAAAAGAGGATGTACAATGTCACCAACTGACGCACTATGGCGTCAGGGTAACACTGGAAAAATGGTTATGCCGTTGGCACTATTGAACACCGCCCTGAGCCAGCTCCATCACCCAGCTCATACAGGGAAGGAAGTTATTGCAGCACGAATTAGGGAAGATTGGTTCTGCCCCGAGTTAAATTCTCATGTAACAAATTTTATCAGTAATTGCCTTACATGTCAACAGTTTACGGCCGGTCACACGCTGAAAGTGATAAAAGGTACTATACCCTGGCCAGAGGGACCCTTCCTGCACATTCATATTGATTACGTTGATATGATTAATGTATGTCAAGGAAATAGGTATATGATTGTAGTGGTATGCCCATTCTCCAGGTGGATTGAGGCAGGACCCTGCTCACATGCGGATGCTTTCAGAGCAGCTAAATTTCTAGTGAGGGAGGTTTTCCCCAGGTGGGGAGTGTGCGAAGTACTGCGGTCAGATAACGGCCCGCATTTCGCTAATGAAATGTTTCAGCACATCACGTCCTTACTGAACATCAAGCATAAATTTGCGTGTGCATATCACCCGCAGGCCAACGGTATATGTGAATGCCTGAATGGCCTATTGAAGGAGGCAATTGCAAAAATACAGCAAACAACAAAGAAGAGTTGGCTGTATTGTCTTCCGCTAGCTCTATTTGAGCTAAGGAATAGACCAGGGTCTGAGCACCACCTCACTCCTCACGAGGTGGTGACCGGACGTCAAATGCGCCTTCCTCTAACGCCAACATCAAGAGCATTCACAGATTATGAAAACACTGCAACTGTTCTTGGTGATGAAATGTACCAATATGTGTCTTCTTTGATTACTAGTGTAGCGTTTGTGTCTCAACAGCTCGAGTGCACGCGGGGCGGGTCTAAGAGTTACCAACAAGAAGACGCCAACAAAGAATTGGAAAAGGAAAAACTGTGCAAAATTGCTAAAGGTGACCACGTGCTACTCCGCAACTTCAATAGAAGGTGGAATAGCCCATGCTTCACTGGTCCCCACTTGGTAGAGGAGGTATCTACGAGAGCGGTGAAGTTGCAGGATAAGCGTGCTTGGAATCACCTACACGACGTGAAGATCTGCAAACACCAGACCCGCCCTAGCGTTACCGACAGGGCCATTGGAAGAACAGCGACAGCATCACCTACGGAGAAGGAGACGTCTACCACAGCTGACGACCTTAGTGTCACTATACCTTATCACCCCCCAGAGTCCCCAGAGAAAAGTACTGAAATAGACACTGGTCACTTGCACACCGCCCATCCCATGGTCACAAGATCGAAGAGTAAACAGACTTCCGCCAGTTGAGCCCCAAACCCTCTGCCCATGATCGCCCTGCCCACTACAGCCACCACCCAATTGAAGGACATTGTTTTGCACATACAGATGTAAACACTTGTATGTTTTCTTTTTTCTTTCTCGCACATGCAGGTACCGTGGGTAATTGTATTGTTAAGAAAGTAGGTAACTAACAGCGTACATTGCCCAGGAGTAGATGTTACCCACAGACGATAACTACCCTGAAGCCCTATCACACCAATTTGTATATCACATAAAAAGGCCAAAGTACCTAAAAAGAAGGAGGGTACAAGTTTGCTACACCGCATTTATCTTGGCCATAGAACAATCAATGCCCCATCTTCACCAGCACTTACCTGCTCTAAGAGATAGATCCCTTAGATTGGTGTGGGAGCAGCTCTTCACCTGGGCACTGAACGACTACCTGATAGGGAGGGCTTGATAACGACAACTAACCATAATAACAAGTGTATTGAGAATTTTCAAGTGGGCAACTTTAACGTCGCAAGAATAAGCTGACGGACTGCAGCAAGGTAAGAGCAAATGCCGGTGAGACTAGCTTTTGTAATAAAAATGATAGGGGTTTTGGTCATCACTGTTTTTTTGGCTGCCTCTGTATGGCAGAAAAGTTATGCTATCAATATTATGGCTGCACCCAAACCTAACGTACCCCCACCCACGGCTGCAACAGGTGTTACGTCAGGTGGTACTAGCAACCCTCCACATAAGGGAAGTAGAGTTAAACGCAGCACATACTCAGATAATAAAGGTATTGATAATTACATAACAGATTCAGCACACGTCTCGAACAACATGTGCTACCAGCACATGACCCAAATAGGTAAGCAGACAACAGAAGACAGCTGCTATGTCTGCTCATTGATCCCATACGCTATGAGCGCTTCTCGAACATTCGTTGCCACAGAAATAGAAGAGAAGACGGCACGATGTATAATCTACCTGGCACTATTCCAAATGAGAGGGCGATTTCATTGAACAGTGGTGAGACTAGTGTGGAAAACGCGAGACACATATCCATACGAAAACAACTTCCTCAAGTCATATTTGAGTTACCACAAGAGCAGTTTGCATGCTGAAGCATTCAGATACATGACAAGTGGTCCTGAAAAGGGAGAAACGAAGAAAGTAACACTACAATACCTACCATGTGACTGGTATGCCACTGAAGTTCCTGGTACACAAGGCTGTTGGGAAAGACCACTGGTAACAATAACCAGGAAGGTATACATGAACAATAAATGGGACATAGGAGTGGTTGGTAGCAACATGGTGACAAGAGAAGATATTACCACCATAGATGAACACAATAACAGATGTTGGACGATATGGGCCAAGTACGTACCCATGCTGACATGGATGGAGCAGGATGAAGACCCAATGAGCATACCGCCACTGACTGCACCTAAGCTATGCTACCAACACAGAGGAGATGTGGACGTGGGATACAACACCAACTGTGCAAGCGTGTTAGAGTTACCAGAGGGGGGAGCAGGAACAGCAGTGTTAATGGACCACTACTGGGCCTGCGGAAATAAGTCATATCACACCCTGCCCCCGCTGTGGAACGGTATATGCACAATGGTACACATTAATGTACCATCACTAGTGGTGCCCCAAAAACATGTGAACATGGCGAACTTCCCCAAAATGGATGAAGGAAACAAGAAGAAGAAGAGATCGGTATCTCAGAGGGGGTCAGACAACGATAACAACAACAATAATGTCCTGAACAGGAAAAAGAGACAAGGAGAACCTCTGACAGGAAATTACCTATGGGGAAGGTCGGAAACAGCACTCACTTCAATCCCACCAGAACACAGACTATTCAGCAGAGCAGCAATGTTTTTCTCGTCAATAATACACCCTGGACTGCAAGCTTATGCAAACACTAAATGGCTAGAGATAACCCGATGGGAGCTGATGATGACAATTAATTCAACAGTAAACGGATTCAACGCAATAAAAGAGGAACTACGAGCGGTGAGGATGGTAGCACTACAGAACAGATATGTATTGGATATCCTTACAGCGATGGAGGCAGGAGTTTGCGCAAAGATAGGACAATCATGCTGCACATTTATTCCTGCTAACAATGCCGACAATGGTACACTCACCGAAGCAGTATCACAACTGGCCCAGATGCACTCCAAAATGATGGAAGAAAATAAAGGAGTGAAGAAGGATGACAGCTGGTTTTCATTGTTATGGTCATGGATGCCATCATGGCTGGCGGACGGGCTGAAGAATATAGTTGGATGTATAATACTGGCTGGGGCTGCATTGATTATAATAAGGTTCTGGAAAGCCAGGAAAGCACGCACTACAGACGAAATGATCGAAATGGTTGGTATGCACCCCTTGATGCCAACTGATGATGACCAGCACACAGACACAATAATAAAGGAAAGAGAAAAACTGCGCAAACAGATCATCACCAACCATCTGGACCCGCCAACCGTGAAGCTCGAAAACCCAAGAAACCCGAGGAGCTACATCGGGAAATGGGTATACTGCACACCGGGAGGAAGTTGTGTGTATATGTGTTGGTCATTTGAGGACCATGTCAACCACTATGGACACCTGGGAGGAGTAACTAAAATATGGAGAGTAAGAGGAGATAAGGAGAAGGATATGTTTGTGGTCGACAAGTCGACCAGAGGGGGGACTGAAGTGGGAGACTGGGAGAAAAGACTCCCCCCAATCTCCTTGCGCCCCTGGCCTAGAGGATCGCGACCCAGACACCCGCCACAAGATGAATTTGCCTATCTACCAGACGACCAAATACCCTGGTACAGGAACATACGGATGTGCCCATCAGCCTGCCCACCAGCCTGCCCTGCTCAAGCCGACACCTGCGGCATGGATGAACTCGACTAAACCCTTCAACGGTAAATAAACACATCGTTAGAGATGCCATGACGACCTAGCCAACTGTCAGAACACCCGTGCAACCATGCACACTGTACACCCCCACACCAATCCACACGAAGAACATACTCAGTGCTATGACGTAGGTGATGGACACACCCACTGACGCGCACCTTTATTATTTTTCACATAGGTTTTTTCGAAATACAGAAACGCAAGATGCACAAAGCACTCATCTAAATGCTTGCAGACGCTTCTCCTAACCCTTGCATTGTGATGAAAATACAACGAAGACGTGATCCTGCCTATGAAGCAATGTGATACCGCAACTTAAAGTGCCGTGCATTAAACATCCCCACCTATGCACCAGGCCCAAGTAGGCCGCAAGCAAGAGCCTCCACGAACATTGAACGAGCAAGAGTACAATTGCTGACCCTGCAGAACGTGCCCAGCGAGAACTGACAGCCAAGGGAGCGATGTTGCAACTCGCATGCCACCAGCCGACGCCAAGGTCACACCTGCAAGCTAAGCCAGATACACAGTGGAAAATACAACTTTAAATGAGCAGAATTCTGCCTCAACCACGGTCTCTCCTCACGTGACCAAGCCAAACCTGACAGGGTGCCAGACCCAGGAGGGAGAAGTCGCCTGGGTCCCACATTTGAGACACAGACTGCAACAATGAAATGACCCAATGGACACCTACAGCGATGAGAATGGTCTGCTCTCAGGCACATGAGCAAATCCACGCATTGTCTGCACAAACACATAGTTACATATTGTTGCAAATGACAGGTACACCGCGAGCTGGGAACAACGATGGTTCCAGGCTGGGGGGCTCGCAAGTCGACCAATCAGAACATGGGGCACTCATCACTGACACCACTAACGTTAACCAATCATTAGGGGTCTTTGTGTAACAATTTTCAAGTATCTAATAGAAGGGACAACCCAAGTATACCACCTGACTGACCCTTAACCACTAACAGCGTTCTCTATACGTATGCTATACTAACCCTACCACTCAAGGAACCAATCCAGAGTGGCGATAGGTTTTTTGCTAACTTTCCCAGGTGACGCAAGTAGCGCGTCATACTGAGGCAAAAGGGGCCTGCGAGCCCCACGAATTTCGAGAGAGTCTGGACGGACGCGTACGATCCTAGACCCATCCCTGCCGTTATCTAATAAACAGCAGTAACACCTTGCTTCTTGTGTGTGTCTCATACTCATTTTTGGGATACGCGGGAGGAGTTGGGGCCTCCCAGCCCGGAGGTCTGCGGAAGGCCCAGCCGACCCCAGGAGAAACCCCCCGACATCTCTCTCTGTATATCACCAAAAATGATGAATGCACTGCTCAAATGTGCAACCAACTCGCAGAACCATCCATGGCCACTGAATGGAACAGGAGACACCATCCCTAACACAAGATATCCTAGCAGCCCATACAGTTCTACGGCACAAACACTCAATGTGCAGACCACCATGAACTGAAAACTCAAGCTCAAACCTCCAGCACAAGTAAACCAACATAGAGCAGGAAAAACAGAATGGCGCCCAACGAAATAACCAAAGGACAATCCATAACTACTGCTGCTATCTGACCAGATTAAAAGCCTGCAAGGAAACAGACACCTTTTGCCCCAGGCTGTCCCCCAAGGCCTCAGACCTGCCTCCTCCTTGAGCAAAACAGCCTAACACACCTGACCACCAAGGAACCTAAACAGCTTCCGCTTTAGACTGCCACACTCGAAGCCCAGGCCTGCCATTCCTGAGCACAACCCAAAATGATCTCCTGTGAGCAAGACTACACAAAACATCCCCAAATCACCAGGACACCACCACTATTCTAAAGATACCAGGAGAACATACTCCAAACCAACAACTTCCGCACAGCATGAACAAGACCCACTAACCAGGAAAGTCACACAAAAATAACCCACCAAACTGCCAATGAAACAAAACGCCACACAGGCAAAACTCCAACCTGTGCAAAACATGGGCAACAGAGGACTGCCTGCCACAGATGACAACATCACAATTTAAAAGTCAAAGACTCCTAAGAAACTGACTTAATTACTGAAAATACTTTAGCAACTGGATTTGCAACAAAACGGATGGAACCCAGTCTAATTACAGAAAACACAGTAAAAACTCCCTGCAAGACCACTGTACCCTAAAGTGACTCACATCCATAATACCACTGCACCATAATCCCAGACAGGTGTCCTTGCAGAGTACCACTGCACCTTGAAATGACCCAAAAGATGGGAAACTCCTTACATAATACCACTCCACCTGGAAATGAACCCCATGCAGAATACCACTGCAACTTGACTGCATCAAAAGGTAAACTACCTGCAGAATGCCACTGCACCTAATAAACTCCTCACAGAATACCATCACACTTAGACTGCACCAAAAGGTAAAACTCCCTGCAGAATACCAGAACACCTAGATTGCACCAAAAGTTAAAACTTCCTTCAGACTGCCACTGCACCTAAAAGATGAAAAATCCTTGCAGAATACACTGTACCTAAAAGACAAAAAACCCTTGCAGAATACCACTGCCCCTGGACTGCAACAAAAGGTAAAACTCTCTGCAGACTGCCACTACACTTAAAAGAGGAAAACTCCTTCCAGAACACACTGCACCTAGAAGACAAAAACTCCTTGCAAAATGCCAATGTGCCCGCAGAATACAACTGCAGTCATTGAAAACAACAGCACCTTTAAATGACCCACTGCCGCACCTTAAACCCCGAAGCCAGTTGAACATCTCTGCAGCACTGCCATAAGCATCTTGCATGACCACACCACACCACCAAACAATATCCCATGCAGAATAACTACAGCCATGCATCAAACATCACCACAACATGACACTACAACTAGAAAACGAGGAACCACTGAATAAATTACAAACATTCCCCCAAATCCAACCCCAACCCCAACCCTCATGTCCACAATAAGCAGGGAAGATGTCCCACCAAATCCCCAGCCCAGATGTCTTGAAATGGAATATAATGGAAAAACATCTGAAAGGAAACATAAAAAGAGCCACAGATGTTGCTACATGTTCCAAAAGCTTCAGAAAAACAAAATCTCCAAAATCTCCACTGGGCGTGCAGGTGAAATGCAGGAATGCCCAAACAGAAAACGTAAAACAACGGGGAAAAAACAAATGTAAAGAACATTGACAGACCCCAGAGTAAGATGTGGCCACAACATTAACATTGACACTCAGACACAAATCACACACCGACACACCATTAAACAGTCCTCAAAACCTAACATAATCCCCCTCCACCCCCACCGGATACAAAACTACCCAACACTAAGTGAGACCACAACATGGCACAGAAACAAAACATTGAAACACCAGTATCTGGACACCTACCCTAAAGAGTCTGCAATTCAGTTCCAAATGCTCCTTGGGCTTTCTTGCCTGGGCCCCTTGCTGTCCTTCTCCTTCACCTCCAGACAGTAACACAACCCGCAACCAATCCAAAAAAAACCTGTCAGACCGGAGACATTGTTAGCCATGCCAGGCACACTGCATCACAGTGTCCCGATGCACATTTTGATGTTCCATTCCGTACACATTGATACAGCCAATGGCTCCATGGCACCACAGGGTGAGTTGTGATTGGCCCTGCAGCAGCATGCTCTCCCATATGTTCCTGCAAGCATGATGTCATCACATCTGGCAGTGCACCTGAGGTGGAAAGAGCTCTGGTCTTGCACTATGGCCAACAGCCGCCCTCGCTCACCCCAACAGACAAGTCCTGGCCACCGCAACGCAGTCCTTGCATTGCCTGTCACTGGCCTTGTTAGCCGGTCTTGCTCTGTTGGGGATGACTCCGTTAGGACACGAGCTTCGCCGTGGCTGCCACCTTCCTTGTCCCTCAGCCGGCTCCTTACTTGCAGGCACATCCACGAAGGTGACATCCTCCAGGCACCGCAGAGAACGGCTGAAGTGTATGTCCTCCTCCAGGATGTTGGCACCCTCCTATGGTCCAAACCGTTCAGACACAGGCCGAGTTCCACCACCGGCCTGCAATATTATGGGGTAGAAAACGTTTGCCAGCCAGTTCCAATACCTGCCCATTTGTACTGTCCAGCCTGCAAGTCTACAGGGACCAGCCTCTCCTGGGAGGACCCCACTATCCCTGCTAGCTACCATGGGGTGAGTATGGATCTTGCTTGGGGAACACAGCCGCCTGCTCTCTCCGGACAAGACCTCCTCATCACCAAAATGAAATAGCAGGGTTCTTCCAGCTAATGAGTGCCAAGAGAGTCCAAGTAAAGTAAGTACTTTATTGGCAATGTCCAAGATAAAATCAAGCGCAGGACAAATACCACTGGCATCCAGCACCCCCAGCTAGCTCAGTCCAACTGCCAGTAAGCAGAACTCTAGGCATGCAGAACATACACCCATGCAATGCATTCCAAAAGGTTCCCCATGCATTCCAACAGCATACACTCTGACCAGCAGAATACTATACCTATGCTGTCCCTCATGACCAAGCTAATGACTTCCTCTTGACGATGATCTAATGATGGTGTCATCTAGTTTCTCACAGTTTAAATTGGACAGTAAAGTGGTAAAAGAGTTGCAACATATAACTTGGCTGATTGTCTTGTCTCGAGTGTTCATGGGTGTGTTGCTTCCACCACAATTGACCAATCTTTTTGTGAGGTGTGAGCAGTCAGGCAACAACAAATAATACTTCACATCCTTTCTCATGGGACCCAAAGGTTGGCACCAATTTACCATTCGCACCCTTGAGACTGTTCAATTGACAGTTAATATTGTGATTTCTTGTTGGAAACATCTCGCCCTTCTCAACCCCTCTCCTTCCTTTCTCATGATGTGTCTGCATGACCTGATGGGATGTGCATCTGGCCTTTTGCGTCAGGACCATTGGTACATCTTAATTGTGTATCGATGTGTGGGTGGGTATGAGTGGTCCTACTACTTATGAACACATGAAATGTAATGGGTGTCAGATCGTTTTATGATTTCCTTACTATATTTCCTATATTATTTAATGAACTCTTTGCTTCTATAATCATGAATACATATCTCTTCATTTACTTGGTTGGAATGTTCATGTTGCTCAGTTTTTGTGATCTCACTCCTAGGTGGATGTCTTCCTATAGTGGGCAGTGTGTGTCTGTCCACTGATTAACTTTGTCTTGTGCTCCCTTCTGCTCATTACCTCATTCTCACCGGAATGTGGCCTTCATCTTGTTAGTTTCTGAAGCCATGAGTAAGCACAATTGGGCTTCATTACAAGTATTCCAGTCTGGAAATACTGTGCCGAAAATGACGTTTAATGGCATGTTTCCACAATGGCATACTACAGGTTTGGTGGTGGGGTGACCGGATTTACCTGCAGCTCCAAGCTGTCAGTAATTCTGGCACCCCACCACCAGAAAACGCTGATATTACTGGCACCAGTATTTCCAGCAAATCCCCCATGGGGTCCTATGGGGACTCCATGGAATGGGGAATACCAGCACTTATAGCCAATTGTAATCTGACTGTAATTCTGGTCGATCAAGTGGCAGTTTCAGTATTATTATCTGGTGGTATCCCGCCAGGTTTCCCGGTGGGATACAACCAGCTCATTGTTTGTTACAAAGGAAGAACAAAACAGCGATCTTACTAGGCCCAGTGACATTGGGAACGTGCAAGTGCATGGGAGGGGGGGGGGGTAAAGTGCATGGAAGTGGGGAGAAGTGAAAAGTGCGAAGCAGAGGAAAAACAGATAAATTAAAATAAATAAATAATAAAGGCAACAAACAGTGGTAATGCAGCCACCAATTTGCAAGTGCTAGGTTTAAGGCAGCAGACAGGGTAGGTCTGATAAGTGCAGGAAGAAAAAGGGTGGGGCTGTATGGGTACAGATACAGACCCCAGTGGAAGGGGTGGCCCGAAGGCAGTGCGGGACGGTGGCAGGGTGATCTGGTACCTGGGCCCGAAGGATAGAGGGTGGCCAGGTGCACTGTGCCAAGAGAGAACAGATCAGCAGGGGAGAGGGGGAACAAAGGCAGAAGAAAAGAGGAAGGTCTTGAGGTGCTTCCGGAACCAGAGATGGTTCTCCTCAAGTTTTAGAGTGGCAGGGAGGCTGTTCCAGAGGGAGGCCCCAGCCGAAGACAGAGATCTACCCCCAGCTTGTTTCTTTAAAAAACGACTGACCCTGAGGGAGTTGGAGGTAGAGGAGCGAAGAGCTCGAGAAGGGAGGTATTTGTGGAGGGATAGCTGAAGGTATTTTGGACCCAGGCCCAGAAAGCCTCGTGGACAATGCAGAGGGTTTTGAATTTAATCCTTGCATCCACTGGGAGCCAGTGGAGAGATTTCAGAGCTGGAGAGATACAATCCCAGGGCTTAGGGCCAAGGACAAGTCTCGCAGTCCTGTTCTGAATTAGTTGCAGAGGGCGGAGAGTAGAGGCAGGTAGATTTAGAAAGCGGCTGTTACAATAGTCCAAGCTAGAGAGAACCAGAGCTTGGGATACCATGAGCTTCTGGGGGAAGGAGAGGAAATGCAGAGTACCTTTTCACATGTTCCATGCCTGGGAATTTGCTGCACCTCCTTCTCCTAGCCAATCCCTGTGCAGCTTTTACCTCTTCCCTCATGGGGTCTGCTCAAAGTTGCAACGTCTAATTGAAGTACTGCTTCCCATTCAAAGCCTCGGAATGAGCTATGCCTCTCTGTCCTGACCAATCTTAGCGTGACTTTACACCCTGTCCGAGGTCACTGACCTTGTGTGTGTGTCTCTCTGAGATGAACCAAATTGGGTGTATTTTACTGTGTTGAATAATCTATGTGTTTCTGAGGCCTACAAATACTTGATGGCTTATGAAGCTTCCTTTTGAACATAGAAGTTAAGGAAGTCCCTATAAAATGAGACAGAAACCACACAGAAGGCCAGACATCTAGCCTACATATACATACACACAGGCATTAGGCGAAGCAGACAAAAGGATAGATACATTTCTGAGAGCCGCCCATGAAGAAATTTAGACAATGTCCAGCAGACACCCACACACGCACTTAGAACATAGCCACATAGAACAAAGGTAGAGACAAATAATGTGCAATAGAGCATTAGCTAAGGCCTAATGCTCCATTGCACATTATTTGTCTCTACCATTGTTCTACCATGACTATGTGTAAGTTGCACTCACCCGACAACAACACAGTAATGTCGTCCCTCACGCTCAACCAGAGAAATGTTAGACTTAGAGATAGGACAAATATTCTCTCGCTGCAACAAAAACCATAGGCTAGCCTCTCACCTTGCAGACAACTTAAAACTGACCAGAATCACCGCCACCAACCACGTTGATGAAATCACAAACATCCATAGGATCCAAACTAAAAGAAATAATATGCTTAGACATAGACCTAAACGTGCTTTAAGCAGAACTAAAGCAAAACCTACTAATGACAAAAATGACAATATACCTGCACAAATTAAAGGTGCCTTAATTAATGCCAGATCCAACCCAGCACACGCCCTGGACATATCTGACCTTATCACCACCAATGACCTTGACTTTATTGCCATAACGTAAACCTGGCTGCACCCTGCAGCAGGCCCATCCCTATCCCTTGCCTTGCCGGACGGCTACGCAATTATTAGAAAGGACAGAACTAGCACAAGAGGAGGAGGCACCGCCTTTATCTCTAAATCTAATCTTAATATCAGAGAAATTCCTAATATTCCCTTCACATCGTGAGAACTCTTGTCCATGAAAATCACAATCTCTGCCATGGCCTCAATAAATATGCACCTTACCTATAGGCCTCCAGCTCCCATCTCCTCCTTCGATGAGGATATTGCTGCCTTACTAACCAGGGATACAAAACCCACCTCTAAAATGATCATCCTTGGAGACTTCAACTTAGGTCTCCATGACAGCTCCCACACCCAAGCCACCACCTTATCCAATACCATTGAAACATAAGGTTTCACACTACGATCCGCTGGCCCAATCCATGCCAAAGGTTGCATGCTCGACTGGATCGCCGACCACAACTGAACCACCCACATCTCCAATAATGACCCTTGCCTGTGGTCACACCACAACACTGTACTATTTACAATCAACACCAACACACCCACTAGTACACTGACTCCAATGGCACCTGCCACCCAAGCACGTAACATGTTCAACATCACACCTGACAACATTCTCCCTCTAATCTCACGACTCACCTCACACGCTGAAAACTTAGCTGACCCTGCCCCTGCCTCTCTGGTATCCACCTATAATCAAGTTATGGAATCAACTTGTGATGCGGTGGCCCCATGGGTAACTGCAAAGCTAAACCTAAAGCACATCTTAACCAGTGATTCATCCCTGAACTCAAAGAATTACGTAGAAAAAAAAGAAATGCAGAAAATAACTGGAGACGTCCCAACACAGTGTTACAACCTTGGTTCCTTTCCAGCATAGGCCTGACTTGCTCTGCCTTCCACTTCTTATTTCGACCCTAACTTTAGACACTCTTGGCTGGACAAATACTGGGTTGCTTCTCTAGACATTACTGTCCACCACTTTCTTTTTACCTCCTCCTCCTGGTGGTGCTCTCCCTCGTCCCGTCTTCCAACTAGTCTTTCCCGACTTCCTTCTCCTGGTCCAGCCCTTCTGCAACTTCCCCCTTTCCATGGTCTTTAATTCCTCATTCTTGCTGATGATTTCCTCATTGTTGCCCTCCTCCCAGTTTCTACTTCTGAGGGAGTCCTCCTTTCTCTGATCATTTCCTCCTTTCCTCCTTTTGGCTTCTCCTTCCTTCTGTTAAGTCCATCCTAGTACACATGTCTCTACAAGAGCTCTCCTGCTTCCTCCAACATCCTGCTCTCCTCTTCACCCTCTTACCACCTCCAAACTCTAACACCAAACCCAAACTCTGGTCCCTTTTTTATTCTCCATGGCCCCTTTCTTATTCTGTGGGCCTTGGAGTAATGGGGATCATAAGGAATCCAGATATGTGTTTGAAGTGTGGATATTGTACCCTCTATTATTTGAAGCTGGGAGTAATGTGTTCTTTTAGGAAGTAAAAAAGTAATTCTAATTCCTAAACGGGGTATTTTGTAAGGAAGTATACATCTAAAATAACTCAAAACACATATTATATTAATCTAAGCTTATGTTCGCTTAGTAATTCATACAAATAAGCAATGCATCTTTAAAATAAACATCCTCTTCAGTTCAGGAGGTAAGACTATTAGAGTCCTCCATGTGGCACTGATCCGCTGCTCAGTCCATATGCATGGAAATACCTGGGTGGAAGCAACAGGCTAGCTCAAATGTAGCTATTGTTTCCTATTATTTTGCTAGGAGTATTTGCAGTTTTCTTTGGTGCAAACATATCTGCTATGCCAGTTGTCTATAGGGGTGGGGATAACAATACATTATGTGGGTGTGCATGTTTATCAGTTGGGCGTCAGGCTTGGTTATGGCATTTTGCTCCACCCTCACAACCAATGTGATTAACTATCAAGGAGTGCCAAAAGCACTTGAGCTGAGGACATGAAATACAGTGGCAACTTCTAGGAATCAGGCACCACGTGGTGGTGGCCGTCTGATGTTGCCATTGTTTGCTTCATCCCTAGTGTGTCTTTTCTTCTCCTGCGTTGTCTGTTTCTTTGTGGCCTGAGCCATCACCACTGAGTTAGTGGACATTCGGTAAAGCAGCATTTCACTGTCTGCTTCTCAGACTTTGAGTGAGCGCTCAGCGCTTTTCCGATTGACTCTCTCTGGTTCAGAGCAGTGAGCACAATTTGTGATTGCATGCCCACTGGGTTTTCTTGAAAATACTACTTCTTCATTTTCAGGTTGATGATGGTTGTCTCATGTCTAGAGGCTGGAAAGAGGGATTTGCCCTGGAACATCAGCCGTGACACTTCCTTCAAGATACACATCACTTTGCAGTTACTCTTTCCTGGACCCCAGGGCTCTTTTCTCCTCACTTTCCAACCTCAAATCCAGTTTTTCACAACATCCACTTTTCCAGTACCACTCCCTTCCCACTCAAATCCGTTCCCATGTGCTCCATGTTTAAAATATTTCATGTACACTCCCCTACTCTAACTCTCTCTCTGTCTCTCTGTCTCTGTCTCTGTCTCTGTCTCTGTCTCTCTCTCTCTCTCGCTCTCTACTCCCCATGCTTCACACCTTCTCTCCTTTGGCCTCACTCAATTCCCTGGTCTTCACTTATCTTTCCTTTGTATACCCTACTCAAATTCCACCCTCACACACTACTGCAATTTTGTCTACCACTTAAATCATCTCTCCCTTCTACCACACACAATGCTAATTTAAATCCCCACGTATTCGATATCATGTCTACCCCAATCCCCCTTTCCATTCCAAACCCCGATCTCTTCCAAGTCAAAGTGTAATGCCCCCTACTGCTCCACACACTCCATGCTCTGACTATCATTAGTAATATTTGCCAATTTCATCTATTAATTTCACTCCAACTTTCTCCAAAACACATGTGATCTTTGTTTTGACCAACACAACATGAGACACAGAAACAAGATGCAAAGGGCTGTATAAGTTGGTATGGTTGGAAATTTAACATGGAAAATGCCCACCGGGTCTAGTTCGTATGCGTAAGCATGATAACCAACATGTGCAGGATTGGGATACATTATAGAGTATTTGAGTCTTCTATTCAACAAGGATATTGGGTATCAGGTAATAATATCGCCATATATATGGTCGCCGTAAATAATATCGCCGTGAAAATGTTATTTTTTGGGTGACCATATATATGGGGACAGGGGCAAAAAAAATAAATAAAAAAAACAAAAAAAAGAAAAGAAAAGTTTGGGGGTTGCGGGGGTGTCCCCCACATGTTCCATGCAATAATGTTGCCACAAAAAACAGTAATTTTTCGGCGATATTTTTGCATGGCCAGATTTTTGTGGCGACATTATTACATGTAACCGGATATTGGTCTCCCTCTGGATCTCTAAGCACGGTCATTGGGATATTACACTAAGTCTGCTTCTTGACTCTCAAAGACTATCTCAAGAATGTAATGAACATCTACTTCTTGACTCCAAAGCACCGTCTCAGGGATATAGCACACAGCACACTGCACACTTCCTGGTTCCAAAATGCAGTCTCAGTGTTAAAGCTCCAGAATCACAATTTGTAATTCTTCCAGGGATATTGTGTATGGCCTATTTCCTTTCCTTACAACAGCAGTCTCAGAAATATAGTGCCTAGCATGCTTCACAACACCAAAAACACAGTTCCATGGATATAGTACCTGGCATGCTTGTGATGGGATATAGTGCCTGGCTCACTTCGGTAGTGATATAAATCAGCCAGTTAACTTCTGTAGGATTATATTGCCCAGCAAATGTCTGAAGTCACACACATTCTTCCCTTCTCAGTTCTCTCTGGTCTTGCTGTATCTGTTAAGACCATCAGCTCTCTCAGGTAGGGAAGGCTCTGCAGTGTCCCAGGCTTGCTCTCCAATCTTCTAAGTCTCATGTTGTATGTGCTTCCTGCCTTGTCGTTCAGATTTGCTCCAGGCGACTTCTGCGTATGTGTCTTAGCCCAGGATTGGCTGTTGCAGTCCCTGTGTTGTGTCATGCACTGTGATAGGTCTTCCCATAGTCTGAGATGCTCCAGTGACCTCTGTGGTCATCTGAGGCATTAAAGGCACTGGCTGCAATTTTAGCGACAAACTAAAGTCCCTCCCTCCTGATGCTCTGTGGCAGTTCTCTGTGGACTCTCTGCTCCAGCCACTCTCCCCAGTTTGGCGTTTCCACTGGCACTGGACTCTTCACTGCACTGCATGCCTCCACATGGTTCCCACCTGGTATACCAGATACACAGAGCTCACCATTCTTTCCAGCTGATAGTAAGCTTTCACAAGTGTTGTTTCTGGCATATGGGGCCCAGCAATACAGTTTGATTAGTTATGTACTGCCTTGAAAATACTGTCATGTCTTTGTCTGCATGAGTCAAACTCTGCAAGGGTTAATGTCAGGATTCCTAGTTTGGCATGCATTGGTTAGAAGAAATAGATTGACAATGGTGCACATGGCTTATTTTCAGTCCTTGGCAAGTGTTACGCTCACCTGGCTCCCACAGGGGCGTCGATCGGACCCGGACAGCTGCGGTCTCCACCCACGTGATGCGTAGTGCAGCAATGACTGACTGGATCTGCCCTCCTAATCTTGTCTGCTTAACCCATAGAAATATTCCCCTGCAAGTGGAGAGATGGATTTAGCCACTTATGGATTCAAGTGATGGCACCCCCACAGTCCTCCCCAACTAATCACCTCCGAAATGCCCTCACAGCAATCTCACCTTATATTCTTGAAAGATGAGCTCTCCATCCTGCGTGGATTTGCAGGGGCACGTCGATTCCAGTTACTTCTCTGGTTTGAAGGCTCGGGAGAGTTCCGGAGAGTATTGTCTCTGAGGTTCCCGGTGAGGACCAGTAAGTATTAAGTTCATAGAGTTCAATATGTCCGATGTTCACTCTTGTTCCCCCCTTCCTTTCTTGTCTTGCAGCTGGCTCGTGAAAAGATGCTCTTGTGGCAGCTGGTGGCGCTCAGGTAAGAGTCTGTATTACCCGGCGCTGTCCGGTAAATGTTGCACGAGGAAGGCATGTTGTTTTGTCTCTCTTTACAGATGCGGCACGTGAAAATATGGAGAGTCACAAAAGGATGCCTCCGGTGGTAAATCAGGTAAGTCTATGGTGGTAAGAATTATATTTGTTGGTTCCCTCGGCTCACCTTGTGGTTTTCTTTTGTCTCCTAGGTGCCGAAGTTCGGCGAAGAAATGATGGAGGCAGCGCCGACCCGAAGGATGCTGTGAAGACTGGTGAGTATGGCGCGGCGCTGCAGCTGGAGGTGTGGCGCGTGCAGAAATGATGTTCTTTACAGGTCCGGAGATAAGATGGATCCAGAATCAGGTATGGAATAGAAATAGGTTTGTTTTCTAACCTTGTCCCTTTCTTCCTCTTTGTTTTAGGAGCTCCGGATTCGAGGCGGGCGTGGCAGAAGACTGGATGCAGGCTGCAGGCACGGTGAGTGTTACGCTGCTGGATGCAGAATAACGCGAAGGGTGTGTTGCTGGACAGGTGTGGTTTAAATAGCCTCAAAAGTAGTCCCAGGTAAGAAGTCCCTAGAACCATGCCCGAGTAAAAAATAGTTCCTGTAGAAAAATAGTCCCTTTCAGGCTTCATGTTGGATTGGAGTCATTTGCAGCATGGTCTGCCTGAGGTAAGTAATGACTATGAGCCTGGCGCCTAAGGCGCCAGGACTGAACCCAGATCGCCCCTAGCCGGGGCCGCTGAGGTTTTACTAAATGTCTAGATGCCTGCTCCCGGGGCTGATGGGCTTGGTCTGGATGCCTGGGGGTAGGCATCATGACAGTAAGATCTGGCACTTAAGGTCCAAGCATGGTATTATCTTATGTTTCTCATCCTTAATCAACCTCTAAGGAAGAAGCCTAGTCCAAGATGATAGTGGCACCTCAATTTAACTTGCAGCCCCATGATCGGAACTCCATGAACACTATGGTCGTAGGGGGACACCACATAAATTAACTGCCATTCAATGACGCTGCTAGGAGATGTAGGAAGCAACTGGTGATTATTTGGTGGCACCATGTCTCAGTACATCCCAAGAGCTGTAGAAATACATCAAGGACAGCATGTGCAAAACCTACCCCAGTGAACTATAGTACCTGGGGCACACGTGCATCAGTGGGGAAGCACAAAAAGGAGCTTGAAAGTTGCTCATCCATGCAGCCCAGAAAAAAGAAAAAAAAATCAACAACTACTCGTCTTGGTGTATGAGGGTCCTGCAGTGTGATTAGGCTATCCTTGAAGATTAGTGTCTAGGATCACCAACAACCACTGATCCCCAAAGCAATCCGTTTTGTAGGTAATATGTTAAGAACACACAAGATGGGAGTTAAGTTATAAAAGAGTTATTCGTTCGGGAGAGCTGGGATGATTAGCCAACCACAGTGGAGTTTCTTGCAGAACAGGATTTTAGCTCAGAACTATACACAAGGGGCCAGATTCTAAAAAATGGGTGCAGATGAAAAAAAACTCAAAAGATGCACCTTTTTCATGTATACTCATTGTGGAAATGCACCCTTGCAATGATGACACTAATGCATGACTGGCTTTGAGCAAACCACTGGTAACTGGGATCGCATTTCACAGAGACAGACCAGAGGGCTACAAATGTAAGTTGGACAGAGAGGTTCATACCACTGATGTCACAATGTAATACCCTGTCATACAATGCACATCTCCCTCCAACTTCAAAAAAAGGCACAGGGGAATGTCTACCTTTTTAAAACACGTCCTGTTTTCAAATTCGGGGTGCACTTTTATATGCACATAAATAACTCCTGATTCACGCAAATGCACGGGGCATCCGAACGTGTGCATCTAGGATGTGCATATTCAGAACTACATTATGATTGTGCGGCTCCATTTTTGGCGCAAGGGATTAGATGAGCGTTTTAAGAATTTGACCCACTACGTTTTTTTCATAAGTGAAAGTTTGCATGGAGTATCTTATCGCAGTGGCTACCATGGCGGCCATTTTAGATGCAGCTTTATTTTGCGAGAGGAAACATGAGTTGCACACCTGCCGGTTTGCTTCACCAAAAAGTGGCCCTTAGCACCCTAGATGTTAGCACACGTGCTAATAGCAATAATTATGAATTTGCCTGGTCCTAATGGTTCGTAATGACCAGCCAGGCTCTTTAAAGCCCTCTCCTCTCTCAACTCATTAACTTGGGTGGAGGACTGTGGCCACCGAGTATTGCCCACATAGCATGCTTCCATTGGGATGTAACCATCCTTTGCCACGGATAGAGATTGATCTCCCACATACTACATCCATTGATCTGCCACCAAAGGAAATTTCCATACCCTGAAGCATGCTTACTACAAACAGAGCAGGATTCTAGGCAATATACTTCAAAGTACTCCACTCTTACATATTAACACGCGAATTCTTCTGTATGGGCCACTGATCGAACAGCATTAGCCAACGAGAGTCGAATTCTGGTGGTGGTTCCAACAAAAACGCTTCGACAAAGCCATGCAGAGGATGAAGACAGAACGGTGACGTGTCACAAAGGGACCTGAGGCAGAATCCGCAGACTATATTGGAGAACCGGGGACCTGATGTTCGTTTAAAACGGGAAACACGCTTTTTGCTCCGGTGTGTGATTCTAAGACTCAGACAAAGGTTACAGTTAGCTGTTTAACATATTTGAACCATTGTTCATGTCCTATTGATAAGTGGCGAGCATGATAATTCATCTCACTTTCACCCTTTCAATGCCCTAATTACTTATATGTCCACCCATCAATAAAAGTGTTGCATTGTATTGTATGGACGTTCTACCGATGTGTAATGTCAATCAAGCTGGAAGCACTTGAGGACACATGATGCCATGCGGTTGATGGTGTGAGTCACAGATAACCTAAAGGTTTCCAGCGGTTGGAAATGTCAAATGATGATTACTCTTTATGTGCTTCCTTGCCGCCTGTCTCTGACTCACTCTAATTAAGGTGTGTGGTTTGGGAGGTAGTGAATGTCAGCCGGTGATCACTTGAGAATACTTTGAAACTGAAGGTTGTTTGTTTTGCCCAAAAAGCATAACACTTGGATTTTTTAAATGGTCGCACACACGCATACACGCACGCAGGCACAAACGCACACACACACACACACACAGACACACTTCCACCAGTCACTAAAATGTTCTAGCTCTTCAGTCAGACTGAAGTAACTAAACCTACAACCTCAACTTATTAAGCTGCACATAGGTCACATAGCCATCAACTCCCATCCCCCAGTAGAGCCCCACATTCACACATGCAGGTTGCTAAGAAACGCAAGATAAATAAAGAAGATGGACTCTTGTTCCTCGACCATTGTCTGGTAAAAATCCAAGTTCAGCATGGTAAAAAGGCTCAAACATACTAGTGGTGGAAGTAGCCTGCTGATATGGGAGGGGGGCTTCAGTGATAGCCACCCAATTATAGTCTATGCGCAAGGCTGGAGAATGCCCTAAATTATTGTGTTTCAAGGCAAATAACATATAGGCAAAAGAAATAGGCTGCAGGTTAGTATGTGTGGCTTAACCTTACACTGAGGCACTGTAAACAGGCCTCAGAGCATGCTTTGCATTAGAAACAAATTCACATTTTAATAATGTGCTTAGTAACAGCAGAGGCTGACAGCACACCGCAAAATACACGTTCCCAGGCTCATACAGTAAGAAATTAATAGCTCTTGATACTTTCGAGGTCAGGGAGCTAAGCTCCTGGGTGCCGAAGAAAGGCAGTAGCACACAATCATTTAATAATTCAGCATATGAATTTATGAAACTGGTCTACTGGTGATTTTGAAGTGTTCCACAGCAGTTTCAAATTGCCCCTTCACACATGTGAGCCTGAGAAAAGGTTCAAAGCATTCTTAAAATACAAAATCAAAATGGTAATTTGTCAGTGGTTCAAGGCTCCTCCAGTGTCATGAACGACTATATTTTCATGAGAAATGGATGGAGTTGACCGGCGGTAGATGAATGAAGATACGCTGTCATCTCAAATGTCTCAATGTTTTGGCACTATTGATGTGGGAATTGTGGGTTGGACTGTGACAGCACAGAGGAGGTTGAAGGTGGTGTGGTGACGTTTGAAGGACCCAACCACCGTGGGTAATGTTTGCCTTTGCATAAGGGAATGATCTAGCTCTACCAATCAGCTTCACATGGAGGAGTATCTCAATGTTGCAATGTGGTTTGATGCTAATAACCTTTGTCTTAGGGGTGTATTTTGATAGCGTATTTCATGCAGCACTGCTCCGCCCTCACTGTGAATTTTGCTTTCCAAGCTGCACCTGGACCCAGAATAAATTGTGTTACTACTTGCCTGGTGTATACTCCTTTTTTGGATTACTTTTGTAATTGTATTGGTGAGTTCTGAGGCAACCCGCAGTCCAGTTGGCAGGAGTAGAAGACCCTGAAGAGATGTCCTGAGTTCTGACCATTATCAGTAGCCAGGAAAGGGAGTCTAATGTCTGCCCATGCTTTCCAAGATCACCGGTAAGTCTGGATGCATTGGTTAGCATTCTTTTGAGATTTGATAGTAATTGTTTTGAGCGGGAACCTGTGAAGAATGTGAAGCTACAAATTAGGCGTACACACCAACACTGCTCTTGGCAGATTCCATTTCACCCCTGTCTATTCCATTTCAGAAAAGAAGAGCCATAAAATGCAAATCAGTCTTAGAAAGTCACAAATGGGTAAGTACCAGTAAGACCGAGATTCTACTCATCGGCACACCCACTCCCTCCTTCCCTGCAGCTCTCTGGCCGGCCTCTCTTGGCCCTCTTCCGGCTCCTACCTGCAAAGCAAAAAACCTCGGGGTCACCTTCGACTCCACACTCTCCTTCTCTCCTCACATTTCTGAAGTCTCAAAGAAGTCACACTACAAGCTGCACCTCCTCAGAGGTATTGTTCCTTTCCTCTCCTTCCCCCAGAACCTCACTGTCTCCAGAGCCCTGGTTCTCTCTAAGCTGGACTACTGTAACAGCCTCTACCTAAATCTGTTGCCTCTACTCTCCGCCCTCTGCAAATCATCCAGAATAGGACTGCAAGACTTGTCCTTGGCCTCAAGCCTAGGGACTGTATCTCTCCAGGACTGAAATCTCTGCACTGGCTCCCAGTGGCTGCGAGGATTAAGTTCAAAACCCTCTGCATTGTCCACAAGGCCTTCTGGGGCCTGGGGCTGAAATACCTTCAACTCTCTCTTCCTAAATATCTTCCTTCTCAAGCTCTTCACTCATCCGCCTCCAACTCCCTCAGGGTCAGCCGCTTCTCCAAGCAACGAGTTGGGGGTAGATCTCTCTCCTCGGCTGGGGCCTCCCTCTGGAACAGCCTTCCTGCCTCCCTGAAACTTGAGGAGAACCATCTCCAGTTCTGGAAGCACCTCAAATCCTTCCTCTTTGCTTCTGCTTTCTCTCCCCCTCTCCCCCGCAAAATTCCGGATTGAAACTGCATTGAATCTGCACTGGGCCACTCTCACTGTTCTTGGTCCCTGGCCCAGCCACTTGCCCCCTGCTCTGCCTCCTTGGCAACCCCTGCACTGGGGGACTGTCTCTGTATCCCTACAGCCCCTTCCCAGCACTTGTCTGCCCTTACCTTGCACTTGCCACCAGCTGGCCCTTATTATTTATCTTGTTATGCTACTACCCCTGTACTGCACTTTCCCCTCTCCCTTTCCCCTTGCACTTTCCCTTCCCATGCACTTGCACGATCTGAATGACACCTGGCCTAGTAAGATCGTTGTCTGTCTTCCCTTTGTCCCCCCTACCTGCCTCGTTGCGCTTTGAAACACTTGTGTCTAGGCGCGTTATAAATGCCATATCATATCATATCAAAAGTAGGTCTGAACTGCTAGACCACTTCACCTTGGCACTGGAATACAAATACTCTGTGACATATTTCAGTCATCAGTGAAGTGCATCGTGACTCCTTAGGCACTGCAAGCGAGCATCCCAGGACCATCCATCACTCTCTATCCAGTTTTGCTAAAGTCACCCTCAGTGGAACATATATATCCCGATATGAGTCCCGAGTGAACTGGGTGATCTCCAGCCCTTTAAGATGAGTAGCAATACACTGGAGATGGATGGGGATGCAGACCTTACTCATACATCAATAATCAAAATGACTCAGGTAGTTGGCTAAAAGGATAACTGTTTTAATATCAATTATCTAAAACAGTGAGTACAACAGACATCAACAGACATCTCAGTGCAAATTCTTTCAATGCATTACAAAAAAAGCAATCTTATATTGCAAAAAATTGTCATTGATGACGTTAACCTACGTATTACTAACGTAATCCTACGTGGCAAACTAAAAAAAAATATTGAAGAAAGTGATTGGGTCTATGGGAATATCTAAGTGTATGAAAGTAATTGGTTTCATAACATCAGGTGGGGCAACTTAGCCCTCCCTTTAAAATGGCCACTATGAACGTCACTAAATACACAACATCCCATTGGCTACACTAACTATAGGACCCTTAATTACGTGGTCCCCTAAAATTGATTGCCACTCTAACCTTCATCAGTACTTTTCCACCTACGTCTAGCAACATGCAGGCTGGACCTTCAGGTGCTGGTGAGCTGGTCTTGAACAGAGCTTCCCACCAATTAGCATATCCATCTATCATCACCTCAGTGGTCTGCTGGCAATTAAGACTTTGAACTTGTCCTTTAGAGGGTTCTTAGCTCTGGAGAATTCTGGGGCGTGAAGGCGCGCTCTTCCCTCATGCATAGATGTAATAGTCCTGTCCGTCTAACTTCATCTGTTCATGTGACTTTAGAGCATGATTTCAAGCCTTTAGTGTATTGAAATACTATTTTCTAATAGACCCCTGATGTCTTCCCTGTTTTGTTCAGGCCTTCTGAACAAAAGCTTGTTCTTTCACATGATGTTGTGTCCAATGTCAGCTCACCCCAGCCTGATAAGTCCTTGCCTTCTTGGCTTGGCTTTATGGCTCATCCAATCTCGCCTTTCTAAGATTCACTTTTAATTAATTTGTTTTCTTACTGCGACACACTGAAAATGAGGCCTACCTTTTTGAGTCCAGCTCAGCTATAACACGTAATACAAACATCCATCCTTTACTCTTTATGCATATATCTATATATCGGCGCATGCTGCAATCTATTCACTATTGAGCTAGCCTCAAGAATACTTTGTCTGCTTGTGTTTCTCTGCATCTGTACACATGTAAACTGACTTGACATCTTCATCATTTCTATGGCATAAGCTTCTTCACCTTGGCACCAAGATGTCACTTATCCTTGATACTTTCTTGATGCCTTATAGAATATCTGCATTCTCTTGTCTCTGCATGTCTTCTATGTACGTCAGCTCGACTCTATATGACGACACCATTCGGCGTGAGCATTCATTTGCTCTGCTTCTTCCAGTATTTCATTCAAATGGCCATCATATTTCCTCGTATGCAGGTATGGTTTTCTCAATGGGAACCTTGCTTCCAGGATTCTCTTTGGTGTCAGTATTTTTAGTGGTACCGCAAGTGTCTCACACTTTGGCTCCCAACATATAGGCAATATGGGTGACGTGGTTGAGGTGGGGGGGGCTCCTTCTCTACACAAGCTTGCTATGACTAGAGTCCCTATCTGCACCTCATTGATTGTAGCCAAGAGGCAAACATCTCTTGAATTTCTTGCAGTCTAGTGCAAAGGGGATGTGAATGAGTAGTTCAGGCTGGACTGCCCTTTAAGGTTGGGACACTTCTAATTTATACATGCGTTTTCCTCTGCTGTAATGGTGCATCAGGCTAGCAAGCAATGGTTGGCAGGGGTGTCCACAGCACAGCTGGTGATTACGATGCATTCTAAACATTCCGTCCTTAAATCCTTAGTTTTGCAAACGCACCTTTATTGTGAGCTCTTTGTATATACCGCTGCAATAATCTAGGGATGATTATGGGGTGCAACCTCAGGGAAAGAATGTCAATTGGCGGGTGCAAGTGAGGGAGCACATACTTTGTGACTGCTTTCACTTAGTGAGAGAGTTATTTAGTTGTGGCTAGCGAATAGCTTATCCTAGCTGCAATTTGTATGTACTGATAATGGTTGGGTAGTCGCTCACAAACATACATTAATGACAGCACAAATATTTACAATTATGCGACTACATTTTTCTGACACACATAAACATTCCCACGTCTTGATATCCAAACACACACAGATTAGAACCAGTCTCACAAAGCCGCGCGCGCACAGACACACACACACACACCCCAACACACCCCAACACACCTCCCCGAATGAGCCTATTTTAATAATGATTAGCTGTTGTTTGAAATGTGTTGTGACCAATGAGATGTGATGAAGGCGGGTTGTATTAATGGAATGTTTGAATTGTGTGCATGGGGATTTTAGACTCTTTTGTGCTGCCTGAATAGACTATGTTCATGGACTGACTCGCTGCATTCTACCCTCTTTCCCGGCTAGTGCACGTAGAAAGGTTAAATCACAAAGCCTTTTCACAACTTTACTGTTTGCATTTCAGATTAGATGTTTGTACAACATTTGTTTTTAGAGTTAAACATCCACTTCCATGACATTCCAGAATGCATTCTGATTTTGATGGATCTCCTTGAAATTGAAAAGGTTGGGGTCTGGCATTAGCCTTCGGTGGCCTTATACCACAATTTCAGTTCCCTCTGATCAACTCGCCCAGTAAATTCCATCTGTTTTTTTCAGGCAACAGTAAAAAGAAACCATTGCTATATTTGATTGCACTTCTTTCCTCACAACTGCACTTCACAGTTTGTGCAGAGGGATTACAATTGAATGCCAATAGACCAGAAAGAATGCCAGAAAGGTATATAGAGACCTTAATGATTGATATTTACTTTTTTAAAATGATCAAGTCTACTTCAGAATACCTCACTAAAAATAATGTACTGATATTTGTGTGATAATAAGCAGAATTTGCCATTTCATCTAAGTCCCAAACAGCAAAGCGCAAACCAGTAGCCATCAATGAGAGTCCACCTCCAGGGTACTTCATTTTCATACATTACATTTTTCAACCCAAATCAGACAGCTCTTAAGGATTCAGACAACTGCTTACATATTTCACCCTTGTTAGGACTTATCTGTGCAGTATAGTCTGAACCGCTGTGATTCTGACCGCTCTGCCCATGGCCGTTGCTCAGAACAGTGCACTTGGTTCACTTGCCCCAACATCACCAATGATTCACGACTCCACAGGCAGTTCTCTAGACCCTTTATTTATTTCCAGTAGTAACAGGGGGCGTAGGCCCTAAGTTCACACCTATCCCAGCTAGCTCCACTTTTGGCACGTCTCTGACTATGGCAGGTACTCATTGCAGATCTGACAGTGTGACTTTTGAAGACCCCATTAGGCAGTTTCCAGGGTTGGGATGATGGTGTGATAATGATAACAGGTTTGTGACGGCCCATGCACCTTTGATTGCTGATGATTCGAGAAACCTGGCAAAGGATTTTCCTAACATATACGCGGAGCCTCTACCTTTCATAGAGGCATTTTAAACCGTGATACAATGTTATGATCTAGCTTGCCCTGACTAGGACCAGCTCGTGGGCATGATTATTCCTCTGCAGGTGAGACGGGGATGTATTGTGCAGGCCTAATGGCAAGCTGCAGACCATGAAATAGAAGACACTTTAGACCAAGCCAAGAATACAATAATTGCCACTATTCCTGAGGTATGTCTCAGGAACCCTAATTGGGGCAAGATTAGCAATAGTGAGCAGAATAAATGGGAATCGTCCCTTGCTGACTATTTGAAAGGAGTAAACGTGGTGTTGACTCAGCACTAAACACAAGGAGACACTTCAGGATGTAATAGACAATACTTTTGTTTCTAGACTGCATCCCTAAATACAGTCATGTAAAGGTAAAGAGCATTTGTTTAAGATGGCAGAATAGGTCACTGTTTTTGTTAGTGGTGTTAGTGAATGACTGTGTAATGTGCCAACAGCCAAGCAAGATAGCATTTAAAATAAGTTAATGATGCTACAATTGCACAATCTACACAACAAGAGTCCTTGGCGGGAAGAGGTGATGAAGAGAGGGTCCCTGGAATGCCCCTCTTGACCCAAATAAGCATGACAGCCCGAAGAGTCAGAGATGCAAGCTGCCAGTCACTGTTTGGACAGCCCCCTGGAGGGACAGTGACAACTACATATGTGAACAGATATTCTCTCAGACAGCTGTTCAAATCTTATTCAGCTAACATCATGGATAGAGGGGCCCCAACACTCATTATGGATCCAGATACCTCACTGGACATGATCGACTAATGACAAGTATTCTGCGGTGCTGACGTCATTAGAAACACCGCGACATAGCAACGTTAGCGATGAAGAACACTTGCCTCCATGCACGAAGTTACACGGACACACACGTGCACACACAAAGAACATACTTACACAGTTGTGTACATAGCAGACAAATACATATGAACACTGTTGAAAGCATTTATTATTGTTTCATTAGCCAAATGCAGAAATGCAGAAACGCAAGGCAACAAGAGATGCAGAGCAAGATTGCAGCAGCTTATTGCAACTGACCTAATGGAACTACAGGATTGAATAAGGAACCAGGAAGAACCCAAATACTACTAACCTATAAGAAGAATCGCACAATATAGACATATAGCAGTTATAGCATAACTATAGCAGAAGTAGATGAAGCCACATGCCGCTGAACGAGAGATGAAGCAAAGCAGAATAAGGCTGTACGAAGCACCAAGCCAGGGCTCGCAGCCAAGCTCAGAGATGAGCAGCACATTCCTAAGCTCAGAGACAAGGAGCCACCTGCAAAACAACAGAATAAATCCTCACTTATTGCAGGCCAGAAAACTCAGTTTTGCGGTCTTCACCCATGTGGTACAGCTGACCCCGAACAATGGCCATTTACCCGCAGTGAAAAGAGGAGCAGTTTGTAGCGAAACCGACCCACAATGATACATATTTTACAACATTGCAACCCTGCAGGCAATCTCAACGGCAAAGTGGTAATACTGACGGCAACAATGGGAACACATAGTCTTTCTCATCGCCTTGAGAAGGTGCATGGAGCGCTGAGAACAGAGGTGGGTCCCAGGCCTTGCGAGATCAGCTCTAGCCAATCATGGAACACAAATCCAAGGGTGGATATCAGAGGGCAAGGGCAATGGTAATCCTGCGACTCTGCAACCATGTAATAGTTTCTGCGGAAGGGTTAGGCAAGCCAGCTGACATGCGAGGGGCAGTTGTATAACCTCTATATGGGCCATCTTTAGGTGATACCACCCCAATCCCCCAATGAGGTGGGCTCTTAGGTTTTTGGGGAAGAGCCCTGATTTATAATGCCAGAATGTAACAAAAGGCCTTGACATGGGCGCAGGAGCTGTGATTGCTGTAGATGTTTTTCCTGTATGATCCCTGTCTGTTATGGGAAATAAAGGACAGTTCTAACTTTCCCTTGGCTGAGTCCTCCATTTGTATGCCAGGGAGGGTTTGTTGGGCCCTGTGTGCTCTGAACGATGAAAGCGTGGTGTGAACCACAGTCCTCGCTGGCATACCGATACAGTGACTTGACAGATGCATTTGGGGGAAGAGGTAGAGGGAATGGGTGAGGAGAACCCAAGGCTTACCAACCAGGGAAACTCAGGGAATATAATAATAATGTGATATATTTATAGTGCTTTGAACCTGCGACCTGCAGATCAAACACAGATCACAGCAATGAGCGCTCAACTGCCTGAGCCATTTTACAGGCCTATATAAACCTTGTATGCAATTATCGTAAGCAGGCAAGGCACTGGTAGAATGAGTACCCATGTATGCTGCAATGCAAACACCTTCACCCCCCTCCTGGACTGGACACACTCCCCAAACCTAAGGCTCTGAAGTTCACATCCAGGACGGTGTCCCGAGTACAGTCAGTTGAGAAACGTTACCGAGCCAGACTCAGAAAAGACCTCCCTATGCTCCACATAATGCCTTTAGATCAAAATTGGCCATGCATGCAGTAGATGAACACTGAAGCCAGTCAATCAATCTGTCTTATTGTCAACTTAATATCCCCAAATCCTCTGAGACAGTAACAGCAGTATGCATCTCATACATATCAGCCCCCTATAATGTTTCTGAACCAGTAACTGCTACTTTAGGTCTGATTACAAATAAGCATGTTTTCTTGCTCATCCCATCAGCCCCCATTAACCTGTTAGGGAGAGACCTTTTAGATAAATTAATTTACATTAAATTGTACCATCTATTTTACTCCAGACTGGTGGTTCGTATTTGTCCCCAATATAAATATATAAGCTTAGCTACTCTGAACGTTTTGCAGGACAAACCCGTACAGCACATTGAACATACCTGGTAACCAGATTTGCAGGTATTGATCAACACTATCCCTGTCCATGAGTCTCTATGGTCATCACATGATAATGATAATGAAGTTGGTTGTATCAGAAATGCAGCACCAGACCAGAATGAGCTAAAAGGTTACACATATTCCCCATTACCCTTTGTGGCCAAAATCTAAAGAGGGCAGAGTGCCTGTGAGGGAATCCTTGTTGAAGGGCATTGAAGTATCAATGTCCAGTCAGTCTGATATTAACCGTAAAGAAGCCATGAAAAGGTACATATGGATTTGCACAAGATTGAAAATCTATGCTTTTAGTGGTCATTCCAGCTTTCCCAGTGGCCTAACCCAGCTTCCATCATATATTGTATTTGACCAACTGCCATACACTTTACTGTTTTAGACAATGTTCTGCTTTATTCTGTGTCCCAATGCATCAAGATAGTCAGTACCTGCTTGCATTTTCTAATTGTGAATTTCAGTGTACATGGTCAAGGCTTCCCAAGGGGTACACAAAATTACCCACCCTTTCCCTGTACTGGCTAAAGAAAGATTTGGATGATGTTAAGTTCCCAGGGGAGTCTGTGTTAGTGATAACTAGAGAGTGCCAACTTCAGTGCGCTGATACAAACAAGGTCAACTTGGTACATATGGTAAAAAGTAGAGAGTGGCAATGTTGTGTTCAAAAGGTAGTTGTTTATTTTTTGGCCTTCTGATTTATTTTCTGTGCCTGTGCCAACACGTGTTTCCACCTTAGCAAAATCCACTGTGGCACTCTGTCCCTTGGGAGTAACTGTGTGTATTATGCCTGTTCCTTTGTATCAGATGCAAGCGTGCTTCATTTCCGTTGAGCTAGCATGACGAAGGCAGGTTTAGCCGCAGGAGGGACCCGGAATGATTTCTCTTCGGTATCAGTAGTATCGGAACACGAGACGGACTTGATAACAACATTGTGCAATGAAAAGCTTATCTTTGGATTGTATCACACTAGCACAACAGAAATTAAGCACACTTGCATCTGATACAAAGGAACAGTCAGCATATTGTTATTGTTATTGTTATTTTGCATTTATATAGCGCCTTATATACCATTGGTATGGTCTGAAGGCGCTGGTAGGTTGAACGCCCTTGGGAACCGAAGTTCAGATCAGTAGAGGGAGTAGAGAGAGTCAAAGATGCGTGTGGGCACCATGTATGTGTGCAGCTTGTGTGGTATTCGTGTAATAGCTGCTTCTTAGCGGTAGGTGTGGTGGTTGAGGGGTCAGGAGTATGTGTTCGTTCTGGCAGGATTTATCCAGACCGGATGTGGCTGCGTTAGGCCTGAGGAGAACGCCTGGCTGGGGGTGTGTAACCAGCAGTGTTTACATAGAGTGATGTGGAGTATGTGACGGATGTTGGTATGAGAACAGTTATACCGAATGGTGTCATAGTATCTCTGTGTTCTAGTTGAGTGGTGGTGTAAGGATAGAGTAAGCATAAGGTGGGTTATATGGTCATTCGAGTGTTTTCTAGAATCTTCTAACGAGGCTATTGGGAACATTTCTAAATTCAACTTTCACAAAGAGGCTATTGGGCACACTTCTAAAGTCAGTTTTCACAAAAGGCTATTGGGGACACTTCTAGGTTCAACTTTTCACAGAGGCTATTGGGCACATTTCTAAGTTCAACTTTCACAGGGGCTACTGGGCAACTTGGCAATTGGGCACACTTCTAATTCTACTTTTCACAGACGCTATTGGGCACTCTTCTAGGTTCAACTTTCCACAGAGGCTATTGGGCACATTTCTAAGTTCAACTTTCGCAGGGGCTACTGGGCAACTTGGCTATTGGGCAAACTTCTAATTCAGCTTTCCACAGAGGCTATTGGGCACATTTCTAATTCAACTTTTCATAGAGGCTATTGGGGACACTTCTAAATTCAACTTTAACAAAGAGGTTATTGAGGACACTTCTAAGTTCAACTTTCACAGAGGCTATTGGGCACACTTCCAAATTCAACTTTCCACAGAGGCTATCGGGGACACTTCTAAATGCGACTTTCACAGGGGGTATTGGACACACATCTAAATTCAACTTTCTCAGAGAGGCTATTGGGCACACTTCTAAATTCAACTTTTCACAGAGGCTATTGGGCACACTTCTAAAGTCAGTTTTCACAAAAGGCTATTGGGGACACTTCTAGGTTCAACTTTTCACAGAGGCTATTGGGCACATTTCTAAGTTCAACTTTCACAGGGGCTACTGGGCAACTTGGCAATTGGGCACACTTCTAATTCTACTTTTCACAGACGCTATTTGGCACTCTTCTAGGTTCAACTTTCCACATAGGCTATTGGGCACATTTCTAAGTTCAACTTTCGCAGGGGCTACTGGGCGACTTGGCTATTGGGCAAACTTCTAATTCAGCTTTCCACAGAGGCTATTGGGCACATTTCTAAATTCAACTTTTCATAGAGGCTATTGGGGACACTTCTAAATTCAACTTTAACAAAGAGGTTATTGAGGACACTTCTAAGTTCAACTTTCACAGAGGCTATTGGGCACACTTCCAAATTCAACTTTCCACAGAGGCTATCGGGGACACTTCTGAATGCGACTTTCACAGGGGGTATTGGACACACATCTAAATTCAACTTTCTCAGAGAGGCTATTGGGCACACTTCTGAATTCAACTTTTCACAGAGGCTATTGGGCACACTTCTAAATTCAACTTTTCACAGAGGCTATTGGGCACACTTCTAAATTCAACTTCCCACAGAGGCTATTGGGCACACTTCTGAATTCAACTTTAACAAAGAGGCTATTGGTCACACTTCCAAATTCAACTTTCCACAGAGGCTATTGGGCACATTTCTAAATTCAACTTTAACAAAGAGGCTATTGGGCACACTTCTAAATTCTACTTTCTCAGAGAGACTATTGGGGACACTTCTAATTCTACTTTCACAGAGGCTATTGGGCACACTTCCAAATTCAATTTTCCACAGAGGTTATCGGGGACACTTCTAAATGCAACTTTCACAGGGGCTATTGGGCACACTTCTAAATTCAACTTTTCACAGAGGCTATTGGGCACACTTCTAAATTCAACTTTAACAAAGAGGCTATTGGGCACACTTCCAAATTCAACTTTCCACAGAGGCTATTGGGCACATTTCTAAATTCAACTTTAACAAAGAGGCTATTGGGCACACTTCTAAATTCTACTTTCTCAGAGAGACTATTGGCGACACTTCTAATTCTACTTTCACAGAGAGGCTATTGGGCACACTTCTAAATTCAACTTTAACAAAGAGGCTATTGGGCACACTTCTAAATTCAACTTTTCATAGAGGCTATTGGGGACACTTCTAAATTCAACTTTCACAGAGGCTATTGGGCACACTTCTAAATTCAACTTTCACAGAGGCTATTGGGCACACTTCTAAATTCAACTTTTCACAGAGGCTATTGGGCATACTTCTAAATTCAACTTTTCACAGAGGCTATTGGGCATACTTCTAAATTCAACTTTTCACAGAGGCTATTGGGCACACTTCTAAATTCAACTTTCACAGAGGCTATTGGCCACACTTCTAAATTCAACTTTTCACAGAGGCTATTGGGCATACTTCTAAATTCAACTTTTCACAGAGGCTATTGGGCATACTTCTAAATTCAACTTTTCACAGAGGCTATTGGGCATACTTCTAAATTCTCCTTTCACAAAGAGGCTATTGGGCACACTTCTAAATTCGACTTTCACAGAGGTTATTGAGGACACTTCTAACATGCTAACTCTCCCATTTCTATCTATATGCGACGCAAGCTAGGGTTCAGAATTCTAAGTATGGTGTATGTTAAGAGTACCAATTTTTATCTAGGTACGGTGCAAGCTAAGGTTCAGTTCCCTACACGTCTGGCACTAGCTAAAATTGGCAAGTAAATTCATGTGCATCGTAAGGCAGTATTTACAATCAATTTACAGTGGTCGCAAGTTTTCCTAGGTATGTCTTGATTTAAGTCTATGGCAGTCTATGCTATGGAAGGTAAGGTAGAGTGACAGGGGCTTTCTGGAGTAGAGTGATTGCTCTACACCCCACCCATGCCATACTCACAGTTTTGTTGGTGTCTGGCTTCCTTTGCTTCCCCTGCGGACACCTGCAGACACGTCCTGGAGCCGCCAATGTAGGAGCCGCCCTTTGCCTCGGGCCCTTAGCCGCAAGGGCTGCCGGGCAGTGGGCTGCCCTGGAAGGGTCAGTCAAAGGGGCCAGCAAGCCAATCACACCACGGGGGACGGCAAGGGGGCGGGAGGAGGGAGGAGAGGGGAAGCAGGGACACGGGGCGGACAACGCTGCGGGCAGGGCCCGGGGGGCTCAAGCAGTAAAACAAGGCCCAGATCGCAAGGCCCAGGAGGGTCGGGCTCTCACCCACGCTCACCTGAACACGCCCGGATGGAAAGGCGGTCAGGAGCTGGGACGGCGACTAGGTTCGCCGGCTGCCTTAGAGCAGCCAATCACACCACGGGGGACGGCAAGGGGGCGGGAGGAGGGAGGAGAGGGGAAGCAGGGACACGGGGCGGACAACGCTGCGGGCAGGGCCCGGGGGGCTCAGGCAGTAAAACAAGGCCCAGATCGCAAGGCCCAGGAGGGTCGGGCTCTCACCCACGCTCACCTGAACACGCCCGGATTACTCCCAAGGGACACAGTCCCACAGTGGATTTTGTTAACTTGCCTTTATAAAGACTGCTAAGGTACAGGCACAGAAAATAAATCAGAAGGTCAAAAAAGAAACAACTACCTTTTCAACACAACATCGCCACTCTCTACTTTTTTCCACATGTACCAAGGTGACCTTGTTTGTATCACCACATTGAAGCTGGCACTCTCTTGTTATCTTTAATTCACACTAGGCAGGGCTAGCCTATTTGTGCTACAGTCTGCAGCTGATTCATTCAAACATACTCTTCATACACCCATGACTTTTAAGCCACAGTGACAATACACCTGGCATCCCCACATTTTTTATTCAGAGTCTGTGTTAGTACAGTATGTGAATAATATGATATCGGCCTTTCCTTCATATGAGGCATGCAAACAAGATACATAGCTTTTGTTAACTGCTTAGGTGAGCAAAGGACATTAAAAATTCATGGACATGTTACAGCTGTGCAAGGAGAGGGCCCACTGTTTGGGACACCATCACTCCATATATCACAAGAACACAAGGGCAATGTCAACAACTGAATCAAAACAAGAAGGATGATGAAGCCGAAGAATATAGCAACCCAGTTATCAATCTAACAGACCTATTCAATGATGAAGCAACCTCCATCGAGTCCCAAATGATCGGGCACAAAAACACAGAAACACCCCAACAGAACACCAAAATGTCAAAACAGGGATCAATAAGCAGACCTACACATACCAAAATCCACTCTAACCTAATCAACACTAGGTTTATGGCCAAACACAACATCAAAATCTACGATCTCTTGTGCGACGGAGGTCTCGATATCCTATTCATAACTAAAACATGGCTAGATTACAACTACAAAATCACACTCCACAACTGCCTGCCTGAAAACTTCAAGTGTGCCCAAGCAAACAGGAAAAACAAACGAGGTGGGGGACTGGCAATAGCTCACAAGGAACACCTGGAAATTAAACTGGAGGACTCTCTAAACATCGAAAACTGTGAATCTCTAATCCTTCGCCTATCAACAAAGTCCAAAACAAACCTCAAATTCATACTGGAATACAGACCACCGACTTACGATGGATCACCACAACAATAGAGGAGATCGCCAAAGAAAAACCTTTTACCCTATCACGCAAAAGAGCGATAGCAAAATGGTTTACCCTGCAACTCATATCCGCCCATACAAAATGGAAATCCAAGAAGCCAAAAGGAAATACTTCGACAACGGAACCATCGAAGCACCAAGCACCTAAAAAGAACTGTTTAAAATCATAAACGAAATAACAAAATCCCTGGCTGCAACAACGCTCTGATACCATCGAAGAGACTATGCAAGGACCTCGCAGACCACTTCAAAAACAAAATCATCACCATCCAACAGACCATACAAAGCAGACCATGTGACTCCAGTATGCAACTCACCCACCCGTACGAGGAATGCCCAAACAAACTCTGAAGTTTCCTCCAAATATTACTGGAGACATTTGTCAATCTGGTAAACAAAAGCAACATAATATGCTCCCCCACGCACCCCTGCCACCAGACATATACAAATCAATCCTCACACAAGAACACCCATGGATTACTACAGAAACCTCTTTAACCACTCAATATCAACAGAGAAAGTGCCACAATCCTTCAAATCAGCATACATCAAGCCGCTCCTTAAGGGCACTGCAGGAAACGTGGAGGACCTCTCCAATTACAGACATATCTCCAACATCCCGTACCCAAAAAAACTACTTGTAACATACATCTATAGATTAACCCAAGAATTCATAGAAGAACACCACCGATTGGACCAGGCACAAGTAGGTTTCAGACCAATGAGAGGAACGGAAACAGCACTTCTCTCAATCTGGGATGATCTAAAGGCAAACACAAACACAGACAAAGCACTGCTTTGATACTTCTAGATCTCTCCGCAGCATTCGACAGAGTTAACCATGACATCCTCATCGGGAGATTGGAAGAAATTGGAATCACTGACCTAGCCTTAATATGGATTAAATCCATCCAACAAACAGAACAGAAACCATATGTATCATACCTTTCAAATCCAATTCAAGAGAATACACCTGTGGAGTACCACAAGGATCATCCTTCTCCCAGTTATTATTCAACGTTTACTTGGCTCAACTAATCAAGATCATTAAAAGACACAGCCTCATATGCTACAACTATGCTGACGACACACGAATAGTCTACAAAATACAAGACACACAAGAAGAAAACACAACACTAGAGAACTGCCTTATGAAATCTACAGCTGGATGAACTCAAACTACTTCAAACTCAACCCAGGAATAACAGAAATAATGATCATCAATTAATATGGAGAAAACAATCACTACATCCCTTGGCCAACAGAATTTGGTACAGTGCAAGCCGCATCAACGATAGTGAAAAACCTGGGAGTCTTGATGGACAACAAACTAACTCTAGAGCCACAAGTAAACGCTCTAATCAAGAAATGCTTCTTCCTCTGACAAACAGTAAAAAAGGACCCTACCATTCCTCTCACTCACCATCATCACTCTTATCATGTCCAGCGTACACTACACCAACAGCCTGTATCTAGGAATGCCAGAGTGACATTTAAAAAAACTCCAATGCATACAAATTGCTGCGGCCAGGCTCCTGCTCAAACTACTGTGAAGAGAACACATCACACTAGCTCTGAAAACGCTACACTGGCTACCAATAAAACAGTGAATAAAGTTCAAATCAATGTGCATAACACACAGAGCAATCCACAGCCAAGGAGCAGATTCCTAAGAGAGAAAATAAACATCTATCACCCAACAAGACCACTCTGATCTAGCAGAGACATCAGTTTGAAACCAAAACTATACAACAAAAGAACATTCAGAGGATCTTCATGCTGTCACCTTGCACCAAAAACCTGGAATGAGCTACCAAAAATCATACTTAACACGAGAGATCATCTTCTATTTAGAAAACGACTTAAAATGTGGCTGTTCCCCCCATAACTAGATGGAACGCCTATGGGAGCACATATGCGGTGGAAACAATACTCAGAGCAGGCACCAATCATCCCTATCCCTTTAAGATAGCTTCTATAAACAGAGGGAGGGGGAAGAACAATTTACGGCATATCGTTATACCAAAATGAAACACAGATAAATTAGGATCCCACTAAGGAATGAATATGGAGAGATCAGAAGGGAAGGGTAAGGATGACATGTCAACACACCTTTAGTCGACAGAGCAAAACATAGGCAGCTATGGATCACCGACAGGGAAATGGGCAGGAAGGGAGCTGATGAATGTAACATATACACCACCACTACCCGAGCGGGGGACAATGCGTGCCTCAACCTGGTACACATACCTCTGAAATAGCTCAGATGGAAACTTGCCACCCCATCACACCTAACAACCAGACGGATAAATTACAATACCAACTGCGTGGAATGAAGAAATGCAAAAACTAAGAGGCAAAAAAAAATTAGCCAAAAAATCACCTTTCACCATTCATCTCTCACACAAAATACCACACAACCACTTCTACGCACAGCAAACTGCATGTACTTCACCACACCGCAACAACAAACAAACAACACATAACTTGCACCTACAGCACATGAGGACTCACATCGATCCGATAACCACACCCAAGCTCAGTGCATGGTGAAAATCAAACTGAAGCTGCCAATAGCACACTACCATGCTCACTTTCCTACTCCCACTTCACCCTAACACCCCACCCCTCATCTTTGGTTTGCAGATGTGCCAGAGTGCCTAGGGACCAATTCCATTGGTGATGGTTCACGGTAGAAATACCTTTAACATTAACATGTTGAGTCATTGATATATAGATCACTCAAGGAAAAAAGCAGTGTATAGGATTGTTAAACCTCAGACAGTTACTCAGAAGAGAGTGTTTCTTTGCAAGATGGGTTATTGCAGTCAATGGATTTTGTGGTACACAGTGAAAGTTAAATGATTTCAACACTTTACGAAGGCCAACGCACCAGAACCACTTAATTGTAGTGAGCAGTAGGACGGAGGTGCTTGACACAGTCATATGGGAACTATCTGAGTCTCCTCTGTTGGTGTGACAAAACAACTTCTGCTCCACAGCAGTACAAGGATGAGTAATGGCTAAAGCGCCTACTCAGTTTGCACACTTCTACAAAACAAGTGTGATCCCAGTCATAAAGGTAAAGAGCAGTCAACGAGACATACCTCCTTTTTCTTTTGTGGTAATGTGGGCCAATAAAAGGCTATACTCTGAAGAAGGGTTTGAATTGTATCCAGTAGTAACCCAAACAGCAAAGTAGTACTGTCCAAAATAAAGAAATTGCTCAGTCAAGGAAAATTCTTCCTCAGGATTTGTTGAAGAGTGAATCAAAGAAGGAGTGGGAGATGCCACCATTTATAGGCAAATGTCCACAGTTGACTGGAGTAAAGCAAGCCTGTTTTATGGGTCCAATCCCTGTTCTTGAGACAAATTGTCTGTGCCTTCTGACATCATACCCAAAGTGCTTTGTGCTTAAGGAAGTGGATGGGGCAGGAAATAATAGGCAATATGAAGAGAACTAAGATGTTGGAATCTTCCTCCAGCTAGGTTGTGATCCCTCTGTCTACACTAACTCTGCCCCCTTCCCTTGTCAATGGCATCAAAGGCCTATTCAGAATATATCAGCAGGCTCAACAGGTTAAATGTGATCTGTGTTTGATCTGCAGGTTGGAGTTTTGAATCCGGGCAAGGCCAACTCAGCCTTTCATTCTTCTGAGGTCGATCAATCAGTACCAATTTCAATTGGGTAATAATAGTTATGTATGTAAATATGTCCTATGTAAAGTGCTTTAGATAAAGCACTATATAAAAACAAATTAATATAGTGTGATGCTAGTCCTTTTCGTATAGGTGTGCCTATTGATTCCTGTTTCCCAGGACAGCTCCTGCTGGGAGGCTGTTCATGCTGGCGGGAGGTGTTACCCAACCTCGCGAAGGATCAAAAGGAGAGGCTCAACCATTCAGTCCCCTGCCCTGCAGCTTGAAGGGTCAGACTGTCTGCCCAGAATACACACAATCTCTCACATTGCTCACACATGTATGATATCAATCTGAAGTGGCTGTTTATAGTTATGCAAATTACTATCCACCATACCCTAAACTCAGGCTTTTTATTTAAAGATTAAATTAACATGACAATAGTAATTCCTCATGACAGCGAGGTGGTTTGAGACAGTGGTGTAGACTTTAAATACAGCCTGTGTGCTGAAGTGACTTGGCAGTCACAGCAGCTGTCAAATTGGCACATGTGAGACCTGAACCTGCTCAGTGCCACTGGAGAGCAGGTGCTGCATATCCGGACACTGACCCAGCATAACTGTGATGTAATTAGCTGATCACTCTTTCTAAGATGACATTATCTGCCTCATTTTATTAATAAAAAGTCAAATGAGCCAGGGCTTCTACACCATTGTCAGATGGCAATTCCTCACAGCTCAGCCTCCTTATTGGCAGGAAGAAATGTATTCTGTGATGTCAAGGGAGAAAATGGGTTTGCATTATCAGTGTTAACACAAACACATGGTTAATACCGGAGACCCATTGCTTCCTGTAGTAAAGAGTTGGATACAGTAGTTGTAGGGATGCCATCTTGCCTATGTTCTGTAGATGCAGCGATTCAGCGGTCCTAAGTGAAAACATTATTTTGAAAAAAAAGATTAAAAAAATGATCAGATGATCTGTGCGGTCACAAGCAGTCTTTCTAAATCGAACTATCATGCCCCTGCGATGCACACAAGTGTGTGCAGGTGCTGACAGGCGCAGTGAGACCTGGAAGAGGAGTCACAGGAGTATTGGATAAGTGTCTGTGTGTCTGTGTGTGTCTGAAATTGAAGGGTCGGGTGAAATAAGTCTGCGTGTTTGTGTGTGCAGTAGTAATGAGGGCAGGGGACTTGGGGGCTGAAACCCCCCGAATTTAAATAAAAGCCTTACTAGCTTTTTCCTGGCTTTTTGCGGCCCACAAAAAATAGACCGAAATACATTAGTCTTTTTTTGTGAGGCCTTCAAAAAGCAGGAACAATTCATAGAACCAATTCAGCTCTTCGGAAATATAGCTTTAGGTTCTCCCCCAATAATTGCCTGTTCCCCAGTTAATAGTTATGTTATTACTGAAAACTAAAACACAAAATATGCCTGTATCCAGATGGGATTAATACAAAATGCTACCTGAAAATTCTTCTAATGTTACATTGACCCAATATCCTGTAATGAATCCAGCATTCTTACTCCTGTCTCCAGTAGATGGTGAGCCATATGTTGTTGAACCAAACCAATGTGTAGATGTAACCAATTTCAGGAGAGACCTGCCAGGTACACCTATATTGAATGCTGATTTGATATCTTTTGTTTATGGTGCTTGCTATAGGGATACAAATGGTCACTTAACGGTTTGATATGCAGTATGTGCACTGGGAGAGGTTATGCAAATCGAGAAATTTCCAAAAGTCACTGAAGCCCAAATAGCAAAATTGTTTGCTCTCACACATGCTTGTAAACTTGCAGAACAACAGACAGTTAATTTATACACTGATTCGTGATATACATTTGGAGTTGCTCATGATTTTGCCTATCTGTTTCTTGACATCTCCAGGTTCATCCATAAAGAAGCATGCATATGTGGAAGCTTTGCTCGAGGAAATCATGCTACAAATAACACATATCCACAATTAAGTGTGTGGAGCACACCAAGCTTTGGATAATGAGGTCACCTGTGTGAGAACAATTTTGCATCAATAAACTTCTAAATTGGCAGTCCTTGCCAACTCTAAAGTTCATTATTTAGTAAGATGTAAAGGGGTTACACGGCCACCCCACTTCCGAACACTTGAGGAGTTTGAACACATCCAGGAGAATGATCCCTCCACGGAAAGGGACTGTGGATAGAGAAATGTTGTCAATTAAATGAGGAACCCTTGCGGGAGATGAAAACAGAAATAGTGTTGCCTCATTTAGTCAGGGCATATCATGGAACTGTGCATGTGGGAAAAGGATGTATGATTTCTACACTGAATTGGGATTGGTTTCCCCTGGACTTTCCTGGTGTGGCCCTAGACAACTGAGGGTGGTGCACCATATGTTTTCAAAATAACATTGAGAGGCCAGCGCATACAACACCAACGGCACATCCACCACCATATTGTCCTTACATTAACCTGCAGATAGATTTTATCCAGCTGCCTCAGTGTAAATAATTGCAATATATATTGGCAGTTTTGTAGGTATTATCTGGCTGGATTGAAGCCTATCCATGTAGAACAGCGGTTGGCACCTCAGTAGCGAAACTGTTGCTGAAGGATTATATACCGACGTTTGGAATAGTAGGCAACATAAATGGTGACAGAAGTTCACTTTGGGACTCATTACAAGAGTTGTGGTAAGGCAACAACGGCGCCGGTAGTGCTACCGGCACCGTTGTTACCTCGCTGCAGCATTACGAGTTTGCTCGCGGGTGCCGCTCTGCATGCCTGGTCAGACCAATCGTCCAGAGCGGCACCTGCGAGCTACCATCCTCCCCATTCCCATTGAGCCCTATTGGGGCTGGGGCTCAATGGGAATGGGGAAGTACCGGGTCTGGGTCCCGTGAATGGGAATTACCGGGCCCGCAAAGGTCAAAATGGCCCAGTAATTCCCATTTTTTGGGACCCTGACCGGTAAAAACAGCATGGCTACCTCCAAACTCGTAATGAGGCCCTTTGTGTTATTCTGCTCATAAAGAAACAACACAACTACCATTGTTCACACCATCTTTAATCAGTGGGGGAAGTTGAGTATCTGAACAGTGCAATTAAACATAGGTCCTAGAAGCTTTTCTGTGAAACTGGCCTCAGGTGGCCATATGCTTTATGACTGCTGTTGCTCAGTATCAGAAGCACAGCCAACAGAAAGACTGGATTGCTCCCCAAGAAGGTTCTCTACAGGAGGCTAATGTGTTTACCATTGTCACCTCATGCAAAGAATACACACAACATCATACACCTGATCAATGATGTACTCTTAGATTACTGCAAAACTTTGTTAAATGTGTTCATGTGCAGGTGAGAGATGTATTGCAAAGAATTTGAAGAAGCCTGCCATTCTTAGCGTTTGGGAACCACATACTCGTCAAGTGTTTTAATAGAAATTAATAGAAATGTGCATAGCGCACATGTGTATAGAGAAATCCCCACCTGTGTGGCTGCATCCAATCGAGAAAAGGGCAGGATATACTGGTGGCTCACTCAGTGGGGGAAATGTGTTGATATACTGAATACTAAAACTGTAAAAGAAGACAGGTGTGAGCGAGGGTATGGAGGTGGAAACAGTTACTTTTTATTCCTCAAAAAGATTCCATAGGGAGGTGGGCCAGTCCCTTTCCAAGATGGTGGAGACTCATCTCAAAACAGATTTGCTGTAAAACAGCTGTGGGGTAGTTTGGAACATTACAGAGAATTCTAATCTGCCTTTCATCCAGGACACCGACTAAGTAGATCAGAGCTTTCAAGAAATTTCTGAGTAAACTTGAAGATAATTGAGAAACAACAAGATGACTAACTCATCAGATTTTAAAGATTTCAGTTAAGATCTACGCCAAAGAAGAGATAAGAGAATCTGAGACTACTTCCTTTGATCCTTTGAAGACTTCTGAGTAACTTTATATAGTGAAAATTCCAATAGTAGTATTTGTTTAGATAAGTTTTTGCTTAACATTTAGGGGGTAATTCATAGAATTCAGCGCACAAGTGGCGCACGCGGCTGGCGCACAGTGTGCGCGCGTGAATCCCTGCGCCAGCCGCGTGCGCTAAAATCCATTTCCGCGCACAGCGTATTCATGGATTCCAGCCACCAAAACCAGCCGTGGCGCACAGTGGCGCAGCGACCCTGCAGCAGCGCCAGTTACGCCCCCAAGAACGCCTCTCGCGCAGGGAAAAGCCAACAATATACCCAATCCAGCGCAAAGGGCTGCGCTAACCCTGTACCAGCACGGCAAGCGGGCTACGTGTATCACTGGGGTGCGCGGGAAGTACCTCACGCGATTGGCCCCGTGCGAGCAGGGTACGCGTATTTCAGGGGTGCACAGGAAGTTCCACATGCGATTTCCGCAGGGTACCCGTATCTCAGGGGTGGGCGGGAAGTGCCACACGCGATTTCAGCAGGGTACGTGTATTTCAGGGGTGCGCGGGAATTTCCACACGCGATTGAGCCCGTGCGAGCAGGGTACGCGTATCCCAGGGGTGCGCGGGAAGTGCCACATGCGATTTCAGCAGGGTACGTGTATTTCAGGGGTGCGCGGGAATTTCCACATGCGATTGGGGCTACGCGTATCTCAGGGGTGCGCGGGAAGTGCCACACGCGATTTCAGCAGGGTACGTGTATTTCAGGGGTGCGCAGGAAATTCCACACGCGATTTCATCATGGTACGTGTATTTTGGGGTGCGGGGGAAGTTTCACATGCGACATCAGCAGGGCACGTGTATTTCAGGGGTGCGCGGGAAGTTCCACACGCGATCTCATCAGGGTACGTGTATTCCGTGGTGCGGCGGAAGTTTCACATGCGACATCAGCAGGGTACGTGTATTCCAGGGGTGCGCTGGAAGTTCCACACGCGATTTCATCAGGGTACGTATATTCCAGGAGTGCGCGGGAAGTTCCACACGCGATTGGGCCCGTGCGAGCAGGGTACGCGCATTTCAGGGGTGCGCGGGAAGTTCCACACGCAATTCTATCAGGGTACGTGTATTACAGGGGTGCGCGGGGAGCACCACACGTGAATTGCACGTGTGGGTCCTCCCAGGTGTTCCCTCTACACCCTCCACGGCCCCTGCAGGTGGCTCACACCACAGGGGCCTACCCTGCACATGTCCTGCAGGTACACCATCCACCATGGCCATGACCCCCAGCCAACCCACATGTCAACTTGCACTACTGCCCACCAACGCATGTCCCCCTGCACCCCCAGTCACCAGGGGCACCCTCCACCAGGCCCCCACCCATGTCTCCCAGCACCCCCACCCCCCAGCAGTGCAGGGGCACCCACCACCAGGCCCCCACCCATGTCTCCCAGCACCCCCACCCCCCAGCCACCAGGGGCACCCACCACCAGGCCCCCACCCATGTCTCCCAGCACCCCCACCCTCCAGCAGTGCAGGGGCAGCCTCCACCAGGCCCCCACCCATGTCCAACTCATGTCTCCCACCACCCCCACCCCCAGCACTGTGGGGCACCTGCCAGCAGGCCCCCACCCATGTCCAACTCATGTTCCCCACCACCCCCACCCCCCAGCACCGTGGGGCACCTGCCAGCAGGCCCCCACCCATGTCCAACTCATGTTCCCCACCACCCCCACCCCCCAGCACTGTGGGGCACCTGCCAGCAGGCCCCCACCCATGTCCAACTCATGTTCCCCACCACCCCCACCCCCAGCACTGTGAGGCACCTGCCAGCAGGCCCCCACCCATGTCCAACTCATGTTCCCCACCACCCCCACCCCCCAGCAGTGCAGAGCACCCACCACCAGGCCCCCACCCATGTCTCCCAGCACCCCAATCCCCCAGCCACCAGGGGCACCCACCACCAGGCCCCCACCATGTCTCCCACCACCCCCACCCCCCCAGTCACCAGGGGCAGCCTCCACCAGGCCCCCACCCATGTCTCCCAGCACCCCTACCCCCCAGCCACCAGGGGCGGCCTCCACCAGGCCCCCACCCATGTCTCCCAGCACCCACACCCCCCAGCCACCAGGGGCAGCCTCCACCAGGCCCCCACCCATGTCTCCCAGCACCCCCACCCCCCAGCACTGTGGGGCACCCTCCACCAGGCCCCCACACATGTCTCCCACCACCCCCACCCCCCAGCAGTGCAGGGGCACCCACCACCAGGCCCCCACCCATGTCTCCCAGCACCCCACCCCCCAGCCACCAGGGGCAGCCTCCACCAGGCCCCACCCATGTCTCCCACCACCCCCACCCCCCCAGTCACCAGGGGCAGCCTCCACCAGGCCCCCACCCATGTCTCCCAGCACCCCCACCCCCCAGCCACCAGGGGCAGCCTCCACCAGGCCCCCACCCATGTCTCCCACCACCCCCACCCCCCCAGCACTGTGGAGCACCCACCACCAGGCCCCCACCCATGTCTCCCAGCACCCCCAACCCCCAGCAGTGCAGGGGCAGCCTCCACCAGGCCCCCACCCATGTCCAACTCATGTCTCCCACCACCCCCACCCCCCAGCATTGTGGGGCACCTGCCACCAGGCCCCCACCCATGTCCAACTCATGTTCCCCACCACCCCCACCGCCCAGCACTGTGGGGCACCTGCCAGCAGGCCCCCACCCATGTCCAACTCATGTTCCCCACCACCCCCACCCCCCAGCACTGTGGGGCACCTGCCAGCAGGCCCCCACCCATGTCCAACTCATGTTCCCCACCACCCCCACCCCCTAGCACTGTGGGGCACCTGCCAGCAGGCCCCCACCCATGTCCAACTCATGTTCCCCACCACCCCCACCCCCCAGCACTGTGGGGCACCTACCAGCAGGCCCCCACCCATGTCCAACTCATGTTCCCCACCACCCCCACCCCCCAGCACTGTGGGGCACCTGCCAGCAGGCCCCCACCCATGTCCAACTCATGTTCCCCACCACCCCCCCAGCACTATGGGGCACCTGCCAGCAGGCCCCCACCCATGTCCAACACATGATCCCCACCACCCCAACACCCAGCACTGTGGGGCACCCTCCACCAGGCCCCCACCCATGTCTCCCACCACCCCCACCCGCCAGCAGTGCAGGGGCACCCACCACCAGGCCCCCACCCATGTCTCCCACCACCCCCATCCCCCAGCAGTGCAGGGGCAGCCTCCACCAGGCCCCAACCCATGTCTCCCAGCACCCCCACCCCCCAGCCACCAGGGGCAGCATCCACCAGGCCCACACCCATGTCTCCCACCACCACCACCCCCCCAGCACTGTGGGGCACCCACCACCAGGCCCCCACCCATGTCTCCCAGCACCCTCACCCCCCAGCAGTGCAGGGGCACCCACCACCATGCCCCCACCCATGTCTCCCACCACCCCCACCCCCCAGCCACCAGGGGCAGCCTCCACCAGGCCCCCACCCATGTCTCCCAGCACCCCCACCCCCCAGCCACCAGGGGCAGCCTCCACCAGGCCCCCACCCATGTCTCCCACCACCCCCACCCCCCTAGCACTGTGGGGCACCCACCACCAGGCCCCCACCCATGTCTCCCAGCACCCCCACCCCCCAGCAGTGCAGGGGCACCCACCACCAGGCCCCCACCCATGTCTCCCACCACCCCCACCCCCCAGCCACCAGGGGCAGCCTCCACCAGGCCCCCACCCATGTCTCCCAGCACCCCCATACCCCAGCCACCAGGGGCAGCCTCCACCAGGCCCCCACCCATGTCTCCCACCACCCCCACCCCCCCAGCACTGTGGGGCACCCACCACCAGGCCCCCACCATGTCTCCCACCACCCCCACCCCCCAGCCACCAGGGGCAGCCTCCACCAGGCCCCCACCCATGTCTCCCACCAACCCCACCCCCCCAGCACTGTGGGGCACCCACCACCAGGCCCCCACCCATGTCTCCCACCACCCCCACCCCCCCAGCACTGTGGGGCACCCTCCACCAGGCCCCTACCCATGTCTCCCAGCACCCCCACCCCCCAGCAGTGCAGGGGCAGCCTCCACCAGGCCCCCACCCATGTCCAACTCATGTCTCCCACCACCCCCACCCCCCAGCACTGTGGGGCACCTGCCAGCAGGCCCCCACCCATGTCCAACTCATGTTCCCTACCACCACCATCCCCCAGCACTGTGGGGCACCTGCCAGCAGGCCCCCACCCATGTCCAACTCATGTTCCCCACCACCTCCACCCCCCAGCAGTGCAGGGGCAGCCTCCACCAGGCACCCACCCATGTCTCCCACCACCCCCACCCCCCAGCCACCAGGGGCAGCCTCCACCAGGCCCCCACCCATGTCTCCCACCACCCCCACCCCCCCAGCACTGTGGGGCACCCACCACCAGGCCCCCACCCATGTCTCCCAGCACCCCCACCCCCCAGCAGTGCAGGGGCACCCACCACCAGGCCTCCACCCATGTCTCCCACCACCCCCACCCCCCAGTCACCAGGGGCAGCCTCCACCAGGCCCCCACCCATGTCTCCCAGCACCCCCACCCCCAGCCACCAGGGGCAGCCTCCACCAGGCCCCCGCCTATGTCTCCCAGCACCCCCACCCCCCCAGTCACCAGGGGCAGCCTCCACCAGGCCCCCACCCATGTCTCCCAACACCCCCACCCCCCAGCACTGTGGTGCACCCTCCACCAGGCCCCCACCCATGTCTCCCACCACCCCCACCCCCCAGCAGTGCAGGGGCACCCACCACCAGGCCCCCACCCATGTCTCCCACCACCCCCACCCCCCATCAGTGCAGGGGCAGCCTCCACCAGGCCCCCACCCATGTCTCCCACCACCCCCACCCCCCAGCCACCAGGGGCAGCCCCCACCAGGCCCCCACCCATGTCTCCCACCACCCCCACCCCCCCAGTCACCAGGGGCAGCCTCCACCAGGCCCCCACCCATGTCTCCCAGCACCCCCACCCCCCAGCCACCAGGGGCATCCTCCACCAGGCCCCCACCCATGTCTCCCACCACCCCCACACCCCAGCACTGTGGGGCACCCACCACCAGGCCCCCACCCATGTCTCCCAGCACCCCCACCCCCCAGCAGTGCAGGGGCAGCCTCCACCAGGCCCCCACACATGTCCAACACATGTCTCCCACCAGCCCCACCCCCCAGCACTGTGGGGCACCTGCCAGCAGGCCCCCACCCATGTCCAACTCATGTTCCCCACCACCCCCACCCCCCAGCACTGTGGGGCACCCTCCACCAGGCCCCCACCCATGTCCAACTCATGTTCCCCACCACCCCCACCCCCCAGCACTGTGGGGCACCTGCCAGCAGGCCCACACCCATGTCCAACTCATGTTCCCCACCACCCCCACCCCCCAGCACTGTGGGGCACGTGCCACCAGGCCCCCACCCATGTCCAACTCATGTTCCCCACCACCTCCAAGCCCCAGAACTGTGGGGCACCTGCCAGCAGGCACCCACCCATTTCCAACTCATGTTCCCCACCACCCCCACCCCCCAGCACTGTGGGGCACCTGCCAGCAGGCCCCCACCCATGTCCAACTCATGTTCCCCACCACCCCCACCCCCCAGCACTGTGGGGCACCTGCCAGCACCCCCCCACCCATGTCCAACTCATGTTCCCCACCACCCCCACCCCCCAGCACTGTGGGGCACCTGCCAGCAGGCCCCCACCCATGTCCAACTCATGTTCCCCACCACCCCCACCCCCCAGCACTATGGGGCACCCTCCACCAGGCCCCCACCCATGTCTCCCACCACGCCCACCCCCCAGCAGTGCAGGGGCACCCACCACCAGGCCCCCACCCATGTCTCCCACCACCCCCACCCCCCAGCAGTGCAGGGGCAGCCTCCACCAGGCCCCCACCCATGTCTCCCAGCACCCCCACCCCCCAGCCACCAGGGGCAGCCTCCACCAGGCCCCCACCCATGTCTCCCACCACCACCACCCCCCCAGCACTGTGGGGCACCCTCCACCAGGCCCCCACCCATGTCTCCCAGCACCCCCACCCCCCATTAGTGCAGGGGCAGCCTCCACCAGGCCCCCACCCATGTCCAACACATGTCTCCCACCACCCCCACCCCCCAGCACTGTGGGGCACCTGCCAGCAGGCCCCCACCCATGTCCAACTCATGTTCCCCACCACCCCCACCCCCCAGCACTGTGGGGCACCCTCCACCAGGCCCCCACCCATGTCCAACTCATGTTCCCCACCACCCCCACCCCCCAGCACTGTGGGGCACCTGCCAGCAGGCCCCCACCCATGTCCAACTCATGTTCCCCACCACCCCCACCCCCCAGCACTGTGGGGCACCTGCCACCAGGCCCCCACCCATGTCCAACTCATATTCCCCACCACCCCCAAGCCCCAGAACTGTGGGGCACCTGCCAGCAGGCACCCACCCATTTCCAACTCATGTTCCCCACCACCCCCACCCCCCAGCACTGTGGGGCACCTGCCAGCAGGCCCCCACCCATGTCCAACTCATGTTCCCCACCACCCCCACCCCCCAGCACTGTGGGGCACCTGCCAGCAGGCCCCCACCCATGTCCAACTCATGTTCCCCACCACCCCCACCCCCCAGCACTGTGGGGCACCTGCCAGCAGGCCCCCACCCATGTCCAACTCATGTTCCCCACCACCCCCACCCCCCAGCACTATGGGGCACCCTCCACCAGGCCCCCACCCATGTCTCCCACCACGCCCACCCCCCAGCAGTGCAGGGGCACCCACCACCAGGCCCCCACCCATGTCTCCCACCACCCCCACCCCCCAGCAGTGCAGGGGCAGCCTCCACCAGGCCCCCACCCATGTCTCCCAGCACCCCCACCCCCCAGCCACCAGGGGCAGCCTCCACCAGGCCCCCACCCATGTCTCCCACCACCACCACCCCCCAGCACTGTGGGGCACCCTCCACCAGGCCCCCACCCATGTCTCCCAGCACCCCCACCACCCAGCAGTGCAGGGGCACCCACCACCAGGCGCCCACCCATGTCTCCCACCACCCCCAGCCCCCCAGTCACCAGGGGCAGCCTCCACCAGGCCCCCACCCATGTCTCCCAGCACCCCCACCCCCCAGCCACCAGGGGCAGCCTCCACCAGGCCCCCACCCATGTCTCCCAGCACCCCCATCCCCCAGCCACCAGGGGCAGCCTCCACCAGGCCCCCACCCATGTCTCCCACCACCCCCACCCCCCTAGCACTGTGGGGCACCCACCACCAGGCCCCCACCCATGTCTCCCAGCACCCCCACCCCCCAGCAGTGCAGGGGCACCCACCACCAGGCCCCCACCCATGTCTCCCACCACCCCCAGCCCCCCAGTCACCAGGGGCAGCCTCCACCAGGCCCCCACCCATGTCTCCCAGCACCCCCACCCCCCAGCCACCAGGGGCAGCCTCCACCAGGCCCCCACCCATGTCTCCCAGCACCCTCATCCCCCAGCCACCAGGGGCAGCCTCCACCAGGCCCCCACCCATGTCTCCCACCACCCCCACCCCCCCAGCACTGTGGGGCACCCACCACCAGGCCCCCACCCATGTCTCCCACCACCCCCACCCCCCAGCCACCAGGGGCAGCCTCCACCAGGCCCCCACCCATGTCTCCCACCAACCCCACCCCCCCAGCACTGTGGGGCACCCACCACCAGGCCCCCACCCATGTCTCCCACCACCCCCACCCCCCCAGCACTGTGGGGCACCCTCCACCAGGCCCCTACCCGAGTCTCCCAGCACCCCCACCCCCCAGCAGTGCAGGGGCAGCCTCCACCAGGCCCCCACCCATGTCCAACTCATGTCTCCCACCACCCCCACCCCCCAGCACTGTGGGGCACCTGCCAGCAGGCCCCCACCCATGTCCAACTCATGTTCCCCACCACCCCCACCCCCCAGCACTGTGGGGCACCTGCCAGCAGGCCCCCACCCATGTCCAACTCATGTTCCCCACCACCTCCACCCCCCAGCAGTGCAGGGGCAGCCTCCACCAGGCACCCACCCATGTCTCCCACCACCCCCACCCCCCAGCCACCAGGGGCAGCCTCCACCAGGCCCCCACCCATGTCTCCCACCACCCCCACCCCCCAGGCACTGTGGGGCACCCACCACCAGGCCCCCACCCATGTCTCCCAGCACCCCCACCCCCCAGCAGTGCAGGGGCACCCACCACCAGGCCTCCACCCATGTCTCCCACCACCCCCACGCCCCCAGTCACCAGGGGCAGCCTCCACCTGGCCCCCACCCATGTCTCCCAGCACCCCCACCCCCCCAGTCACCAGGGGCAGCCTCCACCAGGCCCCCACCCATGTCTCCCAACACCCCCACCCTCCAGCACTGTGGGGCACCCTCCACCAGGCCCCCACCATGTCTCCCACCACCCCCACCTCCCATCAGTGCAGGTGCAGCCTCCACCAGGCCCCCACCCATGTCTCCCACCACCCCCACCCCCCAGCCACCAGGGGCAGCCCCCACCAGGCCCCCACCCATGTCTCCCACCACCCCCACCACCCCAGTCACCAGGGGCAGCCTCCACCAGGCCCCCACCCATGTCTCCCAGCACCCCCACCCCCCATCCACCAGGGGCAGCCTCCACCAGGCCCCCACCCATGTCTCCTACCACCCCCACCCCCCAGCACTGTGGGGCACCCACCACCAGGCCCCCACCCATGTCTCCCAGCACCCCCACCCCCCAGCAGTGCAGGGGCAGCCTCCACCAGGCCCCACCCATGTCCAACTCATGTCTCCCACCACCCCCACCCCCCAGCACTGTGGGGCACCTGCCAGCAGGCCCCCACCCATGTCCAACTCATGTTCCCCACCACCCCACCCCCCAGCACTGTGGGGCACCCTCCACCAGGCCCCCACCCATGTCCAACTCATGTTCCCCACCACCCCCACCCCCCAGCACTGTGGGGCACCTGCCAGCAGGCCCCCACCCATGTCCAACTCATTTTCGCCACCACCCCCACCCCCCAGCACTGTGGGGCACCTGCCACCAGGCCCCCACCCATGTCCAACTCATGTTCCCCACCACCCCCAAGCCCCAGAACTGTGGGGCACCTGCCAACAGGCCCCCACCCATTTCCAACTCATGTTCCCCACCACCCCCACCCCCAGCACTGTGGGGCACCTGCCAGCAGGCCCCCACCCATGTCCAACTCATGTTCCCCACCACCCCCACCCCCCAGCACTGTGGGGCACCTGCCAGCAGGCCCCAACCCATGTCCAACTCATGTTCCACACCACCCCCACCCCCCAGCACTATGGGGCACCCTCCACCAGGCCCCCACCCATGTCTCCCACCACGCCCACCCCCCAGCAGTGCAGGGGCACCCACCACCAGGCCCCCACCCATGTCTCCCACCACCCCCACCCCCCAGCAGTGCAGGGGCAGCCTCCACCAGGCCCCCACCCATGTCTCCCAGCACCCCTACCCCCCAGCCACCAGGGGCAGCCTCCACCAGGCCCCCACCCATGTCTCCCACCACCACCACCCCCCCAGCACTGTGGGGCACCCTCCACCAGGCCCCCACCCATGTCACCCAGCACCCCACCCCCCAGCAGTGCAGGGGCACCCACCACCAGGCCCCCACCCATGTCTCCCACCACCCCCATCCCCCCTGTCACCAGGGGCAGCCTCCACCAGGCCCCCACCCATGTCTCCCAGCACCCCCACCCCCCCAGCCACCAGGGGCAGCCCCCACCCATGTCTCCCACCACCCCCACCCCCCCAGCACTGTGGGGCACCCACCACCAGGCCCCCACCCATGTCTCCCAGCACCCCCACCCCCCAGCAGTGCAGGGGCAGCCTCCACCAGGCTCCCACCCATGTCCAACTCATGTCTCCCACCACCCCCACCCCCCAGCACTGTGGGGCACCTGCCAGCAGGCCCCCACCCATGTCCAACTCATGTTCCCCACCACCCCCACCCCCCAGCACTGTGGGGCACCCTCCACCAGGCCCCCACCCATGTCCAACTCATGTTCCCCACCACCCCCAACCCCCAGCACTGTGGGGCACCTGCCAGCAGGCCCCCACCCATGTCCAACTCATGTTCCCCAACACCCCCACCCCCCAGCACTGTGGGTCATCTGCCAGCAGGCCCCCACCCATGTCCAACTCATGTTCCCCACCACCCCCACCCCCCAGCACTGTGGGGCACCTGCCAGCAGGCCCCCATCCATTTCCAACTCATGTTCCCCACCACCCCCACCCCCCAGCACTGTGGGGCACCTGCCAGCAGGCCCCCACCCATGTCCAACTCATGTTCCCCACCACCCCCACACCCCAGCACTGTGAGGCACCTGCCAGCAGGCCCCCACCCATGTCCAACTCATGTTCCCCATCACCCCCACCCCCCAGCACTGTGGGGCACCTGCCAGCAGGCGCCCACCCATGTCCAACTCATGTTCCCCACCACCCCCACCCCCCAGCACTGTGGGGCACCCTCCACCAGGCCCCCACCCATGTCTCCCACCACCCCCACCCCCCAGCAGTGCAGGGGCAGCCTCCACCAGGCCCCCACCCATGTCTCCCAGCAACCCCACCCCCCAGCCACCAGGGGCAGCCTCCACCAGGCCCCCACCCATGCCTCCTACCACCACCACCCCCCCAGCACTGTGGGGCACCCACCACCAGGCCCCCACCCATGTCTCCCAGCACCCCCACCCCCCAGCACTGTGGGACACCCACCACCAGGCCCCCACCCATGTCTCCCACCACCCCCACCCCCCCAGCACTGTGGGGCACCCTCCACTAGGCCCCCACCCATGTCTCCCAGCACCCCCACCCCCCAGCACTGTGGGGCACCTGCCAGCAGGCCCCCACCCATGTGCAACTCATGTTCCCCAGCCAAGATGCCATCACAATCTAGATCCCTGGTCCCTATGGTCAGCCTCCAAATGCAAAACACCCACCCGAGTATTGCATCCACCCACTCATAATTTGCAATTACATCACAGAACACCAATTGCAAGTTCCGAAACAAACACATTTCCCTCACATACACCCAATGGGTGTCAGTGAATCTCAAAACACATATCATGAAATGCATGAAACCAATGAGACACTACACATTGAAGTTCACCAAAAAAATATGTATTAAAGGAAACATAAATAGAATAAAAAATGAAGAAACAGAAATGTGAATGTACAAAAATTAAAAGAAGCATATCCGTGAAAAAAAGCAAAACCAAAAATAAAATGCCAAAGTAATGTTGTCCAAAGTCAATGTCCACAAAACAAAATCCAATGGGAAATAAAAAAGAAAGCCATTGCTCCATGGTCAAAAAGTGAAAAAAAATACAATCCAACAGTGAACTATGTACATGGGAACACGCCAGGGTCCATTATCCCAAAAAAATAAAGGAATCCTATCTAACTACACTAACTAATAAAATAAACTATATACAAAAATGTGGCCAATGTCCGAAAGATCCAAATAAAATCAAAACAAAAATGAAACCTAACACTACCTACATAACTATGTACAAGGGCAGCGGGCTAGTTTCACGGCTCACTTGTGGATGTCCCGGGCCAGGACATCATCGAACTCCTCCTCAATGTCCCGGAGGCGGTCCTCCTCCATGGCCCCGAGGATCCGCAGGGCCGTCGACGTCTCCACCTCCAAACCCCTGCGGATTGCCTCGAGGCACTCGGCCCGCCTCAGGGCCCTCCACATGGAGTTCTCCGCCCTGACCATTGTGAGCCGTGCCTCTTCCGCCCGCTGCCGCTCCGCATCTATGGCATGGCCCAACCGCTGCCACACGGAAGACACTCTCTGTCCTGTGTCCTCCTGCCCTCCGGCCGATGCCTGCCCCTCCGATGTTGAAGGCCCCGAGCCTTCATGGCTCCCACCACGTTGCTGCTGCTGCTGTGCCTCTGCCCGTGTACTGCCTCCTGCTGCCTGCACATCCTCCGCTGGCTGGGGTGCAGTCGTAGATGTGGCCACCCCTGCTGGACGTCCGACTCCCGACTGTGGCAGGGATGCCTCCTCCACCAGCCTGGCCACACCGTCAGAGGCAGCTCCACAGGGCACCCAGGTGACTGATGGTTGGGAAGATGGCACAGTGGATGACTGGCGCGTAGGGGGTCCAGTTGAGGAGGGGGTCGTAGCAAGCCCCATCAGACGGAGGAATCTGGCCTGGGTGACCTGTCCCAGCAGGCTGACGTGGTCAACGAGCCATTCGAGATGACGTGCAGTCTCTTCATGAAAAGACTGCAGGTCACCTCGCATGGCCCGTTGACGCAACGCCACACCAGCCAGGACAGGCTCAACCCGGACCTGGATAGCCACGTCCGCAGGCAGAGGAAGGCCAGTTGACGTGAGCTCATCCCCTGCCTGAAAACGGGTCTGGACGTAGGCATCCCTGCTGGTGCAAGATGATGCAGGGACAGGATCAGGGACAGGATTGCACACAGGCACCTCCGTGGCGGCCTGTGCTGCCTCCTGTCCCTGGTCCTGCACTGCACCACTAGCACCAGTGGGATCCCCACCTCCAGACCCCGTCTCTGGTGCTTGCACGGCCTCCTCCTCCACCAAACCCCCCACCAACCTGGATGACTCCGTGCCATCTTCCCCTGTTGGGCCCTGTGGGGTCCCAGCTGCCCCTTCTGCTGCCGAGGAGTCCAACTCCAACCTCCGCCTCTTGGACCTCCCCCCGGCAGCTGCGGCCTGGGACGCGGCACCGGACTCCTCACTCCCCGACGAGATCACAACATGGGAGGGGAGCCGTGCCTTGCATCTCCGGCTGGTGGTGGGATCCCCACCGCTGTGCTCCACAGCACCTTCTCCGCCCTCTTCATCAGTTGACGCTGCAGACAGGGAGAAAAAAAACACAGGCATCAGGGCACTGTACAATGGACACATACACACATGACAGTTGTACATGAGTGGCATTGGCAAACCTCAGACATGTCATCACAATCCCCAACACACATGTCATTACAACTCGCTCACATGAGCCATACCACAGCCATATCGCAACTGCCACCACCATCCATACACATACAACAGCATGAGCAGCCAAAGGTGAGCCAGACATCACATGCAACACAGGAAGTGCACCACACATGTACACACACCACCACACTTGCATGCATGTGTACATCTCTGCCAAGTGTCGCAGTGTTCAGACGGGCATCCATGTCACATCTGCCAATCAGGCTTCCACATACCGCTGTCACATGCATCCATGTTGCATCACTGTTGCACCCTTGTCAAATACACACATATGCACATGTACACAGTGCTGATACATGCAGCCAAAAACAACATACATGCGTGACATCACAGACATGTCTACTTACATACACATTCATCCAAACATGTGTGCCCACACAACTGCATTTGGCATGCAAGCCTACACACACAAGCACCATCCATGTCTCACACATTCCAGCCCTCGCATGTGTCAGCCCCACGGCCCTGTACACCCCCACCCATACTCGACCCCATACAAACAGATGCGCAACTTGCACACTACTGAATAATCACCACATGCACTGCTCACAATCAGGATGCATGTACACTCACCGCTCGACTCCAGACGGGTTTGCCTCTCAAGGACCTGGACGTGGAGCGCTGGGGATATGCGTTCCAGGACCCTCATCTGTTCTTCCAACAAGTGGCCCCGGCGCCCCTTGGCATCCGCTGCCTTCAAGAGGCGCCGGGCCTTGTTCAGGGTCCTGGACCTGAAGTCCTCCCAGCGCTTCTTGACATGTTGTAAGTCGCGGACTGCCACCCCCTCCGCGTTGATGGCAGTCACGATGTCAGTCCAGATCCGATTCCGTCCTTCCTTGTCGGCGCGGGAACTTCCGAAGAGGGCATCATACTGCCCCAGGACTTGCTCCACCAGGACACTAACTTTGGTGGCACTGAAGCTGGTGCCCCTCTGCTTCTCTGGCCGGGGGTTGTCAGTGGTCCCAGATCGTGTTTGCCCGACATGACAACCCCAGAGGCAGGAGTGGGTGGGCAACTGGGTCCTGGGGCTGGGCTGTGGAGCGATGGAATCCCAGTCGGGAGTCTTCAGTTCCAGCAGGGGTGGTCACAGCAACAGCACACCTGGCTGATATGCAGGCAGCAAATGGCAGGGCACGTGCACAGCAGGCAGTCAGGCAGCAGCAGATGGCAGGTGGGAGCGTGCTCGGGGCTCTGGGGGTCAGTAGTTCGGCCTTCTGGGCAGGAGCGTGGTCTTCCGTGTGCTTGCGCGTGGCCAGCTTGATACGGAGTGATTTGGCACGTGAAAAATCTGCACGTCAGCGTGTAATTCGAGGAAAGACCCTTAGCGGGTAAGCGCGTCTGCACGCATACGCATTTTCATTGGACAGAAGGCCCCTAAAGCGCAAGCGCCCCTGTGACGTGACGCGTACAGACGTGCATGGGCATTTCAGCGCGCGTGAAAAACTGCACGTCCGCGTGTAATACGAGGAAAGGGCCCATGCGTGTAAGCGCGCGTGGAAAACTGCACGTCTGCGTGTAATACGAGGAAAGGCCCTTAGCGCGTATGCACGGCAGCACGCCTATGTGATTTCATTGGACCAAAGGCCCTTAGCGCGTGAGCGCGTTTGTGACGTGACGCGCGCGGGTATTTCCCTCATTGCACGTGATGACAGAACACACGTGGATTTCCACCAATCGCGTGTGAAAGTTCCTGGCACCCCGGAACACACGTACCCAGGCTAATCGCGTGTGGAACTTCCTGCGCACCACGAAACACACGTACCCAGGCCAATCGCGTGTACGCTCACTCCCCTCCGATCACACGCGATGACACTCGGACCTAAAGTCTTACCACGTATCCGAAAACGGGAAACCCGCGCACGGCAAAAGACGTGCACAGGCGTCAACGCGTCCGCCCACACGAAGGCAGGCGAAGGCGTCCCCGCGCACAGCATAAAAGCGCACGCAAACAACAAACGCGTATATACAGCTACGATGAATGCCACATTTGTCGCTGCACTGATCGTGGGACACCGCAGGAGGAGGAGAATAGCCAGGGCACGCATTTCCGCACCACGGACAAGCCTTTTTGGGATGCCTGATGACCAGGTCTATAGCAGGTATAGGTTTCCACCCCATATCATCCTAGACCTGGTCAGGGAGTGGGAAGATGACCTCACATCCCCCACCCTTTGCTCCCAAGCATTGAGCCCCTTGGAGAAGCTGCTCAATGTCCTGCATTTTTTGGCCACTGGATCATTTCAGCGGACCACTGCCATAGTGGGGGGGGTCTCACAGGCCACGCAGTCACGCTGCCTACACCAGGTACTGGCAATCATGACAGCGCGCCCCTCAGTCCGCAGGCACGTATACATGCCCAGAACACCTGCAGAAAGGCAGGCCGTTGTCCTGGAATTTTTCAGGGTGGCACACTTCCCCAAAGTGCTTGGTGCCATAGATTGCACCCATGTGGTCCTACGTCCACCTAGGGCCATTGAGCACATCTACCGAAACCGCAAGCACTGGCATTCCATCAATGTGCAGGTGGTATGTGATGCAAAGGGAATCATCACCTCTATCTATGCAAACTACCCTGGCTCCACCCATGACAGTTTCATATACAGAATGTCCGCCCAGAGCCGGGCCCTGGAAGCTGGGCAGCATGGCGACACATGGCTCCTAGGACAGTACAAATGCCCTTGCACATGCATGCAAGTCACACACAGACAAATATCCAAACCCTAATAATCTCAACTATTATCACCTCCCCAGGGGACAGTGCCTACCCTCTGAGCAACCAAAATGATGACGCCAATCCGGAACCCCACCACACCACCCCAGGTAAGATACAACGCCGCCCATATTGCAACCAGGGGCATAGTGGAGCGCACATTCAGAGTGCTCAAGTCACGTTTCCGCTCCCTTGACCGCTCTGGTGGGCAACTACTCTATGCACCACCAGTAGTGTGCAGGATCATTGTGGCAGCATGTGTCCTGCACAATGTTGCAACACGGCAGGGCGTCCCGGTGGACATGGTGGTGCCCCCACATCCCCAACCACATGCACAGGCGCTGCCCATGGGAGGGGACAGGGCACGTGGCGAGGAAGCCCGGACCCAGCTTGTGGCCACATTTTTCACCTAAACTCCCACCCCTGCGGAGTGCACACAGGCCTGGCACATACCAGGTGACAATCGATGATGACAAAGAGACAGTCAACTGTCACAACCCTACCACCCTGAGACAGTTGCCATGGAAGTGCCACATCGTCTGCATCCCTAGCTACTTAAACACAAGCTATCCCGTGTGACCAAAAGGCACACATATGACATATGACATGATATGGCCTATACACAAGTATTTCAAGGTGCGATGAGGCAGGGAGGGGGGAACAAGGGAACACAGAGAACGGTACTACTAGGCCAGGTGTCATTGAGATCGTGCAAGTGCAGGGGTAGGGGGAATGGGAAAAGTGCAAGGGGAAGGGTGGGGGGGGAGTCCAGTACAGGGGAAGTAGCCCAAAAAAATAATACATAGGTCGCCTGGTGGCAACTACAAAGGTAAGTGCAGACAAGTGCTGGGAAGGGAGGGCTGTAGGGATAGAGAGACAGTACTGCAGTGCAGGGGTTGCCAGGGTGGCAGTGCAAGTGGAGAGTGGCTGGGCCAGGGACCGAGGTCGGTGAGAGTGGCCCAGTTGCAGCTCCTGTGCAGTTCCAGTGAAGAATTCTGCAAGGGAGAGGCAGAGAGTAAGCAGAAGCAAAGAGGAAGGTCTTGAGGTGCTTCCAGAACTGGAGATGGTTCCCCTCAAGTTCAAGTCAGGCCGGAATTCTGTTCCAGGGGGAGGGCCCTGCTGCGGAGAGAAATCTACCCCCAGCTAGTTGTTCTGAGAAGCGGATGACCCGGACATGCAAGGTGTGCATCACACACACCTGCAAAACAGGCCATGGCCATCACTGTCATGTCACTCAAACCCTCCCAAACATCAACATGACATGGCAAGCAATACGCATACACCAACGCAGTAACGATAAGGTACACATTGCCATGTCCTAAATGTACAATGGCATTGGACACTGCTGCCTGACCCGGAATCAGATGAAATGACAGACCAACAAAATCTCCCACCCAAAATAAGTCATTTCCAAATGCATTACAACATTCGTAGACGTAACATCACAATGAATGCCTGTCTACATGCACATTTGCATTGCAAAATCAACACTGCAGCTCATGTGTGCAGTGTCCTACTCCTGCATCACACTGCTCAGCGTACAGCACAGTGAACAGCCATTGTGTGTGATGCACACCCTGAGCATCACATCTAAGTGACAGACCACGTCAAACATCAAATTAGGCATGTACTGGATCCATAATCGGTCACAGAACATGTGCTGCCGGGACACAGTGGGCACCAGAAGGCAAACAGTGTACACATGGATATGCAAGGGTGGGAGTACATGTAGTGCATCAGAGTGCAAGTGTGTGGTTCTGCAAGGACATGCACTCCACATATGCATGTGCACTCAAGTGACCATCAGTGTTCCCTACACATCACATGTGAACATCCACCATGTGTACACCCCAGCATGTCAAACCACAACTATCCCCTCGCACCTGAAAGGAAAACACAACACATGAACAGGCATTGATCAGCAGAACACAACATGTACCACCATTACTATGTCAGAGTTCCCATCACACTGCAGGGCAAGGCAACTATCAACAACAACCGCCCCCCTCCCTCACAAATGACCATGACCCACTGAACAACTGCACCTGGGTCATGGAGCCTCCAAACCTCAATTCCACCTGGCCACAGGATCACCTTTACCCTTCGTCACCATCTCCCACCTTGTGTGTAAAAAGATGCCTGAACCCTCAGAATCCACACTCATTTCCAAAATCACAAAATCCAAGGCATAAAAACGAACCCGAACACCCTCCAGTAGATGACTTGACGTAGCAGTACCTCACAAAGGCCAAGTACTACCACAATGATGCAACAACCAAGGTAGCACAGCAAAACAATGTCACGACAGGATGTGAAACATGTGTGGTACATGACATAGGATGATGCACCATGAATGGAGGTGTACTGTCACAGGTCCCCTGTACAGGCGCGGGAGTGTCACGAAACAACCACCCCCACCATGTCCTGGGTGCCTGCAAGGTCAAACTCACACAGGCCCCTGAGACCCTGGTGGGGAATGAGGTTCAGGGATATGCAGTCGGGACAGGTGTTGACACACTGGATGACTGGAATGAGTGGCAGGAGAGGGGAGGAGGAATGACACATGAAACTAGGGAATGCACAAAAATGTACAACCTGCATGAACACATACACAATCCAAACAAACTTGGACATCATTGTCATGGCCTTCTGTAGTCCAGGCTCAGGAGTGGTACGAACCAACCACCCCCTCTAGGGTTTTGGCGCCTGCAGGTTTGGGGCTTACACAGGCATCCGCAATCCCAGTGGGGAAAGAGGGTCAGGGAATGTTGCTTGGATAGGCACGGGAAGTAGGAACACCGGGTAGAGGGTACAGGTTTCAAAATTGCATAGGATCACGGGTGATTAGGGAGAAAAAAACATACCAAATTGAACCACACATACATCCATGCATCAGTACACTCCCCAGCAAGCCTATGCAGAGCAGTTCGTAAGAAAAACATCAAGACACTTAGCTCTGGCTTTGAGTGCTGGCCTCCTGCCTGCGCACTCTCAGGTCCGGTTACATGAGCACTGCAATGCTGCAAAGAGAGCCACAGTCAACAACCTGTACGTGCCAATTACACAAAAACACAACACCAAACATGCCCCATAGCAACAAACTACTCTACAAACAGACAATCTGTGCTCGATGCTTCGTACCCATATATAACATCACCCCTGTGACGGGTCATACACAGTCAATGCAGTAAGTCAGCCGCTGGTGGGTGCGTGGCAAATGGAACACCAATGTGTCACAATTCACACAACATGCAATGTTCCCTGGGTAAGCAGACAGACCCATATAGCAAGCCATGACTACAGAGCAAGTTGCGTACCACCATGACCGAAACAAAGTTGGCAGTGCATTTATCATGAAGTACGTGGAAAAGACATGCACTGCACCCGAGTATGTCCCTTGCTGTATGTCCCTGTGAGTGCCCCTTTCCATGTCTCGGAAGGCTACATGGTTGTTACAAGTGCCTCAATGGACCTTGGTGTACGGGAGGGTATGTGCCACTGCCCCTGCATGTGTCCCAGACAACCCTACTATCAACAGCCATCAGTCCACAAACACATCTGAGCTGCATTGTGTGCTTCAACACCAATATTCGTCTAAGCTCACCCTCAGTGCTGTGACTAAGCCTGCATGTGCAACTCGCCTGGTGCAAGCTTTGCTGTGTCGTGGCCCCCCTTTGATGCTCACCTTGCCTGGAGGTCCTTGGAACATGTCAGTAGTTCTAGAATGTGGGTCTGCAATCACTGTGCCTCTGCTTGTGCACACATGTGCATGTGGGCACCAACAAACGGGTGCAGAATTCCGTCGTCCAATGGGCCATGTCTGCTGGCAAAGGTGCTCTGGAGGCTCATCCCCCTGCAGAAAGGGCATGAAACACATGATTAATGCTTCAAAGCCATCTGTGTGTGTCTCATCGGGCATCTCATTACTTGACCATGTCAGAGAGTCACATCACAAATCACACCATCAGTCCGTCTTTCACCTCCAAAGTGTGGAACACTATCTACAGCATGAATTGCAACAAGCACATTTACAGGAAAGATATGAAACATACTACACAATGCATAGCAATCAATGTCCACATTAATCATGACACACCCCATCTAGCAAAAGCTGAACAGTGGACAATGACACCTAAATCATCCCCACTAGGGGTGTCAACACAAGTCACACAGCACCAGACATGACACAGATATGACAGTCCAAAGCCCTTGTGTAAAATGTTGTAACACCGAACCATCCTTGCGAGCCCATGGATAAGGGAGGCAGGAGTGGCATATGTGAGTCAAGGACCCCAAGCAGCAAACACATACACAAGACAACCATGAAGGGCCCAGCTGGAACAGACAGTGGATGCCTTCAAAAGCCACAAAGCACCGCACCGTCACATGAAAGCACAATAGACTAGCAATTTTAAACTAACTCAACTATTAACTAATTACACTAACTATGGAAAACCTACATTACCTATTTAAACTAACTACCAAACAGAAAGTTAACTAACTAAACTAAAAGAAAAATCAAAAATGGCCACATACGACCCGGGGGGGAAGGGAGGCACCCAGGAGGGGGGAGGTACAGGGTGCTGCTCAACATCCACATGCGATGATGCTGAGCCAAAAAAAAAATCCTCCATGGGCTCAACGCCTGCACAGCACGACCTATGTGGGAGATACATGGTCGTCCGAGTCTGGCTCATCCTGGAAAGGAGGACGTGGCACAGTAGCCTGGCCACACCTAGCCGCAGCTTGCCCCTCGCCGGCAGCAAGTCTGCCGGACGGGTGAGCCTGGTTCTGTGTGGCGATGTGACGTAGGTCTGCATGCAGAACCTCACGTGATACACGTGCTTCCTCTTGCAAGGTAGCACGTGTAACACGGAGTTCCTCCTGCAAGGCCTGGCTGGACAACCGCTGCACCTCCCGGCAAGCCTGTAGCTCAGCCGAGATGGAAAGCTCAAGCTGTGCAAACCTCTCCTCTGCCTGCTGCCTCTGGGACATCATAAGGACACCCAGAGTGGATCTGAGGGAAGCATACTCCTCCCTCAGGGCATCCATGTGCGCCTCTGCGTGAGCAGCAATTTCTTGACGCAGAGATGACATTTCAGCCTGGCGTGCCCTGTCTGAGGCCGCCATGCCCAGCCTGAGCAAGCGGGTCATGGACCGTGCCGCCTGCTGCTGGAGAAGCACCTGCCTAGTAGGGGGGAGCACAGATCCGCCACACGCTCCATGCTCTCAGCGATGTTCTCCATTGCTGCCCCCTGCCGTTCGGAATTGGCAGTCATGTCTTGCTCCCACTCAGTATACAGCGGTTGCGCGCGGCGACCGCGTTGCCGGGCTTGACCCCTGCGGGACCCAAGGACCGGGGGTCCTCGCTGTGTTGGCACCGCCTGCGGCTGCACGACTACATGCCCCCGTCGACGTGATGTCCCAGGCACATCAGTGATTGGTGTGGAGGGTGACCCTGCGTCCCGATCCACCACGGGCGGAGGAACCAAGACTGTCTGATCCCTCAGTGCAGGTGTCGCAGACAGAGGAGTGTCCACATCAGAATCACTCACCCCTGACACATGGACTTGATGCTCATCCAACTCAACATGGACGTCAGAGTCATCATCAAGGCTGGACTCATAGGCAGCCAGAGATAAGATGGACTGCAGCACTTGGGGGTTTTCGTGGCCTACCACCCCACGACCCCCACTAGTGCCGGGTTGATGTGGTGTTACCAACCCTGTGTCTGGCATGACAACACCATCCTCCGCCTCCATTGCGTCATCACCTGAAAAATAGAGAGAAAAAGGTCAATACACATGTCAGAAGCACACGACACACACACACACCGACAGCAAAGGCATCCGGCAGACATGTGACACACAACATATGACCTGGCATGCATGCTGGGTCTACTTTGAATAGCTTCTGTGATCAGACCTGTTGAAAGGTGGCAGTTTCCATGGAAGTGGGTCAATGCAGTGCAGAAAATGTGTACGCCACTCACTACCTACATGTACAAGCACTACATGGTGTGTGCCAGGAAATGCGAAGGCAGTGCAATGTCAAATTCAGACATCACGTGCATTGTGCATTCAATGTGTACCATGTCTAGAAGCCAAGCACCCCTCCACCCCAGTACCAAAGCAGGGATGCCTAGCATGGTATCAAAAGGCTGACCATACACCTGTGTATTGACAGGCAGTGTTGACTGGCATCAACAGCTTAATGTGATTCAAATTACAACACTGCAAATGATGCTGGGACAGTGGGCAGGACACATGATGAAAACTCCGGAGGCCGCCCACGTGTGAAGAAGACACAAGAGTTGGACAGAGTCATTGGCCATTGAACAGGCTGAGGCTTGTGAGCCACACAGATTGTCAGGGCCTAAACATGTGTGCAACGCAGGACTGAGCCAGAGTTGACATGGGGAGGCCAATGAGATGGCAGGCAATGTATGTAACCAAGGACTCATATTACAGTGATCATCCAGTCAAGGACACATAGGGGCATGCGTGCAATGCACATGGAGCATGAATGGGCACTCATGTCCCTGCGGAACATCTGACCCATGCACAGTACAAGTGAGATACACTGCATCGAGTACTAAGGCTGTACCACACGGCATATGTCTGGCAGTTTCTACGCTGGAAGTTAGCATCTACACAGGACACATGAACAAGAAACTACACATTGGCAAGATTGGAGCAGACCAGTGCAAAGGTGGAACTGGAGTGCAGAGTGGCGGAGGAGGGGCAAGGGAGCATGCCCACATGGAGTCCCGCATGCAGGCAGAGGAGACATGCATGACGGGAGCATTGCATTACTTACACATCATCAGAGGCATCAAAGTCCAGCATCTCTCCCACTCCTTCGACCAATTCAGGTGGTATGAACTCCGCAACGAGAGCCTCATGCGGAGTGAGTTCTTCCTCCTCTGGTGCAGGCCCACCGCCAGTCACCAGAGTCAAGTTGTAATTTGAGGCACGCTTGGCCTTAGTGCTGCGCTTGATGTCATTCCAACGCTTTTTGCACTCCTGCGCCGTGCGCACCTCATGGCCGAATGAACTGACATGTTCCGCAACATGCTTCCAGTGGGTGTCACGTTGGGCATCCGTAGTCTGACTATTGGCACCCACTAGCATGTCACGGCTGTGGCCCCGCACGTAGTCCACGAGGAAGTCCAGTTCCTACTTACAGAAAGGCTTCTTCCTCGACGTGCAGGAGGTCGTGGCTGTGTGTGGGGTCCCAGCCTGTGCTGCAGGTGCAACCTTCCTCCTCTTGGACTGTGGCGCAGAACCTGGCTGGCTAATGCCGCCTTGACCAGTATGGCCAGTGGGTTCGGTGGATTGAGCCAAGGGAGTGGCAGGTGGAGGGATGACCAAAGGCCTGACTTGTGTCAGTGGCAGCTGGGTGCCCACTAATGGACCCTGCGCAGCAACATCAGCTGTGGCAGGGTCATTGACCGCAACGGTCCTGGTTGGCAGACTCACAACCGGGGTGCTGTTGGATACATCTGCCCCTGCACTTGCCAACACCCGGCTGTTCGGGGCAGCAGATGACATGACTGCCCCAGGGACACGTGTCTTGGTCTGAGCAGCCCGGCCTGCCCCTATGGTTTCCCCCCTGGCCTGTTGGAGATCTACCAAGGGCTCTTCAAGTGCCAACGCAGCCTGCGCTGGCAGACCCTGAGCCTGGGTGGCGGTGTCCACAGCTGCACCTGCAGCTACCACTACCCTTGGGCCCGTGGCACTCGATGGAACGGACTGCCGGGTCATATGGGTGCCAGTGCCAGATCCAGGAGCTGCATCCCCCGGAACCACAGGGGGTGGTGGCATGGCTGCACCGACACATGGCACAACATTGTGCTCAAGTGGCGCACCCCTGCCTCTTCCCCCTCTGTGGCTGCCCTGGACACCCTGGAGTCCCCCTACTCCCTGGTCACCACGCCCGCCACGAGGAGTACGCCCAGCTGAGGCGCCCCTCACCTTTGGTGGCCTCCCAACCATGGCACAGATGTAGTAGTGCTGGCACAGATGGAGTGGTGCCAATGGGAGGTGTACACCACAATTGACCTGGGCAATTGGGGTGAAGGGGGTGGGAAGCAAGATGTTAACAGCCCCCCTGCACCTGCAAGGCTGTATGTGACCCCGGTGATGTGGTGACGGGTCACGCAACGCTCAGGCACCCCAAAACTGCAGTAAAACCGTGCACGCAACCCTGCAGCCTACGTGCGTGGATTAAACCTCCCGCAGTACGCAGTGGCACCCAGTAACACGAATAACGCGTATGCATGGGACACGCAGGCTACTATGACATCGAAAATGGGTGCGATACACAGGGGCACCCGCAGTGGGAAAAAGAGCGTGTGCGACTCACCTTCTGACTAGCGTGATGCAGAAAAACACGCGTAGCCAATACCCCCGCCAAAAGAAGAGATACGTCCTTGATAGCTGTGAAGTTGTGATGGCGCGCAAAATAACAGGAAGCAGCAACACACGTTGGTCTCCACGAAAGGCACGTACAGCGAACTGCTGGGCCCACTCACCTTTAACCCGTGCTGAGGGACACGCACGCGCGCGTCACGTCACTTACGCGCATGGGCCCTTTCCTCGTATTACACGGGGACGTGCAGTTTTTCACGCGCGCTTACGCTCATGGGCCCTTTCCTCGTATTGCACGCGGACGTGCAGTTTTCCATATGCGCTTACGCGCATGGGCCCTTTCCTCGTATTACACGCGGACGTGCAGTTTTTCACGCGCGCTGAAATGCCCATGCACGTCTGTACGCGTCACGTCACAGGGGCGCTTGCGCTTGAGGGGCCTTCTGTCCAATGAAAATGCGTATGCGTGCAGGCGCGCTTACGCGCTAAGGGCCTTTCCTCGAATTACACGCTGACGTGCAGATTTTTCACGTGCCAAATCACTCCGTAACAAGCTGGCCACGCGTAAGCACACGGAAGACCACGCTCCTGCCCAGAAGGCCGAACTACTGCCCACCAGAGCCCCGAGCACGCTCCCACCTGCCATCTGCTGCTGCCTGACTGCCTGCTGCCCACGTGCCCTGCAATTTGCTGCCTGCACATCAGCCAGGGGTGCTGTTGCTGTGACCACCCCTGCTGGAACCGAAGACTCCCGACTGGGATTCCATCGCTCCACAGCCCAGCCCCAGGACCCAGTTGCCCACCCACTCCTGCCTCTGGGGTTGTCATGTCGGGGCAAACACCATCTGGGACCACTGACAACCCCCGGCCAGAGAGGCAGAGGGGCACCAGCTTCAGTGCCACCGATGTTGGTGTCCTGGTGGAGCAAGTCCTGGGGCAGTATGATGCCCTCTTCGGAAGTTCCCGCGCCGACATGGAAGGACGGACTCGGATCTGGACTGACATTGTGACTGCCATCAACGCGGAGGGGGTGGCAGTCCGCGACTTACAACATGTCAAGAAGCGCTCGGAGGACTTCAGGTCCAGGACCCTGAACAAGGCCCGGCGCCTCTTGAAGGCAGCGGATGCCAAGGGGCGCCGGGGCCACTTGTCGGAAGAACAGATGAGGGTCCTGGAACGCATATCCCCAGCGCTCCACGTCCAGGTCCTTGAGAGGCAGACCCGTCTGGAGTCGAGCGTTGAGTGTACATGCATCCTGATTGTGAGCAGTGCGTGTGGTGATTATTCAGTAGTGTGCAGGTTGCACATCTGTTTGTATGGGGTCGAGTATGGGTGGGGGTGTACAGGGCCGTGGGGCTGACACATGCGAGGGCTGGATTGTGTGAGACATGGATGATGCTTGTGTGTGTAGGCTTGCATGCCAAATGCAGTTGTGTGGGCACACATGTTTGGATGAATGTGTATGTAAGTAGACATGTCCGTGATGTCACGCATGTATGTTGTTTTTGGCTGCATGTATCAGCACTGTGTACATGTGCATGTGTGTGTATTTGACAAGGGTGCAACAGTGATGCAACATGGATGCATGTGACAGTGGTATGTGGAAGCCTGATTGGCAGATGTGACATGGATGCCCGTCTGAACACTGCGACACTTGGCAGAGGTGTACACATGCATGCAAGTGTGGTGGTGTGTGTACATGTGTGGTGCACTTCCTGTGTTGCATGTGATGTCTGGCTCACCTTTGGCTGCTCATGCTGTTGTATGTGTATGGATGGTGGTGGCAGTTGCGATATGGCTGTGGTATGGCTCATGTGTGCGAGTTGTAATGACATGTGTGTTGGGGATTGTGATGACATGTCTGAGGTTTGCCAATGCCACTCATGTACAACTGTCATGTGTGTATGTGTCCATTGTACAGTGCCCTGATGCCTGTGTTTTGTTTCTCCCTGTCTGCAGCGTCAACTAATGAAGAGGGCGGAGAAGGTGCTGTGGAGCACAGCGGCGGGGATCCCACCGCCAGCCTGAGACGCAAGGCCCGGCTCCCCTCCCATGTTGTTATCTCGTCGGGGAGTGAGGAGTCCGGTGCTGCGTCCCAGGCCGCAGCTGCCGGGGGGAGGTCCAAGAGGCGGAGGTTGGAGTTGAACTCCTCGGCAGCAGAAGGGGCAGCTGGGAACCCACAGGGCCCAACAGGGGAAGTTGGCACGGAGTCATCCAGGTTGGTGGGGGGTTTGGTGGAGGAGGAGGCTGTGCAAGCACCAGAGACAGGGTCTGGAGGTGGGGATCCCACTGGTGCTAGTGGTGCAGTGCAGGACCAGGGACAGGAGGCAGCACAGGCCGCCGCCGAGGTGCCTGTGTGCAATCCTGTCCCTGATCCTGTCCCTGCATCATCTTGCACCAGCAGGGATGCCTAAGTCCAGACCCGTTTTCAGGCAGGGGATGAGCTCACGTCAACTGGCCTTCCTCTGCCTGCGGACGTGGCTATCCAGGTCCGGGTTGAGCCTGTCCTGGCTGGTGTGGCGTTGCGTCAACGGGCCATGCGAGGTGACCTGCAGTCTTTTCATGAAGAGACTGCACGTCATCTCAAATGGCTCGTTGACCACGTCAGCCTGCTGGGACAGGTCACCCAGGCCGGATTCCTCCGTCTGATGGGGCTTGCTACGACCCCCTCCTCAATTGGACCCCCTACGCGCCAGTCGTCCTCTGTGCCATCTTCCCACCCATCAGTCACCTGGGTGCCCTGTGGAGCTGCCTCTGACGGTGCGGCCAGGCTGGTGGAGGAGGCATCCCTGCCACAGTCGGGAGTCGGACGTCCAGCAGGGGTGGCCACATCTACGACTGCACCCCAGCCAGCGGAGGATGTGCAGGCAGCAGGAGGCAGTGCACGGGCAGAGGCACAGCAGCAGCAGCAACGTGGTGGGAGCCATGAAGGCTCGGGGCCTTCAACATCGGAGGGGCAGGCATCGGCCGGAGGGCAGGAGGACCCAGGACAGAGAGTGTCTTCCGTGTGGCAGCGGTTGGGCCACACCATAGATGCGGAGCGGCAGCGGGCGGAAGAGGCACGGCTCACAATGGTCAGGGCAGAGAACTCCATGCGGAGGGCCCTGAGGCGGGCCGAGTGCCTCGAGGCAATCCGCAGGGGTTTGGAGGTGGAGACGTCGACGGCCCTGCGGACCCTCGGGGCCATGGAGGAGGACCGCCTCCGGGACATTGAGGAGGAGTTCGATGATGCCCTGGCCAGGGACATCCACAAGTGAGCCGTGAAACTAGCCCGCTGCCCTTGTACATAGTTATGTAGGTAGTGTTAGGTTTAATTTTTGTTTTGATTTTATTTGGACCTTTCGGACATTGGCCACATTTTTGTATATAGTTTATTTTATTAGTTAGTGTAGTTAGATAGGTTTCCTTTATTTTGTTGGGATAATGGACCCTGGCTTGTTCCCATGTACATAGTTCACTGTTGGATTGTATTTTTTTTTCACTTTTTAACCATGGAGCAATGGCTTTCTTTTTTATTTCCCATTGGATTTTGTTTTGTGGACATTGACTTTGGACAACATTACTTTGGAATTTTATTTTTGGTTTTGCTTTTTTTCACGGACATGCTTCTTTTAATTTTTGTACATTCACATTTCTGTTTCTTCATTTTTTATTCTATTTATGTTTCCTTTAATACATATTTTTTTGGTGAACTTCAATGTGTGGTATCTCATTGGTTTCATGCATTTCATGATATGTGTTTTGAGATTCACTGACACCCATTGGGTGTATGTGAGGGAAATGTGTTTGTTTCGGAACTTGCAATTGGTGTTCTTGATGTAATTGCAAATTATGAGTGGGTGGATGCAATACTCGGGTGGGTGTTTTGCATTTGGAGGCTGACCATAGGGACCAGGGATCTAGATTGTGATGACATGTTGGCTGGGGAACATGAGTTGCACATGGGTGGGGGCCTGCTGGCAGGTGCCCCACAGTGCTGGGGGGTGGGGGTGCTGGGAGACATGGGTGGGGGCCTGGTGGAGGGTGTCCCACAGTGGTGGGGGGGTGGGGGTGGTGGTTCGACATGGGTGGGAGCCTGGTGGTGGGTGCCCCACAGTGCTGGGGGGGTCGGGGGGTGGGAGACATGGGTGGGGGCCTGGTGGAGGCTGCCCCTGGTGGCTGGGGGTTGGGGGTGCTGCGAGACGTGGGTGGGGGCCTGGTGGAGGCTGCCCCTGGTGACTGGTGGGGTGGGGGTGGTGGGAGACATGGGTGGGAGCCTGGTGGAGGCTGCCCCTGCACTGCTGGGGGGTGGGGGTGGTGGGATACATGGGTGGGGGCCTGGTGGAGGCTGCCCCTGGTGGCTGGGGGGTGGGGGTGCTGGGGAACATGAGTTGGACATGGGTGGGGGCCTGCTGGCAGGTGCCCCACAGTGCTAGGGGGTGGGGGTGCTGGGGAACATGAGTTGGACATGGGTGGGGGCCTGCTGGCAGGTGCCCCACAGTGCTGGGGGGTGGGGGTGGTGGGAGACATGAGTTGGACATGGGTGGGGGCCTGGTGGAGGCTGCCCCTGCACTGCTGGGGGGTGGGGGTGCTGGGAGACATGGGTGGGGCCTGGTGGTGGGTGCCCCACAGTGCTGGGGGGGTGGGGGTAGTGGGAGACATGGGTGGGGGCCTGGTGGAGGCTGCCCCTGGTGGGTGGGGGGTGGGGGTGCTGGGAGACATGGGTGGGGGCCTGGTGGAGGCTGCCCCTGGTGACTGGGGGGGTGGGGGTGGTGGGAGACATGGGTGGGGGCCTGGTGGAGGCTGCCCCTGCACTGTTGGGGGGTGGGGGTGTTGGGAGACATGGGTGGGGGCCTGGTGGAGGCTGCCCCTGGTGGCTGGGGGGTGGGGGTGCTGGGGAACATGAGTTGGACATGGGTGGGGGCCTGCTGGCAGGTGCCCCACAGTGCTGGGGGGTGGGGGTGCTGGGGAACATGCGTTGGACATGGGTGGGGGCCTGCTGGCAGGTGCCCCACAGTGCTGGGGGGTGGGGGTGCTGGGGAACATGAGTTGGACATGGGGGGGCCTGCTGGCAGGTGCCCCACCGTGCTGGGGGGTGGGGGTGCTGGGAGACATGGGTGGGGGCCTGGTGGAGTCTGCCCCTGGTGACTGGGGGGGGGGTGGGGGTGGTGGGAGACATGGGTGGGGGCCTGGTGGAGGCTGCCCCTGGTGGCTGGGGGGTGGGGGTGGTGGGAGACATGGGTGGGGGCCTGGTGGAGGCTGCCCCTGGTGACTGGGGGGGTGGGGGTGGTGGGAGACATGGGTGGGGGCCTGGTGGAGGCTGCCCCTGGTGGCTGGGGGGTGGGGGTGGTGGGAGACATGGGTGGGGGCCTGGTGGAGGCTGCCCCAGCACTGCTTGGGGGTAGGGGTGGGGGGAGACATGGGTGGGGGCCTGGTGGTGGGTGCCCCTGCACTGCTGGGGGGTGGGGGTGGTGGGGAACATGAGTTGGACATGGGTGGGGGCCTGCTGGCAGGTGCCCCACAGTGCTGGGGGGTGGGGGTGCTGGGGAACATGAGTTGGACATGGGCGGGGGCCTGCTGGCAGGTGCCCCACATGGCTGGGGGGTGGGGGTGGTGGGAGACATGAGTTGGACATGGGTGGGGGCCTGGTGGAGGCTGCCCCTGCAATGCTGGGGTTGGGGGTGCTGGGAGACATGGGTGGGGGCCTAGTGGTGGGTGCCCCACAGTGCTGGGGGGGGTGGGGGTGGTGGGAGACATGGGTGGGGGCCTGGTGGAGGCTGCCCCTGGTGGCTGGGGGGTGGGGGTGCTGGGAGACATGGGTGGGGGCCTGGTGGAGGCTGCCCTTGCACTGCTGGGGGGTGGGGGTGGTGGGAGACATGGGTGGGGTCCTGGTGGAGGCTGCCCCTGGTGGCTGGGGGGTGGGGGTGCTGGGAGACATGGGTGGGGGCCTGGTGGAGGCTGCCCTGCACTGCTGGGGGGTGGGGGTGGTGGGAGACATGGGTGGGGGCCTGGTGGTGGGTGCCCCTGGTGACTGGGGGGGTGGGGGTGGTGGGAGACATGGGTGGGGGCCTGGTGGAGGCTGCCCCTGGTGGCTAGGGGTGGGGGTGCTGGGAGACATGGGTGGGGGCCTGGTGGAGGCTGCCCCTGCACTGCTGGGGGGTGGGGTGGTTGGAGACATGGGTGGGGGCCTGGTGGTGGGTGCCCCTGGTGGCTGGGGGGTGGGGGTGCTGGGAGACATGGGTGGGGGCCTGGTGGAGGCTGCCCCTGGGGACTCAGGGGGTGGGCGGATGCTGGGAGACATGGGTGGGGGCCTTGTGGTGGGCGCCCCTGGTGGCTGGGGGGTGGGGGTGCTGGGAGACATGGGTGGGGGCCTGGTGGTGGGTGCCCCTGCACTGCTGGGGGGTGGGGGTGGTGGGGAACATGAGTTGGACATGGGTGGGGGCCTGCTGGCAGGTGCCCCACAGTGCTGGGGGCTGGGGGTGGTGGGGAACATGAGTTGGGCATGGGTGGGGGCCTGCTGGCAGGTGCCCCACAGTGCTGGGGGGTGGGGGTGGTGGGGAACATGAGTTGGACATGGGTGGGGGCCTGGTGGAGGCTGCCCCTGCACTGCTGGGGGGTGGGGGTGGTGGGAGACATGGGTGGGGGCCTGGTGGAGGCTGCCCGTGGTGGCTGGGGGGTGGGGGTGCTGGGAGACGTGGGTGGGGGCCTGGTGGAGGCTGCCCCTGCACTGCTGGGGGGTGGGGGTGCTGGGAGACATGGGTGGGGGCCTGGTGGAGGCTGCCCCTGGTGGCTGGGGGTGGGGGTGCTGGGAGACATGGGTGGGGGCCTGGTGGAGGCTGCCCCTGCACTGCTGGTGGGTGGGGGTGGTGGGAGACATGGGTGGGGGCCTGGTGGTGGGTGCCACTCGTGGCTGGGGGTACAGGGGGACATGCGTTGGTGGGCAGTAGAGCAAGTTGACATGTGGGTTGGCTGGTGGGCATGGCCATGGTGGATGGGGTGCCTGCAGGACATGTGCTGGGTAGGCCCCTGTGGTGTGAGCCACCTGCAGGGGCCGTGGAGGCTGTAGAGGGAACACCTGGGAGGACCCACACGTGCAATTCACGTGTGCTGCTCCCGGCGCACCCCTGTAATACACGTACCCTGATGAGATCGCGTGTGGAACTTCCCGCGCACCCCTGGAATACACGTACCCTGCTGATGTTGCGTGGGATACTTCCCCCGCACCCTGAAATACACGTACCCTGATGAGATTGCGTGTGTGACTTCTCGCAAACCCCCGAAATACACATACCCCGCTCAATCGCGTGTGTAACTTCCCGCGCACCCCCGAAATACACATACCCCGCTCAATCGCGTGTGTAACTACCTGCACGCCCCCGAAATACACGTACCCCGCTCGCACAGGCCCAATTGCTGTATGTTGCCACTTTTGTGATGCGCTGGGACTCTACCGTCTGCCTTCGTGTGGTGGACGTGTTTCAGCTTGTGCGTGTCTTTGGCTGTGCGTGGCTTTGCCCTATTCGATTCCATGAATACATGTGGTTCGAGTGCGTGTGGGCGTTCCATCTGCTTCCCTGCAGTACATCCCCAGTTACGCCCTTATTTTTGCGCGTTGTTCCCCATTCCGCGCGTTACGCCCCGTGTCCCGTCCACTTTCTGGTGTATGCGCCGAGGTTGTGCGCTTTCACTGTACGCGTCGTGCACGCCTTTCGGGATGTTGCAGTGACTTGTGCGCCATGCACGGGTTTGGCGCACATCCCGAGGTGTACACGCACAGGGACTTCCATGAATCGAAGATTTTCGGCGCACGTTTGTTCCATGAATCGGCCCCTTAATATGAATACAAACATTTAACATTATTTAAGAGACACTGCAAAAGTCTTGGAACAATTTTATTACGGTTCAAGGGGGCCAAACATTCTCTGTGCGAGTGTATCTCTTGGTGTGCAACTAGAGTATACCTGGTGTAAGTGCAGAAGTATACCCGTATCATCGTGCTTTGCAGGGACTGCTCCTGAAAACTGTTTGGCAAAGCATTCCTGGATGGCAGCTACCACTTACGCGACACCACTCAAGAGTTCCGCATTTTTAAGATGCGCCTGAACTTGCGTCAGTTTAAAGTGAAGAATACCATGGTGTAGGGCCTGTATGCGTCCAAACTAATAAGAGTCATCGGACGTCTTTATCACATTGCTAGGCAACAGGTGGACAGTGTAGAGTGTGCAGTGATTATATTCGAGGAATATTGACAGCGAAAATAGCTTAAAAATCGCAATGATTTAAAAAGAAGAAAAGAGACAATGGGAATGGCGCGGGAGCGCAGTGAATTAATTTGCAGAATGTTTCAAGTGTAAATAGAACCTTTAGTTGCACAAGCTATAGTAATACATAATGTTGACGTTGCCAGCAATTCTAAGCTACGCAAGAATGCGATTTTGAAGACAATAATTTTCAAAACTGAGACTAGCCTATCAAGTCACTTTTAGGAGAAAAAAGAAAGAATTTGAAAACAAAAGACTTTTAACACTTCGAGGAGGCAACAGGTAAAGGCATAAGTGGGCAGTTTGCAAGGTGATCAGTGACAGGGATTACAGGATAATTTAGACTAGGGGTGTCACGGTATTGGTTTTATGGTGGAATGATAACCTTCTTGCCAAATGATGGTATATCATGGTTATCGCGGTATAGCAGGTGGAATTAACTAATTTTAACAAACATTTTCTCAAAGATCATAAATTGTCAGCATTTTGAAACTTGTCTCTGGACATTTTTTAGCTGATCTTCCAGAAATCAAAGACGGCTGCAGATTTGGTCTTTCATGGCGCTCACTCTTTGATCGCCTTGAATGAAAGAGTGACTAGTGGAAGTGTTAAAATGCTAATTTTGAGCAATGGGCTTGCTGCTCAGTCACAGGTCATCGCTTTGAAAATTGGCCTCGACCTGCATTATGTTGGAACCACATGGCATGGGCATCATGACCCCTTGCTGCGATCAGTCATAAAAATTTGTTTTGATAACGCTTTATCCCATTAAAGGGAAAAAAGTCACTCATGTGAGGTCTGAAAGCCCATGTCATTGTGTTTCTTTTGTCAAAATGTCACAGCCAGAACACACTCACTGAAAGGTTGCATATTTATCAAATCACTATAGCTTGTTTACCATCTGCCTGGTGTATTATAAAGATCTGATGTTGGAGTCATCACTGACCATGTAATCCTGAGGACAGCATTCAGTGGGCGCTGTCGATTTATTTCTTGATTCTTGCAATACATGTTCATTTACCTTCTTAAAGATAGTGGCACAAAAACTTTTTGAAAATGACAAAGTTAAAATACATATCGGCACAATTATGGCCTAGACCACCACATCACCATAGCCCCATCATTACAATTATACCCAGGTCTGAGCACATTAGGACCCTTGTCATGTGAGTTGAGACAGAGGAATGCTTTCATGGGTGGTGTCACAAATCAAGGATAGACCTGAGAAATATCTCACCCCCATTGCTCTGGATACTTCTAATTGAATGTAGAATCTGTCCTGCCTGCTTGAGTCCAGTGCCATATGCAGAAGGCAGGTGAAGGAACAAGCGAAGCAACAACTCTAGTGCTAATGTGTAAATCTACATGGAAGACAGTGCGTGGGAGGGCAGTTTATATACTAGCACAAAGCACTGATAGGCCCAGTGTTCATACAGTCTACAGAGCTAACGTTTTTTGTGGACATGCATCAGAAGGGCATCCAGTTCATTCCCCCTCTTTGATTCTGGGATGTGTAGTTCCCCATCTTTCAAATTGGTGGGAAAACTACAAATCGCCTGATCTTTAACCCGACTCTACTGATCACTTTCCCTATGCTTTTGTACGCCACATCCCACAGTGCAAGATCCAGAATGTGCAGCACTTGCCTACTGCAGCCTTTCCAAATCAGATTGAAAAGCTCACTTAATAGATGCAAGCCCTAAAACGGTATACCGGTATAAACAACGTGACAGTTATTATAGTTCAATTAAACGGTTCACGATATCTATAACAGTATACCGTTAGACCCCTAATTTAGACTAGACACTAAACAAATACATTTTTTGTGCTGCATTGTAGATCCAAGTCAATCCAAGGAATGCAGGAGGAATGAGTCTGCAAGACAGAATCTGTTAGTTTGTGATTTTATCCACCACCCTTCCCACCCTCCTCCCACCACAGGTAGTGGAATCCTGGCCCTAGTATAAGAAAAGATATGCTGAAAACTGACAACGAGGGACCTGCAGACAGGGTGAGAGCTGGATCTGTGGAATTAACCTTTTCATCGGATTTCTTCCAATGACATATGATTGTCATCCATGCCAAACCCTACCACTGTGAAGCCTTCCCAAAGTGTATCAGTGACACCGATTACCTGAATGTGCTGGCTGCAGAAGAGTGACCAGTAACCCCAGCTTCTGCAGTTTGAACTGAAACTCTGTTCATCCCGCTCCCGGCAATCTAAGATAAACGCGCCTTAGCCTGACCTCTCATATTTATGTAGCCTGCCTTTCTAATGTTCCTCTAATCTGTTTTTTGTTGATGGCAGTTGGGATATGGAAAGTAAGCTGTTATGGTGCAGTGACAGTATGGTAAAGATTAACATAAGGAATTCAAGAAAACACCCATTGCGAGATTTTGTGATTTATAGAAAGATGGAAATCCCCCAGGGAGTGCATATGATGACAGTAAAAGGACTGTGTGACATAGATGGAGAAGAATTAAAAACCAGTAATGCAATCAACCAGTCATATGACACATTCTGTTTCTTGGTAACCTATTTTAATCGCCTGAAGGTGACCTTAACTGACAGGCTATGCACAAATGAGCCCCGTCTGTTCAGGTAGCTTCTGTGTTGTAGAGAAAATCACACTTGTTCTGTTATTCAATCATCTATTTCCCATGCCAAGCATGACCAGAATAGCCCAAGTTAGTATCTGGTATGATACAATCAGAGATAGATAGGTCAATATATAGATATTGCATTGTAAATGCATCATTGTTTACCAATAATGTGGCTAATATCGCTATACCTTTGGCTGCCTTTCAGGTCATCCCTCCGTTTTGTTCAATGGGAGTGGCTATATGCCTACAGTGGCTGCAGCACCTAGTGCTAACTAAGAGGGGTAAGAAAGAACCCTCTGACAAGGTGTGGGATTAAGCAAATATAACCATTGCAGCATGGACTTCGTACAGGGATCAATTCTCTTGGTGATTGGGTAAGTCATTTAGAACGAGCAACAGGGCGTATTACTGGGAGAAGCCCACCAAGAAAGATGTCAACATTTTGAGAGTTCTGTATGAACAGTGCACACAGTTCAACCACTAAGGAGTAGCTGACCCAAGTGATGGATGGTGTAGCCCCTTAAGGAGATGCACTGGATTGGGACATTGCTTGAACAGAGGTACAGCGTTTCCTGAATTATCAGTTCATAAGATTTTGGGAAAATGTTCTCTACTACAACTGGCCTTGAGAACTTGGAAACAATTCTGGTATCCCCGAAGATCTGTGGCATGTAGGAAAATGTGGAAGTACAGAGGTTGGGCATGCCCATCTGTCTACTGCCCCAGGAATATCCATGACGTATAGATAGGATTAGGCAATGATTGGTTCTTATGAGCCCCTCAACACCTACAGCTGCAATGTCTTAGCAAACTAGTGAGTGTCAGGTATTATTTTTGGGGAAAATAATTAGTCGGGTGGGGCATGCGACATGTACCACACTTCAAGGTGCAGTTCTGTTTCAAGACAGGTGTACTGAATTAGTGTCATTACATCAATAGATGTTCATTTTATTCCCAGACTGATACTAGGAAGCACCATTTAGTTTGGCCATCGGAAAGGAGCCAGATGGAAAGATTGCATATCAATTTGCTTGTTTCCACAGAGGTTTGAACATTTGAACTATTGCTGCATTTAAGAAAATTGCTAAGGTTCATAAGGAGTTTCATGAGTTAGAAGTGATATTCGATAATGAAAAGGAGGCACTCCAGATATCCCACTATAATGCCACTCTGTGCACCCCCTACGATTCGATAAGCTCTGTCACTGAGAATATTAAGGAAAGACATTTGGGCGCCGCTGCCTTAAGTCTGATATTGTTTTCTGTTCTTTTAACAGGGTTTCTGATGTGTTTTTGCTAATGCAAAAATAAAGTGAACCACATCAAAGTAACCACATCCAGATCACTTAAAGTGTTAAATAATGGGATGTATTATTGTACTGTGATGTTCAACAATATTTACAATGAGCCAAATGAATTAGCTAAAGAGGTAAACTCCATGATAGAATTGAAGTATAACTGCTAATTTCATGGAATAACGAATAAAGCGATTCTAAAATGTCCGGTTCAGTATTCCGGGTGTTTACATTTATACACGCTGAAAAAGTCGCATTTCAGATTAACATGGTCGATTGACAGATAGTATTTTCTTGTTTACTTGTCCGCCTCTCATGTGATTGGTGTTGAATACGTGATTAATTATCACGTGACCGCAGCATAGTCTCCACTTCCTTGCACGCGTTCCATTTGATCGGCGTCGAACACGTGATTAACTATCATGTGACCGTGAGGTGCCTTTCTTTATCTTCTTATACAGTTCGCGGGCTGAACCGCGTTTAGACATGTTTCGATTATAACGGATGGATGCATACAGCATATTATGGTTGTAAGTGATTTTTTCACTATATATGGGTTATTTTACACTACTTATGGGCTTCTGTACTGGACATTTGTTTTACCCTAAATATGTATCGGTTTCTTTAATAGGTATGCCAATTAAGGCGGGATGTTAAACTGAATCAGAATGTCTTATTAGACCAATTTTACAGTTTCGAATAGGAAGGTAATGTCTTACCTTTTATCAGGGATCTCACTTCCTACATATGCTTTTAGTGGCACTTCATAACTGGCATCTATTCACTATATGTTTCACCAGATTTTCCGAGTTGGAGAAATAAATTACGGCAATGTTACGATGAACGTCAATCTATTGGTTATCACCTTTAGACACCTAATTAGTGGGATTCTAAACAAACGGTAATTTGCTAAATTGCAATTTGGCAACTTTGCACGATTGTTGATGTGGTGCTGGAATCATATTGCGCTCACTATATTGAATTAGTTCCACATTGATTTTCCAAATGTTGCTTTGACATATTTATAAGTTTTGACCCAATGGGTTCGGTGAGAGGTGCTGAACTGGTGACTTTTGGCTCCTGGCGGTGGCACGCATGAATTTAAAAATAGAATAGGCAGCAATTGCAAATAATTCATGGAGATCACTGTGCACATCATATTCACTCCATGTGTGACAAGTGCTGTTGTTGGTGACACAGGGTTTCGGGCGGTAGCAGGTGTGAATCCACCGGATGAGTATCAGCACATTTATTGTACAATTTGTGTACTTTTTGAGTTTGTTTATTGGTTGTAACATGTATATTTTTATTTCTCTTATTATTTCAATTTTTTCCATGTGCTGCCGATTACATGTTGATTTACTAATTCATCTGGTAATGTATACCTACACAAACAATTCTTGTTTGTTGTGTTTCCTGTATTTCATGCACCCTGGTTTGTACATGGGGATACTAACATGCACTGAAAAATTGTACACAATAACTGTTGAACAGAGTTTTGCCTTGAAGAAGACGGAGAGAGGTTGAAACACGTGTTGGCACATCACTCTGTCATTTGCTACTTCATATTGGATACGAAGATCATTAAATTATGCAATTGTCACTCACGTGTTATTTGTAACATATATTGCACATTGATTGTGCATGAGGACTTTGTGCTATTAAGTTGTCTTAAGTTTGTGTGACGGCAGCGCATCCAAATGGTGGAATACCCAGTGTTCTATTTGCTTTGTTAAGTGGGTTTGAAGTGCACGCTTGTTCCCCCAGGGTGCAGCAGCCTGTCCTTTGAGTTTAATAAAGGTCATTGTTTCAACAATAACAGCTCAAGCGCTTCCACTTTCCTAGTACACCTCGGCTCTACTGTTGTGGTAGAATTGAAGTTTGGATTGTAATTTCGGGTAGAAGCTAAAAGTTTAGTTCTCATGAAACTTGTATCACTATAACAGGTCAAGGGACTAGAGGTTGTTGCAGGGATGATTTTAAATGGTTATGTTGCGTTGCACTAAGGTGAAAAAGGGAGGAGTATGTGAAGATGGGCTATAATGGACAATAATCACAAGACAAATACATTTAGCATGCCCCCTATGATTTCGCAGGCCCAAACCCCCAACGTTTCCTCTTTTAGCAGACTCATTTTATACCCTGACCGTGTTGGATGTGCAACTGGTTGTTCTTTTTGTGGATCCTTTGAGCATGTGTACAGCAACGGACTAAAAGTGCTATTCAGCAGAAATCTGTGCTTGGGTCACTGACACCCACGTGGTCACCTGATCTAGCTCGCACTGTTCATAAACAGGCAGAGGTTGTGATTGTAGTAGAGGTGGCCACACCCCTCGGCAGAATTGCTACACAGGAAGTCATCATATGGCTTTCGAGGAGACAGGTAGGCGGAAGTATCAATGAGTCACCTGAGGAGACTCCAAGAAAGTGCAGAGAACGCACAGAAAGTATTCCTTTAGACCCACACGACAGGACTGGCATGCTGTCAATGAAATAAATAATCAGCCATGACTGAATGGTACGCATCGCACTCCATCTTGATGGAAGTTACCTGTACCCACCCAAGGCACGGTCACCCACCCGCAAACATCTGCAATCACCCGCTACTCTTACTCATATTGCACATCACCTCTGCCACTAGAATGCAGCTAAATCCCACAATATATTTGTGTTCTAGCTGGACACATTGTCTCCTTGACTCGAATATTCTCCTGATAAGCTTCACAGCACCCAACCACACGCCAGTTTTATATTGGTCGCTAGCAGGATCGAAGTCATCTCTACCTACCTGCGTACTGGCTGGAATGCAAACACACATTCTAAATTCCTCTGACTAATCTCTGATACCTCGGAATTCGTTGCTCCAAGGGCGTTCACCTACAGCATTTTGAGGCCATGCCATTGGCAATAGGTGTTATACAAATGCCATATTACATTACATTTCATTACATATGATGCAGTAACTGAAAGCAGAGATTGTAAAGTGACTAAGCGTTGATGAATGAGTTCTTTGTATTGAAAAATGGTAGGTTAAGTGTGACATAAGGTCTAGTGATCTTTACTTTACTTTATAAAATCTTTATTTGGAAAATCATCAATTCCATCAAAGAATACACAACATAACAGACAATCCCATTAATTACACGCTAAGATAAAGCAAGCTATGCTTAACGTGATTAACATATTGACTGCACAGCGGGGAGCGATTTCAATATACGAATAAACACACTGTGCAGTAAACAAATCTGAAACAGATGAAAGAAAACTAAAAGCTGCTCCAGTGTGTCTTAAAACACGCACTCTTAATAAAGGAAGAAGACATGTCTTTCTCAATGCCATCAAGGAGGAAAAAAACAACATAAAATGTTGGAGATCAACTGCAGTACCCCGGTACAAAAACATTATTGCTTATTAACATTGCTACGCTGAAAGGGTGGCACCACATCATTTATGAGCAATACATTTGTTCTAAAGCGAAAAAAAGATTGCTCTTTTCTTTGGGCTTATAAACCACTCTACAGAGCCTCTTTTGTCGAACAAGAGGAATGTTTCCATGATAAAATTGAACAATTTTCGTTTTACATTCTTGCTTCCTCCTTATATATATTCTGCAAGATAAGAAACCACTCACCAATTCACTTCTTTCAAAATCCCTGACGAGTAGTTTCTCTACATAAAAACTTTGAAGTCAAGAATATACAAAGTGGATTTGATATAATTTAACCAGGAGGATGTGCTGCTAACATTTGAGGACATTGCGTCCCTCACCATGCTTCTAGTGAGTGAAAGGTGGGGATTTCCCCATAAATGCAGCCAGTATTATAAAGGTTGTAATATTATGTAATCTTCAATATAGGTCACGTTACAATCCTCATGTAACAAAAACCCTGGGTGACCTTGCAGAACTCCCATACTTTCCTTAAAAAATGTGTTTTCCTGACTTGCACAGTGTTTATCCAGTGGCACCCCCAGAAAGCAGCAGCATAGGTCTGCATTGGTTCTGATTTGGCCTGCTAGATTTTAACCCTGTACGTGCCAGGCGCTATGCTCCAGTGGTAGTCCACCTAAATTCCGGTCATGATTTAAGATTCAGCCATTAATTTGCGAGGCCTTCACCGCTTGCTGGTCTGTATGTGCACACCATCCCAAGTCACGGGAAATCGTTACACCTAAGTAATGAATAGTGGATACCCAATCCAATTGTTCCCCATTAATAGTTACAGGGTTCCCAAGGGGTTTGCTGTCACCATTACACATGACCTTAGTCCTCCCTATATTAAGTTTTATCTCTTGTTGTTCCATGTAATCATTAAATCTGTTGACCAGTGTTTGAAGTGCGTGCTTCGTTCTGGCTATCAGAAACGCATCATCAGCGTAAGGAAATACACATGTCGTTTGGCCAGCCATCCTAGGGACATCACTCATTAAGTCAAACAGCGCATTCGGCAATGAATGTATATAAAGATTGAAAAGCAGTAGTGTTATAATGCACCCCTGTCTTAAGCCTCGGGCCTTGTGAACGTTTTCAGAATGTTTTTAGATTTCAAATTTGTCAAGTGAATTTGGTGTCGTATTTTAACGTGCACGGCGGTGTTGTTAGCAGTGCAGTCAGCACGCCACCTCAGGTTAAATTGTCTCAAAATACAAATCAGAAAAGGAGGCTTACTTTCTATGCTGTGTTTTAAAGTGCACCCAGAATGTTGTCTTGCAATGCTAGCGTCAACAATCCCAATCAGCAAAACAAATTTGTTGTAATAGTTGCTTTTATTTTGTTGTCTATCTCTGAATCCCCAACCTGCTCCCCAACCCTGTTACCACCCCAGCTCACACAGACACTGTGTTCTGGGGGTAGCGATGGGTACTTGTGGGCCAAGGGATCACTTACACTCCCTTTCTCTCTCTCTCTCACACACAGGCATGACCTATAAAGGTTACAGCTCTGGTGCGCGGGTCAGGTTAGCGCTGTCAGTTCATGGTAGATGTAGGATTCTATGTTGTCACCAACCAAAATGGATGCAGGATCCTGGTTTCTCAGAAAATAGGGATCTAGGAAATAATGCCTTTGTGGCGTAATACAAACACGCACAAGAATTTGAGAGTGTTCCACAGTTTCTTTATTGAAAATTGCAATAAGTGGAAATAGTTATGGTTATGGAGATGATATGCAGTCTGGAAACAGCGGATGTTCAAAGTGAACACATGGAGCCATGCTATGTACTTCTGTGCCAACTGTGCAGCGCCGAGATTCGGTTGACTCTCACAATACCTTTACCGCTGCATTACTGCACCGCCCAACTACGGGTTTTGCGGTGAGATGAAAAAATGTTTTCCTCCACCTTACCTCATTACCTTCAAAATGCGCTAATTTTGATGGTATTATCACTGATGGTATTACCAACGGTGGTAATACTGCAAAAATCCCCCGTAGAGTACTATGGACTCAGTTAATGGGGACTAACACTGCCAAACCACCACTTGTAATCCAGCAGTAATACCACCGGACCAAGTGTCGCTAATGCCATTTGCTGGCATCTCTGCGGATTTACTGCCAAGATACCACTAAACTTGTGATGAGGCCTTAGGTAACGTCAGCAGACAACACTCTTTTAGGCAACAACCTAATACCTTAATGTGGCAGCATACAAACATGAGGCATCGTGAAAATGAAATGGTTTGTTTGCTGCATTATAACTAAGGTCCACAATATTGTGCACATTTTTTAGCCCCCGGCTCTCCCAGAGTGCTAAAAAAAAGGAGTTAAACCTGTGACAAAGGGTTATACCAAGCTTCAGAGCTTAGCTTTACAACATCTTTGCAGGTGGAGTGGGGTGACAGAATGAGATGACCATTTTTGCCATACCTTCTCCACCTGCAAAAACCGAATGTATTTACACCAGCACGTCGCTTTCCTTCTGCCTTGAATGTGCTGAATTCCCATGGACCCATTTGTTTTTAACCCTTTCTAAAAGGTCACTGTCAAATGTTAATGGTGGGTGGATGGGACACATTTTACCTTATCATGTGTAAAAGGAAGTAATTATGGTTATTCTACCCGGTTTTGCACTTTATTTTACACTTGTTTAAGAAAATGATAACAATTGCATGGAGGGGACCAAATTGCACAGAAGTGCAAATGTAGAAATGTAGATAGTCCCAATCCAATGCACTATTTTTTAATGTGCTCCAAAGTATTTAGAAATCCGTGTTCGAAGGTGAATATCTTAGATATCTTTGATGGCCATATCGAAAACAATGGTTAGACATGCATTCATGTAGGAGAGCTAATTTTGGTTACTGTGGTTGACGGCAGTCATTGGCCATAAGGAACTCAGCATAGCCCAGAATCAGAGGTCGAAGTGGGTGGGAGTGGTCGGATGCGGTTCTCCTATACTTTTTATTTTTAAGTTTCACTGTTCCTATACTTTTATTTTAAAAAGAAACCGTTCTCGAACGGTTTCCTTTTAAAATAAAAGTGTAGGAAGAAGTTGAAGCTTGCACTTCAGTGCACTGCACTTGTCAAATGAGAAATTATATTGTGCCTCCTATTGCAATGAATATATGTATATTGGCCTACGCCAAGCTGCTTGTAAGTCACTTGCGAAGAAATCCATGTTGCAAGGTCCTGACCTTAGAATCAATGTAAGCCGCCATTTTAGGTCAATCCGCCATTTTAGGTTCGCTTTGTAAAGTCACCCTGTGAGTTAAAATGGTGGACGATGTCATTCCGAAATACAACATGGCCGTCTTGACCTCTGTGTGTAATTAATATATAACTTGCCTGTAGGCCACTTGTTGAGGTCGTGAACTGAGACCTTGTCCTTCGTTGACCTGTGTGTAAAGGATTACTCGTGCAATGAAACTAATCTGCGAGCATATGTTAAGAACAATGTATTCAAATACTGAACTAAGAACACTTGTTTAACTACATTGTATTAATGTTTGAGAAGACCTGTATGGGAAATCCCAAAACACACAGTTGCCGTGTAGGCTTGTTGACATATGTATTAAAGGCAAACTAGTTACATGTGGATATGGGAACTCAGCATGAACCCTAGATCAGTGATGTATTAGAGGAATATTAACCCGAAGTAGGGTTGGACATTGTGGTCGCAAATAGTATAAAAGAGCAATGAATTCTAATGTACAACGTCTCTCACTGAACACACTGAACCACGCTGGAGTTTGTTGTGTTGTACTGAGGGCCGATAGCTATCTTTTTCTTTTCTTGGAAAACTGTTCAGTATAAAATAAAGTACTTTGTATGTTCCTTTGTAACCCGTGTTCGGTGTATTTTCCTTTTGGGGTACTCAGGCTCCATATTTTGATTTTGTTTTCACAGTTGGCGCCCGAATAAGGACCCTCAAGATTGATACCGGATTATTGAAGGTTGACCCTCGCTATCGGACCGGGATCGGACGGTGTGACAAAAAAGGGCCCCACTGAACGAGACGCGACACCGCAGCAGCGCTGCACGACCTGATCCCTGGATGATTAGCTTCACACACGAGGTAAGATAAGTTAGGTAAGATTCTTTGAAATCCGATCGGACCCCCTTAGGAAATTGATCAGGTGAGCAGTGACCCGACTCTTAAATAATCCTGATAATTTGATGTTGGCGTATTTTATCGGCAGACACAATTATTGACCAGGTAACACCAATAATTTGATATGCCCTGGAAATGGGGTAAGCTTCAGTTGTTGGTAAAAATACTGAACCCACCAGGGGCGTCAATATATGAACAGTTTAACCTGGTAAGAGTTCAGGGTGGCTGTAGGGTTCTTGGGGACTGGGTTTTGAATTGTCAACTGATGCTTCAACAGGCAAATATTCCAATGGAGGAATTGGAGCTGACACCGAAGATCGCCAAGTTAAGATGGTGTAGATATATATGGTCTAACTTGAGAACCGACATAATGGAGTATAAATGCATTGGGGATCATTTTCTCTGGTCATGTAAAAGTTTTAATACTCCAGCTCCTTACCTTGAAAAACATCCGTCGAGATCCTTTAGGACACAAGTGCTAAGATTTAGGTTGAATTTGTTACAAACAAAAGAAGTAATGGGCCGCCGTGTGGAAATTCCACAAGAACAGAGATTATGTCGGCATTGTAACAAAAATATTGAGACGTTAAAACACTTGTGTGTGACTTGCCCTAAGCTGGAGGACTTGCAGTCTTGTTTTTCAGCAGGCTTGGTTTTCTCCTCCGAAAATGAATTATGGAGGAGGATATTGAACTGTAATGAATTAAGTCTGACCATACATGTTTTTGAGAATTTTTAAGGAAAGCTGCAGTAATTTTATAAATGTTGGATATATGTACGTTGGATTGTGTATTTTGTACATGTGTTAAAAGTACCGTGGTACTGTAGAACACAATAAAAAAAAAAAGTTATAATATGCCTAGGAAATTGTCTACCTGCTACCACTATTCCGCAGCGATAGACAATCTTTTGGAATTTAGCCGACCCGCACCACAGGAGGGGTCGCCGGCGTGTACTATGTACTGTGAGCATGGCATTGGAAGTGTAGTATTGAATGATATTTGGCACAGACAAACAAGACATGCCTAAGAACCTCAGTGGCCAATCAATGGTAGTTTCGAAATCCCTCGTATTGAGTATTTAGAGTCGATTCTATTAAAGAAAAAGGCTAGACCTGCTGCATTTGATGTTTGGCAGAAATGGAAAAAAGAAGCTTTGCAGCAACTTAAAAGTAGAGAAAAACATGTGCGCTGTCATAAAATGAACGCCGAAAAAGCATTATTGTATGACTGTGATGGTTTAGGTGCCTGATTTCCCTTTTCTCCCCCTTCTGTCCAGCTCTCCTCACCTGAACTGCCGGAATTACTGCTGGGATCCTGTAGCCGCCGTCGAGTAAGATAGTCCTTCTCCTTTTTTCGATGTGCCTGCTTGTCACGGAGGGAGGCCACCTTGACTGCTGCTGGGAACAGCTGGCCGGGGACCTCCCTTCCGGGACTAAGCCGAAAATAGGGGAAAAAACCCCGGATGGGGAAAAAACCCTGGGACTCCTCAGGTTGTCAGCAAGGTAGTATTGTACGTGGCCGTGCAGGTGAGCAGGAGAAAGTAATAAGCAGGATCCGCGTTGGTTGCAGGAACAGCAAAGCAGCAGGGGGGTCCTACTGAGTGGAAGAATCCCCGAAACCCCTGCCAGCCAAGCAACTAGCGGGGCGAGGACCAGGAATGGGAGGAGGTCAGGAAAAAAGCACCGGCAAGGCACCGGCAAGGCAGTCCAGAGAGAAAGCAGAGGAACGAAGGAAAAAAAGGGGCGGAGCCTATCCGCGAGGACGGAACCGCAGAGAAACTGAAACAAAAGTCGCCGAGGCACGGCGACTACAGGGAAAACTGGAGGAGAGAGAGGTAAGAGAAAAAACGTACGCCGTGAAGGGGCGCGAGAGCAGAGCAGAGCAGAGCAGAGCAGAGCAGACGGAAGCTGAACGGGGTAGGAGCGAAGAACCAGGAAGCAGCGAGGGCTTCCACTGGACAGTTGCAACGCAGGGACCGCTGGGCCGGGAAGGTAATTATACTCCCAGCGGCCCCGCGTCGTGAGGAAGAAGCGTGATGGACACAAAGGAGGGACTAGTGCCTTGCATACCTGTGTCCTAATTTCCAACGCGGGAGAAGCCGCCAAGCGGAACGCCTGCGGGTGACAGTATGCCCCCTTCCAGACCGTATCACCCCCGGCTTCCCTGGGTGCAGGCGGTGAAATCTAGCGAGCAAGCGAGGCGCATGCACCTGAGAAGCAGGTTCCCAAGAGTCCTCCGACTCCGGATAACCCTTCCAGGACAAAAGGTATTCCAACCTGCCTCGATAGAACCTAGAGTCCCTAATGTTGGAGACTTCATATTCTGCTTGAGTGGGGGTCTGTGATGGAGCAAGTCTGGGCACTGGTCTGTGATGGGAATCGAAATAGAAGTCTTTAAGGAGAGAGGAATGAAAGACTGGGTGAATGCGACTTAGAGAAGGTGGCAGCCGAAGACGGTAAGCCACAGGATTGATTTTGAGAAGAATGGGAAAAGGACCCAGATAACGAGGGGACAGTTTAGAGGGTCTTGTCCATTTGGGTAGAAACCGGGTGGACAGCCACACCTTGTCGCCTGGCTTCCAGTCCGGACATTCTTTGCGATGTTTATCCACTCCCATCTTAGATCGTCTCCTGCTGTTCTCCAAACTCTGTAATGCTGTGTCATGGGCATCCTTGATCTGATCTAACACCTCTTCGGCCGTCGGGGAATTGGTGAAACTGGGAACTTCAGGGAGAAAGGGCTTAGGGTGAACCCCATAAGTACAAAAGAAAGGTGAAAGACCTATGGCAGAGTGTTTGGTATTGTTATACGAGAATTCTGCAGTAGGGAGTAGGGAAACCCAATTCTCCTGGTGTTGAGTGACGTAACATCTCAGATATAGTTCGAGAGTGGCATTAAGTCGTTCCGTCATCCCGTTGGACTGGGGATGAAAACCCGAAGAGAGTGCTCTCTCAATTCCTAAACGGGTACACAGGGCTGTCCAGAATCTCGAAGTGTACTGGCTTCCCCGGTCCGAGATGATCTTGTCGGGTAGACCGTCTAGCCTGAAAATGTCTCGTGCAAACACTTCAGCCATCTTGGTGGCTGTGGGAACCCCAGAAAGAGGGGAGAAGTGTGCCATCTTGGAGAATGCATCTACCGTGACCATGATGCAGGTACATGATCCAGATTCCGGGAGGTCTACAATGAAATCCGTAGAAACCAACCCCCAAGGGCGAGTAGGCATTTCAACTTGGGTAAGTAATCCCAACGGTTTCCCCGTCGGATATTTTGATCGGGCACAAATAGGACAGGTCTTCACAAAGTCTAGGGTGTCTCTCCTCACGGTGGGCCAGGAAAAGGTTCTCGAGATGAGCTCCAGAGTGTTGATTCCCCCGCGATGACCCGCAAGGCGGGATGTGTGACACCAATCCAGAATCTTCTTCCGCAGCGGGCCTTCCGGAATGTATAGACGTTTCTTGAAGAACAGCCAGCCGTCTTTCTCTTGATAAGGAGAAGTGGGGTGCAACGCAATTCGAGGAAGCTCTTGACTCACGGCGGTCTTAACCCCTTGTAGGAAAGTACTGACCTGGGCCAATATCCGATTGTGATGAAACATGGGTTCAGTGTCTAGTGAAGCCCTTTCCTTGCTGGAGTCCTTGCGAGATAGAGCGTCTGCCAGACGGTTAAGCGAACCGGGAATGTAAGAGATCTGAAAATCATATTGTGAGAAAAGATAGGCCCAACGAGCTTGCCTGGAATTTGAGCACTCCATTTCTTGGAGGGCTTTCAGGTTTTTGTGGTCAGTCCTGATGAGGAATGGATGCCTGGCCCCCATGAGTAAATGGCGCCATTCGTCACAAGCCAATTTCATAGCCAACAACTCCTTTTCTAGGACAGAATAATTCATTTGGCTAGGTGAGAGAGTCTTGGATAAGTAGGCTACTGGATGCTCCACACCGTTGACAGTCTGAAGTAGAACCGCTCCAATCGCGATTGCAGAAGCGTCAGTCTCCAGGATGAAGGGCAAAGTCTGATCTGGGTGGTGGAGGATCGGAGCCGAGCAGAAAAGATGTTTGAGTAGTCTGAAACTGTTTTCGGTATCGGGCGACCAGTAGAACGGAGAGGCCGCTTTCTTGAGTAGGCGAGTGATGGGATATACTACTTCAGAGAAGTTGGGGATGAATCTCCTGTAATAATTGGAAAGTCCCAGAAACCTTTGCACCTCCCGGACAGATGTGGGTGCGGGCCATTCGAGGATGGCCTGAACCTTCCTCTGATCCATATCTATACCCTCTTCGGACAGCTGATAGCCCAGATACTGCACGGAAGGGACCGCGAATTTACACTTCTCAGCCTTCACTAACAGCTCGTTCTTTTGTAGACGTTCCAGGACTTGAGTGACATGCCCGATATGTTCTTGTAGGTTGGGGGAGTAGATAAGGATATCATCCAAATAGATGATGACGGAAGTAGAGAGCATGTCAGAAAACATTCTGTCCATAAATCTTTGGAACACAGCCGGGGCGTTAACTAGCCCGAATGGCATCACCTTATACTCATATAGGCCGAATGGAGTGCGGAATGCCGTCTTCCATTCGTCACCCTGGGAGATTCTGAGCAGATGATAAGCGTTTCTGAGGTCAAGTTTTGTAAATATTCTGGCCCCTTGTACCGCCTCGATGATGTCGGAGATAAGTGGCATAGGATAACGATCACGGATCGTCACCTTGTTGAGACCTCTGTAATCGATACAGGGTCTCAGATCAGTAGAGTCTCTTTTTTTTATGAAAAACAGAGGAGCCCCTGCTGGGGATTTTGAAGGCTGAATCAACCCGTTCTTCATATTAGTGTCCAGATAGTGTCGTAACACAAGTTTCTCGGCCAGAGTAAGGGAGAACATTCTGCCAAAGGGAACTAGGGCATTGGGTACCAGATCTATGGTACAGTCTTCGGGCCGGTGAGGTGGCAGTATGGAGTGAAGGTTCTCCCGGAACACCTCAGAGTATTTTGAACAATAGTTGGGCAACGCAAACACTCCCACACAGTCCGAGGTATAGGCCGTAACGGATTCAGGGCCCTTCTGGCTCTTCGGAGGAAGACAATGTTCGGTGCAGTATGAAGAACCAAAGCTCAGCTGGTTCTTAGTCCAATCGATCTGGGGATTGTGTTTGCGAAGCCATGTGATTCCCAGTATGATTGGGAAATGAGCAGCCCGGATAATGTCGAATCTTACCACTTCTGAATGATGAAAAACTGTTAAGGACAGATCTTCAGTGGTATGGGTGATGAGTCTGGATGATAAGGGAGAGCCGTCGACTCCTTCTATCTTCTGTCCTTCCTTCCGGGGTATCCTGCGTAGACCGACCTGGTCTGCCCACAGGGTATCAACAAAGTTTCCGGCTGCTCCGCAGTCCAGTAACGCGAGAGTCTCCACCTTCTCGCCTTTTACCGTAAGAGTGGCAGTAACTACCATGAGTCTGGTATCTTCCTTGGGTTCAGAAGAAGAAACTGTAAGCGAAACATAGGGACGAGTAGAGAGAACTGGAAACCCCCGGACACTAGTCCCTATTGATGCCGAGGGTGCTCGTTTCCCTGCCTCTTGCTAGGCAATTCAGAACAATCCTTAAGAAGGTGTTGGTCTGACCCACAATAGGCACAAAGTCCCTTTTCCCTTCTTCGCCGTCTTTCGGCAGCAGTCAAAGGTGCTCTTGTGGCACCTATCTGCATGGGTTCTTCTGACGCGGCAGTGGAAGAGCGACGAGGAGGAGAGCATGCCCGAACATCCAGGGGGAATCCTGAGCCTCGTTGTCTGCGTCTTTCTGTCTTCCTTTCTTGTAGACGATACTCGATGTGCAGTGCAGCCGTTAGTAGGTCCGAAAAAGTAGGCGAGCGAGTAGACCTGGCTAACTCGTCCTTAATTTCCTCTTTGAGACCCCTCCTGAAAATGGCATACTGTGCAGGTTCTGGCCAGCTGGCGCCAGAAGCTACTGTCTTAAAGGCCGAAATATAGGACAGGACATCCAAGGAACCCTGCTTGACATCCAACAATTCTTCAGAAGCAGTGAATGATAATTCTGGGCGTTCGAATGTCTGTCTCAGAGAATTCTGAAATGCTGAGTAGTCTTGAAGTATGGCATTGTTGCTTATGACTAGGGGAGTAGCCCAAGTCAAAGCATTGCCGGTCATATTCGAGATTAGGAAGCCGACTTTAGCTTGATCCGTAGAGAAAGTGCGGGGTCGGAAAGTAAAGTAGACAGTACATGCCTCTAGGAATTCCTTCACCTTCTTGGGGGCACCGTCAAACTTTCCCGAGGATAGTATCGTAGGCGGTAGTTCTGGAGGAGGGGGTTCCCTGGCGGAAACCATTTGTCTAAGGAGGGCGTTCTCCGCCTTGACTCCCTGGAGTTCTTGAGACATAGCTTGGATCGCCTTCCAAAGCTCTTGCACTTGTCCCTCAGCGGACATCGTGTCTTTACTGGGCGTTGCAATCTGTGATGGTTTAGGTGCCTGATTTCCCTTTTCTCCCCCTTCTGTCCAGCTCTCCTCACCTGAACTGCCGGAATTACTGCTGGGATCCTGTAGCCGCCGTCGAGTAAGATAGTCCTTCTCCTTTTTTCGATGTGCCTGCTTGTCACGGAGGGAGGCCACCTTGACTGCTGCTGGGAACAGCTGGCCGGGGACCTCCCTTCCGGGACTAAGCCGAAAATAGGGGAAAAAACCCCGGATGGGGAAAAAACCCTGGGACTCCTCAGGTTGTCAGCAAGGTAGTATTGTACGTGGCCGTGCAGGTGAGCAGGAGAAAGTAATAAGCAGGATCCGCGTTGGTTGCAGGAACAGCAAAGCAGCAGGGGGGTCCTACTGAGTGGAAGAATCCCCGAAACCCCTGCCAGCCAAGCAACTAGCGGGGCGAGGACCAGGAATGGGAGGAGGTCAGGAAAAAAGCACCGGCAAGGCACCGGCAAGGCAGTCCAGAGAGAAAGCAGAGGAACGAAGGAAAAAAAGGGGCGGAGCCTATCCGCGAGGACGGAACCGCAGAGAAACTGAAACAAAAGTCGCCGAGGCACGGCGACTACAGGGAAAACTGGAGGAGAGAGAGGTAAGAGAAAAAACGTACGCCGTGAAGGGGCGCGAGAGCAGAGCAGAGCAGAGCAGAGCAGAGCAGACGGAAGCTGAACGGGGTAGGAGCGAAGAACCAGGAAGCAGCGAGGGCTTCCACTGGACAGTTGCAACGCAGGGACCGCTGGGCCGGGAAGGTAATTATACTCCCAGCGGCCCCGCGTCGTGAGGAAGAAGCGTGATGGACACAAAGGAGGGACTAGTGCCTTGCATACCTGTGTCCTAATTTCCAACGCGGGAGAAGCCGCCAAGCGGAACGCCTGCGGGTGACAATGACCAAGATAAACATTCTGAGTCGACTAGGAATATGGATAGGGCTTTCTCACTCGGAATTCTGAAAATCGTGTTTCCGACAAATTCATAGACAAATTGTTAAATGAACGAAGGCCTGGTGCCTCTGCGCCACCTCTGTATGTTCCTCTTCCTGCTGCTTTGCCTCTTCCTGCTGCTGTTCCTGCTCTACCTGCTGTTGTTCCTGTTGTTCCTACACCCCTATTCCAAGTGGTCTTGTGCCGCTTGTAGTCGATCAAGGTGCGGGGTTCAAAGGTTGTCACTCACAATACTGTACCACCAGAGAAGAAACGTGATTTGATTGCATGGGCTACGCATTGTATGGAGAGGGATGGTCAAGCTAATGTTTTTGCCACACTTTATAATGTGGATAATTTTCCTGAGAAACATGTTTTTATTGAAGGATTAGGAATTCATTTATGTGTAATGTGGGGCAAATTAAATCAAATAGATCTCCTGCAAGGGTTAAGGGATCTTAATACTTTAGCGTTTTCAAGAGACACCGTGGAGAAAGTAAATGAGCATGTCGAGAGGTTATTTGAGTATAGAAAGGAGTTGGAAAGGTTACAGAATGAGGATGACCAGGGGGAAAGTATGTATGGACAGAAACAGTTCCTTCCTTGTCAAAAATCGATATCTGAGGAAGCACAAATTTGTATGAAGGACGCGCTTAGATGGATTTCAGATATGTCGATAACTCCAGTTGAGGTATATGACACATATAGTCAGTATACGCCAGAAATGCAGAAGAAAGTGATACAGGTAATGATAGAGTACCTACAGGATGATTGTGTAAAAAGAAAGATTAGTTGTCCCACAGAGTTATTGAGAATTTATAAGAGAGCTTTTTCACTTGACACTTCTTCGACTGCTTTAGAGCTCGACTAAGCTCTGTTGCTTATTCAGCGGTTGGAGTCACCTACTTCTCAGTTGCCTATGAGAGAGGTTCCTCCAACATTTGTCCCGAAGTTTGAGGTTGCAGCCGATGCTGCACAGGGTATAGTTGCTGTGAACATTCCTGCACATTATGTATCACAGTTTGTTCCCTGTGCAGCAGCAACGTCCCGTTCTCAAGATAAGAAGTGAATACTATTAGACAATCTATTCCTGATATTAGGAAAAATCCGACAGGATTCTATAAAGAAACAGAGTCCATCTTGCAGTCCTCAGTGTTCACCTTAGGCGATATTGATTTGTTATTTCCTGTACTCCTGCCTGTAGATTTGTGGAAACAAGTTAGGACTATAGACGATGTGCCAGGGTTGGGAGATACATGGGCGAATATAACTAGATTCGATGGAGAAAGGTCAGCTGGTGAAATACGGAGCCCGGTGATACTAACCTTGTCTGATAGAATAATTACCAAATTAAAAACCATAATCCTGGAGAAAAGAATTATTTGGGACAAATTTACGGCCTGTGTCCAAGGGAAGTCTGAGGGTGCTACCGAGTTCTTTAATCGGTTCGAACAGGTATTCTCGGATTTCAGCGGACAAGACTTAGGCACAGAGTCTGGTAAAAGGTTATTTGTGGACAAATTTGTGCGTGGATTGCTGCCTGACATCCAGTCACCAATTATGTCTTCTGAGAGCGCTTGGCAGGCAAAGTCCCAATCAGAAGTACTGCACATGGCTCAGTACTACGAGAGTCATGTCAATAATGAAAAAGATAGAGTTGAAAAATGAAAAGGTGATTTAAAGACTAACGTACTATTACAGCAAATTGTTAGAGGCCCCAGAGGAGGTAGTTCGCAGATTAGAGGTCAGTATGTTCCGCAAGGGAATGTGCCCCTGGGTCCTGTGAACATTAACCAGTGTGCCTATTGTCGACAAGAGGGTCATTGGCGTGCACAATGCCCCACCCTTCGACAGAGGTCGAACAACACATTTGGGAATATGGGTAGACGATCCAGAGGTCACCCGGGTGAAGGGGGCCCTGGTAGAGGTCAGTTTGCACAGGATCCTCAGGAACCTTTTTCGCAGGATAATCAGACTTCGAGTGTGGACACTAGGAACATATTTGATCATCCTTCTGCTGAATATCTATCTGAAGAACTTCCTTTTGATGATATTCTGTTTCGTTAGGATTGCCCAAAGCAGGGTTTGGAACCTATACCTATTCCCGTCAATCAGAAAGGTCCCTAAGTTGAAATGGTGGTGGGAAATAGGAAACATCAGTTTTTGATAGATACTGGAGCACAGAAGTGTTCCATTGATCATTCACGGGTTCCAAACATTTCGCTGTCAGGGCAAACCAATGTTTCTGTAGGGTTTTGTGGCACGCCAGTTGTTTGTCCAGTTTCTTCACCAGTACCTATTTCTTTGGGTCCCTTTACGGACCACTGTCCATTTCTGTTGACATCGAATTGTGGAGAGAATTTGCTGGGGTTGAACCTATTAAGAGAATTAAATGCAGTGATGTATTGTTCTTCCGATGGAGTGCGCTTGACGATTTCACCACGGCAATTTTCTGTCTCGCAATTCTTGACTAGACCTTTGCTGCCAGAATTCATCAATGTACCAGAGAATTTATGGGCTGTTGAGGACAACGATGTTGGTGTTTTACAGATTAAGCTTGTTAAGATAGTTTTGAAACATGGCATTGAGCTGCCACGCATTCCCCAGTATAAGATTTCAGTTGAGGGCGAGCAAGCTTTGAAATTAATTGTTTCCGATTTTGTGCATCGCGGGGTGATTGAAGAAATTTCAGGAAGTTTGTGCAATAGTCGATTTTACCCATGTACAAGAAAGGTGATAATGCAATTCCATTCCGTTTCATAATTGATCTTCGTGCCATTAGTAAAGTCGTTGCTCCGCAATTTCCAATTGTTCCTGATGTGACGACAATATTGACCATGATTCCAGCTACAGCTACTTACTTTAGTGTTGTGGATCTAAAGAATGCTTTCTTTAGTATTCCTATACACAAGGATAGTAGATATTTGATCGTGTTCACCTTAGGGGGACGCTCGTTCACATTCACTCGTGCACCTCAAGGGTACACAGAGAGTCCTAGCATCTACAGTAGGGCTTTGAAAGAACAGCTTGATACCCTTGAATTGCCCTCTACTTGTACATTTCTTCAGTATGTTGATGACTTGCTTTTAGCTGCTGATTCTGAGAGCGCCTGTACGGAGGGTACTGTGTTATTGCTTATTCATCTAGCTAAGCATGGTCACAAAGCTTCGCTTAAAAAGTTTCAATATTGTTGCCAGGAGGTCGCCTATTTAGGCTATCTCCTGTCAAAGGAGGGAAGAAGATTGACACCTGAACGTATAAAACACATTTCTGGTATGTCTGTCCCAAATACACAGAAGGAAGTTAGAGCCTTGATAGGTATGGCTTCTTACTGTAGGTTGTGGATCCCGAATGTTTCACTAGTGATCAAACCGATGTTGGCTTTGACAAAGAAGGGCATTTCTTCGCCATTGCCGTGGAACGCGGAACACCAGCAGTCGTTTGCTTTGCTCAAGACTGCATTATGCTCTGCACTAGTTTTGGGCACACCAAACTATGAAAAGGCCTTTTTGTTGTTTGTCCAGGAATGTGATGGATGTGCTTTGGCTGTATTAACGCAGGAACATGGAGGGAAGAATAGGCTGTGCGGTTACTTTTCTTCCGCCCTTGATCCTGTAGCATGCGCTTTGCCAAGATGTTTGCGAGCTGTCGCTGTCGCTGCTGCTGCTGCATCTGTAAAACAGAGTGAGGGAATGGTCCTAGGCCATGATCTAACCCTGATGGTGCCTCACTCTGTAGATGTTCTACTGAACCGACCCCAAACGCAACACCTCACTTCTGCACGGTTGATGAGATATTAATTGATTTTGTTTGCTCCTCACATCCAAATTAAGAGGTGTTGTGTTCTTAATCTGGCTGAACTCCTTCCTTTCCCGCAAGGTACTACTTGTCACATGACTGTCTATTTACTACCGAACAAGAGACAAAGGGTAGAATTGATTTGAATGACAATCCTTTGTATAATCCGCAAGGAGAGCTGTTTTGTGATGGCTCCTGCTTTAAACTTCCGGATGGTACATCCACAGCTGCTTATGCAATCACCACATTAACCACGGTCGTGGAAACCAAGAGAATCACGCATAACTCTGCGAAGGCCGCAGAGATTATAGCATTGACCCGAGCTTGAGAACTTTCCGAAGGGCTTGCAGTGAACATATATACTGATAGTCAGTATGCCTTTGGGGTGGTTCACAACTTTGGGAGACTTTGGTCAGAGAGAGGGTTCTTGACTTCACATGGTACCAAGATCCAACATGGTTCCCTAATAGTACAATTGCTCTCAGCACTTGCACACCGTGTTCAGTTAGCCGTTATGAAATGTGCAGCACATCGAAAGATTACAGATGACATAGGAAAAGGGAATGCTTTCGCTGACCAGATAGCTAGACAAACTGCTACCGATCTCCGTACGGAGATGTATGTTTCAAGGAAGACTGTAAATGCCTATGCAATGGACAAGGGTGTTGGGTCTGTACGGGATATCCAAGCTGATGCCACGTTAGAGGAATCCAAGAGGTGGGCTGAAGGCTTGGGGAAACTTTATGATGACGGGTGTTGGGTGGACATAGTTGAATGGAAATGGCTACTCCCTGACGCGTATGTAATGATGATGGTCATCATGGCCCATGGTCCTACGCATGTATGTGCCCAGAAAGTCACGAAAATGTTAGAGAAAGTTTGGGTAAATTACAAAATTTTGAAAATTGCCCAGTGCTATGTTCAGGGTTGCATGATTTGCCTACAACACAATGTGGGAAAGGGGACAGCAACTCCAAAGGGAAGTTTTGGGCCACCCTCTGTACCCTTTGAAGTTATCCACTTTGATTTTATTGAAATGGAACGATGCAACAATAAGAAGTACGTACTAGTGGTCATCTGTGCTTTTAGTAAATGGGTTAAGGCTTTCCCTGTCAAAGATGCTACAGCCATGACTACTACGAAAACCATATTAAAGGAGTACTTCCCACGGTTCGGGCTACCAAGAGTCATCTGGTCGGATAATGGTCCACATTTTGTTGCTGCCGTAATTCTGCAGATATGTGCGGCATTACAGATCGACAAACGGTTCCATTCGGTCAGACACGCTCAGAGCGCCGGACTAGTAGAAAGACACAATGGTATAATCAAGAACAAGCTCGCTAAGACATGTGCCGGCACTAAATTGAAATGGCCGGATGCCTTATCGATCGTGTTATTATCCATGTGTACAACCCCTCAAACTAAGACTGGGCTCTCTCCATTTGAGGTGGCAATGGGGAGACCTGGCAATATTTGGAACCTTGCTAAATGTAGATTGTTAAGAAATGTTGAAAATATATTACTTTCAGATTATTGCAGCCAGCTGACTAAAAACCTGTATTTGATCTATCACCAGGTACGAGAGGCTTTACCTGTGCGATACGAGGGCCACAGCATACGGCCTGGAAGCTGGGTGCTCATCAAGGTATTTGAGTGCTCTTCCTGCCTTGCACCTCGCTGGTGGGGCCCGTTAAAGGTCCTGCTGGTCACTCAAACAGCGGTGCGGGTTTCTGGAAGAAAGAATTGGATCCACGTGTCGCATGTCAAGAAACTTCCTCATCCAGTGCCACACGATACAGAAGAAACAGAACCCCTCGCTAACGCTGCAACCAACGATCCCAAAGCAGTAAATAGCGCCGAGAGTGTGTCGGAGAATCTTTCTGAGCATGTGAGGCTTGGGGATGCAGCCATTTTGTCTCCACAATCTCCAAAAGTTTTGCATCCGGAAACTGCTGTTTCAAATTCGGCATCTTCACTTGTCTCTGATACGTTGCTTCCAACGGGAAGTGACGACACATTGTTTCCAGATCAATCAGTACCGGGAAAAGCAAGGTACAATCTGCGTCCAAGAAAATAGACTTACGGCACAGATTTGCTGTGCATCTGATAGACTTACGGCATGGTTTGGCTGTGCATTAGGAGAAGGAAAGGATCATTGAGGGCTTGTTTTTGCCCAAATATGAGAAAGGGGATTCTGTTGGCTAGGGTTGTGGAAGGACTAAGAAGTCACGCGGCCGGGAGGTCGCCAGCTAATAACATTGGCGTGTCGTTTGAAGACTACAATCCCTGCCACCGCTACCGCTCGTATGGGACTTGTAAATGATTGACCAACCAGGACAATGGACAATGCCCCGAAAACGTATTGCTGTGTTTTTATAATAATATTTGGCTTTATAATAGTCACTGGGCCTCATTACACGGTAGGCGGTAGGGATTTACCGTTACCGGTAAGGGATTACCGGTATCGGTAAATCCCCTCCCCAAGTACGACCCGGACATACCGCTATTAGCGGCACCGCTAAGTACGGTGGCACTATTAGCGGCAAGTCCGTGAGCGCGCGCCCCCTCAGTCCGTAAATAGCGGCATAGCGCTAATATCACGCCATCACGAGCCATGCGGACATGGCAATACCGGCATGTATTAGACCCAAAAACCCCTTACCGGCAAGGCGCTAATACCAGCATCGCGAACCACACGTTAAAAGAGCACACCAGTGTTCCTACCTGCCAAAGGTTGACAAAATCAGCACAGGTGGAGGCAATGGAGACTGGGAGCACAAAAGAGCACACCACACCCCTTCCCACACCCATTCCCACACCAAGATGGATGCAATACTAGCAGCATTACATGGGATAGAGGACTTGATTGCAGTGCAGCAGCTACAACAACACGCAGCACAGAGGAGACGCAGGAGGAGGAGGAGGAGGGCAAGACAGGCGCAGCAAGCACCACCAGTGCACCTAGTGATACCACAGAGGCAGCCACCAATTCACAGGATCAGAGCCAGTCCAGTCAACCTAACCCCTGAGCAGATACACACCCTGTACCGTCTGGACCGGGATACCATCACCACCATTGTAAACATGATATACAACGACATCGTGAGTCTTATTGACATCCGTACTGCCATCCTCCCTCTACTGAAGGTGGTAACTGTGCTCCACTTCTTGGCCACAGGCACCTACCAGCATACGGTAGGTCAGATGCATGGCATATCACAACCAGTATTCTCACGCACACTGAACCAGGTGCTCGATGCCCTCCTGAAGCACACAAGTCAACACATATACATGCCACGGTCTGCCCAGGAGATCTCCAACACCAAAGTTGGCTTCCATTCACTGGCAGGCATCCCAAGTTGCATCGGGGCCATCGACTGTACCCATGTAGAACTGGTGGTCCCACATGCCAATGAGGTAGTGTACCGTAACAGAAAGCAATACCACTCCATCAACGTCCAAATGGTATGTGACTCCAATAAGATCATCACACATTGCTGTGCCCGATATCCCGGTTCAACCCATGATGCAATGGTCCTGCGGAACTCGACAATACCACGATACATGGAGCGACATGCTGGACAATGTTGGTGGCTACTTGGTGAGTAGCAGGCCAACCACATGGCAGTGTGATGTGATTGTGAGTGGGGGGGTAGATGCATACTCCAACTGGGGGTGATTGGGGGGGAGATGCATACTCCAACTGGGCGTGATTGGGGGGATGCATACTCCAACTGGGCGTGAACTGGCGTCAGGAGAAGAATGGACATACATATTTGCATCACTGTACAGTGAGGCAGCCCACAATGGACCAGACACAAAACCACATGCTAGAAGTGAGTGCCACGACAAACATATCTATCCATTACGCCAAACAGGCCATTCCAAGCAACATGCACACCGCACAACACACCATTCCCCCCATTACACAAATCAGCAACATGCATTTAAAAATCACATCTGAAATGTACGCTGAACAACATCAGAAATTATCCGCGCACATGAGTGCATACAAATGGATCGCCTGTAGCCATTGTAGTGAGCCACACCCGTACCCCACCACTGAATTGCCTTTGAACAGCATGGGGACATCAACTAAGGAATGGCAGTGTACTAGCAGTGTGGCACTAACGTTGCCAGGGCCAGGAAACACAAATTACTTAAACTCAGGCGGGACATGGCAATCCCTGACGTATGCATGCATGGTGCATGTCCACTTGCAAGGACCACCTCACCTTCCCACATTGCAGTTACCCTGATTGCCATGCGTGCTTGGATCAGTGGATGTCGTTGAAAATGCTATGTTTGTTTGTGTGATATGTGCAGGCTCCACTTTATGTAGACACTTACACATACCCATTGTTGCACCCATGCAGGTGATGCAGGTTATCCCCTGAAGAGGTGGCTCCTTACCCCTGTGCGGAACCCACAGAACAGGCACGAAGAGGACTACAATCATGCACACACCCGTACCCGCGTGGTGATCGAGCAGACATTCGGCCTATTGAAGGAACGCTTCCGGTGCCTCAGCAGGCCGGGCGGGGCACTCCTGTACGGGCATGAGAAGGTGGCCAAGATCACCATGGCATGTGTCATGCTGCACAATATGTGTATCAGACGGAATGTGCCAATGCCCCCTTACATTGAACTGCAACCACCGTCTGAGGATGATGACGGGGATGAGGATGGAGGAGAGGGGGCTGCAGGTCATGCAGGTGGCGATGCCCATGAGGGACGTGCTGTGCGGCAGCACCTGATAGACCATTGTTTCTGATGCACATGGATTAGGAGGGTGCAATTGATGTGGAGCTCAGGGCACGGGGTGTATGGAGGATATTAACACAGTGCACCCTTCAACAATAAAGCACACATACACAATACTCAATGTCCAGTCATGTGATTGTCCATGCCATTACGTGTGTATTGAGCATAATGTCATTCAAACGTGCATGTACCCTCCACCCCAAACACCCTCACCCCCCTCCCCCCACAACTCCACCAAACATGGTGTGCACATCAGTGCTGCATTAGTCTCCAAGTGTCAACAGTGGCAGGCTGGCCCTACTTCCCTTCTCCAACACCACCATTGGGGGGTTGTGAGTCTGACCGCCGCAAGGACCGGCTGGACCTGCGCAGGATGGTTGTTTGGTCAGAGCTAGTAGACGAGGGGGTGGCTGGTTGATCTGCTCCCTGTGTGTGCCGCATGCTCTCCATCGCCTCAGCAATGCGCGTTAGGACCTGCCTCACAGCGGCCATCTCGTCACATAGGCGCGTCGTGTTGCTGTCCAAGGCAGCTTTCATGTCCCTTGATAACCCCCGGATCTCCTCCGTGGTCGAGGCAGCCTCGCTCACTTGCCGGGCAACCAGGGCATTGAGCTCCTCCTGGCGCTGTCGTATCAGGCTCATGCTGTCGTCTGCGGCCCTGCCCCTGTTACTCCTCGGCGCAGCTTGCTGCATTTGGCCGACATCAGGTGAGCTTGCCACGGGACTGAATGACCCATCCATTGAATCTCCGGCATGCACCTCATGGATGCTGCCATTGGATGTGTTGCATGGGCTGTGGTGTGGGGACAGCTGGGTGCTGGGTGTACGCTGCCCTTCCGGTGTCAGACATGGGTCGTCCACATCACTAATGGGTGCCGTGGCTGCTGCTTCCCCGACAGAGCTATTGGCTGCGGACGGCGTGCCTTCTGGCACTGGCTCCTGAGTGGTGGGGGTGGGTGGTGTAGGTGCTACCACAGTGTCGGATGGCATTTCGACCCTTGGTGTGGTCGGTGCGTGTGTGGCTTGTGAACCCTGGGCCACTCCAGATTTCCCAGTGCCCCTCGATGTACTGGGCCTGGTGCCTGCATCCTTTCCCTTGGCCTGCTTTTTGGGTGGTGGGGCCTGCGTTGCAGAGTCCAGGTCCTCACTGTCAGAATGTGACCCTGTGGGGGAGCAAGACAGGGATAGCATCAGTGATGGGTCAACGTGCATCATGCATATGTTGTTGTTGCTGCAGTCCTTTGGATTTGGACATCTAGTTTGGACATGCAGGTTGTTGGCCAGATGGGTGGGTCATCCGGACATGAGTCAGGGTGATACGTGTGTGAGGTGCTGCATGCATGTGGTTGTGTGGGAATATGCAAGGCATATATGCAGGGTTGTGTACATGTTTGTGTGATGACCCCATCCATTAGCTAATTCCCATTTCACATTTGTGGGAGGAACTCATGCTTTGCATTGCAGTGTTTTGCGTGGACACTCACCTCCGTCTGACGTTGCCACACCGCACTCCATTCGGCCCACTCCCTCGATGGATTCAATGCCAATGGTGCTGGCACATGTCTCCTCCCACTCCTGCATCTTCATCGGGGATCCTCCTCCGCCTCCTGTGCCCATGGCCAGATTCCTGTTGGCCGATAATATGCTGCGTACACGGAGGCGCAGATCATCCCACCGCTTGCGCACGTCCTTTACGGTGCAGGGGGTGGAGCCCACCGCACTGACTTTCTGCGCCACCTCAGCCCAGATCTCCTTTTTTCTCAGGAGTGCAGGGCGCCGCATGTCGCTAGCAAACACTACGTCTGCATTTGCAGCCAGGGTGTCTGCCAGCATTTTCAATTCGTCGTTTGAAAAGCGTTCTTTGCGCTGGCGCGCATCAGCTTTCTTTAGGGCCTTGGGCATTGTTTGTTATTGTGGGAAGTGGTATTGCCAGTTGTGGTGTTGCTGCAGGTCCTGAGTGCAGGGGATGGCAATGGATTGTGTTTTTAAAGATGGCCGCCGGGCTCTTTCCCGTTCCTGTGCGATGACGCTATTTCCGGTTCCGGTGTTTTACGGTGACCGCTAATAGCAGTGACCGCTAATAGCGGTGACCGCTAATAGCATGCAGCATGAGGGCGGAGGTGCTATCAGCACTTTGGTGGGAGCCGGAAAGGTGCTTTTGCGCCAGGGCGGTAGCGTCATTTACCGGCATGGCCCTATGCGCGTGTCCGCTTATTCGTAATGGAACACTATTAGCGGTCTCCTGCGAGGGCGGACACGCTAATAGCGCCATGCCGGTAATTCCCATTTTTTACCGCCTACCGTGTAATGAGGCCCACTGTCGTAGGTTCATGGTACCTCGAGGAAACTCATCCTTTAGAGTCCTTGTTACCGACGGAAAATGTACCTACTGTTCCTACTCCCTTTGTACATTTGCATACTCTGTCCCCTAGGGACTCTCAGCATAGACAAAGGTACCACAATAATACTCTGCTACTTATCATGACTGCTAAGCATGCCATTTTTAATAAGTCTAACTGTTGGGTCTGCTCACATTTACCGCAACAAGGGGATAAGGGGCTAGGTTGGTATATTCATCCTTTACCTTTGACGACTGCTTGTTATGCTTCTCTTAGAGCACTGTTCTTTGGCCGTTGGAACGATAGCATCTCAGGGAACTTTGATGGCACTAATTTGAATAGTTTTGCGAAATGTGTTTTGACTCCCCTGGGATGCTCGCTTTTTGCAAATAGGAGTAAGCCCAACTTTGCTTCTATAAGGCCTTCTGATAGACTGTCTTGTCCTTTCCAATCTTTGATTTCCTTTAAGATGGCTCCGATAGGCAATAAGGATGCCATGCCTCCTTCTTACTGTTAACCATAGCCCCGATTCAGTTTCTTTTTGCATACAGAGGAATGGTACTTAGTCAATGGGAGATTTTAAAGGTTGTGCCAACATTGCAAATTTGACTGGGGAAGACAGACCTTTGTATGTAGGCGAACCTGTCTACTTTGTTTGCGGTAATGTAGCATTTCCATGGTTGCCCAGGGATTGGCAGGGAACCTGCTATTTAGGGATCCTGTTACCTGGGGTGTTTATAGCTAGTATGACAGAAGTTTCAAAAGCTCGTCCACGACGGGACGAGAACGGTGACACTCTAGCACAAATCTTGGGAGATATAGCAAAATCAGTTGTGCCATTTTGGGGGCAGATAACGAATTCTGAAGATATCAGAAAACTAGCGAGAGTACTGGAGAGAACCATCAACCGGACCACGGACATACTCTATAAAATGACACTAGAACAAAAAGCGATAAGATTAGTAGCACTTCAGAACCGGATGGCATTAGATGGCATTAGATGTCATTCTGGCTGAACGTGGTGGAGTGTGTAAATTAGTGGGGTCCGCTTGCTGTGTTTTCGTGCCAGATTCCTCCCCAACTATCTTCAGGGCAATACAGAATCTGTATGTCCTTAGTTCAGAAGTGCATGTTCCCGAGGGAAACTGGGATCTTAGTGCTTGGTTCTGGGACTTCTTGCGATCTTGGGGTTGGAAGGCACTTTCGGTCTTACTGATTATTTTGGGAATTCTGTTGTTCCTTTGTTGTTGTATTCAGTGTCTACCTAGTATATGTTCGATGCTAGGGGGATGTTGCACACAAGCGATAGGTACGATAGGACATAAAGTGTATGCCCCAGATAAAACTTCCAAGGAATATGTGTTAAAAGAAATTTTAGCGAATGACCTGATGGCAATAGATATTTCTGACAGCGATTCAGGGTGCATGGACGATGATGCATGGATTTATTTGCAAGGAGATCAGAAGTAGTTTAGCACTTGGCATAGGCCAAAAGGAGGGTTTGTCAAATGAGAAATTATATTGTGCCTCCTATTGCAATGAATATATGTATATTGGCCTACACCAACCTTCTTGTAAGTCACTTGCGAAGAAATCCATGTTGCAAGGTCCTGACCTTAGAATCAATGTAAGCCGCCATTTTAGGTTCGCTTTGTAAAGTCACCCTGTGAGTTAAAATGGTGGAAGATGTCATTCCGAAATACAACATGGCCGTCTTGACCTCTGTGTGTAATTAATATATAACTTGCCTGCAGGCCACTTGTTGAGGTCGTGAACAGAGACCTGTCCTTCGTTGACCTGTGTGTAAAGGATTACTCGTCCAATGAAACTATTTCGCGAGCATATGTTAAGAACAATGTATTCAAATACTGAACTAAGAACACTTGTTTAACTACATTGTATTAATGTTTGAGAAGACCTGTATGGGAAATCCCAAAACCCACAGTTCCCGTGTAGGCTTGTTGACATATGTAGTAAAGGCAAACTAGTTACATGTGGATATGCAAACTCGGCATGAACCCTAGATCAGTGATGTATTAGAGGAATATTAACCAGAAGTAGGGTTGGACATCGTGTTCGCAGATGTTATAAAAGAGCAATGAATTCTAAGGTACAGCGTCTCTCACTGAACACACTGAACCACGCTGGAGTTTGTTGTGGTGTACTGAGGGCCAATAGCTATCTGTTTCTTTTCTTGGAAATCTGTTCAGTATAAAATAAAGTACTTTGTATGTTCCTTTGTAACCCGTGTTTGGTGTATTTTCCTTTTGGGGTACTCAGCCTCGATATTTTGATTTTGTTTTCACACACTGAACATTCCCATAAACAGCAGGTGTGTTTGTTTGGGGGTTTGGATTGCGCATGGGAGGGGGTGTGGCAATGGGGTTTGTGGGAAGCGGAGCAGGCCAACAGGGAATATAGTTCCACTACTTCTTTTTGTAGACTTCGACCACTGCCCAGAATGTGACATTACGGCAGCTATATAGCTTCCCCATCACTGTTCTCTCACTTGGAGACTCCCGTAGGGGACTATGCAGGCCACAGCAGGGAGGCACTGGGTATAAGAGGACAGATTTTGTAGTGACAATCAGAGAGCCAATAGCAATATAGAAATGCTGCGAGCAGTCCATTGAGGCAATGTTTACTTTTCCACTGGAGCAATGGCATAGCAGGGACCCGCTACCTCTGCGCTGCGGGTAGGGGAGGGTGTTAGCCACACCATGGGCGTCATTACGAGGTTGGAGGTAAGGGGTTAACGGCGCCGGTAAAGGTGCCGTAACCCCTTACCGCCACATTACGAGGTCCTTTAACGGGTCCCGATAAGGGCGGCTGGTTTTACCAGGCGCCCTTAGTGGGAACCGCTAAAGGACCAGCATGCTAACAAAGGGCCCGCTATTAACGGGCCCGTTGTTACATGGTCCCCATTCCCATTGAGCCCTATGGGGGCTCGAATGGGAATGGGGATGGGTTCCCTGAATGGGAAAATAACAGGTCCTCCAAGGTTGGAATGGCCCGGTAATTCCCCATTCAGGGAGCCCGGACCCACTATGCGGTAAGGGGGTAGCCATGGCGCTAATAGCGCCATGGCTACCTCCAACCTCGTAATGACCCCCCATGTCTTTGGGGGACCACTCATACGTCAAAAAGATACAATTTCCTTCTGAAGTCAGAGTGCCTGCATTCTGATTTCAGAAAGGAAGTATTTCAGTGGCGGTTTACAAAGAAATAAGTTCATTCAGACTCAGAACGCATGCAATCTGACTTCAGAAATACATTGGGCCTCATTCCGAGTATGGCGGTAAGGGATACCGGTCACCGTTAACGAGACCGGTGCCGGTAATCCCTTACCGCCACATTCCGAGTTCCCTTTGCGCCCTCGTCCTTAACGCCTGCTTTTAGCAGGCGTTAGAGACGAGGGCGCAAAGGGGATTTTTAGCCAATAACGGTGATCGTAAAGTACGGTCACTGTTATTTGCAATTTCCCCATTCCCATTGAGTCCTATGGGGGCTCATTTGCGAATGAGGACGAGCCCTGGGCAATGGGAAATTACTGCCCTGGTCAACTCGGAATAGGGCGGTAATTTCCCATTCCACCAGGGCGGTGCCGGTACGGGTCTGGTGCCGACCAAGGTGCTACTACCGCCATTGGTTAGCGCCGGACTCGGAATGAGGCCCATTATTTCTAGGGCGAGATGGAGGGTACACTGTACAAGTCAGAAACCAGAACGCTTTCCCTGCTTCCTGGTTCCTGGCTGTGTGGAGTGCAGTAGTGTGGCCTGGAGCGGAGTGCCTTAGGGCAATGGATTCAGGAAAAAGGTAAGAAAAAAATATTTTTTCTGCATGTGTCTTCATGCGTACAAGGGTGTTGCATTTTTATGAGGTATGTTTGTATGCATGCGTGCATGCCATGGTGTGTGTTAAATATTTTGTAATGTGTGTTTGTGTGTGTGAATGTGTGTGTGTGTGTGAATGAGTGAATGAGTGAGTGTATGATGAATGGGTGGCTGGGTACGCATGTGAATGAGCATGTGTATGGTGAATGGGTGCATATGTAAATGAGCAAGTGAATTTTGTGTGAATGTGTGTGCAGCAAAACAAAACAGGTAATTGCCGGAGGGTTTAAAATTAATCGTAACCTCTGGAAAGCCTGACCATGCCTGATTTGCATGTTGTCTTTACCCTGTCTGTAATGGCTTGACACATGAAGAACGATGGTCTGGAGGCTTGCCCAGAGCTATTTCCGGAGATTTAAGATTAATTCTAAACCTTCCAACCATCACCTCTTTGTCTTGCTGTGAATGAGTGTGCACCTGTATTTGTGCTGAGTTGAGCAGTTGTTTTGACAGGTAGGTGTGAGGGGAAATTTGGGGTGTGCCACCACTGCATTTTTAATGGACATCCATAATAAAGTTGGTATGGTATAGTATAATATATCATGGGGTTAGAAAAGCATTTTGGTGCACAAGTCGCGCCATTTCTTACTGTGAAGTGACATTTTTTTACTGGGCATCTAAGATAAAGCATGCATGATAAGTGCTATTACCTGCCTAAAGTGGCATTGGGGTCCATCTATTCTAACCATTTTCTAACCATTTCTGACTGTGGCAGTGTAGTTTTTTCTGGGCCTCTATGGTAAGTAATGCCCAATATGCATTATTATGTGGCTAGACTGGTATTGTTGTGTAGCCATTCTAGCTTTTTTTCTTTTACTGCAGCATGGCCTTTTCCTCTGGGCATCTATGGTAAATTAAGCATGATAAGTGTTATTACATGGCTCAAATGGCATTTTGGTGCAGCCAGTCTAGTCATTTCTTACTGTAGCATAGCATTTATTTCTTGGCATCTAAGATAAAGTTAGCATCATAATTGTTATTAAAAGGATAGTGGTGCATTTTGGTGCTGGTAGTCTAGTTATATTATTTCTTTTACTGTGGCATGACTTTTCTTCTGGGCATCTGTGGTAAAGTAACCCTGATAGGTGTTATTACTTACTGTGGTATGGCCATATTTATGGGCCATCACGAGTCAAGCAAACATGGTAAATGTTGTTATGTGTCTAGACTGGCCTGCATTGTGCAGCCACTTTTGGTATGTTTTCTTATTGTGGCATGGCATGTGTAATGGCAAAGCCAGATGGAGAATTATACATGGAGATAGTGCCATATATTGACAGAGTAAGTGTGGGCAGGTTTTCTTGTATTACAGTTACTGCTGTTATGATCATATTAAACACAAGTTTATGGGAATGCTGGCATATATTGGTGCAGTCAACATGGAAAAGTATGGCCACAGACAGCGTGTAAATGTTACACACTGGCATATATTGTAGCCAAAGGCATCATGAAAATTTGTTGTGAAATAATCCTGTCCACTGTTGGTGATTTACATCTATTGCATCTTTGGATTGGAGTTAGCCTGCAAACAAATTGCAAACTGGCTAGCTTATTACCCAATATTTCAGAGAAAGTGTGAAGTAGAATGCACTATTTTTACCCACTATTCTTTTCTTGACGGGGAAACACCTCAAAAACCCCTTTGATTGGTTGGGGTTCCCATTCTATGCTCAGATGTTCTGGAATATTTGTGTGAAATATTTTCTCCGCTCCATTTTTAAAATTCACCAGACTCCACTGGGTGAGTGGCTCATGGGTGAATCAGTATGGATGTGTGCTTGCAGGCCTGAGGCCCAGACAAGGGGCAATGGAACATGGACATTATTGTTTAATGATTTACTGCCATTTTCTTGGCAAAGCAAACTTGTTGAATGTTATTACATGGAGTAGGGTATGCCATGGGGTGTTTATAGCACAGAAGGCACTACAGACTATGTATTTATTTCTGTGGCAAGCCATTTTCAGGGGTGGACTGGCCAAAGGGAACTCTGGAGCTTTACCAGTGGGCCTCTGTACCCTGGGCCTCTTTTGTGTGCTATTTTCAAATTTTTCCATAGGAAAAGGGTTGGGCTTGCTGAAAATGTGAAACCTGGGGCCACTTTGAAAGATATTTCCAGGGTATCTTTTGCTTCCCAGTCCACTCCTGGCCAATTGTTTACTCACATAACAGGCACGGCATACATGTTCAGCAATAACATGTTTTCTTCCTGCAACAGGATATTCTAACTGTCATTAAAGACAAAGCCAACAAGATAATGGTTATACATGAGGATCCTGGTATATACTTGCAGAGCCAGTATGAACATGATTTCTTATGGTTTAATGACTGCACATAATATTACAGGCCACACACAGGTTTGGTTGCCAGGAGCCAGGAACAGCCCCCTTATTTACACATTAGGTGAAAGAGTTAAGGTTTGATTTGGATTCCATTGTAGAGAGGGAGACATTTTAGGATGTGCGAAAGGAGGTGATGTTTCGTAACCCAGAAAAATGTCCCATGCTGACTTATCATTTGAAACATAAGGAGAGACGGTCTGGAGGCTTATGTTGCCACAACTGTGCAAAAGCAAGCCAGGATGTTATTTATGCATATTTAAATTGGCATGCTTCCCTCAGTGCAATCTAACTGCTAAGTGGGGCAATGCAGTATTGCCGGACTGTGTGAATGGGATAATAGGACTGTTGAGAGTGTATTAGGCGGCTTTTAGGGGCTCATAATCAAGACGTTACCAATAGTAGTCCAAGAAGGAGCGTAGACCAAGCAAGAAGTAACACTGTTTATTACAGCTGGGCAAGCACAAATCAAATGGCACAGTGGAACAGAACTGGTTGATGAGCGCTGACAAACTGGATCATAGCGAACAATACTTTTATACAGCTAATACAATATGTGTACATTTAGGAGCAGCTGCACTTCAAACTAAACCTGTTCGCTGTTCTCGCTGAGCTGACTGGTTAGAATATGTCATGCCCCCATAGCTAGATATATGTTAGTTGGACATGATTAGAGCAAAAGAGACCTGCCCTCTCCTGGTTCACGTGGTTCATCCCCTTCCAGTGTGTTGCCACATTGCCTTCCGCTCCATCACACAAACTATTTGCAATTAGAAATAATATAATTGCGCTGACCTCCAGATATTTATTCATCTTCCATTGGCCAGCACCAGAAAAGAAGGAACATGAGACACCCTGAATTAGTGGGAACTGAGACATGCACACGATGCTGCCCCATAAGAAATCTTGCAAACATCGTTGTGGAGACACTCTGCTACTTGCTGCTCTTCAGGGACACCAAAACGTACCACTTGATTGGCTCTTCTCGGCATGCCCCTTCATTCAACATCCCTGTTCCCACACCCACTCGCCAAGGGGCAGTTTGAAACCGCCTTTGGTGTTGTGAGAGCAACTCCCCGGATAAGGTTGACTTCCACAGCTGCCACCAATAACCATTGGACTGGCTCGCCGACCTTGATTATATCGTTCAGTGTTGTTCCCAGCAACTGTGGTCTGCTGGAGATGAGCAGCCAGAATTCAGCTTCCCCCACCCCACAGCTGCTTTATGTTCACAGTGTGTTCTAACTGGCCTGCTGTGAAAGGCCCATCTACAGCATCCCCATGGAGTTCGCTTACCTGTGATTTTTGCCTTCCTCACACTTATGCATCAGGTTCCCTGGTGGCCATGCTATGTGTACCGTGTGTACCCCCTTGTTCCCCTGCATGCTTGGTTCCTGGGGCTGGGGCTGGGTACAGTTTCAAGTGATCCCTTGTCCCTCCCTTGGTGGTATCCCCACCCACCCATGATATTCTCGCAATTGGTAGAGCCCCTCTGCCTGGCGCTGAATTGAATTCCACCTTCGATTGATCTTTCGATCAACACTTATTTCCCTATCACGTCTTATTCTTTCTCTTGGGCACCCATAGCCATGTTAACCAGCCCATGTCCCCTCCCTCATCCTCGTATCCATCCAATGTGGACCCAAGTATTACGCAAAGACCAAATGCACTCCATCCTCACCTTCATTCACCCTGGAGGCTGCATCTCAAATCCACTACCCTCGTCACCAATTTTATTTGCACCTTTATATACAATACTTCCCTTGCAGCATTTACAGTTGGTGATGATCCACTGTCCGACACAGAAGGCAACAAGCATCATGACGAGCACAGGGACAGTTATTTTGAACATAGCTGCAAGCCACTCGGGTACCCAGGCAAATAGTGAGTCTAACCAAATGACTGAGGTGGTATCATGCATTTCTTTTACCATCTTTTCATGTAGTGTGCATGTCTCCTCTATAGCTTCTGTGAATGTCCCATTGGCAGCATCGTTGGAGGGTTTCACTTTACAGCAGCTGCTCCCTATTTTTTGGCAGACCCTGTCCTCCATTTCCGTAATTAGATCAAGAACACACCAATTCTGGAGGGTCACCAGGCGCAATGCACGGGTCTCCTCTGGCACTGCATTAGGTCCCTTTTCCATCACATTTGGCAAATGTAGCACCTCATGGCAGGTAATCTGCAGCACCTTGGCATTTTCTGCTGTTTGTATCCCGGGAAGTAGCAATGATGTAAAAAAGACTAATGCGTTGTTGAAGAGTCTTAAGGGCTGTGGGATTACATCCAAACTCTGTCATGATTCTGCAGAAATAGTTACTACTCCTTTTTCTTCTTGACACTTACCTTGCTTCACCTTTTACCTCTTTCCACCCTCTTCCCCTTTTCTCCACCTGCAGTGTAGGGAGATCAATGAAAGATAGTAAGTCAGTCTGGGGTATGAACAATGCAGGGTTGTGGAGGGTCACAAGTGTGTAAAGCCCTCCCCAATCTAGAGACAGTTGGGAATAAGCTCTAGATCCACAGGCCCACCAGTTTTCCATCACTTCTGCCGTCCCTTTCTGCAATGCCGTGATGCTCATCGTCTTCCCACACCAAGTATTCATCACCATAATGACTGTTCCTGTTGATCTGAAACACAAGGAAAGCTGTGTAAGTGGCTTTATGTACACTGGTCAATATCTCTCGTCTATACATGTCAAGGCATGTACATTGGCATTCCATATTCCCCAGCAGTCCTTACTTACTTTCTTCACCACCCCTTCTTCATATCCCACCAGCCCTTCTGCGTAGCACTGCACCATCCCCCGTTCCAATTTCCCATCGTGAAACACTGAAACCCCAATCCGCAGGGGTCTGGTGTGGCACTGTTGAGTTCTTGCAATATATCCTCTTGTGAGAAATGCCCAACTGTTCCCCCTTTACACCTCTTCTTAACATACTCTAATATTACATGCTTCATTTCTTCTTCCCTACTCATACGTTCAAGTTGTATATAATTGTCTGCATATACATCCTCCCCTTTGTCTATCCATTGTACTTCTACTGCAATCCCTTGAAACAGGCCCTGATTCTTACATAAGGACAAGTGCATCAGGCATCCCCGTTTTTCTGCTGTTACCTTTTGTAGTAAGAATTATTTTGGTGTCCCTGTAACATGCAGGATTAGCGAGCACACATAGCAGCTGCCATTAGTGCACTCTTGTCCCACCCATTTCATTTCATTAAACCGGACATTTTCAGATGCCATGTCTCCCCACTCTCCAATGGAGTAATGGAACTTCTCAGCAATAAATATACTTCTCTCAGTACATGTCTCTTTCCCACTGTCGGTGGACACACCCCCACTTTCTATATGCAATAAAACCAGAGAAAGATGAGAAGACAGTTCTTTAAGCAAGCAGTTTAATCTTTCAACAATCCCGCTCTTTTGTAGCCGGTACACTGTGAAGAGCCTGAGCTTAATTCCCAGGAGTTGTGTTATCTTCTTTGTCAAATGTTGGCCAGTATCAGACCTTATCTGGTCACATACCCTTATCTTGAAAACACCTCCCACACCAGGAACTTTGCGATTTACTTTGTTTCATTTTTAGCACAAGGCGCTGCTGCAGCCCTACGTGAAAAAGGACAGACAATTACACACATGTACATATGATATGATAAGTCATTTACAACGCGCTCATGCACAAGTGTTTCTGGGCGCGACAAGACAATAGCGGGGCAGTAGGAGGACAAAACAATGATCTTACTAGGCCTTGTGTCATTCAGATCGTGCAAGTGCAGGGAGAAGGCAGGGGAGAAGTGTCAGGCGGAGAAGTGCAGGTAATTCAATAAGTGCTGCCAGCGAGTGGCTCATAAGTGCAGACAGACAAGGTACTGTAGGGTTGCAGATACATACCCTTAAGTGCTGGGGGAGCCCGGAGGCAGTGTGAGGACCACTGGACATGCAGGAGCCTGGGCCTGAGTTTCAGTTTGTGGGGAGGTGACCAGTGTGTGGAGCAGTCAGAGACATCACCAAGGAAGAAGAAGAGCGAAAGCGGAAGTGAAGAGGGATGTCTTGAGTTGCTTCTGGAACTAGGGCCGGCATTAACGGTTTTGTAAATGTGGAGTAATTGAAAACCCATGCCCTGCAGTAATTGCATAACCCCAGGAACTTCTGCATCTCTTTCACTGTGTGTGGTGTGCAGAAATGTGAATTGCTTCTAGCCTCTCCTCTGTGAACTTGCGTCCTTATATGGACATTATTTTCCACAAGTATACAACCTCCTCCTGACAGTATTGTAGTTTCTCCTTGTCCACCTTATACCCTTTGTCTGCTAGTAGCATCAAGAGATGCACCGAGTCAGCCTTACACTGCTATTCACTCTCACTGCACACCAATAAATCATTAACTTATTGTATCACTATGCATGACACTTGTAAGTTACTTAGGCCCCTCTGTATCACTTGGTTAAAGATGCTGGGTGATTCGCAATACAAATGGACAGCCTAGTGTGTTCAAACTGGGTTCCTCAACACGAAAATCCTGTCAAACATCTAGAGCCTGGGTGTAGTGGGATGGAAAAGAAATCATTCCTCAAGTTGATGACTGTGAAGTACTTTGCCTTTGTTGCAATATTGCACATTATTGTAGCAGGGTTCGGTACCAAGGGGAATTCTGCCTCAACCACATCATTAAGAGGGCGTAAATCTTGTATAAATCTTCCTGATCCACCCTTTGATTTCATTATCTGGTATATAGCTGTGTTGCATTGTGACATGAATGTCTGTATTATGCCCCACTGCCATAATTCATGTAGAATCGAGTGTATCCCCTCATCTGCTTCTCGGGACAATGGGTATTGTTTTGCTCGGGCAGCAGCATCCCTTCTTTTATCTTAATCATTACCTCCCCTACTCCTTTGAATACCCCATTTTTTCCATAGTCTTTCTGAAACCCATTTAGATCTTTGTCTGTGTTCCTGCTTGCCCCCTTTACCAGTTGTGTGAGTATTGGCACTAGCTTTTATACAACTCTCACTGGGCAGGGTATTTGTAGCTGGTATACCATCTCCCCCTCTTTCTCCCCATCAGAGAACAGTTGTTTATTCATTACTCCTGTAAGTATCCGTGTTGGGTCAATGCATAGCACTGTACAGCATTCCATGTTGTCATTATCCATTTGGCATAGGATCACCATTTCTATATGTATCACTACCTCTTCAAGCAGTAGCACTAGTGTTGTGGCTCTTGTGTCTTCCTTTTGCACTGTGGATGGAATAAGAATTCTGATGCCAAAGGCAGCACCTTACCTTGTATCCCCGGGACCCATCCCAGTAATACCTCAACCCCATAGAAAATCATACTAGGTACATGGGTTGACCTTATAGTGTGATTTGGGCATGTGCTGCTAAAAGGAGCTCAGCTACTCGTGCATAATAGATGCTTTTCTGTGAATGATATTGTGGCTTTCAATTTTCTCAATAAGTCTCCCCCTTGTATGTTGATGGGAGTGTCTTTGGAGTACAACAGGGGTCCTATAATGTGCCGCATCCCTGTTGTTAGTGTTAAATCCTTTGTTAATGGAACCTTCACTACTGCCCCCAGAGAAGCCTGTGTGTCCATGACTTTGTTTAATAGTGGATCCCCCTCCTTTATACAGGACTTTATTTTATTTTGTTTTTTATTTATATAGCACACAACAGCCCGTGGGCATTGCAGCGCTGTTACATAGGTAGGTAGGTAATGTTGTTGCAATGGTAAGATATAACATAGGAGATGTACATAGGTTTACATTGAACATGAGTACACATGAGTAAGGAACAACAATTGTGCAACATGACATAGAGGATGTACATAGCTCGTTCGGTTACAGAGAACATGAGTACACATGTGGAAGGAAGGAGATGGATGAGTTAAGGTTAGTCAAACAACCAGGTTTTGAGGGCTTTGCGGAATGCAAGGTGATACGGTTCATTTCTGAGGGTGAGTGGAAGTGAGTTCCATTGCCTTGCAGCAATGAAGGTGAATCTGACACTGCCTGCTTTGGTGCGTTTTGTTTATGCGGATAGTGAGTTGGTGGGCGTATGGTGTTCTGGTGGGTCTGGAGGAGCCTGCTCTGACTACTTTTGAAAAGAGGTAGGGGAGGCAAATGTGAGTAATGCACTTGTGAGTGATGGCAAGGGTTTTAAATAAGATCCGTTCTTTGACAGGGAGCCAGTGAGCTTCATGTCTTGCTGCAGAAATGTGTTCTCTTTTGGGAATGTGGAGAGCAGCTCGGAGAGCATTGTTTTGGATTATTTGAAGTTTCTTTAGATATTTGCTGATTTGCCAGTGAAAAGGATGTTACACTAGTCTAGTCTTGAGGCTATTGTTGCTTTGGCAATTGAGAGGCAGTTCTCTGTAGATCAGAATGGTTTGGCTGTGTTAATCAGCTTAGTGGAATACGCAGCTGTGGAGGCAATGGCGTTGACTTGGCATGACATAGATAAGATGGCATCCAGGTAGACTCCTAAGGTTTTGCCAGAGGAGGAGACAAGGATCTGTATGTTGTAGATTGTGAAGGAGGTCTAATGGCAATCAAGTTTTTTTAGGGTTTCCTAGGAACCTACTAGGAGGATTGTGGTTTGCCACCAATCAGGCAGAGCCAATTGGCAGCTATCCAGGCCTGAATTGTAGAATGGACTGTGTTAAGGGTCTTTGTGTCTGTTTCATAGTTACCAGAAAGTGGGTGGAGGACCTGCGTGTCATCAGCATAGTAGGTGTCGGCCATGCCGATGGAGTCCAAGATGTCAAATAGTGATTTTGTGAAAATGTTGTAGATGGTGGAAGAAATACAGGATCCCTGCAGGACTCCACAGTGGATGGTGGCTGGGGCTGCGCAAGCCTTGCCTGAGAACACTCTCATGGCTCTTCCTTCTATGAATGAGGTGATCCAGGTTGTGGCTTTGGGGGAGAAGTGATCTGAGGAGGTGAGGGGATGACATAAAATGTTTTGGTCCACTAAGTCAAATGCAGCTGATAGGTCAAGGAGGAAGGGCAGTGCAGGCTTACCTGTATCCTTAATCTCATCTAAATGATTTAAGTCAGCCAAAGCCAATTTGGTGCCATGACCAGGGCGAAGCCGGATTGACGTAGACCAGGAATGCAATTGGTTTCTAGGAAGTGTTGGACCTGCATGTATGCTTCTTTGTCGAGGATTTTTAGTAGGAAAGGGACTGTAGTTATGGGCCTGTAGTTCTTGGGGAGGCAGAATCAAGTGAGTCCTTTTTAGAAGTGGCCTTACACGCTTCCTTGAGGCATGGGGGAGACTTGGTGCATCCTGTATCTATGAGGAATGAGAACACTCTTGGTCCTATTTTCACTGCTAACTTGGTTTCTTCTTCAGGGCCATCTGTTACTGCTAGGATTGGACAAACACAAGCTCTCTTTTGCGGGTTGTAGGAAAGGGAAAGGATTTCCTCTGACAATGCTGACCTCAGCACAGTGGAGTACCCCCATCTTCCCTAACACTATTGTATTTCCCGCAAACTGTGCTGGTGTTTGTGTTGTACTCGGTAGTTCTAGACTGCCATCCAGTGCGCCCCCTTAGGCCTGCTGCGGTTCCTAGGGCAGTGGCTGGTGCCCCTGCTGAAATTGAACCTACTGCGACTGCTGCTGTGCCATGACAAACCCTTGCTGCTGTGACATTTGTATTGCATGTGCCTGTCCTTTTTGCCCAAATGGGCAATTGTGTGCAAAATGCCCCATGTTCCCACATTTAAAGCATGGCCCGAACACCCTGTATCCTATTCCCCTGTACCCTCCACCTCTTCCTCACTGTAGGTAGCCTCTCCCCATTGGAAATAACCCCCCCCCTGTATGTAATTCTCCTACTGTGGAGATTCCCATTGTGGCATATACAGAGGCGGCACCTCCTCCTGTGGGAGCATTTTCCCCACAGGAACCTCCCCTCTTGGATAGGCGCCACGGCAGCAGTGTCTGGTATGAGCATTTTCCCCTCCATTGTTTACTGTGCTGATTTTATTTGCACCAGTCTGTTTTCCGCCTTTGTAGCATTTTCTACCGCCTGCCTCTCACTCGCTTGCTTCCGTTTACAATAGTGCACTATCGCTGCCTGTATCTTTGGCCATCCTTTAGCGTCTTTTCCTAAATTCTTCTCTAGAGACGCCTGGATATCGGCTCGCAATCCCTTGACTAGTACCTGGTGGAACAAGGGTATGCATTCCACCCAGGAGGGTAGAATACCTGAACTGATTATATTCTGGAACAGCCCATGCAAAATTGTTTCCCATAGTGCAGGGTATGCTTCCAGGACTATATTTTGGATGCAAGCTGGACTTGCGGCTCTTGATGTCTTGAGGTTCTAATCATTTCCTGTATGTCTTCGATTTCAAAAGAGAAACAAACCTCACTTTGATTAAATCTAATCTCAGACACCTCTTCACCCGCTATAAAATCATAAGCTTCATCATTCTCTTTAAAGTACAGCTCCCTAATATACCTAGACCACTCAGCCTCTGTAATAGGATCAACCCACCCCTTCACATTGTTTTTTTTATGCCAAACATGTATTAACATAATATTTTACCTGCCATTGCTGCGAGTAGTGCACTCAGCCATTTCTTCCTAGCTCAGCTTGCTTTTTCACCTGACTGAGTTTCTGCACTCTGGCAGCCTTGTTGCAAACATCTCCACGCACCTTCCACAATGCATGCACAATGCAAACTGTGAACCATTGTGCACCGAACATTGCTACCAGTCACCTTGCCTGCGACATTTCACCCAAATCGTTTCTTGTCTGCGTTGCCTACTCTGCATTGGCCTCCTTCCTGCCTAATGCAGACTGAATCTCGCTACTGCTCCTGAGGCCAGCAAACACAATCTCTGGGTGCTACCACTGAGGCCAGCAAAGTCGAATCTGGTTGTCCTGAATACTACTGGTTACAGTAATATGCTATGCCTATTTGCATTTATTTTAGAATGTTCTGCTCTGTTTAAATGTCAGGCATTTTTCCCCTGTACTTTAAAAAGTCCTATCAGGGTGTCCTTAATACTACTGCTTGTTTCTAAATGTTACTCCTTTTTACTTTTTTTAGAATGTCAAATCTGTGCACCTTTTTTAACGCCCACATTTTCACGCGTTGTTCCCCATTCCACGTGTTACGCTCCGTGTTCCGCCTACTTTTGTTGTGTCCGCTGCGCTATGTGTGCTTTCGCTGTGCGCATAGCGCACGCTGTTTGATGACATGTGCGCCCGCGTGCCCCATGCAGGATTTTAGTGCACATCCATGGATTTACACGCGCATTGACTTCCATGAATCGCTGTGCGCGGGTTTCGCTGCGATTTTCGCACTTGCGCTGCGATTCGCACGATTTCGCACGCTTGCGCAGAAACTTTCAGCGCACATTAATTCCATGAATCGGCCTGTAAGTGTGATCAATGTGCCAAAAATAGCAAGTAGGCGAACCGAAGGGAGAGATTTCCTTAAAGAACAAGTGCATCCATAGGAAGCCTCCAGGTGAGTCATTCGAAGGAGGAATAGGGCTGAGTGGGCATGATGGTAGCAGCAACCCATTCAGGGAAGATCAGGGCCACTCTGCCTAAGAGACCAAAGGACCTGGCCTTAGAGATGATCTTGTAGCCATCATGAAGAAGAGTGTCAAGAACATTGACAGTGCTGGCATTGAACCACGTCTCAGTGAGGGTGAGAACGTCAAGAGCAAAGGCTTCAAGAAGAAGACAGATGTCAGAAGAGTGTTTAATGACGGAACTAGCATTGAAAGTGGCTAAGTGATGCTGGTTGCCACCTTTGCAGGTTTTCCGACGAGGGGTACACAGAGATGGTACATACATTGGAGGTGTCAAAGGGGTAAGAGGGATGGCATTAGGAGGAAAGGAAGGAGAAGGAAGGAAGTTGATGAGGGATGGAAGGCACCTATCAAGAAGGAGGAGTTTGGGCTATAGAGCCCTGGGCCATGACAGTGCCATTCTGATAGACCTTAATTATGCACCTAGAAGATGAGAAGCCTGCCAGGAACACTTACCCTCTGGTGCCACCAATAATGGGTGATGAGAAAGTGCAGAGGATTGAGACCATATGGGGAGTCCATAGGTCCAGAGAGGTGGTGTCAAAGTGGATGTCAGTGATAGTCTGCCTGGAGAAAGCATTGGCATAGGTGTCAGTGATTGGCAGTTCTGGGTTGGAGACCAGGAGGCTTCCTCTTTCTCACATACTCTCCCCACCATCTACAGGCCCCCTGGCCCAGTCTCCCTCTTCCTTTCTGAATGGGCCAACCTCACCTGTTCTCTCCTGAACTCTACCTCCAAACATCTCCTCAGAGACTTCAACATTCATCTTGATTCTTCTGATACAGCCAGCATACTCTTCTGTGACCTCTGTGACTCTCTTTCCCTCACCATTCTTCCATCTACTCCAACCCACTCATGAGAACACAACTTGAATGTACTCATCTCATCTGACATTCCTATCTCTTACCCTCTCAACACACCTCTCTCTTGGTCTGACCATGCTGTCCTCTCACCTGGACCTCTTGGACTCCCTAGCCAGGCCTCTGCCAGCAATGTCAGTCTCCTTCTCAATCATGAAGCATCAGTTGCTACTTTTGCTGACACCTTCATCCCCCTCCGATCCCTGTCATTGACTCTCCCACCGACACAACCTGACATTCTTGCTTCTATCATGAGGATCCGTATGAAGCCTGTATACAAGCAAAATAATTGGTATGACTCCGATCTTGCCTCTCTGAAACGCATGTTTGGAGTTGCTGAATGCAAGTGGCAGACTTCAATCACATCCATTGACAAACTGGCCTGTCGCCTGCTATGAAGGAAATACTGTCTCTCCATCCGCTCCAAGAAGAGGCCCCCTATCCAAGCTCGCATTGCTGCATCTACCAACAATACGGTTGAACTCTTCAAAATCTGTAAGTAATTTGCCAATCCTACGGCAGTTCTCACCTCCCCTCTTCCATCCCAAGTCCTCTGTACCGCACTGGCCTCCAATTTGACAACCAAAACCCAGAACATCCAGTCTTCACTCTCCTCTACCCCCTCCCAACTCCTGCTCCTGCTCTCAGGCATCCCTTGGCCTCCCTCGCCCTCTCACCCACCATACTCTCCTCCTTCTGCCCCATTTCACTGGATGAGGTCTCTAAAGTTGTCTGCTCTAAGAAAGTTTCCTCCAAACAGGTGTTCCCCTGCTCCTCATAACTATCAAGGACAACATTTCCTCTCTCGCGCCTACCTTGGCTGACTTTTGTAACCATTCCTTTGCCAATAGTTTCTTTCCACTTTCCCTCAAGCACTCCCGTATGCATCCTCCCTTTAAAAAAACATCAGATGACCCCTCTTGCCCAGCGAACTACCGCAGTATCTCCATTACCCCCTTCCTGGGCAAACTCCTGGAGAAGTTTCTCATCTTCTAACTGACTCACCAAAAAGAATCTATTGACTGTCTCCATGACCACCAGTCTGGCATCAGAGCATCCAGAGCCACTGAAACTGCTCTACTGAATACCAGTGAAATCCTGCTCTCCTTCTATTCTCATCCTCCTTAATTTGTCCTCTGCCTTTGGCATGGTCACTCATGCCACCCTCATAAAATGACTCCATGACACCCTTGGTGTCACAGACTTGCCACTGGACTGGTTGACCTCCTTCCCATTTAATTGGCCCTCCCAGTTGCAATTGGGCCCTTTGCTCTCTTCTGCCTCACTCTCTATCAGCGGTGTCCCTCAGGGCTCTATCCTATCGCCATGACTTTTGAACATCTACCTTGACCCTCTGGCCCACTTCACTTGATTTCCACCTTCTCTCCTATTTCCAGTCTTGCTGATAACACTCAACTCTCCATCAAACTTCCCTCCACTACCTCTTCAACTTCCTCTCTCATTCCTGACTGTCTGATTGCCTTTCAGGCATGGTGTATAGCTAATGATCTCTGTCTTAATGCCAGTATGACTTTGATCTTTCTCATGTGGGCCCCTGCTCTCTGTTTCCCTCCCATTCTCTGGCCACCCTCCATGGGTCCCCAACCCGCTCCAACGTGTGAGGCTAAAAACCTTGGGGTCATCTTTGACTCCTCTCTTTCCTTCTCCCATCACATTACTGTCAAGAAGGCCCACTTTCAACTCCATCTCCTCAGAGGCATTCCCCATTGCCTAACCTTCCCCCACAAACACAATGGGCCTCATTCCGAGTGGGGGGGGTAAGGGATACTGGGCACCGGTAAGGAGATTGGTGCCCGTAATCCCTTACCGCCCTACTATGAGGTCCTTTAGTGGGTCCCTTCTTAACACCGGGTCTGACCAGGTGTTAAGGACAGGACCCGTTAAGGGACTTCAGAGCTAATAACGTTACCGCAAATTGACGTACTGTTATTAGCTACTTCCCCATTCCCATTGAGCCCTATAGGGGCTCAATGGGAATGGGGAATGTTTTTTTCAATGGGGACTTACAGGTCCCGCAAAGGTCGGACTACACCGGTAAGTCCCCATTGAACGAGACCGGTGCCGGTACCGTTATTGGAGGCAGTCATGGCGCAAATAGTGCCATGACTACCTCCAATCTCGGAATGAGGCTCAATGTATCTGGTTCTTTCGAGGCTGCACTACTGCAACATCCTCTTTCTCAACCCGCCTCTTTCCTCTCTTTGTCACCTTCAACTAATTCAAAATAGGACTGCAAGACTTATCCTTGGTCCCAAGCCCAGATACTACATCTTTCCAGCCCTAAAATCTCTCCACTGGCTTCCGGTGGCTGCAAGGTTCAAATTCAAGACCCTCTGCATCATCCACAAGGCTTCCTGGGGCCTGGAACCCAACTACATCCCACTCTCTCCCCAAATACATCCCTGCTAGAGCCCTTCAGTCCTCTAGTCCCATCTCTATACAGATCAGTTGCTTTTCAAAGCAGAGAGTGAAGGGTAGGTTTCTCTCTTCGGCAGGTGCCTCCCTCTGGAATGGTCTCTATGCCCTGCTCAGACTTGAGCGGGACCACCTTAAGTTCAGGAAGCTTCTCAATACCCTGCTCTTCCATTCCCTCTGGGCCTTCATTGCAAATGCCCCCTTCTGCCACTGTGAATGGCAGCTCCGTCCTTTATGAGACTTGCAGGGCACCAGGCCCCCCTGACCAGTCTATACCGGCACCCCTTACCAAAAGTGCCCTAACAGGTCCCTTTTCCTGACTAGCCTGGTGGATCTGGCATTCCCTCCTGATTCTGGTCCACCCCGTCCTCGCACTTAGAAATTGATTCTCCTCTGCCATCCCATGCACTTGCCCCCCTTGTCTCCCCCCAGCACTTCTCTAGCCCCTTAGGACCTTATTCCTTCTTCCCTGCCCCCTGTATGCGTATGCCCCTTCCCTGACAGCCACATACCACCCCGCTCACCCACCCCCTTACCATTTCTTGTTACTGCACTTGCACGGTCCGAATGTCACAAGGTCTAGTAGGACTCTTACTGTTATTTACCTCCCATGCCCTTCCCCCTTTTTTGTCTTGTGGCACCTTGAAACACTATCTTGCTGTGCAGTGCACCTTATAAATAATCAATAAATACATAAATAAAACATAATGCCAAAATCCCTTAGACTGCAAGGCTTCAAACAGGATTGACCAATTAGCTTGTGCACCTTCGTCCAGTTTTTTTGTTTTTTTTGTATGTATTTTACGTATAGTACTTGATGTTATGGGTTCATATCTAAACCTCGTTTTCGCTCATCGTAAATCAGATATATACTTTTTTCTCCTTTGAGCAATTAGTGGTCATATATGTCTGACTATTAGTAAAGACTGTTTTATTACTCTTATCTCTCAGTTTATCAACTGCTGAATACGCTTTAGACATCAATTCAATAGGGGAAGCTTCCAATTTAATACCTGTCTCATCAACCATGTTGTCCTCATTCACAAACATGCTGAACATTCAATTGTTAAACTTTTCAACCATACGACCTGACCAACAGACAGGATTTCTTTGTCCTGTATGATCAATTAATCCTAAAATGGCGTTCTACTTATAGTATGTAATGCATATCCTAGAATCTATAACTTGCAGGGCATGCTAGTAACTGACTATTCATTATTTGGACGAGTTTTTTACATGGGCAAATTACATCTTGTTTTGCCAGCATAGCATACAACATGCCCCAGAGATTTTAAGGAGCTTATAAACTACTTGACCTGTGGAAAATATAGTTTACGAGCCTTACATAAATAAAAAATCCGAAAAAAATGTTTCCATTCCTCAAAACGAGATTGGAACGAAAAACGTTTCTCCTGTTCATTTCTAAGAAAATAATGTCAATTCAAATAAGCAATGAGCCTCATTACAACTGTGCCGGTCCGGAAACACTGGTGCAGGTAATTTAACAAAGGTAGCGGGCGCCCCTCTCTCGCAAGAACAGACATGATAACCCGTTCAGTGGTTATTAACCACTTGAGAGTTCGCAGCCATTGCTTTTTGCTCACTGTACCTTTCACAGATGGGAAATATCCATTTGCATATCAGTCTTTGTCCTGCCCAGGGGCAGTCCAGCACCGAAATACAATGGCAATTCCAATCTGAACGAGAGTACCACCAGCAACCCCATACACGTGTTTCACCCTTGTTGGGGATCATCAGTGAGGTGAAGCTGATGCCTCTCTAAGCACAGTGAGAGGGAGACCACGTCTGGTTGCCCCCAGGAGACCTAGGGTTACCAATCCCAGGTTCCTTAACAAATAGTTTAACAAAGGTAGCGGGCGCCCCTCTCTCGCAAGAACAGACATGATAACCCGTTCAGTGGTTATTAACCACTTGAGAGTTCGCAGCCACTGCTTTTACTCACTGTGCCTTTCACAGATGGGAAATATCCATTTGCATATCAGTCTTTGTCCTGCCCAGGGGCAGTCCAGCACCGAAATACAATGGCAATTCCAATCTGAACGAGAGTACCACCAGCAACCCCATACACGTGTTTCACCCTTGTTGGGGATCATCAGTGAGGTGAAGCCTACGAGCACCAGTGTTTCCGGACCGGCACAGCATGACTCTGCGGGCAGGTGCCGTCCCGCCCCCCCAGGGTAAGACCTGGCGGTCGGAACGGCACCCGTCTGCAGAGTTTCACGGAAGCAGCAGCACCGTTATTAATGGTGCTGGTGCTTCCGTGGTCCCCATTTAAATGGAGTGGGACTCCATGGCAATGGGACTTAAAAAATTACAGGCACCTGACTTCCCGGCCGCCGGGGTCGGAATACTCAGGTGTTACCAGGAAGTCAGGCGTGGTAATTCATTATGGGTCCGGTGGCAACCTGCTGGTTTTACCGGTACAATTACTGCCAGCCCCGTAATGAGGCCAGTCATTTTTTCAAGTGACCTTGTGATGAAAAGAAAGGATTCTGCCTCAAGTAAAATCCTAATACTAATTAAAATGAATTGTGTATTCCTTTTCAATTTCACTTTTTTAATCTCACACTTGTAGGACCATTTAATCTATCAAGATATGTGCTCCCTATGTCCAAGCTACAAGCCAGTAGTGTCATCCACAATAACGTGAAACAATTTCATGTTGCATCAATATTTTTCCCTGATTCCAACACTTGTCAATGGTTTCAGTAATATGTGTGTTTTATTGATGTAAAATGTATTAAAATATAATATATCATATTGTAGAGGACTGTATTAATTTGTCCAGAATCGTGTTTGTATGTGTATTGCGAATGTAAATATTAGTGAACTAATGGATAGCATATTGTGTTTCTTTTCTAAAGAAAAGCTGCCTATATTTATTTGGAATTTGGCGGGTGACTTCCCCATCATTAAACGTCAGGGGACCACCTTCAATTTGTATGTCAGATTTTGGGGTGGAATTGTTATGCTGGTGTGTATTAGATTAGGGTTATTTCTCTGTAAAATTAAATATTAGAAATGTAGATACATTCCATAGATAGAATCCATAGTATGCACTGGCAAGTACTTCCTGCCAGGCAGGTTCCAAGATTGGGGTCTATGGGTTGGTATTTTGCAGCGTGGTGTGTTTTCTGTTGTGTGGGATAGCAAGGACCTCCTGCCAGGTAAGGCCCAAGAGTGGTGCTTTAGTGCTGGTTTGGTGTGCCTTGATGATCCTCGGCAGAGAAACATGGCCCTATACTTCCACTCCAATCAATTCCCCTTTCAGTGTTTTTTTCTAGAATGTGTCCCGCCCTGACTGAACACATGTTGGACTCTCTGCTTTCTTGAATAGTGACAACATCATCGCATTCCGGTGACCACCTCTTCCAGAATCTCTAAGTTGCTTTCCACAAGGGGAGTCTCCCCTTCTCTCTCCGGCTGCTATCTGGTTCTATTCCCCTCTCTAGCAGCTCGGAAATATTTTACACGACCTCATCACCTACCTCCTGCAGCAGCTGCCAATGCTCTCTCATCTGATGGTATTTCTTTTACTCACTATAATTTTGACTTCCCTCCAAGCCTGTTCTTTGCGCCTCTTCAAACCAATCCTCTCTCCTAGACCTTGGCACTAATTCTTCTTAAGACACATTAAAAACTCAATATTATTCACCATTCTTCTCTGATGGTATGCTCCTTCTCCTTCTGACAATAATGTTCCTTTCTCTACTTGTAACCATTCTCCATCGCCTATAATTCTCCTCTATCCTTCAAATATCCAATATTCTCCTCTGCCTCCAATAAAACTCTCTTCTCCCAGATATTGGGGGTAATTACGAGTGAGGCAGTAAGGGGTTAATGGTCCCGGTAAAGGTGCTGGAGCCTCAACCCCTTACCGCCTCATTACGAGTCTGCTCGCGAGAACCCGCGAGCAGACCAGGGTGCTAACAACAGGCCTGTTATTAACATGCCCATTGTTAGCACCCTCCCCATTCCCCTTGAGCACTATTGGGGCTCAAATGGGAATGGGGATGTTCAGGGTCTGGGTTCCCTGAATGGAGAATTACATGGCCCTCCAAGGTCGGATGGACCAGTAATTCCTCATTCAAGGAACCCAGACCTGGTACCCAGTAAGGGGGTAGCCATGCCGCTAATAGCGGCATGGTTACCTCCTACCGTGTAATGACCCACATTGTCTCCTTCATTCCCCTATTTTACTACCCTTCTTTCATTTCTCTTTGAGCAGTTCACTTCTTCCTCGTTCAACCTCACAATATCCTCGACCATCTCCTTCCAGATAAACTCACTCTCAGACAAAATATTCCTCTCCTCTATTTTTTCCAGGTGGTTGCCTTTGTCTCTCAGTTTATACACATGTTTCTCTGTTCCAAACCAATAGCTTTATCTATCTTTAACATGATCGGATTTCCGTCCTGCTCTGCAGCTCTGCTACAACCCTCCAAATTGAAAAGCTCTTCCTTCAGACCAAGTTCTCAAGTTTTAGTCATGAGTCAAGGAAAATTCTGGTTGTATTGGAGAAAAAAAAATTTGGGATAGAAATTGCCACTGTGAAACATCCATGTTGCTAGGGAGAGTAGGAGAACAGAGCTTATTTAATCAACCTGTGAACACAGGTAGGAGGCGTTACTCTGTGAACTTGAGTATCAGTACGGTCCTAAAATATTGCAAGTCATGGATGCTGTTTCCTTTGATCTCTTTCCCAGTGCTGCTGTTACAGCACATTCATCTGTGCACCCACCAGGGAGATGAACCTTCTCCAATGATGTTCTCTATTAAAGAGGTTCTTCTCCTTTCTGCAATAGCATTATAGGTCTGACTGGAGGGGGATGTATGGTCCCTCCATCCTGTGGGGGTCTCCATCTTTAGCTCCCTTTGTCTCTGAGTGTCCGTTGTCTCCTGTATGCCCTTGGGAGGTATTCAGGAGAAGCCTGGTCACTGTCCCATGCCAAAAAGCAGAGACCATTATTACAGGTGGAAAAAAACAAAGTACATGTTTTTGAAATGACACATCTTTATATTTCTAATGTTACAAACATGGAATGAAAGCCAGTTAAAGCAGTCCTTAGGGAATGCAGAGCTGTTTATTACGGCGGAAAGAGCAATCCCACACTTGAGGAGTTAAACAGCCTTGCAGTCAACGGCCTTCTTGGCTCCAGATTTGTGTTGGCATTGACAATATGACTAATGGCACATGTGGGGAAAGGATTACTAAAGGATCACAATGTTGTTTCCCTACACTCACCGTAGCCCATCTACTTTCCAACCTCAATGACATTGAAAAATCATTGATATGGAGGAGGATATGGCAAATGATCCCGGAAATACCCAGACTACTTGCAATACTCACCTCCTCGGTCCTGTGTGCAAAGGCATCTGTACTGCAGTACAGGCGGAGAAGGAAGGCAGGAGACAGAGCGATTGTGTCTCTGATGGAGTGTGACCACCCAGACCATGTAGTGCATATGGTACTCATGCTTAGGGCATGTCTTCCGCCTGAAGGCACTCACTCCTGGTCGGGCTCCTATCTTCCACTAACCTCATCCTTTTGGGACATGGAGAGTGGGAGAAAGCACTCTGCAGCACATATAATATATTGCATTTGCACACAAAAAATGATTGGTTCATTGTTCACTGCGTGCCACATTCCATGTATCTATCAATCTCATGAGCCTAAGCACCACCCGGGAAGCAGAGCTAAACATTGGATGAGTGATCTAACACTGACTCGCTGACACATAGTGCACTTTAGTTATCCAGATAATTGTGGCTCAGAAGGGGTAGCCTTACTTATAAGAGTAGGCCTCACACTAGTTTGCTACAGAGCGATTCTGAGAGAATGCTGATTGATATGAGTTTTTCTTTGGACTTTTCTGGATTCACTTACTTGCCCATATACTTAAGGTATCATGCCAGTGTTCAAACTCTTAATGAACAATGTGTCTGAATATTTTTATTTCAGACTTAGTCAAACACCGCGAATGGCTTCCCAAGGTATTGCTCACAAATGTAGTCACAGTTCTACCCTTTTGAAATGCGAAAAAATATCACAAAAAGTGCATGGCCTCTGATCCACTGAGCACCGTCACTCTGCTCAGTTTGGAGGCTCCAGCAGCTAGAAGAAATCATGCTCTCCTTGCAGGGTGCGTTCTTGTCACTGCAAGATCATGTTGCCACCCTTGAGCACTTAGGACCTACTTTATTTATTTATTTAGTTGTTGAGCGGTGCGAGTTAAATGCTGCAGAATTATCTTATACCGCTGCATTACCACACCGGCCAACTCATGTTGGGTGGAAAGTTGGAGGAATCCCCTGCAGCTAATCTGCTGATTTTCCGCCCATTTTTGGTGGAATTACCACAGAGGAATTACCGCCACAGTAATTCCCCCGAAAATGCCCCATTGAGTCCTATGGACTAAAATGAAAAATTGGGGATTCACACCACAACCGCCACTTGTAATCCAGCGGTAAATTCGCTGGACTAAGTGGCAGTAATGGTAATATAGTTTGGTGGTATCTGGGTGGATTTACTGCCCGATACCACCAAACCCGCAATGAGGCCCAATGCCTTGCTCTTAGACTTAACTCAGTAAACCTATATTGATGGAGTCCAATATTGCATCGTCAACATAGGCTTTGTGCTGCTTAGGAGGAAACATTTTTTTCTGATGCCAAGGCTACTTCCAAGTCAGATTTACAAAGGGTGAATAGTAATGGTGACAGAAGAATACCTCTTACTTTCTGTAGGGGAGCTCCTAATACTGAAATGTAGGGTACAACTCAGTATGTGTAAAGCATTCATGAATAGGGATTCATTGTGACAGCCAGGTTAGTATTGGTGCTTGGACATGTTCTTTTGTTACGGTCCAATCCTGTCACTTTCTAAAAATGTCTTCAAGTGATGCTTTTGAGATTTCTAAGGCTGTAACAGGTCTTGCACTGTAAGCTGATAACCAAGTTGACCCCTATGTAAAGGCCCTGAAACAGCCCCACTGCAGGTGCCTGCTGACAACCAAACTGTTTAAAAACAAGGACTTCATGTTTTCCTTTTTTTTTGTTTAAGTTACATTGAAACAACAGATCCGTCTTTCAAGTGTGTGCATTGGTCTTGCAACTTCTTTTCAAACCAAAGTAAACATTGCTTCATGTTTTGGCAGAAGTTCATGGAAATTAAAATCCATTAAATTGTCGGGAAGGTTAGCCTAACAATTAAACTTGTGTGCGTATTTACTGGGACCTGTACACATATACACCAGTGTAACGCAATACCTGAATGACTCTTTCAACGATCACGGCTTGGTGTTTTGTGGTCGTGCAGATAACACAATTATATTCCGTAATAGGAGAGGTAAAGAAATAGGGGCGTGGGGGCAGGGAGAAAGAGTGCAGAGAATAGAAAGAGCCCGGGTTTCTAAACAGTGCCAAGGCGGAAAAGGAGTTTTGTTTTGCACCAAACAATAGCCACATCCGATAATAATCCACAAACAAAGGAAATATAGTCTAACAAAATTGTATAACTCAGAAATAGCCCTGAGTCCTCCTGGCATAGGTGAGCACATTGAACTTGATGTACCATGTAGTCTGGATGATACCATGTGATGGGGGTGCCATGGCTGGCTAGCATTCAACCCATACAGGACACAGTTTACAGTGGTGTAACGAGGGCTGTAACAATTGTACATCCCCTAGCAAGCGGGAGGAACCTGGACACTCATTTAATTTGCAAGCTAACTAGAAAGGGTAGGGCGCGATGACACCCCATGGGCATGATTCATGGAATGTTTTCCAATGGGATTGCGCCATTATAAAACGATTCTCTGAATGGGGGCCTAATTTTCAAAGACAAAACCCCCTCCTTTGTATGATTGAACTAGTCAGTTTTGTACTCTTTACGTTCGCATAAATATAACCAAATGTGCTTTCATTGTTTTCCAGAATGTACTTATGTATTTCTTGTTAAATTTTCATGAAAACAGATTACAATCTTCACACTGGTAGCTCAATAATTAAGACCGAAAATGTGTCGTTTTTCACAGCTTTGTGTACCCCATATGCATATCACATCTGGACCAATCTCCATATAATGACGCAATTGCATATAGTGGGGCACAGATGTTCTCAATTGTCCATATGGCAATGCCTTGTATAAAAGCTGGCAGTGATTTGTGTTGTCTGTATGCTTAAAGCATCTCAAATCACGCATGTTTCTTTCTCACAGTGGCTTGGGGGTTTACTCAGGATAATGATATTGTTAAGAAAATATTTGTACGGTTGTTTCATGCCCCTTTTATCTGAAATGTGAACGCCAGCGTATGATTCAGAGAATAAATAGAAACACTTTTGACAGTGAAATATCTGTGCTAATGTTGATAATGTACTTTTCCACATTTCCACCTGTTGTTTCTTCAATAATGCCACTTTATTCCGTTCCAGCGATTAAATGCCACTTCAATTTAAACAAAATAAAACAACAATACAAATATAATACGTACTCAGACTGGGAAAGAACGTAATGACAGGCACATAATCACACACTTCGAATATATCTCCATGACTGTATCTTGCATTTGACGGTGGCTGAAAGGATGGTACACAGCATCACTGTTCCACAACTGAAGGGGTGCCACCCTTAGCACTATTGTCTAGCCACCACAAGCAAGGGGCATTCTAATCATGCAGACCTAAGAACATCCCCGACCCCTTCCTAATAGTCAATGAGAAATGCCTAGGATTGTTTAGGACCGAAGGACTTACATGTTTTGGTTGTCACTTCCAAAAAGGCACCTTTTCTCAGCATTGATTAACAAGCTCATCAACTCTACGATCAAGAAACCTAACCTTCAGCTCCCCGATACACCTTATGCCACCCACTGCCTATTGAAATAACCCCGTGTAACCCCTAACCTTCATACTCCACAATAGAAATGGGTCCCACAGGAAGAACATTATCATGCCAAAGAGTAAAGCCTTTAAAACAGAAAAGAAACATTTGCTTGTACTTCCCCAAATAACCTATTTGTGTGGTGAGAAACTACATTTCGCCCTTTCTAGCAGCACTCTCTTTTCCGTTCTACTTAAACTTATGAATTGATGTGTTTCAAACTATTTGCCATGATATCATGGCGTTACTGAGAACACTGCAGTGGTTAACACCTACGCATCCCTACGAATACCTTCTAATACTACACTGGTACCACACTGGAGGAACCAGCTTCACCACTACTGCCCCTACCCTATGGAATACTCTCCCTTCCAATATCAGAGATGATCTCTCCTACCTGAACTTTCGCAAAAAAAAAACATCAAAACAATACTATTCAAGAAATATGTCTAACCTCCCACACCTGTTTCTGCATTGTATGCAAATACAACCTGCGTTTTTGTAACCACCAAGACACTATGTATTTTTACTTGTTCTTACGCACTGTCTGCCTGTAATGCAACCTCTAGCGCTGTGATACCTCCGGGTCCTAGGCGCTATCAACAAATGAAATAAATAAATATAATAAAATGAATGCCATGCTCACACCAGAAAGCGCTTGAACGTTCTACGTCTGATGAAAATATTAGCTAAAGGGAACAGCGCCCAAGGACCTCAAGGAGAGCATCTAATGCTATCACCAAAGCAGATCTTTGCACTCAACTAAGTCTGCCCTCCTAAACATGCAGAAGAAACGTGAAGGATGATGAGAGCGAGAGTCCTGCTCAGCTTTGAAGGACTGTCCTATTCATTTGGCAATGCTCCCTCTCTGACCAACTTAAGCGGCACCATGAAGCCTTAACTCCGCCCCTCTCCATTAATCCTTTTGCTTCCCAGACCATCTGCCCAAAAGGAGACAAGCTCGCCCTACCACTAGCAACCATTATTCTAATGTAAATTAAGATAAAGCTACGATGACACTCAACTATCCTTTAGGCTATCCTCAGCCACCTCCACCTCCTCGCTCATATCTAAATGTCTGGCCGCTATTCAGTCTTGGTGTGCTGCAAACGGCCTCTGCTCAGCGCCACTAAGACTGAGATCATTCACATTGGGACAGCTGCTCCTGCTTTCCCACTTTCGCGCTGGCCAGCCTCCCTTGGCCCTGCACCCACATCCACCTGCGAAGCAAGAAACCTCTCCTCTCCTTCTCCTCTCACATCTCAGACAACTCTAAAAAGTCCATCAGCTTCACCTCCTCAGAGGTACTCTCCCTTTTCTCACTTTCCCCCAGAGGCTGTCTCCAGAGCACTGGTTCTCTCCAGGCTGGACTATTGCAACAGCCTCTTCCTGAATGATCCTTTTTTTTCCCTACACCTACTGTAACTCATCAGAACAGAACCACAAGATATATCCATTGCCTCAAGCCCAGGGACTGCATCTCTCCGGCACTGAAATCCCTTCACTGGTTTCCTGTGGCATCAAGGATCAAATTCAAGACCCTTTGCATTGTTCACAGGGACCTACCTACCTGCAATGCTGTTTACCTAAATACTGTCCCTCACAAGCCCCCGTTCATCTACCTCCAACCTTCTGCTAGTGAGCTGATTCTCAAAGCAGAGATTTGGAGGGAGATGCTTATCCTCAGCAGGTGCCTACCTCTGGAATAGCCTCCCTGCCACCCTGAACAAGATCTCCTTAAATTCCAGAAAACCCTCAAGACGTTCCTCTTCTCCTCTTCCTTCTCTCTCCCTCTACCCTGCTAACATAGCTCTCAGCTTTGTTTTCCTCTCCCTCCTCCTCCTCTGTACAGCATGCTTATTGGCTGCCGGGTGTAGCTCAGAGTCTCCCTGGTCCCTGGTACCCCCGCCAGTCCTCCCTCACACCTGCACTTGCCTCAGGGCCCTACACCCTACCCCACTCAATGCACTTGAGATATTAACCCAAGAGAGTGGCTCTCTCTGCACTTACCACAGTCACAACCGACCAGGTGCACTTGATCCCCCCATTCCCCTCCCTGTGACCGTCCTTGCACTTGCTGTATCCTTATGCACTGCACTGAAGATCGTTGTCTGTTCCCCCTTGTCTCCACCCCTTAATTGCACTGTCTAAAACTGCAGAATCACCATCAGCCCTATTTGCTGTCCTTCACACTGTTAAATGTACTTTTAGCACTTACTCTGCCTGTGCAGACTATTATCGTCTCAGAATTTAAAGGGCTCTGAGCGACTGTTTGTTTTTTCCCCATGTTCCCACCCTCCCTCAGCGCTTCGAAACACTTGCCTGTGTATAGGTGCTATATAAATAAACAATACAATACAATGCAATACAATACAATATGCTGCTGCTTTGTCAACGTCATATCATAGACCAGCTATCTGCTCAATTCTCATCTATCTGCCACATTCCAAATGTCTTGTGGCTGTTCTAGCAGCCTTCAATGACCTTGGCACCTGCACTACCATCATTTATTACTGGTATTTAACCTTCTTGGCTGCTAAAACAACACTACTTTATGCATGTGCTGTACATTTAAAGAAAGTTCCTCACTGCTGACTTAGTGCTTAGAGGTAATTCAACCTTTAGTGCCTGCTTCATAAAGTGAAAATCATACAAATGTCACTTCCTGAGACTGGTTCTCCACCCTACACGTGCACGGTTTCACTTTGATATCTCGTCAGTGTCACCTACGTTCTGTTCTAATGAGTACATTCTCTCAAATCTCCTCAAACAGCTCCCATAATTAAACTGTCATATCTGACTGTCAACCATTATCCCCACACTACTCCTTAGCAACCCCTATCATTTCGTAAAGTTGGACTGGTTTGCCAAAGTCCCCAAAATATATATGTTGGTTTTAATGAACCATCAATTCTATCACCTGCCTGCCCTTTCTTAGTGAAATTTATTGAACAATGTTGCACCAGCGATTTGCAAAGATGCATCGCTTTGCACCAGCTGCTTCATTTCCATCTCCAATGCCCCCGTGCCTGCACTGATGGTGTGATGTCATCTTGACAAATGTTCTACACCAAATATGAAGAAAATAAATCTTGCCCACCCTATGCTAGGCGTGTGGTTGTCTCACAGCAAAGAAGCATTGATGCAGCTGCATCTGTACTCCTTGGCTGCTGGGAGGGCCAATCCAAGGTTTCCAAGGACAAACTGAGTCCTTAATTCTGCACTCGTAGTCCAGGAATTTGTCTTCACCTTCAGCAAGTAGGATCCTAGTTCCAGTGTACAACAAGCAGAGAGGCTGTGGTCCAACAGCAGTGTCACCCTCACTGCTCTCTGGAGATGCTTAGGGTTAAGCGCTTGCCCCCTCCTGTGAGGCCTTCTGTCTTCACCTCTATTGCAGAGGATGTCGGGATAGGAAGTATTTCCAACAGAGGGCCATCAAATACTATTTCTTCTTCTTAGAAGTCAACGATGAAAACTACTAAGGAGAGTTTCCCCTACTCATAAAGGCAAAATGTCACAATGAATTGGTCCAAAGCTAGCCTGTTGTAAGGGATTCAATCCTGGATGTTTTATGTTGCAAAATGTGTCCTTTGCCATCTGGCATCATAACTGTAGTGTCACCAGGAAGGTAATTGAGACCTCTAGCATAAACCAAGATGGTGGAGCCCTCTCTCAGCCTATGTCTCTCCCCTGGGTACTTTAACCCAGCCCCCTTTCCATGTCTGCCAACTTCTGAGGGACTCGAGTATTCAGCAGGTGTGAGAGTGTCTTTGTTATGTTGGTTCTGCCTTGGAAGCACAGATTTCCAGAGATCTCTTCTGGGGGTTTCCAGTGCCCTGGGAGGAATGCATTGTCCTTACAGGTGGAACAAAAGGCAGCCTCCTGGATAATTGCCCCCCAAGCCTGTTGTGGTGAGACCCAGGCCAGAAAGCTAACACAAATCCCTGTCAAAGCTGAACACTGCTTCAGAAACCTGGCACTAGTATGATATAGACGTGGCTATGGCTGTGTAATTGTGTGTCCCTAGTAATCGCCATGCCATAACCGAGCATTGCTTATTTTTATTTCATTTTACTAGCATACAAAATGATTTGTTATATGAATCAGATGTGCAGCCAGTAAGAAAAACCAACTCTTCCTTCCTGAACCTTGTGCTGCAGCAGATATCAGAAATGCAACTTTGGCCTTTGAATGTGCCTTGTTGCCACAACAGGTGTGGCACTGTTGATGTCAGGCGACTGGTACATCAAAGGCACGAAAAGGGCAGTGTGGTTTTGGCATTGACCTTTATGAAAAGGGTGGCCTGATCATGTTGGTAAATATAAATTAAAAAAAGCTCAGGCTACCTCGCCCTCACCAGATGGTATTCTGTCACTATAGCCACCACAGCAGAGAAGGGAGAGCATTTTAAATCCTGAACTCCACTCTCTCAAAACTCCCACTTAATTATACTGCGACCGATATTCACCCACATTTCTCTCACTCCACGAAGAGCGTTTTATTCCCATGCTTTTTTCTCTGTGTTCCTTCATAGCTGCCCACCTAATACCAGAACATGGAGATTGTGTCCTGTACTATATTCATAACCACACTCATAAACAAGGTTATTTATAAGCGTTCGAATATAAATAAACGTGTATGTGATCTTAAGGATTTTATATTTGGATATATTGATGTTAGATCGGGCTAATTCAATTGTTTGATTTTGTTCCAGGAAAGGCTTTGAGGGATTTTTTAGAGGACGGCGGCAGGACATAGGCTGTCTGGGTCTTAGGTCTGTTAGTATCTCTTCTTAAGGTATGTTTCACGGGACAGTTAAAGGAACGTTTGTCAATGAAACAGGTACATCAGTGTTTCGTTGTATTGAGGCCACCAGAGAGCACCCGTTCATGTGTTCATAATCAACTTTATATTCCCAAGAACATCAGTCATCATCATGTAAACGATATTCAATCAACACTACAGCTAAATCAATGCCTAGTCTGGGATGCTGAGGAAAACCCTTATTGATGTATTTTTATGTCCAGTGCAGTACTCTGGATCACAACCCTTGTATAACACCCCCCTCTTAGAATCCCCCTGACCCCACTGAGCCAAGAAGTAGGTTTGTTTTGCAAATTAAAAGGTTTATTTGAAAATTTAAACAATATATACATATCACACTTTATAATAAATGAATATCTGATAGTACACTTAGACATATGATGTTGTTCAACAATGGGTAATCTGGCACTAGCACACTTCTTTACAATCAATGAGGAGTTAGTATAGGATGGATAAAGTAGCAAAAATACTTTTATGGTTTCAAGGGAAAAGCAATGAGGAATAAAATGCAGTACAGACATATTTGATCTGATTTTAGCAAAAGATAAGATAATCACTTTTTCTCTGGCAATTCACCCTCTCCCCTATGCAATGTAAGAAATGGAAGAAGACGGAAAGAGGAGCACACAGTTCTCAGGAATGCAATCAAATACAATACGAAATTCAGTTCCCCCCCAGGAAGCTTAGAGGAAACAGGTAGGGGTTTGAAACACAGGCCCAAAATGCTTTTAAATGTGATGGCAATGAAGTGAAAAGGTGTTAAAATTGCTTTTAGTTCCCTCTAGAGGTTCAGGGTAGGTGATGGCTACTTTATATTAGTTCAGGCTCACTTTAACAATGCTCTATGAGTTATTACCAAGTTAAATTTCGTTCCTAGCCCAAACGGTTCAAGAGATACGGACGATTTAATAAAGGTAGATTTTCGGATTTAAAGTAAAACTCAAAATGACAGGTGACAGCTTGCAGCTGCAGAATTGACAGGTGAGAGTTGTGCAGCTTTAAAAATGACATATGACACGATTTCTAGGAGGCAGTTCTACTTAGGTTAAAATAGCTTGAATTATATTATTTTAAGAGATTGGATTCTGCACAGTTCTGGCGGTACTATTTTGAAATAGGCCTCGTCACGGTCTGGTCAGGTTGGACGGGACTTCCGGCGGGTGGTTCTGAAGTCCCAGCTATCTGGGTCAGCTCTGCTCTCTGGGTCTGTCAAGCACCAGATCTGCTCACAAGGGTCTGGTTTGTGGTTCTCTCGGCTTCCGGATACAGCACTGCTTTCTGGATACTGATACAGGTTCTTGCAAAAATTCTTGGCAAAAATTCAAACAGCTCGCCCCGGCTGTTGAATAGTTTAGTTGGTTTTGAGGCCTGCTGAAGAGGATTCAGCTGGTGGATTCAGGCCTCTCTGCTACAAATTCCGGAGTTCATTTCTGCTACAGGTTCTGGAGATTGATGGATTTGAAGTCTGGATCTCTGGATGTGAAGTCATAGGTCAGCATGCTCTGCAGCAAATGGAATTGAATGTCTCTACCTGTCCCAGCAGTCTCTTTTGATGTGTTTTGAAAATGGGTGTGTGCCTGGGCCTAGCTAAGCCTGCCCCTCTCTACTTGTCATTGGCCCAATTCTCCCCTCTCCCATGATTGGGGGAAGGAAATGGATTGTCATCATGATGAGGTCTGTTTATGGGTCAGAGGATCCTCCCCTTGTCAATTTGCCCACAAATCTATATTTGATTCAAATACATATTCCCAGATACACAAGTGGTTGACATTACATGTACACCCATCATATATTACTAAAGATAGCCCCTGTCCCGACTCTGGCGTTTCTAGGAGCTTGCATTCAAAAATGGCAACTTATTTTCGATTTTAGTTGGTTTTGCAACATTGGTTTTTCATCAAAAATTATACAAAGGTACATTTCCCTTCCACATATATCCCAGTAACTTTCCATGTCTCTAGCTTAAACACATTGTCTACAATAATCATAATTAGCAGGGTTTTGCCCCAGAACATGGTACAAATTGGAGTTTGGACTCAAATCGTGAGGGCATTTTTCAAAGTAAGACTCTCAAAGTCGTACATTCCTGTCATTTGGTTACAACAAATTATCACTGTTTCTATAAAATATATATTTGTTGCAATTCAATTCCCCCAAAGTGTTTGGGTCCGCGTCCAGGAGTCTGGGTGGATCAGTGATCACATGTCTCTCCTTGCTGGCAGAGGGCTGTTGACAGGAAACACTCAAAATTAACATACCCCAGTCAACTGAAAGAGCCTTTTGTGTTGGCTCCAGCAGGCTGCCTGGAAGTCTCTCCTCAATCAATCAACAGGGTCATGTGATATCCTGCCTCCTGGGGTGGAATCTCTGAGGTGTTAAGGTTTCCCAGCCTCTTGGCCTCTGGGAACAGCAGGTGGCTAGATTTTCAATTAACCCACAAGCTTTGAAGTCCCTGCCCCTCTTGCAACTCCTAAATACAGTTTCCCTATCAGAGTTTAGACCGCTAGCGCCACCTTGGGGAATTTATCGGTACTGCATCCATTTTTGAGTTGTCTTGAATTACTGCATTTCAATAGAGGGGTCTTTTGCTTGATAGTATAGGACCCTTGCTTAACATTGTTTTGATGGCATCCTTACAGTAGAGTGGTGATGTGGAACCCCCCACAAGAAGGTGGTATCTTTGGAGTGGTCTCGTGCCAACTGCGCAGTTCTCCTATTCTGGCGTGAATGTGGGCGGCGATAGCTCATCCCCACATCCACCCAGTCTATTGATTTAGTTTGTTCTGGGATAGAATAATGGGCGGCGACAGCTCATCCCCACATCTACCCAGTCTATTGATTTAACATGGTTCAAAACCCTTGACAAATCCCCCTGCCCGACTGCGCTTTGATTCAAGTCGAGGGGAAGTCGGGTGCAAAGGAGGTTTTGAGCCCTTGCGCTGGTATGTCCCCATTATCTTGTTCCAATTCTGTGGATGGCACAGTTCAGCATCTTTTCCTCCATCCGGTTGGATCGATCGGTTCTCCTCGCCGGTCCTGATGGGAATATTGGGCGGTACCCTGAGCCCCTTGGGTCTCTGCTCCCGGTCTCCGGATCGTCCTCCTTGGCCAGTCTCCAGGTTTTCTTTTTCCTAGGACGACAAAGGAAAGCAGCAATACCTATTCGTAGACATTCCTTTCCCACCATTGATATAGTGGGGTGGCATATACATTTTATAGTCAAAACAGTTGCGTTCTTATTTTAACAAAAAACAAGATACAATCATAGGACATTTTTTTTTTCAAAATCATAATATTTTAGAGACTATATGTGGGAAATTTTAGGGTTGGAATTGAATTACTCTGGAGCGGTCCCCTCTGGTTTTGCAGAGGACTCCTCCAGTTGTTGCAGAGTGTGCCTTGGATGGCAACACTTTAGCTGATTTATATGGACCCACTTATCTTCCCCCTCTGTCAAACTGCCTTTGGGGATGCAGATCTTATAGGCAACAGGGGAGATCTTGTCTATAATTTCAAACGGTCCCTTCCATGTAGGCAAGAATTTTCGCTGTTTGGCCTGGTTCCTTTGGAAATTGTATAGATAGACCCGATCACCCACCTTATATTCCTTTCGGGTAGTTTTTAAGTCATAGTGGGTCTTCATGCTCTCGGCTGATCTTTCTAGATTCTGCTGAGCATAGGCAAAAGCATGTTGAAGGTGTTTCCTTAAATTCTCCACATACTCATGAGTTGTGGAGGCATTTATCAGTGTCTGCTCTTGGGTCCTGTAGAGCAAATGCTGGGGAAGTACCATCTTGCGCCCAGTCATCAACTCAAATGGTGACATTTTAGTTGCAGATGAAGGGGTAGATCTGATGGCCATTAGGACCAGAGGTAATCGGATATCCCAACTTGGCCCAGAATCTGCCACAAACCTTTTTAAGATGCTCACAATGGTTCGGTTATATCTCTCCACTGCTTCAGAAGAAGCTGGCCTGTACGCAATGTGTAGCTTCCTTTTAACCCTCAGTATCTCCCACATCTTTGTCATTACTTCACTGGTGAAGTGGCTACCTCTGTCTGACTCAATCCTTTGAGGTAGAGCAAAACGGGAAAAGATGTGGTTAATCATCAGGGCAGCTGCTGTTTCTGCCTTGCAATTTGGGGCTGGGAGACATTCCACCCACTTGGTAAACAAGCATGTAACGGTCAACATGTACTTGTTTCCTCTAGACGAGCGGATTACAGGGCCTTCAAAGTCGATTTGCAAATCTGACCATGGCAGTGTCATCCCCCTCTTTTGGAGAGGCGCACGGTGTGTGAGGGATGATGGCTGAAATTGTGCACACACAAGACACCCCTTCAAGTATTGGTCGAGGTCTTGCCCCATGTGTGGCCAGTATGCAACCTCTCTTAAGATTTCCAGTGTTGTGTGGAACCCCCTATGACCAGCGGTGGCCGCATCATGGCCGTGACTTAACATCAGGCTTCGGAATGAGGTAGGAACCACCCACTGATCATGGCCAGTTTAGGATTTTCTTACCAACAAACCATCTTAGATTCGGAACATCTTTGGACATTTCATCAACACTCTAAGGTCCTCCTTCCCAATGTAATTGTTATCCGTCAGGGGAAAGTTCTCAGGGTCCTCAATGTGTTGGTAAAACTTACCAATTATTGGATCCCCCTTCTGAGCTGTAATCAAATCAGCATCAGGGGTCTCCTTACTCCATTGTGCAGTTGAAAGATCATTGTGAGCATTCGTCTGGGACCTAGTGATAGCAGTGACCTGGATTTCCCCCAACAGGGACTCTATTTCTATCAGATCCCCTTGGATGGCCCTGGTTTTGGCCAGCTGATCAGCTAAGTCATTCCCAGTTTTTTCTGGTCCCTCTACTTTGGAATGACCCTTGATCTTTTTCCAGTAGATGGTCATCCCATTCGAGGTGACCAGATCATCTATGTTTTGGATTAACTTCCCATGTTTCCGGGGTTTGTTATTAGCACATAACATGCCTCTGGTTTTCCAATTAACCAAGTGCTCCACGAACCTATTCCGTATATAATCCGAATCGGTGATTATGATCAGTTCGTGGAGTTGATGTTGGACAGCAGTGAGGATGGCCTGATGCACAGCCATCAACTCTGCCACCTGACTAATTCGGGGACCAATTTTGTATCCAGCGGACTGTTCTGGAAACTCCTTCACCCAGGCATTCCCTACGCCGGCCACCAGATCTTTCTCCCCGTTGTTGTCAACATGGTACGAGCATCCATCCACATAGACAGTGGGCATTCCCTCACACTTGTCTTCTTCAAAGACTTTGTGTGGGGAATTAAGGTATGCCTCCATGTTGTCCTTGATTTTTAGACTTTCGTCCTCGAGACAGTTTTCTCTGGCACAATCATGCAAGTCAGCCAAACTTTGCGCGAGGGGACCCTTCTTGTTTTGGCCATATCTGACCTCCACAGGAAAGCCTTGCACTAACAGAATCCATGAAGTAATTCGGGAATTACTCACATTTCCGGCCCGGATTCTGTCACTTTGGAGATATTGCAGAGGCTGGTGTGGAGTCTCCACTATGATGTGTTCCCCCTGGATAAACGGGCGGTAATTCTTCAATGCCCACACTGTTGCCAGGAGTGCCTTCTCACAATCGTTGAATTTTTCGTCCACAGAGGATAAAGTTTTGCTTGCATAGGAGATTACTTTATTGACCTTGTCATGCTTTTGGTATAATACTGCCGTCAAGCACGTATTAGAGAACCCTGTCTCCAGGAAGAACTCCTTGTTTCTGACAGGGTAAGCTAGGCAAGGCGCTTGTGAGAGGCTTCTTTTGAGTTGTCTTACTGCCTCAGATTGTTCTGGACCCCATTCCCACTTGACCCCCCCCCTTCAAGAGATGAATCAGGGGTCTAGTGATCTCTGCGTAGCCTTCAATGAACTTTCTGCTGTAATTAGTCAGTCCAAGGAGGCTCCTTAGTTCCCGCAGAGTTGAGGGGTCTTTCAGTTTCTGAAGTGCTTCCACTTTCTTTTCCTGGGGACAGAGACCCTGAGGAATAATCTCATGCCCCAAGAAATTAACACGGGTTCTATACCACTGTGCTTTCTGGAAGGAAAGTTTTGCTCCGGCGGCCCTCAACTGTGTCGGAACATAACGGATCACTGCTATGTGTTCTTCCACAGATGAACTTTTTATGAGAACATCATCTACATAAGCCAGGTTACCCCTCGCATCCAGGTCGGCCATGGCCTTATGTAGGAAAATGTTGAATTCATTGCCGGAGTTGAGGTATCCGAAGGGAGTCCGGGTCCATGTGTACTGCTGGCCCCCAAAGGTAAAAGCCAGTTTGTATTGGTCCTACCTACTGACAGGCACGGTCCAGTACCCATTGGTCAGGTCTATTGCAGTGAATACCTGTGACCCCTGGATCTGGGCCAGCCCTTGGTCAATGTAGGGAGAGGCCATCGGGAAGGATGGACCTGTTTGTTGAGCTCCCTAAGGTCGGCGCAGAGTCTCCACTGGCCATTTGGCTTCAATATTCCCAGCACCGTATTATTGAAGGTGCTCTGTACTGGACGGATTATTCCCCGGGACTCAAGGTTCTTAATTATTTCAGTAAGGGACTCCATGGATGCGAGAGGCAAACGATATTGCTTCACAAACACTGGAGTCATTCCAGGGTCCGTGGGAATTGTTGTTGTGTGGATGTCGGTGCGACCACAGTCATATGAGTCTACCGCAAAGAGATCTTGGAAATCCAAGAAAACTTGTTTCAACTTTTGCTTCTGTTCCAGAGTCACACAGGCATCAGCTAGGTTGACTCTCTCTTCCACCATCTGCCTGCCGCCTGGAAAGACTTCTGGTTTGGCTATCTCAGCGACCTCCTCCAGCTGGGTGGAGAAGTCCCTGGTCAGAGTGCTGATTTGGACTGGAGGCTTCAGGTGGGGAAGGCAGCCCTCATGGACCTGGAAAATCACCTCATCCCTCCTGAAGTCACAAGTCACATCTTCCTTACCATGAGGGCAAGAAGTGTACACCAGGAAGTTCCCCCCATGCCGGGTGAAAATCCTGCCTGGTGTTGTGTCGTCATCACTGTCACTGTCAAAACAGTCCTTGGGGATTGGTCCTAACAGTTCATTTCCTAGATCAATGGAAAAATGTCGGTCATCAAACGCCATTCCAATGATGGTGCCTGTGGCTAGAGTAATACTCTGTAAGTCGCTGTTATCCACCTCTATTGGAATGGTGTCATGTTCTATGTTGACTAATGGAGTTGGGTTTACCCCTAACCCTTGCTGTTGGAGAGAAGCATTTAGATGTATATAAGCATCAGGGTTTTTCAATTATTGTCCTCTTTTAACTTTCACTTCCAGGGAGAATTGTCGGGTCCTTTCTGGGATGGTGACTTCCTGTTTAATCTGAATTTCAACTGCATAAGGTAGCAATTGAGCTGACCTAAATGCTTTTTCTGGATCCTCAAAGTCCATGGAATTATCCGCTAATCGGGACCAAGCTTTGAAGTTTATTAGGTCCAAACTAATGGCGAAGTGATTGAGAATGTCACTGCCTAAGTAAAAGGCGGCAGTGACATCTCACACGACCCAACAATTATGGACTATGCTCTTGTTGCCAATGGAGATTTTGAGCATACACCTGCTTGGCAGGAGATGTTTCGAATTGGATGCTTCCAGGTCCATTTCCCATTCGTCTATTGGTTTGTATGTGGGAATGACTGGATCTTTTGGGAGTTGGCGGAACATGACTTCGCTGATGAAGCTCTTACCGTTGTTCACACACACTCGGGCGAGAACAGAGTCCTTCCCATCATTTAACTGAACAGGGATGAACAACTGCTCTCCAATTTGCTGAATATCAGCCAGGCTCTGAGCTGATTTCACCTCTTTCTGGACTATAGGAGTGGGAGGGTCTGATTGTGGATTGGTAAAGAATTTCAGAGTGTTTCCTTCCAGTGTGGAATACCACCTTAAACTGGAAGGAAGATTGATTTTCAGAAATAGAGAGGAGCCCCCATCACCAGTCTGTTGTCCTACTGCTATTACTGTCACGTCTGGAATTTGGTTGTTCTGGAAGTGAAATTCTACTTGGTCAGATTTTTGTTCAACCATGTGGCAGGTGCCATTTAAACTAACATGGTTGACACTCTGTTTTAATTTTATTGGTCGGCTAGTCTGGGTCCAGGGGACCTTGTTTACACAATCTATTAGGGGTGACATCCTTCTCAGTAGGTCGTTCCCTAGTAAACAAGGGGTGCCCTCTGGAGTCACTACTATGACCGGGTGTTTCACCTTGTGTTGCCCAATTTTGATGTCCAAATCTGCAGTTGCATCGACAGGAATTTCCTTCTCGTCAAAGTTCTGCAGTTGTCCAGGAAGAGAGGTGAGAGGAATATGGTAATTCTCCCCCCTTCCTGCATTTAGTTCATCAAAAGCCCTTTTGGACAGAAGGATAGCTTGGGATCCAGTGTCCACCAGTGCCGAAATTGTACCCTGCCCCTGTACTTGTACCGGGGCATAATATCTTCCCTCCTTCTCCTCAAGGGGGCACAGATAATGCACATTTTTGGACAACTGGTGGGATAACTTTCTGGTTTTGGACATTGCTAGCAAAGGGATTTGGGCAGAATTCTGTGGAGAGCCTGGGGAATCTGAAAGAAAAAGTTGGCAACTGGAGATCAGAGCCATTGTGGGTTCCCCTGGTTCCGGTTCTGGGCCGCCCCCCCTTTTTGGAGGCAGTCACCAGGATGGGTTTGAACTAGGGGATTTTGGTATTATTGGTTCTGGGATGAGATGATGGGCGGCGGTAGCTCAGTCTCCACATCTCCCCAGTCTGAATTGACATCCCTTGGGACCCATTTTTCCTTGGGAGGAGTTCCCCCATCTCTGAAGGAGAAGATCCTTTTCCCAGGATCTTCTGAGGATCCCTCTCCCTCAAATTGGAAGACCTGTACCTCCTCCACAAAGTGGGTCTGTTTGGGTCCTTTGTTTCTCCTAGCCCCCCTCTGCTCCTTGGGAGGCAGGCTTTCAGGGGCAGGAGATTTTGTTTCCGGTTCCTGGTTTTCCAGGGGCTGTTTACAAGTTGGGAAGGAAGCTTCCTCCAAGGCTTTACACCCCCTTTCCCCTTGCGCCTCCTCCCTGGGAACCGGTGGGTTATCGGGGTGCTGCCCCCTTCATTGTTCTGGAGCACCAGGTCCAGAGTTTGGGGCATTCTGCGGTGGCATGCTCATCTGAGGGTTCTGTTGAGCCCTCAGTATGTGACCCAGATCCCGTGCCATATTTTGGACCTGGTGCTCAAGTTGTGAAACCGCTCAGGCTGATACGTGGCTCTATTTTCTCCCCTGGGCTGATCCCGGGAAGGGTAGCTATCCCTTCTCTGGTAGTACCCCTGGTTGGGAAGATTTTGGTACCCCTCCACCCTTGGCCTCCCCTCTCCCGGATTAGGTTGTTCGGGCTCAGGGAATTGGGGAACGAAGAATGGATGATTTTGGGGCTGGAAATTGGGTGGATACCTGGGGAAAAAGTTCTGCCCAGGATTTGGAGAATTTCTGCCCTCCTGTGGGAAGTTGGGAGGGATGTTCCCTGGGTTAGGTGCTTGACTGGATCCCCCCCCTTGGGCTGTAGGAGTCCACACATAACCCAGGATTGGTCGGTTTCCCTTGTAGCGGGGACTTACATAATCAGGGGAGCGGGGGACCCCATTTGTGGGACTACCTCCTCGACTCCCTGTCTGTGACTGGCCCGAGGGCCTTCTGGGCTGTGAATTATTTGGTGCAGGCAGGTTTTTAGTCTCCCCATCTCCAAATCTAAAACGGGGGCAACCTTCACCTCTGCCACCTTGGCAGCAGCAGGGGTGCTGTTGGTTTTGGGGTTTTTCGGCGCATTATTTTTATTTTCGATGGGCTTTGTACCTCATAGATCCGGGTAGCCTGTTCAATGACCCAGTCTAAAGATCTTTTCTCATGAAAATCTCTCACGAGCTGGGTCATTATGTATTTGGGTAAGGCATGGAAAAACGTATTGATAAATTCTCTGCTATCCGTGCGCACCCTTCTGGTGGTCTGCGCAAAAGCACGCTTTAATTCTGGCACAAACTCTTGTGGGGCCTGATCCTCCCCACACTGCAAATTGTAGGCTGCCTTGCGAGCCTCTTGAGGATTTCTGTGCACAGAAAAATGTTTCAAGATGGCCGCCCTGTATGTGGACCACCTTGAATGGTTTAGATCCTCCAGCCCTGCAAAGAAACTGGAGTATTCTGGTGAGAAGGTCCATTTGACGTACTGGATGCCGCTACTGCTGTCCTTCAAATGGAAAGTCTCCATCATTTGTTCATAGAGCTCCAAGTGTTCTCAAACAGAATACTTGGCGTTCTTATGATAAGGCGTGATGACACTCCTTATTGCCTTTATTTGTTTCAATGGGTCCTTAAGCAAGGCCCTTTTTGCCTTATTGGCCTTTTTGGTTTGGGTAACCCTGGTCCATTCATCCTCTGACTCAGAAGCACTGCTCCCAGAGGTGCCTGTCTGATCTTCCAGGTTTTCCCAGATTCTGCGAGCCTGGGAATGGCTGGCAGAATTTGGGGACCTGGTCTCCTGTGTCCTGTAATGCTCAGAGGAGTCTTCAGATCCCTCCTTGCTGCCAGGATTTGATGGGTACCCCCCCCCACTGACCTAACTCGGAAGAAGTTTTCAGGATGCCCTTAATGGGCCTACTATCCTGGGGTTCCCCACTAAATTGCACTGTGCTTGGGTGCCCATACCCGGATGCCCGCCCATCCATTCCTGGGAGGTACTGGCCTATGAGCCCCATACTTCCAGCTGGATAGTAATCTGCCATCCCCGTGGCCCTGGGCTCATGTGCGCGAGGGGACATGGGGGTGGCAGAGTCCAGGGACTGGGAGAGATGAAGGCCTCTGGTACTAGGGCTCCTGAGGTTATGCTCAGGAGTTTCTCTTTCCCAGCGAACCTCATCTCTATCCGCCCCTGCTTCCTGTTGCAAAGCAAGAGCCTGCGCTTTCAGTTCCTCAGTTAAGGCCTTACTAGACTCTATCAGTCTCTCCTGCATCGCTACCTGTTGCTGGAGCCTATCATTGTGCTGCCAGAGAGCGTCATTCTCTCTCTGTGCCTCCTGATTGGTCCTGGAGTACTGGGCCAGTCTCTGCTGCAGGAGGGTTACATCCTCAGTCCCATCCCTACTGGCCTGCTCATTTCTCGCCAGAGCCTCCTCCACCCTCCTGGTGTGATCTAGCAAGCCCTGATGCTCTTTTTGGAGGTCACCCAGCCCCTGGAGGGCCACGTGATTTTCTTCAATTTTTCTTGTTAAATGGCAGACTTCCTGGCCTAAGGTATCCCTTTCCTGACCAAGAGCCTGCATTTGTGACGCCAGGTCATCCCTCTGCCTTTGAAAGGCACCAGCTTTCTGGCGTTCTTCATCAAACTCTGCCTGGGTATCCAGGTCTTTCAAAATCAATTTATTGCTTTCCTCTTTCTCTCTGTCTAGTTGGATTCGCAGGGTGGCTACCTGCTCTGTGCATGTCCTGTTGAAATTGATCTGTTGCTCTAGCTTTTTCTGGCTCTGCAGTAAGGAGTCCAAAATGTCTTGGTGCTCCTTCTGCAAAGCCAGAATTCTGGTATCCTGGTCTGTCTTTTCCTGTTGCAGTATATCCATGTCCTCTTTTATTTTAATGATATACTGCCTACTATGATTTTCTGACTCCTGGCCCCTCTGCAGCCTTTGCTCAGAAGAGACCAGGTCAGATTGGGCCTTTTCTAATGCCATCTGTTGCCAATTTGCCAGATCTTGGCCTTCAACACATTTGTCCTGCATGGCTCCCATATATAGATACAAATATGCCGCTATCCTAACCATCTTTTCGTGTTCATCTTTAACTTTAGGAGCCATGTATAATTCACTCAGGGCCACATGTAATGGACCCTGATCTCTCCATTTATCTGACCCTGTTTCAGTGACCTGTTGCGCGATTGCCTGCAACCAGACCGTTTGGTCCTGATGAGTCCACTCGCCTCTCACAAAAAGCTTATGTAAGAAGTGCTCTATGGCTATTTTCATATCTACCAAGGTTGTCATTCTGGAATTTGAGTTCCTTCCTGACTTACAGAAGTTTGTATTTTATTTTGCAAAACAGACTGTTTCCTCAGAGCGTTCCTTTGAGGGATGCTTTCACAGTGTAAAACAGCGTGGTGATCTAACCAGATATGTGTATCTGGTCAGTTGGCACACTGTATTAATCTGCACAAGTGGTAATTCTAACCCAGAATATCCCGGCCCCGAGCCCCCACTTTTGTAAGCGATATTCAATCAACACTACAGCTAAATCAATGCCTAGTCTGGGATGCTGAGGAAAACCCTTATTGATGTATTTTTATGTCCAGTTCAGTACTCTGGATGACAACCCTTGTATAACACCCCGTCTTAGAATCCCCCTGACCCCACTGAGCCAAGAAGTAGGTTTGTTTTGTAAATTAAAAGGTTTATTTGAAAATTTAAACAATATATATATATCACACTTTATAATAAATTAATATCTGATAGTACACTTAGACATATGATGTTGATCAACAATGGGTAATCTGGCTCTAGCACACTTCTTTACAATCAATGAGGAGTTAGTATAGGATGGATAAAGTAGCAAAAATACTTTTATGGTTTCAAGGGAAAAGCAATGAGGAATAAAATGCAGTACAGACATATTTGATCTGATTTTAGCAAAAGATAAGATAATCACTTTTTCTCTGGCAATTCACCCTCTCCCCTATGCAATGTAAGAAATGGAAGAAGACGGAAAGAGGAGCACACAGTTCTCAGGAATGCAATCAAATACAATACGAAATTCAGTTCCCCCCCAGGAAGCTTAGAGGAAACAGGTAGGGGTTTGAAACACAGGCCCAAAATGCTTTTAAATGTGATGGCAATGAAGTGAAAAGGTGTTAAAATTGCTTTTAGTTCCCTCTAGAGGTTCAGGGTAGGTGATGGCTACTTTATATTAGTTCAGGCTCACTTTAACAATGCTCTATGAGTTATTACCAAGTTAAATTTCGTTCCTAGCCCAAACGGTTCAAGAGATACGGACGATTTAATAAAGGTAGATTTTCGGATTTAAAGTAAAACTCAAAATGACAGGTGACAGCTTGCAGCTGCAGAATTGACAGGTGACAGTTGTGCAGCTTTAAAAATGACATATGACACGATTTCTAGGAGGCAGTTCTACTTAGGTTAAAATAGCTTGAATTATATTATTTTAAGAGATTGGATTCTGCACAGTTTTGGCGGTACTATTTTGAAATAGGCCTCGTCACGGTCTGGTCAGGTTGGACGGGACTTCCGGCGGGTGGTTCTGAAGTCCCAGCTATCTGGGTCAGCTCTGCTCTCTGGGTCTGTCAAGCACCAGATCTGCTCACAAGGGTCTGGTTTGTGGTTCTCTCGGCTTCCGGATACAGCACTGCTTTCTGGATACTGATACAGGTTCTTGCAAAAATTCTTGGCAAAAATTCAAACAGCTCGCCCCGGCTGTTGAATAGTTTAGTTGGTTTTGAGTCCTGCTGAAGAGGATTCAGCTGGTGGATTCAGGCCTCTCTGCTACAAATTCCGGAGTTCATTTCTGCTACAGGTTCTGGAGATTGATGGATTTGAAGTCTGGATCTCTGGATGTGAAGTCATCGGTCAGCATGCTCTGCAGCAAATGGAATTGAATGTCTCTACCTGTCCCAGCAGTCTCTTTTGATGTGTTTTGAAAATGGGTGTGTGCCTGGGCCTAGCTAAGCCTGCCCCTCTCTACTTGTCATTGGCCCAATTCTCCCCTCTCCCATGATTGGGGGAAGGAAATGGATTGTCATCATGATGAGGTCTGTTTATGGGTCAGAGGATCCTCCCCTTGTCAATTTGCCCACAAATCTATATTTGATTCAAATACATATTCCCAGATACACAAGTGGTTGACATTACATGTACACCCATCATATATTACTAAAGATAGCCCCTGTCCCGACTCTGGCGTTTCTAGGAGCTTGCATTCAAAAATGGCAACTTATTTTCGATTTTAGTTGGTTTTGCAACATTGGTTTTTCATCAAAAATTATACAAAGGTACATTTCCCTTCCACATATATCCCAGTAACTTTCCATGTCTCTAGCTTAAACACATTGTCTACAATAATCATAATTAGCAGGGTTTTGCCCCAGAACATGGTACAAATTGGAGTTTGGACTCAAATCGTGAGGGCATTTTTCAAAGTAAGACTCTCAAAGTCGTACATTCCTGTCATTTGGTTACAACAAATTATCACTGTTTCTATAAAATATATATTTGTTGCAATTCAATTCCCCCAAAGTGTTTGGGTCCGCGTCCAGGAGTCTGGGTGGGTCAGTGATCACATGTCTCTCCTTGCTGGCAGAGGGCTGTTGACAGGAAACACTCAAAATTAACATACCCCAGTCAACTGAAAGAGCCTTTTGTGTTGGCTCCAGCAGGCTGCCTGGAAGTCTCTCCTCAATCAATCAACAGGGTCATGTGATATCCTGCCTCCTGGGGTGGAATCTCTGAGGTGTTAAGGTTTCCCAGCCTCTTGGCCTCTGGGAACAGCAGGTGGCTAGATTTTCAATTAACCCACAAGCTTTGAAGTCCCTGCCCCTCTTGCAACTCCTAAATACAGTTTCCCTATCAGAGTTTAGACCGCTAGCGCCACCTTGGGGAATTTATCGCTACTGCATCCATTTTTGCGTTGTCTTGAATTACTGCATTTCAATAGAGGGGTCTTTTGCTTGATAGTATAGGACCCTTGCTTAACATTGTTTTGATGGCATCCTTACAGTAGAGTGGTGATGTGGAACCCCCCACAAGAAGGTGGTATCTTTGGAGTGGTCTCGTGCCAACTGCGCAGTTCTCCTATTCTGGCGTGAATGTGGGCGGCGATAGCTCATCCCCACATCCACCCAGTCTATTGATTTAGTTTGTTCTGGGATAGAATAATGGGCGGCGACAGCTCATCCCCACATCTACCCAGTCTATTGATTTAACATGGTTCAAAACCCTTGACAAATCCCCCTGCCCGACTGCGCTTTGATTCAAGTCGAGGGGAAGTCGGGTGCAAAGGAGGTTTTGAGCCCTTGCGCTGGTATGTCCCCATTATCTTGTTCCAATTCTGTGGATGGCACAGTTCAGCATCTTTTCCTCCATCCGGTTGGATCGATCGGTTCTCCTCGCCGGACCTGATGGGAATATTGGGCGGTACCCTGAGCCCCTTGGGTCTCTGCTCCCGGTCTCCGGATCGTCCTCCTTGGCCAGTCTCCAGGTTTTCTTTTTCCTAGGACGACAAAGGAAAGCAGCAATACCTATTCGTAGACATTCCTTCCCCACCATTGATATAGTGGGGTGGCATATACATTTTATAGTCAAAACAGTTGCGTTCTTATTTTAACAAAAAACAAGATACAATCATAGGACATTTTTTTTTTCAAAATCATAATATTTTAGAGACTATATGTGGGATATTTTAGGGTTGGAATTGAATTACTCTGGAGCGGTCCCCTCTGGTTTTGCAGAGGACTCCTCCAGTTGTTGCAGAGTGTGCCTCGGATGGCAACACTTTAGCTGATTTATGTGGACCCACTTATCTTCCCCCTCTGTCAAACTGCCTTTGGGGATGCAGATCTTATAGGCAACAGGGGAGATCTTGTCTATAATTTCAAACGGTCCCTTCCATGTAGGCAAGATTTTTCGCTGTTTGGCCTGGTTCCTTTGGAAATTGTATAGATAGACCTGATCACCCACCTTATATTCCTTTCGGGTAGTTTTTAAGTCATAGTGGGTCTTCATGCTCTCGGCTGATCTTTCTAGATTCTGCTGAGCATAGGCAAAAGCATGTTGAAGGTGTTTCCTTAAATTCTCCACATACTCATGAGTTGTGGAGGCATTTATCAGTGTCTGCTCTAGGGTCCTGTAGAGCAAATGCTGGGGAAGTACCATCTTGCGCCCAGTCATCAACTCAAATGGTGACATTTTAGTTGCAGATGAAGGGGTAGATCTGATGGCCATTAGGACCAGAGGTAATCGGATATCCCAACTTGGCCCAGAATCTGCCACAAACTTTTTTAAGATGCTCACAATGGTTCGGTTATATCTCTCCACTGCTTCAGAAGAAGCTGGCCTGTACGCAATGTGTAGCTTCCTTTTAACCCTCAGTATCTCCCACATCTTTGTCATTACTTCACTGGTGAAGTGGCTACCTCTGTCTGACTCAATCCTTTGAGGTAGAGCAAAACGGGAAAAGATGTGGTTAATCATCAGGGCAGCTGCTGTTTCTGCCTTGCAATTTGGGGCTGGGAGACATTCCACCCACTTGGTAAACAAGCATGTAACGGTCAACATGTACTTGTTTCCTCTAGACGAGCGGATTACAGGGCCTTCAAAGTCGATTTGCAAATCTGACCATGGCAGTGTCATCCCCCTCTTTTGGAGAGGCGCACGGTGTGTGAGGGATGATGGCTGAAATTGTGCACACACAAGACACCCCTTCAAGTATTGGTCGAGGTCTTGCCCCATGTGTGGCCAGTATGCAACCTCTCTTAAGATTTCCAGTGTTGTGTGGAACCCCCTATGACCAGCGGTGGCCGCATCATGGCCGTGACTTAACATCAGGCTTCGGAATGAGGTAGGAACCACCCACTGATCATGGCCAGTTTAGGATTTTCTTACCAACAAACCATCTTAGATTCGGAACATCTTTGGACATTTCATCAACACTCTAAGGTCCTCCTTCCCAATGTAATTGTTATCCGTCAGGGGAAAGTTCTCAGGGTCCTCAATGTGTTGGTAAAACTTACCAATTATTGGATCCCCCTTCTGAGCTGTAATCAAATCAGCATCAGGGGTCTCCTTACTCCATTGTGCAGTTGAAAGATCATTGTGAGCATTCGTCTGGGACCTAGTGATAGCAGTGACCTGGATTTCCCCCAACAGGGACTCTATTTCTATCAGATCCCCTTGGATGGCCCCGGTTTTGGCCAGCTGATCAGCTAAGTCATTCCCAGTTTTTTCTGGTCCCTCTACTTTGGAATGACCCTTGATCTTTTTCCAGTAGATGGTCATCCCATTCGAGGTGACCAGATCATCTATGTTTTGGATTAACTTCCCATGTTTCCGGGGTTTGTTATTAGCACATAACATGCCTCTGGTTTTCCAATTAACCAAGTGCTCCACGAACCTATTCCGTATATAATCCGAATCGGTGATTATGATCAGTTCGTGGAGTTGATGTTGGACAGCAGTGAGGATGGCCTGATGCACAGCCATCAACTCTGCCACCTGACTAATTCGGGGACCGATTTTGTATCCAGCGTACTGTTCTGGAAACTCCTTCACCCAGGCATTCCCTACGCCGGCCACCAGATCTTTCTCCCCGTTGTTGTCAACATGGTACGAGCATCCATCCACATAGACAGTGGGCATTCCCTCACACTTGTCTTCTTCAAAGACTTTGTGTGGGGAATTAAGGTATGCCTCCATGTTGTCCTTGATTTTTAGACTTTCGTCCTCGAGACAGTTTTCTCTGGCACAATCATGCAAGTCAGCCAAACTTTGCGCGAGGGGACCCTTCTTGTTTTGGCCATATCTGACCTCCACAGGAAAGCCTTGCACTAACAGAATCCATGAAGTAATTCGGGAATTACTCACATTTCCGGCCCGGATTCTGTCACTTTGGAGATATTGCAGAGGCTGGTGTGGAGTCTCCACTATGATGTGTTCCCCCTGGATAAACGGGCGGTAATTCTTCAATGCCCACACTGTTGCCAGGAGTGCCTTCTCACAATCGTTGAATTTTTCGTCCACAGAGGATAAAGTTTTGCTCGCATAGGAGATTACTTTATTGACCTTGTCATGCTTTTGGTATAATACTGCCGTCAAGCACGTATTAGAGAACCCTGTCTCCAGGAAGAACTCCTTGTTTCTGACAGGGTAAGCTAGGCAAGGCGCTTGTGAGAGGCTTCTTTTGAGTTGTCTTACTGCCTCAGATTGTTCTGGACCCCATTCCCACTTGACCCCCCCTTCAAGAGATGAATCAGGGGTCTAGTGATCTCTGCGTAGCCTTCAATGAACTTTCTGCTGTAATTAGTCAGTCCAAGGAGGCTCCTTAGTTCCCGCAGAGTTGAGGGGTCTTTCAGTTTCTGAAGTGCTTCCACTTTCTTTTCCTGGGGACAGAGACCCTGAGGAATAATCTCATGCCCCAAGAAATTAACACGGGTTCTACACCACTGTGCTTTCTGGAAGGAAAGTTTTGCTCCGGCGGCCCTCAACTGTGTCGGAACATAACGGATCACTGCTATGTGTTCTTCCACAGATGAACTTTTTATGAGAACATCATCTACATAAGCCAGGTTACCCCTCGCATCCAGGTCGGGCATGGCCTTATGTAGGAAAATGTTGAATTCATTGCCGGAGTTGAGGTATCCGAAGGGAGTCCGGGTCCATGTGTACTGCTGGCCCCCAAAGGTAAAAGCCAGTTTGTATTGGTCCTACCTACTGACAGGCACGGTCCAGTACCCATTGGTCAGGTCTATTGCAGTGAATACCTGTGACCCCTGGATCTGGGCCAGCCCTTGGTCAATGTAGGGAAGAGGCCATCGGGAAGGATGGACCTGTTTGTTGAGCTCCCTAAGGTCGGCGCAGAGTCTCCACTGGCCATTTGGCTTCAATATTCCCAGCACCGTATTATTGAAGGTGCTGTGTACTGGACGGATTATTCCCCGGGACTCAAGGTTCTTAATTATTTCAGTAAGGGACTCCATGGATGCGAGAGGCAAACGATATTGCTTCACAAACACTGGAGTCATTCCAGGGTCCGTGGGAATTGTTGTTGTGTGGATGTCGGTGCGACCACAGTCATATGAGTCTACCGCAAAGAGATCTTGGAAATCCAAGAAAACTTGTTTCAACTTTTGCTTCTGTTCCAGAGTCACACAGGCATCAGCTAGGTTGACTCTCTCTTCTACCATCTGCCTGCCGCCTGGAAAGACTTCTGGTTTGGCTATCTCAGCGACCTCCTCCAGCTGGGTGGAGAAGTCCCTGGTCAGAGTGCTGATTTGGACTGGAGGCTTCAGGTGGGGAAGGCAGCCCTCATGGACCTGGAAAATCACCTCATCCCTCCTGAAGTCACAAGTCACATCTTCCTTACCATGAGGGCAAGAAGTGTACACCAGGAAGTTCCCCCCATGCCGGGTGAAAATCCTGTCTGGTGTTGTGTCGTCATCACTGTCACTGTCAAAACAGTCCTTGGGGATTGGTCCTAACAGTTCATTTCCTAGATCAATGGAAAAATGTCGGTCATCAAACGCCATTCCAATGATGGTGCCTGTGGCTAGAGTAATACTCTGTAAGTCGCTGTTATCCACCTCTATTGGAATGGTGTCATGTTCTATGTTGACTAATGGAGTTGGGTTTACCCCTAACCCTTGCTGTTGGAGAGAAGCATTTAGATGTATATAAGCATCAGGGTTTTTCAATTATTGTCCTCTTTTAACTTTCACTTCCAGGGAGAATTGTCGGGTCCTTTCTGGGATGGTGACTTCCTGTTTAATCTGAATTTCAACTGCATAAGGTAGCAATTGAGCTGACCTAAATGCTTTTTCTGGATCCTCAAAGTCCATGGGATTATCCGCTAATCGGGACCAAGCTTTGAAGTTTATTAGGTCCAAACTAATGGCGAAGTGATTGAGAATGTCACTGCCTAAGTAAAATGCGGCAGTGACATCTCGCACGACCCAACAATTATGGACTATGCTCTTGTTGCCAATGGAGATTTTGAGCATACACCTGCTTGGCAGGAGATGTTTCGAATTGGATGCTTCCAGGTCCATTTCCCATTCGTCTATTGGTTTGTATGTGGGAATGACTGGATCTTTTGGGAGTTGGCGGAACATGACTTCGCTGATGAAGCTCTTACCGTTGTTCACACACACTCGGGCGAGAACAGAGTCCTTCCCATCATTTAACTGAACAGGGATGAACAACTGCTCTCCAATTTGCTGAATATCAGCCAGGCTCTGAGCTGATTTCACCTCTTTCTGGACTATAGGAGTTGGAGGGTCTGATTGTGGATTGGTAAAGAATTTCAGAGTGTTTCCTTCCAGTGTGGAATACCACCTTAAACTGGAAGGAAGGTTGATTTTCAGAAATAGAGAGGAGCCCCCATCACCAGTCTGTTGTCCTACTGCTATTACTGTCACGTCTGGAATTTGGTTGTTCTGGAAGTGAAATTGTACTTGGTCAGATTTTTGTTCAACCATGTGGCAGGTGCCATTTAAACTAACATGGTTGACACTCTGTTTTAATTTTATTGGTCGGCTAGTCTGGGTCCAGGGGACCTTGTTTACACAATCTATTAGGGGTGACATCCTTCTCAGTAGGTCGTTCCCTAGTAAACAAGGGGTGCCCTCTGGAGTCACTACTATGACCGGGTGTTTCACCTTGTGTTGCCCAATTTTGATGTCCAAATCTGCAGTTGCATCGACAGGAATTTCCTTCTCGTCAAAGTTCTGCAGTTGTCCAGGAAGAGAGGTGAGAGGAATATGGTAATTCTCCCCCCTTCCTGCATTTAGTTCATCAAAAGCCCTTTTGGACAGAAGGATAGCTTGGGATCCAGTGTCCACCAGTGCCGAAATTGTACCCTCCCCCTGTACTTGTACCGGGGCATAATATCTTCCCTCCTTTTCCTCAAGGGGGCACAGATAATGCACATTTTTGGACAACTGGTGGGATAACTTTCTGGTTTTGGACATTGCTAGCAAAGGGATTTGGGCAGAATTCTGTGGAGAGCCTGGGGAATCTGAAAGAAAAAGTTGGCAACTGGAGATCAGAGCCATTGTGGGTTCCCCTGGTTCCGGTTCTGGGCTGTCCCCCCTTTTTGGAGGCAGTCACCAGGATGGGTTTGAACTAGGGGATTTTGGTATTATTGGTTCTGGGATGAGATGATGGGCGGCGGTAGCTCAGTCTCCACATCTCCCCAGTCTGAATTGACATCCCTTGGGACCCATTTTTCCTTGGGAGGAGTTCCCCCATCTCTGAAGGAGAAGATCCTTTTCCCAGGATCTTCTGAGGATCCCTCTCCCTCAAATTGGAAGACCTGTACCTCCTCCACAAAGTGGGTCTGTTTGGGTCCTTTGTTTCTCCTAGCCCCCCTCTGCTCCTTGGGAGGCAGGCTTTCAGGGGCAGGAGATTTTGTTTCCGGTTCCTGGTTTTCCAGGGGCTGTTTACAAGTTGGGAAGGAAGCTTCCTCCAAGGCTTTACACCCCCCTTCCCCTTGCGCCTCCTCCCTGGGAACCGGTGGGTTATCGGGGTGCTGCCCCCTTCATTGTTCTGGAGCACCAGGTCCAGAGTTTGGGGCATTCTGCGGTGGCATGCTCATCTGAGGGTTCTGTTGAGCCCTCAGTATGTGACCCAGATCCCGTGCCATATTTTGGACCTGGTGCTCAAGTTGTGAAACCCGCTCAGGCTGATACGTGGCTCTATTTTCTCCCCTGGGCTGATCCCGGGAAGGGTAGCTATCCCTTCTCTGGTAGTACCCCTGGTTGGTAAGATTTTGGTACCCCTCCACCCTTGGCCTCCCCTCTCCCGGATTAGGTTGTCTGGGCTCAGGGAATTGGGGAACGAAGAATGGATGATTTTGGGGCTGGAAATTGGGTGGATACCTGGGGAAAAAGATCTGCCCAGGATTTGGAGAATTTCTGCCCTCCTGTGGGAAGTTGGGAGGGATGTTCCCTGGGTTAGGTGCTTGACTGGATCCCCCCCTTGGGCTGTAGGAGTCCACACATAACCCAGGATTGGTCGGTTTCCCTTGTAGCGGGGACTTACATAATCAGGGGAGCGGGGGACCCCATTTGTGGGACTACCTCCTCGACTCCCTGTCTGTGACTGGCCCGAGGGCCTTCTGGGCTGTGAATTATTTGGTGCAGGCAGGTTTTTAGTCCCCCCATCTCCAAATCTAAAACGGGGGCAACCTTCACCTCTGCCACCTTGGCAGCAGCAGGGGTGCTGTTGGTTTTGGGGTTTTTCGGCGCATTATTTTTATTTTCGATGGGCTTTGTACCTCATAGATCCGGGTAGCCTGTTCAATGACCCAGTCTAAAGATCTTTTCTCATGAAAATCTCTCACGAGCTGGGTCATTATGTATTTGGGTAAGGCATGGAAAAACGTATTGATAAATTCTCTGCTATCCGTGCGCACCCTTCTGGTGGTCTGCGCAAAAGCACGCTTTAATTCTGGCACAAACTCTTGTGGGGCCTGATCCTCCCCACACTGCAAATTGTAGGCTGCCTTGCGAGCCTCTTGAGGATTTCTGTGCACAGAAAAATGTTTCAAGATGGCCGCCCTGTATGTGGACCACCTTGAATGGTTTAGATCCTCCAGCCCTGCAAAGAAACTGGAGTATTCTGGTGAGAAGGTCCATTTGACGTACTGGATGCCGCTACTGCTGTCCTTCAAATGGAAAGTCTCCATCATTTGTTCATAGAGCTCCAAGTGTTCTCAAACAGAATACTTGGCGTTCTTATGATAAGGCGTGATGACACTCCTTATTGCCTTTATTTGTTTCAATGGGTCCTTAAGCAAGGCCCTTTTTGCCTTATTGGCCTTTTTGGTTTGGGTAACTCTGGTCCATTCATCCTCTGACTCAGAAGCACTGCTCCCAGAGGTGCCTGTCTGATCTTCCAGGTTTTCCCAGATTCTGCGAGCCTGGGAATGGCTGGCAGAATTTGGGGACCTGGTCTCCTGTGTCCTGTAATGCTCAGAGGAGTCTTCAGATCCCTCCTTGCTGCCAGGATTTGATGGGTACCCCCCCACCCCACTGACCTAACTCGGCAGAAGTTTTCAGGATGCCCTTAATGGGCCTACTATCCTGGGGTTCCCCACTAAATTGCACTGTGCTTGGGTGCCCATACCCGGATGCCCGCCCATCCATTCCTGGGAGGTACTGGCCTATGAGCCCCATACTTCCAGCTGGATAGTAATCTGCCATCCCCGTGGCCCTGGGCTCATGTGCGCGAGGGGACATAGGGGTGGCAGAGTCCAGGGACTGGGAGAGATGAAGGCCTCTGGTACTAGGGCCCCTGAGGTTATGCTCAGGAGTTTCTCTTTCCCAGCGAACCTCATCTCTATCCGCCCCTGCTTCCTGTTGCAAAGCAAGAGCCTGCGCTTTCAGTTCCTCAGTTAAGGCCTTACTAGACTCTATCAGTCTCTCCTGCATCGCTACCTGTTGCTGGAGCCTATCATTGTGCTGCCAGAGAGCGTCATTCTCTCTCTGTGCCTCCTGATTGGTCCTGGAGTACTGGGCCAGTCTCTGCTGCAGGAGGGTTACATCCTCAGTCCCATCCCTACTGGCCTGCTCATTTCTTGCCAGAGCCTCCTCCACCCTCCTGGTGTGATCTAGCAAGCCCTGATGCTCTTTTTGGAGGTCACCCAGCCCCTGGAGGGCCACGTGATTTTCTTCAATTTTTCTTGTTAAATGGCAGACTTCCTGGCCTAAGGTATCCCTTTCCTGACCAAGAGCCTGCATTTGTGACGCCAGGTCATCCCTCTGCCTTTGAAAGGCACCAGCTTTCTGGCGTTCTTCATCAAACTCTGCCTGGGTATCCAGGTCTTTCAAAATCAATTTATTGCTTTCCTCTTTCTCTCTGTCTAGTTGGATTCGCAGGGTGGCTACCTGCTCTGTGCATGTCCTGTTGAAATTGATCTGTTGCTCTAGCTTTTTCTGGCTCTGCAGTAAGGAGTCCAAAATGTCTTGGTGCTCCTTCTGCAAAGCCAGAATTCTGGTATCCTGGTCTGTCTTTTCCTGTTGCAGTATATCCATGTCCTCTTTTATTTTAATGATATACTGCCTACTATGATTTTCTGACTCCTGGCCCCTCTGCAGCCTTTGCTCAGAAGAGACCAGGTCAGATTGGGCCTTTTCTAATGCCATCTGTTGCCAATTTGCCAGATCTTGGCCTTCAACACATTTGTCCTGCATGGCTCCCATATATAGATACAAATATGCCGCTATCCTAACCATCTTTTCGTGTTCATCTTTAACTTTAGGAGCCATGTATAATTCACTCAGGGCCACATGTAATGGACCCTGATCTCTCCATTTATCTGACCCTGTTTCAGTGACCTGTTGCGCGATTGCCTGCAACCAGACCGTTTGGTCCTGATGAGTCCACTCGCCTCTCACAAAAAGCTTATGTAAGAAGTGCTCTATGGCTATTTTCATATCTACCAAGGTTGTCATTCTGGAATTTGAGTTCCTTCCTGACTTACAGAAGTTTGTATTTTATTTTGCAAAACAGACTGTTTCCTCAGAGCGTTCCTTTGAGGGATGCTTTCACAGTGTAAAACAGCGTGGTGATCTAACCAGATATGTGTATCTGGTCAGTTGGCACACTGTATTAATCTGCACAAGTGGTAATTCTAACCCAGAATATCCCGGCCCCGAGCCCCCACTTTTGTAAGCGATATTCAATCAACACTACAGCTAAATCAATGCCTAGTCTGGGATGCTGAGGAAAACCCTTATTGATGTATTTTTATGTCCAGTTCAGTACTCTGGATGACAACCCTTGTATAACACCCCGTCTTAGAATCCCCCTGACCCCACTGACCCAAGAAGTAGGTTTGTTTTGTAAATTAAAAGGTTTATTTGAAAATTTAAACAATATATATATATCACACTTTATAATAAATTAATATCTGATAGTACACTTAGACATATGATGTTGATCAACAATGGGTAATCTGGCTCTAGCACACTTCTTTACAATCAATGAGGAGTTAGTATAGGATGGATAAAGTAGCAAAAATACTTTTATGGTTTCAAGGGAAAAGCAATGAGGAATAAAATGCAGTACAGAAATACTTGATCTGATTTTAGCAAAAGATAAGATAATCACTTTTTCTCTGGCAATTCACCCCCTCCCCTATGCAATGTAAGAAATGGTAGGAGATGGAAAGAGGAGCACACAGTTCTCAGGAATGCAATCAAATACAATACAAAATTCAGTTCCACCCCAGCAAGCTTAGAGGAAACAGGTAGGGGTTTGAAACACAGGCCCAAAATGCTTTTAAATGTGATGGCAATGAAGTAAAAAGGTACTAAAATTGCTTTTAATTCCCTCTAGAGGTTCAGGGTAGGTGATGGCTACTTCATATTAGTTCAGGCTCACTTTAACAATACTCTATGAATGATTAGCAGATTGCAGACGAATTTTAGCAAAGAGAAGCAAAAAGCTGCTGATTTCTACAGATGAAGAAATCGTGCCAAATCGCAAATCGCGGTAAATTTCACGAGTGCGTGTCTCGCGACTACGGAAAAAGTATAGAGAGTAGGAAGTCAGTTCTAGGTTTGTTGGTAAGCATAGATTCTAAGCTTTCAGATGACAGTTCTGGCGGTACTCACAATATATTTTGAAATAGGCCTCGTCACAGTCTGGTCAGGTTGGACGGGACTTCCGGCGGGTGGTTCTGAAGTCCCGGCTATCTGGGTCAGCTCTGCTCTCTGGGTCTGTCAGGCACCGGATCTGCTCACAACGGTCTGGTTTGTGGTTCTCTTGGGTTCCGGATACAGCACTGCTTTCTGGATACTGCTACAGGTTCTTGTAAAAATTCTTGGCAAAAATTCAAACACCTCGCCCGGCTGTTGAATAGTTTGGTTGGTTTTGAGGCCTGCTGAAGAGGATTCAGCTGGTGGATTCAGGCCTCTCTGCTACAAATTCTCGAGTTAATTTCTGCTACAGGTTCTGGAGATTGATGGATTTGAAGTCTGGATCTCTGGATGTGAAGTTGTCGGTCAGCATGCTCCACAGCAAATGGATTGAATGTCTGTACCTGTCCCAGCAGTCTCTTTTTATGTGTTTTGAAAATGGGTGTGTGCCTGGGCCTAGCTAAGCCTGCCCCTCTCTACTTGTCATTGGCCCAATTCTCCCCTCTCCCATGATTGTGGGAAGGAAATGGATTGTCATCATGATGAGGTCTGTTTATGGGTCAGAGGATCCTCCCCTGGTCAATTTGCCCACAAATCTATATTTGATTCAAATACATATTCCCAGATACACAAGTGGTTGACATTACATGTACACCTATCATATATTACTAAAGATAGCCCCTGTCCCGACTCTGGCGTTTCTAGGAGCTTGCATTCAAAAATGGCAACTTATTTTCGATTTTAGTGGGTTTTGCAACATTGGTTTTTCATCAATAATTATACAAAGGTACATTTCCCTTCCACATATATCCCAGTAACTTTCCATGTCTCTAGCTTAAACACATTGTCTACAATAATCATAATTAGCGGGGTTTTGCCCCAGAACATGGTACAAATTGGAGTTTGGACTCAAATCGTGAGGGCATTTTTCAAACTAAGACTCTCAAAGTTGTACATTCCTGTCATTTGGTTAAAATAAATTATGACTGTTTCTATAAAATATATATTTGTTGCAATTCAACTCCCCCAAAGTGTTTGGGTCCGCCTCCAGGAGTCTGGGTGGGTCAGTGATCACATGTCTCTCCTTGCTGGCAGAGGGCTGTTGACAGGAAACACTCAAAATTAACATACCCCAGTCAACTGAAAGAGCCTTTTGTGTGGGCTCCAGCAGGCTGCCTGGAAGTCTCTCCTCAATCAATCAACAGGGTCATGTGATATCCTGCCTCCTGGGGTGGAATCTCTGAGGTGTTAAGGTTTCCCAGCCTCTTGGCCTCTGGGAACAGCAGGTGGCTAGATTTTCAATTAACCCACAAGCTTTGAAGTCCCTGCCCCTCTTGCAACTCCTAAATACGGTTTCCCTGTCAGAGTTTAGACCGCTAGCGCCGCCTTGGGGAATTTATCGGTACTGCATCCATTTTTGAGTTGTCTTGAATTACTGCATTTCAATAGAGGGGTCTTTTGCTTGTTAGTATAGGACCCCTGCCTAACATTGTTTTGATGGCATCCTTACAGTAGAGGAGTGATGTGGAACCCCCCACAAGAAGGTGGTATCTTTGGAGTGGTCTCGTGCCAACTGTGCAGTTCTCCTATTCTGGCGTGAATGTGGGCGGCGATAGCTCATCCCCACATCCACCCAGTCTATTGATTTAGTTTGTTCTGGGATAGAATAATGGGCGGCGACAGCTCATCCCCACATCTACCCAGTCTATTGATTTAACATGGTTCAAAACCCTTGACAAATCCCCCCGCTCGACTGCGCTTTGATTCAAGTCGAGGGGAAGTCAGGTGCAAAGGAGGTTTTGAGCCCTTGCACTGGTATGTCCCCATTATCGACTTCCAATTCTGTGGATGGCACAGTTCAGCATCTTTTCCTCCATCCGGTTGGATCGATCGGTTCTCCTCGCCGCTCCTGATGGGAATATTGGGCGGTACCCCAGGCCCCTTGGGACTCTGCTCCCGGTCTCCGGATCGTCCTCCTTGGCCAGTCTCTAGGTTTTCTTTTTCCTAGGACGACAAAGGAAAGTGGCAATACCTATTCGTAGACATTTCTTCCCCACCATTGATATAGTGGGGTGGCATATACATTTTATAGTCAAAACAGTTGCGTTCTTATTTTAACAAAAAACAAGATACAATCATAAGACATTTTTTTTTCCAAATCATAATATTTTAGAGACTATATGTGGGATATTTTAGGGTTGGAATTGAATTACTCTGGAGCGGTCCCCGCTGGTATTGCAGAGGACTCCTCCAGTTGTTGCAGAGTGTGCCTCGGATGGCAACACTTTAGCTGATTTATATGGACCCACTTATCTTCCCCCTCTGCCAAACTGCCTTTGGGGATGCAGATCTTATAGGCAACAGGGGAGATCTTGTCTATAATTTCAAACGGTCCCTTCCATGTAGGCAAGAATTTTCGCTGTTTGGCCTGGTTCCTTTGGAAATTGTATAGATAGACCCGATCACCCACCTTATATTCCTTTCGGGTAGTTTTTAAGTCATAGTGGGTCTTCATGCTCTCGGCTGATCTTTCTAGATTCTGCTGAGCATAGGCAAAAGCATGTTGAAGGTGTTTCCTTAAATTCTCCACATACTCATGAGTTGTGGAGGCATTTATCAGTGTCTACTCTTGGGACCTGCATAGGAAATGATGGGGAAGCACCATCATGCGCCCACTCATCAACTCAAATGGTGACATTTTAGTTGCAGATGAAGGGGTAGATCTGATGGCCATTAGGACCAGAGGTAATCGGATATCCCAACTTGGCCCAGAATCTGCCACAAACTTTTTTAAGATGCTCACAATGGTTCGGTTATATATCTCCACTGCTCCAGAAGAAGCTGGCCTGTACGCAATGTGTAGATTCCTTTTAACCCCCAGTATCTCCCACATCTTTGTCATTACTTCACTGGTGAAGTGGCTACCTCTGTCTGACTCAATCCTTTGAGGTAGAGCAAAACGGGAAAAGATGTGGTTAATTATCAGGGCAGCTGCTGTTTCTGCCTTGCAATTTGGGGCTGGGAGACATTCCACCCACTTGGTAAACAAGCATGTAACGGTCAACATGTACTTGTTTCCTCTAGACGAGCGGATTACAGGGCCTACAAAGTCGATTTGCAAATCTGACCATGGCAGTGTCATCCCCCTCTTTTGGAGAGGCGCACAGTGTGTGAGGGATGATGGTTGAAATTGTGCACACACAAGACACAGCTTCAAGTATTGGTCGAGGTCTTGCCCCATGTGTGGCCAGTATGCAACCTCTCTTAAGATTTCCAGTGTTGTGTGGAACCCCCTATGACCAGCGGTGGCCGCATCATGGGCGTGACTTAACATCAGGCTTCGGAATGAGGTAGGAACCACCCACTGATCATGGCCAGTTTAGGATTTTCTTACCAACAAACCGTCTTGGATTCGGAACATCTTTGGAGATTTCATCAACACTCTAAGGTCCTCCTTCCCAATGTAATCGGTATCCGTCAGGGGAATGTTCTCAGGGTCCTCAATGTGTTGGTAAAACTTACCAATTATTGGATCCCCCTTCTGAGCTGTAATCAAATCAGCATCAGGGGTCTCCTTACTCCATTGTGCAGTTGAAAGATCATTGTGAGCATTCGTCTGGGACCTAGTGATAGCAGTGACCTGGATTTCCCCCAACAGGGGCTCTATTTCTATCAGATCCCCATGGATGGCCCCGATTTTGGCCAGCTGATCAGCTAAGTCATTTCCAGTTTTGTCTGGTCCCTCTACTTTGGAATGACCCTTGATCTTTTTCCAGTAGATGGTCATCCCATTCGAGGTGACCAGATCATCTATGTTTTGGATTAACTTCCCATGTTTCCGGGGTTTGTTATTAGCACATAACATGCCTCTGGTTTTCCAATTAACCAAGTGCTCCACGAACCCATTCCGTATATAATCCGAATCGGTGATTATGATCAGTTCGTGGAGTTGATGTTGGACAGCAGTGAGGATGGCTTGATGCACAGCCATCAACTCTGCCACCTGACTACTTCGGGGACCATTTTTGTATCCAGCGGAGTGTTCTGGAAACTCCTTCACCCAGGCATTCCCTACGCCGACCACCAGATCTTTCTCCCCGTTGTTGTCAACATGGTACGAGCATCCATCCACATAGACAGTGGGCATTCCCTCACACTTGTCTTCTTCAAAGACTTTGTGTGGGGAATTAAGGTATGCCTCAATGTTGTCCTTGATTTTTAGACTTTCGTCCTCGAGACAGTTTTCTCTGGCACAATCATGCAAGTCAGCCAGACTTTGCGCGAGGGGACTCTTCTTGTTTTGGCCATATCTGACCTCCACAGGAAAGCCTTGCATTGACAGAATCCATGAAGTAATTTGGGAATTACTCACATTTCCGGCCCGGATTCTGTCACTTTGGAGATATTGCAGAGGCTGGTGTGGAGTCTCCACTATGATGTGTTCCCCCTGGATAAACGGGCGGTAATTCTTCAATGCCCACACTGTTGCCAGGAGTGCCTTCTCACAATCGTTGAATTTTTCGTCCACAGAGGATAAAGTTTTGCTCGCATAGGAGATTACTTTATTGACCTTGTCATGCTTTTGGTATAATACTGCCGTCAAGCACGTATTAGAGAACCCTGTTTCCAGGAAGAACTACTTGTTTCTGACAGGGTAAGCTAGGCAAGGCGCTTGTGAGAGGCTTCTCTTGAGTTGTCTTACTGCCTCGGATTGTTCTGGACCCCATTCCCACTTGACCCCCCCTTCAAGAGATGAATCAGGGGTCTAGTGATCTCTGCGTAGCCTTTAATGAACTTTCTGCTGTAATTAGTCAGTCCAAGGAGGCTCCTTAGTTCCCGCAGAGTTGAGGGGTCTTTCAGTTTCTGAAGTGCTTCCACTTTCTTTTCCTGGGGACAGAGACCCTGAGGAGTAATCTCATGCCCCAAGAAATTAACACGGGTTCTACACCACTGTGCTTTCTGAAAGGAAAGTTTTGCTCCAGCGGCCCTCAACTGTGTCAGAACATACCGGATCACTGCTATGTGTTCTTCCACAGATTAACTTTTTATAAGGACATCATCTACATAAGCCGGGTTACCCCTCGCATCCAGGTCGGGCATGGCCTTATGTAGGAAAATGTTGAATTCATTGCCGGAGTTGAGGTATCTGAAGGGAGTCCGGGTCCATGTGTACTGCTGGCCCCCAAAGGTAAAAGCCAGTTTGTATTGGTCCTCCCTACTGACAGGCACGGTCCAGTACCCATTGGTCAGGTCTATTGCAGCGAATACCTGTGACCCCTGGATCTGGGCCAGCCCTTGGTCAATGTAGGGAAGAGGCCATCGGGAAGTATGGGCCTGTTTGTTGAGCTCCCTAAGGTCGGCGCAGAGTCTCCACTGGCCGTTTGGCTTCAATATTCCCAGCACCGGATTATTGAAGGTGCTGTGTACTGGACGGATTATTCCCCGGGACTCAAGGTTCTTAATTATTTCAGTAAGGGACTCCATGGATGCGAGAGGCAAACGATATTGCTTCACAAACACTGGAGTCATTCCAGGGTCCGTGGGAATTGTTGTTGTGTGGATGTCAGTGCGACCACAGTCATATGAGTCTACCGCAAAGAGATCTTGGAAATCCAAGAAAACTTGTTTCAACTTTTGCTTCTGTTCAAGAGTCACACAGGCATCAGCTAGGTTGACTCTCTCTTCCACCATCTGCCTGAAGCCTGGAAAGACTTCTGGTTTGGCTATCTCAGATGCCTCCTCCAGCTGGGTGGAGAAGTCCCTGGTCAGGGTGCTGATTTGGACTGGAGGCTTCAGGTGGGGAAGGCAGACCTCATGGACCTGGAAAATCACCTCATCCCTCCTGAAGTCACAAGTCACATCTTCCTTAACATGAGGGCAAGAAGTGTACACCAGGAAGTTCCCCCCATGCCGGGTGAAAATCCTGTCTGGTGTTGTGTCGTCATCACTGTCACTGTCAAAACAGTCCTTGGGGATTGGTCCTAACAGTTCATTTCCTAGATCAATGGAAAAATGTCGGTCATCAACCGCCATTCCAATGATGGTGCCTGCGGCTAGAGTAATACTCTGTAAGTCGCTGTTATCCACCTCTATTGGAATGGTGTCATGTTCTATGTTGACTAATGGAGTTGGGTTTACCCCTAACCCTTGCTGTTGGAGAGAAGCATTTAGATGTATATAAGCATCAGGGTTTTTCAATTCTTGTCCTCTTTTAACTTTCACTTCCAGGGAGAATTGTCGGGTCCTTTCTGGGATGGTGACTTCCTGTTTAATCTGAATTTCAACTGCATAAGGTAGCAATTGAGCTGACCTAAATGCTTTTTCTGGATCCTCAAAGCCCATGGGATTATCTGCTAATCGGGACCAAGCTTTGAAGTTTATTTGGTCCAAACTAATGGCGAAGTGATTGAGAATGTCACTGCCTAAGTAAAAGGCGGCAGTGACATCTCGCACGACCCCACAATTATGGACTATGCTCTTGTTGCCAATGAAGATTTTGAGCATACACCTGCTTGGCAGGAGATGTTTCGAATTGGGTGCTTCCAGGTCCATTTCCCATTTGTCTATCGGTTTGAATGTGGGAATGGCTGGATCTTTTGGGAGTTGGCGGAACATGGCTTCGCTGATGAAGCTCTTACCGTTGTTCACACACAATCGGGCGAGAACAGAGTCCTTCCCATCATTTAACTGAACAGGGATGAACAACTGCTCTGCAATTTGCTGAATATCAGCCAGGCTCTGAGCTGATTTCACCTCTTTCTGGACTATAGGAGTGGGAGTGTCTGATTGTGGATTGGTAAAGAATTTCAGAGTGTTTCCTTCCAGTGTGGAATACTACCTTAAACTGGAAAGAAGGTTGATTTTCAGAAATAGAGAGGAGCCCCCATCACCAGTCTGTTGTCCTACTGCTATTACTGTCACGTCTGGAATTTGGTTGTTCTGGAAGTGAAATTCTACTTGGTCAGATTTTTGTTCAACCATGTGGCAGGTGCCATTTAACATGGTTGACACTCTGTTTTAATTTTATTGGTCGGCTAGTCTGGGTCCAGAGGACCTTGTTTACACAATCTATTAGGGGTGACAACCTTCTCAGGAGGTCGTTCCCTAGTAAACAAGGGGTGCCCTCTGGAGTCACTACTATGACCGGGTGTTTCACCTTGTGTCACCCAATTTTGATGTCCAAATCTGCAGTCCCCTCGACAGGAATTTCCTTCTCGTCAAAGTTCTGCAGTTGTCCAGGAAGAGAGGTGAGAGGAATTTGGTAATTCTCCCCCCTTCCTGCATTTAGTTCATCAAAGGCCCTTTCGGACAGAAGGGTAGCTTGGGATCCAGTGTCCACCAGTGCCGAAATTGTACCCTGCCCCTGTACTTGTACCGGGGCATAATATCTTCCCTCCTTCTCCTCAAGGGGGCACAGATAATGCACATTTTTGGACAACTGGTGGGATAACTTTCTGGTTTTGGACATTGCTAGCAAAGAGATTTGGGCAGAATTCTGTGGAGAGCCTGGGGAATCTGAAGGAAAAAGTTGGCAACTGGAGATCAGAGCCATTGTGGGTTCCCCTGGTTCCGGTTCTGGGCTGTCCCCCCTTTTTGGAGGCAGTCACCAGGATGGGTTTGAACTAGGGGATTTTGGTATTGTCGGTTCTGGGATGAGATGATGGGCGGCGGTAGCTCAGTCTCCACATCTCCCCAGTCTGAATTGACATCCCTTGGGACCCATTTTTCCTTGGGAGGAGTTCCCCCATCTCTGAAGGAGAAGATCCTTTTCCCAGGATCTTCTGAGGATCCCTCTCCCTCAAATTGGAAGACCTGTACCTCCTCCTCAAAGTGGGTCTGTTTGGGTCCTTTGTTTCTCCTAGCCCCCCTCTGCTCCTTGGGAGGCAGGCTTTCAGGGGCAGGAGATTTTGTTTCTGGTTCCTGGTTTTCCAGGGGCTGTTTACAAGTTGGGAAGGAAGCTTCCTCCAAGGCTTTACACCCCCCTTCCCCTTCTGCCTCCTCCCTGGGAACCGGTGGGTTATCGGGGTGCTGCCCATTGTTCCGGAGCACCAGGTCCAGAGTTTGGGGCATTCTGCGGTGGCATGCTCATCTGAGGGTTCTGTTGAGCCCTCAGTATGTGACCCAGATCCCGTGCCATATTTTGGACCTGGCGCTCAAGTTGTGAAACCCGCTCAGGCTGATACGGGGCTCTATTTTCTCCCCTGGGCTGATCCCGGGAAGGGTAGCTATCCCTTCTCTGGTAGTACCCCTGGTTGGGAAGATTTTGGTACCCCTCCACCCTTGGCCTCCCCTCTCCCGGATTAGGTTGTCTGGGCTCAGGGAATTGGGGAAAGAAGGATGGATGATTTTGGATTTGGAAATTGGGTGGATACCTGGGGAAAAAGTTCTGCCCAGGATTTGGAGAATTTCTGCCCTCCTGTGGGAAGTTGGGATGGAAGTTCCCTGGGTTAGGTGCTTGACTGGATCCCCCTCCTTGGGCTGGAGGAGTCCACACATAACCCAGGATTGGTCGGTTTCCCTTGTAGCGGGGACTTACATAGTCAGGGGAGCGGGGGACCCCATTTGTGGGACTACCTCTTCGACTCCCTGTCTGTGACTGGCCCGAGGGCCTTCTGGGCTGTGAATTATTTGGTGCAGGCAGGTTTTTAGGCCCCCCCATCTCCAAATCTAAAACGGGGCAACCTTCACCTCTGCCACCTTGGCAGCAGCAGGAGTGCTGTTGGTTTTGGGGTTTTTCGGCGCATTATTTTTATTTTCGATGGGCTTCTGCACCTCATAGATCCGGGTAGCCTGTTCAATGAACCAGTCTAAAGATCTTTTCTCAAGAAAATCTCTCACGAGCTGGGTCATTATGTATTTGGGTAAGGCATGGAAAAACGTATTGATAAATTCTCTGCTATCCGTGAGCACCCTTCTGGTGGTCTGCGCAAAAGCACACTTTAATTCTTGCACACACTCTTGTGGGGCCTGATCCTCCCCACATTGCAAATTGTAGGCTGCCTTGCGAGCGTCTTGAGGATTTCTGTGCACAGAAAAATGTTTCAAGATGGCCGCCCTGTATGTGGACCACCTTGAATGGTTTAGAACCTCCAGCTCTGCAAAGAAACTGGAGTATTCTGGTGAGAAGGTCCATTTGACGTACTGGATGCCGCTACTGCTGTCCTTCAAATGGAAAATCTCCATAATTTGTTCATAGAGCTCCAAGTGTTCTCAAACAGAATACTTGGCGTTCTTATGATAAGGCGTGATGACACTCCTTATTGCCTTTATTTGTTTCAATGGGTCCTTAAGCAAGGCCCTTTTTGCCTTATTGGCCTTTTTGGTTCGGGTAACCCTGGTCCGTTCATCCTCTGACTCAGAAGCACTGCTCCCAGAGGTGCCTGTCTGATCTTCCAGGTTTTCCCGGATTCTGCGAGCCTGGGAATGGCTGGCAGAATGTGGGGACCTGGTCTCCTGTGTCCTGTAATGCTCAGAGGAGTCTTCAGATCCCTCCTTGCTGCAAGGATTTGATGGGTACCCCCCCCCACTGACCTAACTGGGCAGAAGTTTTCAGGATGCCCTTAATAGGCCTACTCTCCTGGGGTTCCCCACTAAATTGCACTGTGCTTGGGTGCCCATACCCGGATGCCCGCCCATCCATTCCTGGGAGGTACTGGCTTATGAGCCCCATACTTCTAGCTGGATAGTAATCTGCCATCCCTGTGGCCCTGGGCACATTTGCGCAAGGGGACATGGGGTGGAAGAGTCCAGGGACTGGGAGAGATGAAGGCCTCTGGTACTAGTAATCCTGAGGTTATGCTCAGGAGTTTCTCTTTCCCAGCGAACCTCATCTCTATCCGCCCTGCTTCATGTTGCAAAGCAAGAGCCTGCGCTTTCAGTTCCTCAGTTAAGGCCTTACTAGACTCTATCAGTCTCTCCTTCATCGCTACCTGTTGCTGGAGCCTATCATTGTGCTGCCAGAGAGCGTCATTCTCTCTCTGTGCCTCCTGATTGGTCCTGGAGTATTGGGCCAGTCTCTGCTGCAAGAGGGTTACCTTCTCAGTCCCATCCCTACTGGCCTGCTCATTTCTTGCCAGAGCCTCCTCCACCCTCCTGGTGTGATCTAGCGAGCCCTGATGCTCTTTTTGGAGGTCACCCAGCCCCTGGCGGGCCACGTGATTTTCTTCAATTTTTCTTGTTAAATGGCAGACTTCCTGGCCTAAGGTATCCCTTTCCTGACCAAGAGCCTGCATTTGTGACGCCAGGTCATCCCTCTGCCTTTGAAAGGCACCAGCTTTCTGGCGTTCTTCATCAAACTCTGCCTGGGTATCCAGGTCTTTCAAAATCAATGTATTGCTTTCCTCTTTCTCTCTGTCTAGTTGGATTTGCAGGGTGGCTACCTGCTCTGTGCATGTCCTGTTGAAATTGATCTGTTGCTCCAGCTTTTTCTGGCTCTGCAGTAAGGAGTCCAAACTGTCTTGGTGCTCCTTCTGCAAAGCCAGAATTCTGGTATCCTGGTCTGTCTTTTCCTGTTCCAGTATATCCATGTCCTCTTTTATTTTAATGATATACTGCCTACTATCATTTTCTGACTCCTGGCTCGTCTGCAGCCTCTGCTCAGAAGAGACCAGGTGAGATTGGGCCTTTTCTAACGCCATCTGTTGCCTATTTGCCATATCTTGGCCTTCAACACATTTGTCCTGCATGGCTCCCATATATAGATACAAATATGCCGCTATCCTAACCATCTTGTTGTGTTCATCTTTAACTTTAGGAGCCATGTATAATTCACTCAGGGCCACATGTAATGGACCCTGATCTCTCCATTTATCTGACCCTGTTTCAGTGACCTGTTGCACGATTGCCTGCAACCAGACCGTTTGGTCCTGATGAGTCCACTCGCCTCTCACAAAAAGCTTATGTAAGAAGTGCTCTCTGGCTATTTTCATATCTACCAAGGTTGTCATTCTGGAATTTGAGTTCCTTCCTGACTTACAGAAGCTTGTATTTTATTTTGCAAAACAGACCGTTTCCTTAGAGCGTTCCTTTGAGGGATGCTTTCACAGTGTAAAACAGCGTCGTGATCTAACCGGATATGTGTATCTGGTCAGTTGGCACACTGTATTAATCTGCACAAGTGGTAATTCTAACCCACAATATCCCGGCCCGAGCCCCCACTTTTGTAAGCGATATTCAATCAACACTACATCTAAGTCAATGCCTAGTCTGGGATGCTGAGGAAAACCCTTATTGATGTATTTCTATTTCCAGTTCAGTACTCTGGATGACAACCCTTGTATAACACCCCCCTCTTAGAATCCTCCTGACCCCACTGAGCCAAGAAGTAGGTTTGTTTAGCAAATTAAAAAAAATGAAAATTTAAACAATATATATATATCACACTTTATAATAAATTAATATCTGATAGTACACTTAGACATATGATGTTGATCAACAATGGGTAATCTGGCACTAGCACACTTCTTTACAATCAATGAGGAGTTAGTATAGGATGGATAAAGTAGCAAATATACTTTTATGGTTTCAAGGGAAAAGCAATGAGGAATAAAATGCAGTACAGAAATTCTTGATCTGATTTTAGCAAAAGATAAGATAATCACTTTTTCTCTGGCAATTCACCCCCTCCCCTATGCAATGTAAGAAATGGAAGGAGATGGAAAGAGGAGCACACAGTTCTCAGGAATGCAATCAAATACAATACGAAATTCAGTTCCACCCCAGCAAGCTTAGAGGAAACAGGTAGGGGTTTGAAACACAGGCCCAAAATGCTTTTAAATGTGATGGCAATGAAGTGAAAAGGTGCTAAAATTGCTTTTAATTCCCTCTAGAGGTTCAGGGTAGGTGATGGCTACTTTATATTAGTTCAGGCTCACGTTAACAATACTCTATGAATGATTAGCAGATTGCAGATGAATTTTTGCAAAGAGAAGCAAAAAGCTGCTGATTTCTACAGATGAAGAAATCGGGCCAAATCGCAAATCGCGGTAAATTTCACGAGTGCGTGTCTCGCGATTACAGAAAAAGTCTAGAGAGTAGGAGTCGGTTCTAGGTTTGTTGGTAGGCATAGATTCTAAGCTTTCAGATGACAGTTCTGGCGGTACTCACAATATATTTTGAAATAGGCCTCGTCACGGTCTGGTCAGGTTGGACGGGACTTCCGGCGGGTGGTTCTGAAGTCCCGGCTATCTGGGTCAGCTCTGCTCTCTGGGTCTGTCAGGCACCGGATCTGCTCACAACGGTCTGGTTTGTGGTTCTCTTGGGTTCGGGATACAGCACTGCTTTCTGGATACTGCTACAGGTTCTTGCAAAAATTCTTGGCAAAAATTCAAACAGCTCGCCTGGCTGTTGAATAGTTTGGTTGGTTTTGAGGCCTGCTGAAGAGGATTCAGCTGGTGGATTCAGGCCTCTCTGCTACAAATTCAGGAGTTAATTTCTGCTACAGGTTCTGGAGATTGATGGATTTGAAGTCTGGATCTCTGGATGTGAAGTCGTCGGTCAGCATACTCCGCAGCAAATGGAATTGAATGTCTGTACTTGTCCCAGCAGTCTCTTTTTATGTGTTTAGAAAATGGGTGTGTGCCTGGGCCTAGCTAAGCCTGCCCCTCTCTACTTGTTATTGGTCCAATTCTCCCCTCTCCCATGATTGGGGGAAGGAAATGGATTGTCATCATGATGAGGTCTGTTTATGGGTCAGAGGATCCTCCCCTGGTCAATTTGCCCACAAATCTATATTTAATTCAAATACATATTCCTAGATACACAAGTGGTTGACATTACATGTACACCCATCATATATTACTAAAGATAGCCCCTGTCCCGACTCTGGCGTGTCTAGGAGCTTGCATTCAAAAATGGCAACTTATTTTCGATTTTAGTGGGTTTTGCAACATTGGTTTTTCATCAAAAATTATACAAAGGTACATTTCCCCTCCACATATATCCCAGTAACTTTCCATGTCTCTAGCTTAAACACATTGTCTACAATAATCATAATTAGCGGGGTTTTGCCCCAGAACATGGTACAAATTGGAGTTTGGACTCAAATTGTGAGGGCATTTTTCAAACTAAGACTCTCAAAGTTGTACATTCCTGTCATTTGGTTACAATAAATTATCACTGTTTCTATAAGATATATATTTGTTGCAATTCAACTCCCCCAAAGTGTTTGGGTCCGCATCCAGGAGTCTGGGTGGGTCAGTGATCACATGTTTCTCCTTGCTGGCAGAGGGCTGTTGACAGGAAACACTCAAAATGAACATACCCCATTCAACAGAAAGAGCCTTTTGTGTGGGCTCCAGCAGGCTGCCTGGAAGTCTCTCCTCAATCAATCAAAAGGGTCATGTGATATCCTGCCTCCTGGGGTGGAATCTCTGAGGTGTTAAGGTTTCCCAGCCTCTTGGCCTCTGGGAACAGCAAGTGGCTAGATTTTCAATGAACCCACAAGCTTTGAAGTTCCTGCCCCTCTTGCAACTCCTAAATACAGTTTCCCTGTCAGAGTTTAGACCGCTAGCGCCACCTTGGGGGATTTATCAGTACTGCATCCATTTTTGAGTTGTCTTGAATTACTGCATTTTAATAGAGGGGTCTTTTGCTTGATAGTAAAGGACCCTTGCTTAACATTGTTTTGATGGCATCCTTACAGTAGAGTGGTGATGTGGAACCCCCCACAAGAAGGTGGTATCTTTGGAGTGGTCTTGTGCCAACTGCACAGTTCTCCTATTCTGGTGTGAATGTGGGCGGCGATAGCTCATCCCCACATCCACCCAGTCTATTGATTTAGTTTGTTCTCGGATAGAATAATGGGCGGCGACAGCTCATCCCCATATCTACCCAGTCTATTGATTTAACATGGTTCAAAATTGACAATCATCACCACTTTCCTCTTTGGTCTCTTTCCAAGCCTCTCCACATGTCTGGGGATGAGGGGCTACTCAGACTCATATGGTCAAACTGGTGCAGATAACACCAGCAGGTGTCAGTGGAATATATCAAAGTTGATAAAGCAAACAATGAATGCAACCTTCGCCTCTCCTCTGGTGGCACTTCTTTTCTTTTGCCTCGCCCACCTTTGAATACCACATCGACCTATTGCCCTTGCAAAGGCCCAATCTGTCTCATAGGTCCTCTCCCATGTATGTTATTTACTAGTCTTCCACTTTCGTCTACTCTGGTTTACAGACTCTCTCTTTGTTGAGGTCATTTCTGGGACAGACTGCGAAATTTCTAGATTGGAATCTGTGCCACTTCTTTTGATATGTGCATGTGCCGGTCTGCAGAGTGTGTGTCATTCTCTGCAGGCCTCTACAACTGTACTTTTCTTTCTTATAGATCCTTGGTTGAGCACTCTTTTTTTTCCCCAAGTTAAGGTTTATGTTTTTTTTATAAATTTGTAATGCTCCCATTATTCTAATTCAGTGTTCAGATGCTTTCAGGTTTCCCTATGTTGTGTGAATTAAGATTATAGGACTGGGGTTATCCTCCTAAAGTGGGAACCACCTGGCTTCTGTCATCTCCACCAAAATCCCCTCCTTCTGTATTATGAAGCAGGTCGCTTGTATATGCCTAGGCCTGTGCAAACTCTCTGGCATCCCCAAGTCAGGTGTTTGGTATTTGGCCATCACGGTTGGTCCCTTGAAGACTCTGTGAGTAACCGTCCCATGGAATGCCTATCGCAATGATGCGAGGCGCAGCGTATATATTGACTCATTCAGGCCTGTTGCTCTTCTGGGTATTCCCCTTCCTTCCCTCATTCCCACTCGATACTCAGTTCTGGGAGGATACTGTTGCCCGTATCAAGCAGACTGGAGACATCAAACAGTCTATCGACACCTGCAAGTGTCACACTGTACTCAATTTCCTCTTTTACAGCCAAAGATGAACACCTTCTGTCTGCCTGGGTCCACATGCTTCATGGAGTATGAGAAGTCCAACTCTGCCTCCATGTTGTCATAGTATGGTCCAGGTAAGCCGAGTTGGCCTCCTAGGATATTCATCTAGGGTATGCTTGAATTCATACAATGTGCATTCCCTACCCTACTACTACTTTGCAAACTGAGGTTATGTAGCATCAAAGAAAAATATGTAATGCATATATACCCTTTAATGGTCTCACTATCCTCTGGCTTAACTTAAGTGCCCTGTAGGTGGGTTGATTCGCAAAACACACTAGGTAGATAACTAAAATTGCAGGCATTTAAGTGCACTGCCTTGGCTTTTTCTCTGTACTTAAATTGTACAAACTACAGGTTTGCATGTTCTGCCTATAGGAGCAAAACACTTAGGGAAAACAGGAAAGACTGAGTAATCTTAAGAAATGCACATAGGAAGGACTGGCTGTGTAAGGCTTTCACAGACATGGGGCCTCATTACGACCCAGGTGGTAAGTTACCGCCTGGGTCGTACCTTTACCACCATGGCGTAAACTACGTTTACGCCATGGTGGTTGGCGGACCTACCGCCCCATTCCGAGGTGAGTGGGGCGGTAAGCCCCCATTAACCCATTTACCCTTCCCCATTCCCATTTTTGCCCCATAGGGCATATTGGGAGTGGGGAAGGCGTTAATTACGCCACCGTAAATTACGGTGGCGTAATTAACAACAAGGTCCCTTAGCGCCATGGATTTTAACACCTGCTAAGAGCAGGTGTTAAAACCTCCATGGCGCTAAGGGACCTCGGAATCAGGCCGTAAGGGTCGGCGCTGTTTACGCCGCCGTAATCCCCTTACCGCCTGGGTCCTAATGAGGCCCATGATCTCATTCAAATTGTGGAATATTGCAAGCAATACAATTTTTAGCCTATCCGCATCTGTAAACTAGTCTTGGGTCAACCAATTCCAATAGAAAAAACCTCAAAACACTCAAACTTTCAAAACTTTTGGTAGATTTGGCAAAAAACATTTTAAGGTTCACACAAGAAAGTGCCCTAAGAAGGATGTCTGGGTGCCATAACCCTGTAGGGCCCTAACATGTGACCTGCATTCCTGACAAGGCCTGGCATGTCTGTGTCAGCAGTAGATCATGTTAAAGGGATAGTGCGCTAAAAAATGTGATTGTCCCGATCGTTCGTGCATATGTTTTTCAGCATAGTGTGATCGATCATAAAACACTTTCTTATGCATATTACCTTAGTTTTCCTCACTTTTACACATTCGAAAACAAGGGGTTGGGCATGGCCATCTTGTGCTAATCTTATCCGTTGCTGCATTGCTTTAAGGTCGAGTGCCCCTGTGGCACTAAATCATATCCCCCACCCCTGAAGCTGACATCACTAGATGCTTACGCCCTATTTCACAAAGGCAATGCACGTCTCATGTCAAGATTCTCTGTGCACAAGCTATTGACGTGTCTCTATGGAAATTGCTGGACGCCTCTTTCTCAATAAGTATAAACAGACCCCTTTTCATCAGACAACATCAGAGTTGCTTTTTCAATTGTTTCACTGTCTTTTTATTGGATTGCCTGTGACTTGTTTATGCTCTCTTCAGCTACTTTCTTAGGACAAAGCCCATGCAAACCGATACTTACAATAGCATTACTATTGATTTAAATCGTTACTTGCATTTTATTTAAACATTTGTCGTATAATGACAACAATACAGCCGTACCAGTACGAGCCTGAGTATTCCGAGGAGGAAGTCATTGAAAGAGAAAAATGCGGAAACAATGGGGAATCGAACGATAGTTGGGAAGATAAATCACCGGAGCATGAGCCTGGGCCTAGTCGCATGGAAGAAGTTTCCACCTGGTGTACCTGCAATCGCTGCAAAGTCATGCCAACTCAGGTGGAGAACTGCTGCTGCAAAGAAACCTCTGGATGCTTGGCCTACATATTAGAAGAAGACACATCTCCGCTATGCGTTACCAAGCTGCATGACTTCAGGGCCGCCTGCCTCACAAGGTCCATGTTGAGGATTATGATGGTGCTTATGCACAAACTTCGCGGCACAGTTCGCCCTTGCAATCCAAGTAACGAGTACGTTTACTCTAGGTGTGAACTCATTTTGACCACTGAGGTGAATAATATTTGGTGTTTGTCTCCTACATTGCCGTAACTTTGATCATCACTGACAAATCAATTTAGTCATCAAATTGGATATATTTCTATCAATTTTTGCAAACCGGAGTGTTCATCGCTTGCATATGTTTCACTTTCAATTAAGAAACACTATTTCTCTGTGGCCCAACCCGTTATGGATTGAATGGGTGTTCACTTTTGTAAAGAGTCTAGACTCCAAAGCCCAAGTTCATTTATCAATGAAATAACGTTTGTAAGGGGACTATGCCATAGAATTCAGGATACATTTTCAAGTAAGGGTGGAACACTTATATGGTTAATTCTATTACAGTATGTATGTTTCTCTTTCACAAGTGGTACAGGCTGGTGGCCTAACATTCATTTACATGGTGGCTTTATGCAAGGCTTGGATTCCACGTTCGACGAGTAATACCTACCTATGTCATTGGAGCCATTTGCGCCAAATTCCCCAGTGACAGCGGACAGTACAGGGGATTTTCACACACTGTGCTGCAACCTCAAGTATACAATGTGTAGTTTGTTTGTGCAATCAACATCACCAAACTAAATAAAATACAAATGAGCATATACGAATAGTTGTTTCAATTTTTCAGTAAATCAAGAACATGCTCACTCGTTTATTATACCCCACTCCAGTACTGGGTGGGTGGGAACGCTCAAGGTGCCAAACAGCAAGTACACTTCAAAAGGGATCTTCTGCACGATGACCATTCTTCTAATGGCCTCCCCAGACTCAGTGTCTCTAGACTCCCCTCTGCAACACCCTGCCCCAGCAATTCACATAAGTTTGTCTCCCTTCAGCAGTGTTCCGGGCCTTTTACGCTAGCCTCATGCTTATACATCCCCCCTCCAGTATCAATGGCAGTTCGCACCTGTGACCATGCGCTCTAAGGGGGCTGGTTGGGTGTGAACGGCCAAGGTGCCAAACACCATGTACACTTCAAAAGGAATCTTCTACATGGTGACCATTGTTCTCACGGTCTCCTCAGACGCAATGTCTCCAGACGCCCCTCTGCAAGACCACACAACAAACACGTCACATATTCACATACACACCCACTTTTCTAATCCTTTATAAACACCTTGACATTTTACAGGAGAACATCTCTGTGCTCAGTAAGGTATCTGTTCGCCGTGCAACTTGTTCCCCAGATAGTTGCTCCCCTGCTTACTGGATCAGCCTGTTTTTTGTCCAGGTAAGGGTGGTAGGTCACCTATTTACTTCTCTATATTCATCGACTGCTGATCTCAATACATTTTTCTATTTCCACCAATTCTCCCGAGCATTGTAATGTTCATTTAGCCCAATTACTTCACCATTGTCTAATGTTTCAAGTAGTTTGTTCTCGGGAAATAGCACATTGCATCAATGTCCATTGTAACAGAATCGTATTTTTCAGGATAGATGTTTGTAAGCATTCTCCCTTTTGATGCATGAAAGTACATTCAACAGACGAGTCACACGTTACGATTCGCAGTATACCAATCATAGCTTTAAGACAGTTACCGCTGTGTTAATTCGACAAGGATAAAAAGGTTTTCCCTCTTTGACAAAAACAAATATTGCATAGAGAGCTGTAATACAATTACATCAATCACATGCATACAGTATTTTTTTTTTCTCCAGGAGTCGAGGTCAAAAGCCCACAATGTACAATCATTGTGAAATTAACCCAGACAGGAATGCACAAATCACTCAACAATGTGTGGGTTCAGAGGAGCAGGTGCATGCCTCTGTAGGAAATCCTGCCCCCGCTAGTTCCTGTATGTTGGAAGCCTGAGATTGTGCAAGGTTTGATAACAGCTGTTGTGACCATTCCATGACGAGTATTCAAATGAATGTACCCGCTTAGAAAACCTTATCAAATGTATGCTAGAAGAGATGACAATCTGAGGGAGGAACTCCCTGAAGGAATAGGAAAAATAGTGAAAAAGAAGCCAGTGATATCACAAGAGACGAGTGTGACGCCTTGAAGATACTGGCTGAAGAGAATGCATGGACATTATAGAAATTTATGACAAAGTCAAGGATTGAGAAAACGTTTCTATGAGGAAAGAAGATTGCATCTGTGTGAGGCACTGAAGAAAATGCAAGTCGTTAAATAACTGTACAGATGTTGTAATGCAAGTAGACAAAGCAATCATAGAAGTTGGCTATACGTAGTGAATAGACTGCAAGCAAAGTCGCGATTGTATAGAAGCTGAACATTGGAATCATGAATTGTAGTAGCCAGACCCATGGAGAGCAAAGGCTGAGAGCTGTGTAACAGCAGGAATTAGCTGAAGATTGTACACATAGATGGTGAGGCTGTTTGGCCGGGTATCAAAGCTGAAGCAGCCAAGTTCTGTTATCTATTCTTGAATGCGGCGAACATGAGAAGCTGAATTTTCCCTTGTTCAGATGCATAGAAAGAACACCAAGTGTGCCAAATTTTATTCAATAAAGGCAATTAAATGCTGCAAAATGCACCAAATTGTGGTCCCCAGTCACGTAAACACAGAATGAAAATAGTGTTGAAATTGGCGTTCTAGAACAACGATAGCACATGCTCATACTCTGTTATATTCCTAGAGGTAAGAATACACTGCAAGACCAAGTTCAAAGACAATCTTCATGGCAGAAGGCATGGGTGATGATAGACAATGGTCTAATTGGGTGGGGAGGAGAAGTCAACTCCACCCCCTGGCACCTGGGTATGAGCTATTGTGCTGCTAAGTGAATCGAATGTCCCAGACATGGCACAAGCGTGCCAACCAATTTTCGAGGGCTGTATATCTAAGAGCTTAATAGTTTGAGAGCCAATGATATATTGTGTACTCAATGATGATGAAGATTACATGTTTTTGAGGTAGGCATCAGTTGTCCAACTGACAGTAGAGATCCTATCACAGTCCCACCCCTCATAGAAAGTATACTTAGATGTTCCTCTTGGGCGTATCACAACTCTACTTAGGTTTTTCTCATTTGCCACGTAGTGTGATGTCAATTATGACACATTTTTTTTTATAAAAGACTGTTTTTATGTGATTTGCACTCAGAGCTCAAGCGAACGTCCATTGATGTCCGTTGTAACCTTTTTGGTTTCAGAGTTACTCTGCATCCCATCCATTGCATTCACGTTACCCAAATGGTTCCAAGCTCACATGGTTGCACTGCGAATGGTTCAAGATCCAAACTAGTTTGTCCCCAGTCTTTCGGACGGTCGAGCATCCTCCACCATTAGCTGAAAGATCGCAGGTTTTCCTGTGGAGAGCGGCTGAATAGGAATAAACTTGCAAGAAGAATTGAGACAGTGGGCAGGTCCCTCTTTGACAAAATACCTGCTCGGTTTCCAAGGGCACTTTGCGGATGGAAGGCAAAGTGGTCAGATTGGAGGAGGAGTCGATACAGAAAAACAAAGAAATGGTGAGTAGACTAAGGGGAATGGCAAATATAGGGGATGGGATTGTGATCATTTTGAGCAATGGGAAATATTGGGTGAAGAGAAGAAATAGCGCGTAGAGTCCTGGCTCAAGGGAGGTCAGAAGGAGACGTCTCAAACTCCATTGGGAGTAGAGTGAAACATATAATGCATGAACAGGTTTGTGTAAGGTGACATCTCAAACCCTGTACATGGTATGAGTAAAGGCATAAAAGGGAAAACAGGTGATCACAGTGTTTAATAATGTGTAAAGTTGACTAGTCTGTGTGTTGTTTGTAGAGTAGAAATATTGAAGAGTGATAAAAGTTTTGAAGTAATTGAAAATAAGTTGAGGAGCTACAGTGACTACCTTAGCAAAAGGATTGGTACCAATCGAAAGCTAGAGGTAGCTAATTGAAAAATTAGAGTATTGAGCGGCGATTGATGATGCACGCTTATATTTGTTGTTTTAAAAGGTCTTTTAAAAAGTCGTGATTTCCGTAAAAGTGCATAGGTTCTTTCATAAATCTAGTAAGTATTTAATCAATTGAGACTTGCTATTATGGGAGACACTCTTTTGATGCACTCATGTAAGACATTACCAAAGCACATTTCTAAGCTCAAACAGTGCGGAATGGGTGAAAGGCATGGCAGATAAAATGTTCATGCCATGGCCACAAGGGGGATGGCTGTCAAAAAAGTTATTGCAACACATGAGCTCATACTTGCATGCTGCGTATATGGGGTAGAAATTAGAGGAGAAATTAGCGACAGATGTAAACAGGGAAATTAAGAGATGAACAGGAGAGAAGGATAAAGCTGATGAGGTAACAATTGTGCAGAATGAGTGGATGGGAGGACAGATATTGCTCAAATTAGATGGGAAAAGAGATTGAAAGATGCCGAGCAGAAAAGAAACAGCAGAGAACAACAATAACAACTATCCCATAAAGAGCAAGAGCGAATGGAGGAACAGGCAAAAGAACAAGGAAAATATGACAATAGACAGAAAGTGATAGAAGGAAGAGATAGATTGGAAGAGAGAGGAGGAGAAGGAAATGCAAAGATTAAGGGACAAAAGAATACATAGACGAAAAGATCAAGAGGAACGAAGGGAAGAAGTAAGGAGGGAAGAACAAAGACAAGAGGAAGAAAGAAGTAGGAGAAATGCCAGAAAGTGAAGAGAACTAGATGAGGAAATGTAAAAGAGAAGGAGACAACAACATTTTGATACCAGTCTCCTGCATAAAGAACCTATAAGGCCAAGTCCAGAGATACAATGGGATAGAATAGAAGAGTTCCTTCCGATAAAGGAAGCAACACCAGGGATATTTAGAGTTGTGTTGGACAAAGAAAGATCCGATGCAGAAAGCAACAAAGAAAGAATCGATAAGACTTATCAACAATTGAGATGAAATAGCAAGTATGAAACTCAAGGGAGCGATGATCGATCTTTAATATCTCGATCACGAAGAGAGGAGGGAAGCCTGCTCAGTAATGAATGAAGAGCATTATCTTTAAGTAGATTGAATCTGGATAAAAGGGGAGGGCACTCAAACTAGTTGGGGACAAGACATGCCTGATGAGGAAAGAGAGTCTGCCCTTGAGGCAGGAGGAGGGAGCATGTGCGTCCCTGAAGGAAGATTGAAATTGTATAAAGAAGTGAGATGGTCGGATCTGGAAAAACCTAAAGACAGGATGCTAGATCCCATAGAATATCCTAAGCGCCCCTGAGGGAGATTGTATAGGGAAAAGGGAGAATCACCACCATATGTGAGCAGATTAAGGTCCTTACCCACTAGAAGACAGACAGGAATGATTGTCTCTGCCAGGGATAAATTAATAATAGGATATGATTGTGGAACAGGGTTTATGCAGTTCCCCTTATTGGAAAAAGGGTGAGCGAGATCACAGTATATTCCGTGGCCGCATATGGACAAGGATAATTTGAGGTGTAAGCTCTTGAGTTTGACTTTACAAATTAGAAAAAATGACTGGCCAAAAATACACTGGCCATAGGGAGCATTAAAAGTCTCCTGGTAGATATTCTTGGAGAGAGAGCTGATGACATATGGAGAAGAGTGGGGTATATAAGGGTGACCGCACAGAACACAGCACATGATGGAGAGCCATTTAACAATTGCAGAGCAGATGTTTAGAGGGTACTTAGGGTGCAGCATCCTGACACATCAGATATGGGTGCAATTATGACACATAAGATGAAGGAAGATGAAGACCCTATTGCTTACATTCAGGATATTCAGGAGAAATGGCAACTTGAAACTCACAAGCCATGGGGAAAAAAACTGTGGCATTATTTTACCACATTTTATGTCAGGGGTTGCCGGAACCAATACAGAGATAGATGAAGAAACAAGTGGTATGGAACTGAAACCTTGGTCTGAGATACAGCTGACAATAGAGCATTACTGTTGGTTATTACAAGAGAAGATTAGGAAGAAAGATGAGACTAGGAAAATCAAGGAAGCTAAATTAGTTCAGAAACAATTGTCAAAATTTGCCATAGAAGGGGCGGTATTGAAAAGCAGAGAATGATTGGGAATGCAGGAAGCAATGGGTACATTGCAGGTGACTATTCAGCTCCTGATGGACCGAGGTGGATATGGGTGTGCCACAAGTTAGAGGTATTGGTTATAGAGGAAGAGGAGGATTCCAAAATAATCAAGGTGGGTTTCAGAGTACACATAATTATAATCAGAATACCCAGGGAGGATTCAACCAAGGGGGACTTGTCAGACGGACACCCCCAATATGTTGGACATGAGGGATGACAGGGCACATTGCGCGCATATTTGGGAGGCAAGGCAATGTACACAATGGCCAACTTTCAAGACGGTGGACAGTTTATCCTTTACCATTATAACACACAGACTAGGGATAGGTTTGCTCAAAATCACACAGCTCACAGTGTGACCTGATGTGTTTAGTATCATCTGTGACATCAGATCCCGAAGAGGAACCAAGGATCGATGTGATGATAAGAGGCAAATCTTTTTCTTTTCTTGTAGACACTGGGGCTACTCGTTCATGTATAAAAGGGGAAAAATATCCAATTTTGGGAATTGCCATGAAAGCTCAAGGGCTGCCTGCAGCTACAAGTAGAGTTATTTTCACTAATGAATTACCAATTTCTATAGTAGAATGTGAAATATCTGTTCCTTTGTAAAATTCAAGACAGACAACTGTTAACATTTTGGGAAGAGAGTTGATGACAAAACTTAACATGACGATTTCATTCGCTGACCAAGGGATAGTGTGCTCCACTCCAGGAATACACTATTTGAACATGGGAGAATGTATACTGGCATTCACAGGGCAAGTGGCTCTGAGAGTCATTCCAGTAGATCCAAAGATGTTTCTGTATGGAGTGAACTTTCGATTGACATGGCTACCTGGTTTAGTGAGAAAGATTGTGAGGATAATGGATGAATTTTTGTTTAGACCGCAAATGCCTATGGAGGAAGAGGGGGGAGAGACTATCCCTATAGAATTGGAAGGAGCCATAGTACAAAAAGAAATGGCAATGCTTGATGGAGCAGATGATGAGGGTAGACCATGGAGGACAGTAATGGCTCTCGAAGAAGGGTACAGATTGACTGACATCACTGATGACGACATGCTCAGGGAAGACCAAACAGACGATGAAGTGGTTTACTTTATGAGCATCACATACTGGATAAGAATAGAGAAAAGAGAAGTCCCACAGTGAATGGCCATAGTGTGGCAACGTCCAGCATATTTTCAGGAAGACCTGGAGAAGAAGCCAAGCGTCCTTTGGACCACAGGCCCTTATGATGTATGTTTGTTAAAAGGAATAGGGGAAATCAAAATAAAGTTAAAGCCAGGAGCGACTTTACCTCGAGCAAAGCAGTAACCTATGTCTCGAGAATCTGATGAGGGTATATTTCAGACTATCTCAGCATTGATGAAACAGGGTATTCTGGTGCCATCAGAATCATCGTGTAACACTGCAGTGTATCCGATTAAAAAATCTAAAGGAGGGTCATGGAGATTAATAAAAGATATGAGACCAATTAACCAGATTATAGAAGCAAAGTTTCCTTTATTTCCTAATCCAGCGACAATACTATGTAATATCCCAGTGGAAGCTTAATCTTTCACGGTGAGCAATTAAAGAATGCATTTTTCTCTATCTGGCTACACAAGGTATCACAAGACTTTACTTCCTTTACGTTCCATCAGACTCGACTGAATCATACTTGTTTGCCCCAGGGGTACTGCGAGTCCCCATCCATTGTTAACAGAGATTTACAGATGGATTTAGGCAATATTAATCCCAAGAGTGTGGTCACACAATACGTTGATGGCATTTTAGTTTGTAGCACCACAGAAGATGAATGTAGACAGGATTCTATTCAGTTGATGACTATCCTAACAGACAAGGGATATAAAGTAGACAAAGAGAAGCTCCAATATTTCCAAGATTATGTCTTATATGTAGGGCAGTTTATTCCACATGAAGGAAAGAAAGCGACACCTCAAAGAGTTTAAGCGATTATGAAAACGCCAAAGCCAAACACAGTGAAGCAGATGCAAAGATTCTTGTGATTATGCAATTATGTCAGAGCATGGGTGTTTCATTATAGCACATATACAAATCTACTTTGAAAGTTTTAAGGACAGCATAGGTAAATAAGGAAGACAAATAGAATGGACATAGGAAATGGAGGAAGGGTTTGAGGAACTGAAAAAAGCTATTTGTACAGCCCCAGTTTTAGGAATTCCCAATTATGCTGAGAATTTCTATTTGTTTTTGCACACAAATGGGAGAGTCATGACAGCAGTGCTTAACCAGAGAATTACATTGGGGTACAAAACATTGGTGCATTACAGTGGGATGTTAGATTCAGTTATGAAAGGACACATCCCATGCGAACAATCATTGGCAGCTGCCGCGTTCACAATTGAGCAGTCTACAAGTATTGTCATGGTCTGCTCTATTACTCAGCATGGAGCATGCTCTGTTTGCTATTTTAAAGAAACCAAAAGGCACATTGACATCTCAAAGAGCTTCAGCTCATGAGGTAATGATTTCAAACCCAGCAATTAAAATTGTAAGATGCAAAACAGTGAATCATGCCACTTTTATAGCTGAACCAATAAAAGAGGTTGATCATTTCCATGAACGTGCTAATTATAATGAATTTCATGATGATATACCTCATGTGAAACAAAATGCTTTGGTGGGAGGGAAGATTCTCTTTATTGATGGTTCTTCAAAAATTGATCAGAATAGTGGGGAAAAACATTGAGGCACAGCAGTAGTGAAACTGTAGAATTTGAAGTTGTAGCAAGTGCAGGACTACCATCCAACCTTTCAGCACAAGTAGCAGAATTAGTGGCACTTATTGTCACGCTCGAGAAACACAAAGGACAGGAAGTGAAAGTGTACAGTGGCCCCAACTACGTGGCGTCAACAGTACAAGCAAATCGGAAAAGGAGGGGCTTCCTCCATGTGGACGGCACTCCAGTGCAGGACGCATCTTTATTGGACAGGCTTATTAAGGTACTACAACTCCCAGAATCCATAGCCATTGTTAAGTGAACAGATTTTGTCTCTTGCAGGAATGAAGCCGCAGTCAAAGAAGCCAAAAGGGTTGCAAATTCCCCAGATATTTTGAGTTTTGACACTGAGAATATTAAAGAAAAAGTAGTTACAGCCGTGTTAGTGCAAGAAGAGTTTAATAAACTATCGATAAACCAATTAAGGGAGATTCAAGGGAGTGTACCGTAGGAAGAGCAGGAATTGTGGAAACGAAGGTGGGGGTGTTCTTCGTCCCCCAAAGAAGCATTATGGCAACAAGATAGCACTGGGAAGCCATTGATGCTAGTAGCGTTTTTAAAAGTCGGGCTTGAGCAGTTGCATTATCCTGCACATTTAACTAGGGAGAGTCTTGCTGTTCTGATTGCGGAAGACTGGTTCATTCTGAATTTGTTGGAACACGTTGCACTCTTTATGGTTATCTGCATCATGTGTCAAATGTTTACTGCTGGGCATACACTGAGGATGATTAGAGGAGTGATACCTTGACAGAATGGTCAGTTTCAGCATTTACATATTTATTATGTCAATATACTGCAGGTGTGTAATGGATACAGGTATCTCTTGGTGGTGGTGTGTCCTTTCTCTAGGTGGATCAAGGCAGATCCATGTACACACCATGATGCCACTTGCACATTGAAGTTTCTAATGCGTGAAGTCTTCCCGAGATGGGGTGTGTGTGGAGTTCTCAGATCCGACAATGGGCCACATTTTGTTAATTAATTATTTGAACAGATAGGGATTTTATTGAACATTAAACACAGGTTTTCTTCTGCTTATCACCCGCAAGTGAACAGGATATGTGAGAGACTCAACAGCCTCCTTAAAGAAAAGATTGCCAAAATTAGAACTACTTTGAAGATGGCTATATTGCCTACCCTTAGCCTTATATGCACTTTGGAATCAGCCAGGACCACACCACCACCCCACCCCTCACGAGTTAGTGGCAGTGCGTCAAATGAGAACACCCCTTACTCTTTCATCTAGAAGTAGAAGTGATGCCAACAGCTTAGCAAAAATGTAGGTGATGAACTGCCTGATTATTTGACATGTATGACCTCTAGCATTGTCTCATTTCAGATCAAGTCAAGCGTCAGGGCGGCCGGTCTCAGAACACAAAAGTAGAAAATTCGACAGCCAACCAATCTGAACTTCTATTGGCTCTTAAATTGTATGGTAGTGATCTAATCCTCACAATAAACTTCACTAGAAAGTGTCATGGGCCTTATTTTAATGGTCCCTTTTGTATTGAGGATATAACCCCTCCAGCTGTGAAAGTCCAAGGAAGACAAGCATGGCTCCACTTGGGCAACGTGAAAACCTATAAAGGTGAGACCCGCACTCCCACCATTGCCGATCCAGAAGCAAGGCAAGAGGAAGAATTTCAGCGTGTACAGACTCAATTATTGACAAAGAAGAAGGACAATAAAGTGCCTACTAGCTGATGATACAGATTTATCTTGAACTGTGATTTGAACGGACACTCCTTATAGGTATTTTAGCAGGAGTGCAAGGAATTGCCGAGAATCTCAGGAATTTTGAAAAAGGGCTGTAGAATTACACATTGAAACATCAAAGTTATGACTAAATGCCAGTTCTTGATCAGCAATTGGATTAGAGATCAATATCTAGATTAATTTCATAGTGATTATTTGTTTTGAATTGTCAACCCTATGATACTGACAGATAGTGATGTTCATCAGCATTGTATTTGCTGTCTTTGTGCTTATACTTCAAGCTTGTCCTGCTCTTGTCAGAAGGAACGTTGATGTTCATACTTTTTTACATGACCCTAAAAATGGCCCAGTGATAAGAAAGATCATTATTGCGATAATCGAGCAGGTCTTATAATTGCAAGCATAAAGCAGGTTGATAAATGTATTACAAATGAGAAATTTAGAAGCTGACACAGTTCTAGAGAATGAACAAGTGCAACAGGTACCAGGATGGCGTATACAGTGGATGCCTTTGCTTTTGTGCATAATATATGCCTGTATGATTACTCTTGTCTTTCTGTTTCTCATCTTTCACAGTCTCTATCATATTAGTACTCTCACTGAGGTAGAGGCCCCTATGGTTCTCCCCACTAAGGAACTGTTAGAAAGACATAAGAGAAATGCAGAGGAAGACAATGAGAAGATAAATACGTATCTAGATAAAGAGGGGATAAATACTTTCCTATATAATGCAGCACATGTGGGTAATAACATGTGGTACCAGCACATGAGAGAAGTAGGGGAGGGAACATCTAAGGAGAATTGCTACATCTGTGCTCTCATCCCCTATGTCATGCATACAGTACACACTTTTGTTTTTAGAGAAATTCCAGAACATGATGCCAGGTGTCTCGTTCATCTTGCAGCATGTGTAACCAGAGGACAATTCCAAAGAACAATTCCAAAGAAATTGGACCACTTTGCGATGAAGATTGAAATGGTTGTTGGGATGGGAGAGCAAGATGCAAGATGCTTGTGTATCCTGCATCAGGACGGGAAGAGGTAGTCATTGAAGACATGAAGAGAATGGATTGTCCTTATATAACAGTAACAGCTGTATCACCTAGATGGTGGGAACATACTCAAGTCTTAGTCTATGGACGAGTGAAAACCAAGAAAGGATGGGAAGGAGGAAAAGTGTCCCGTGCAGCTCATCAACTGAAGACAGAATATGTGCAAGAGGTACAGAGAGTGAACAATGGATTCTGGAAGTCATGAGCTAAGCATGCCAAACTACTGACATGGGTCGAAGATGAATCATGTCCAATGGGTTTGGTCCCATTGGCAAATGCGACATTGAGCTTCCTGAGACATGGAAAGGCACACATGGGAGACAATAAAGGCTGCTAAATTACAATTTATGTTTCTAAGATGGGAGCAGGGACAGCCGGCCTGATGACTCGATCTTGGGTTTGTGGGCCTAGGGCCTACATGAAGCTGCCCAAGGATTGGGGAGGAAGGCATTCTTTGGTGCTCAACAATGTTCCAGCATTGGTATTTTTCTCAGAGTGACCTGAACATTGGAGAATTTCTGAAGGTGGATGTTCATTTGAGAAAAAGAAGAGTGCTTGAATTTCTCAATTGAACCAGAAAAGGGAATGACTTTTCAGTCAAATCAATAGAAGCATTTGAAGCCATTCCTTATGAGCACAGATTGTTTAGTAAAACTGCTTCAGTGTTCACGACTATCTTCATGCCTGGGATCCAGACCATGGCCAATGTGAAATAGGTAAAGATTACCAGATGGGAGTGCCTGCAGACGATCAGCACTACCATAATGGGATTCAATGCTATCAAAGAAGGGCTGAGGGCCATACAACTGATGACCCTACAGAACAGATATGTCCTTGATATGATCACAGCAATGGAAGGAAGAGTTTGAGCCAAAATCAGGCCATCAGGTTGCATGTTCATACCTTCTCATGATGCCAAGAATGGGACCTTGACAGAAGCTATAACGTTGCTCACAAACCTGCATAACAAGATGGAAGACGAGACAGAGGATATTATAAATAACAGTTGGCTTGCTTCCATATTCTCATGGATTCCGCAGTTGTTGGCAAACATCTTCAAGTTTCTTGGAGCATTTTTACTCATGGTGATGTTTGGATTCTGTGTGATCAAAATAATACTTGCTCAGTGCAAAAAAGACTGCAAAGAAAGCAGATGGAATGAAGATCATGATTGATGTTGAATCAAGATTTGGACCCAAGGAGTTGGCAGATTAAGATGTCAGAAAATACATAAAGGTCAGCATTCTAGAACCTGAAGGAACAAAGTTCCAGTACCCGAAGAATCACAAGAAGTACGTGGGATGATGGGTCTAGTGTAATACGAATGGACGGTGCAATTACATGACCTGGAGTGTAGATGAAATCAGCTTGCACACTGAAGGGGGTGATGAAGATTTGGACTCCTAAGAAGCACTTCTTCAAGAAGAAATATCCAGATGTGGAGACTATTGAAGAGGTGGTCGATGACTTGATCTGAGGTGGCAGTGTAGAGGAGCAGGTGCATGCCTCTTCAGGAAATCCCACCCCTACTTCCTGTATGTTGGAAGCCTGAGATTGTGCCATGTTTGACAGAGGCTATTGTGAAAATTCCATTAGTATTAGAACAAATTTACCACTGAGAAAACCTTATCAAATGTATCCCTGAAGAGATGACAATCTGAGGGAAGAACTCCCTGAAGGAATATGAAAAAGAGTCAAAAAGAAGCCAGTGATGTTACAAGAGACGAGTGTGAAGCCCTGAAGATACTGGCTGAAGAGAATACATGGACATTATAGGAACTGATGAAGAAGTCAAGGATTGAGTAAACGCAGTAACGCAAGGTAGATGAGATACACATAAGCTTGCTATAGAGGAATATATAACTTGGCTAGGACGGCCATAATTGGGAAATGGATGCGGCTCGTGTAAAGATTGAATTCGGGTATCTCAGAAACAGATCAGGGTTGCAGAGTCAGGAGACGCTGGAAGAACAGCTACATGTGGAAAACAAAGAGGAGTCTATGTTGGCTTGGGATCGAGGATGCTATTTTTAAGGAATAGCAGCAAAGCACAAAAGGAGGCAGACGGATAAGCCATGGACAAGACATATTTCTCTTATAATAAAGAAGAAGAAAACATCTGCAAGCGCCACGTATTGGACAATTAAAAGTGTATAAAGTCTATACAAGGTAGAGTAAGCAAGTCTCTAGAGGCCAAGAAGATCAATGACACTCAGTATAATTAAATCAAATAGCAGTAAATACGAGGAGCTATAAAACTTTTGTTGTGTTTAAACTAGTAGATATAAAACAATAGTCAAAATCAAGTTGATTATTAAGGTTTATTAATCAAGAGATTGACGTCAATGAGGAGGGTAAAAATCAAAGGAAAATAATAAATAAATAAAGAACAGATTCTTAAAATATCAACGATCAAACAACGAATATAGACAGTCAAAATCAACTTGTCACTATGGGGGACACTCCTCTTCTACACTTATGAAGGACAATAACGAGATACACAGCTAAGATAAGGGAATGCCTTTCGGAATGAGTCCGGGGCATGACTAATAAGACACTCCTTCCGTGGCCTCAGGAGGGTTTGTTGTCAAAAACAGTATTGCGACATGTGACAATGTATTTGCCTGCTACATATAAGGGAAAGGTTGGCTGTTTTTAGAGCTATGGAATATGTACCAGAGAGAGAAAGATGATCCAGATGAGAAGGGATGGATGATTAGTCAGCATAAAGGGGAGGATAAAACACCTTTGGCTTCCGTTTACACTCCTGAAAACAAGAGGTTAGACATAGAGGAAAGGAATTGAAAGCAGCGGTGGGGTACTTTAATCGGACATACAAGCCCCCCCTCTTATAACAATGAGGACAATGGGGAAGAGAGCAAAAATAGAGAACGCAAATATATCTCCACACGCAATGATAGTAAACAGCATGAAGAGAGGAAGGATAGGCAAGATAGACAAATGAATATACAGGCAGAAGCAAGGAGCAGAAATAAATAAAGGACAAACCTAAGAGAATAACAATAGTACAGAACTAATGGATTGGAGGACAGATAGCTGGGATAAGGGTGTTGATGGGGATCGAAAAAGAAGAGAGAGAAGAACGGGAAAAGAAAGAAAAGGAAGAAGAGAGAGTATATAAAGAAGAGAAAGAGAGAGAATGTAAGCAAGGGGAAGAAGGTATGAGGCGAAGAAAGAAAAGAAGAGACTGGAAGAGAAGAGACCAGAAGATGTAGAAGAGCACAGAATGAAAGAATGTAGGTTACAAAGAAGATGAGAGTAAGATGAATTAAGAGACATTAAGAGAAGGGAAGAATAAATGAACAAAAGTAGGATACTAAAAGATGACGAGATACAGTATCTATATCATAGAAGCATAGTGCTGATCGAAGCACAATAACGACTTGAGGAAGAAAGTGGGCCACAACAGCCCTGCAGGGAGCTGCAAGGAATACCAAGAGTACCAACATGGGCTGATGAGCGAGATACAGAAGACATGGGGAAAATAATTGGGGATTTTTATAGCCAAATGAGGGATAAAGAAGGGCATAAAACCAAAGAGAATGTAGAAGGATCTTGTTTGAGAGAAACTAGAGGTAGGTCAGATGATGTCATAACAGACGAGCATAGAACACTGTCTTTAAGTAGACTAGATCTTGATGATGCAGAATAAGATAACAGTCATACAAGCTGGGGCATAAAAATGTCAGACGAAGAAATGGATGAAAATAAAAGATTGCAAAAGGGAGGGTGCATGCAGAAATTCGAAGATGAGGTAGTGACGGTGTACTCTGACTCCGCCTATGTGAAGTTAACCGTAGACACAGGACTGTCATGCTGAAAAAGGAGGGGCTTCAACCACACAGACTGCACTCCTGTGCAACATGCGGCCCAATTGGATAAACGTATTGAAGTACTAGCACTCCAATTGACTCTAGCATTCATAAAATGTGCAGCACATTCTAAAAAGAATGATTTAATTTCTTGCAGAAACAAAGCCGCAGATTTAGAAACCAAGAAGGCAACCTATTTCCCAACAGTTTCTTATTCTGAAAAAGAAAGTGTTAAACAAATGACAGGACGGTGCATGTTGTTAAAGGAGGGCTTTAACAGCTGTCTATTGTCCAGTTAATTGATATACAAGGGCGAGCACCACAAGAATAGAAGGATTCAAGGAAGAAACAGGGGGTGTCCTTTATCACCCACTGAGGCAATTTGGAGACAGGATAGCACTGGAAAGCCAGTTTTGCCTCTAGTATTGTTGAAGGTAGCGCTGGAGCAGCTCCAATACCCCACATATGTGACTCTATAGAGTGTAGCTGCTACAATAGCAGAAGAGTGTTTTTTGCCAAATCTGTTAGAGCATGAGTCACTATTTATTGTAAATTGCATTGTGTGCCAGAAATCTACTGCAGTGCACAATTTGCGAATAGTGAGATGAGGAATTCCTAGACCAAATGTCCCATGGCCGCACCTGCATACAGACTATGTAGATATGTTGCATACATGCAACGGTTACAGATATATGCTGGTCGTGGTATGTCCTTTTTCTAAATTGATCAAGGCAGGTCCATAAACACACCCTGATGCCACATGTGCTGCCAAGTTCCGTGTGCGTGAAGTGTTTGCAAGATGTGATGTGTGTGAGGTTCTGCAGTGTGACAATGGACCACATTTTGTAAATTAGCTATTGAACGAATAGCTCTTCTAATAAGCATTAAGCATGTTTTCTTCTGAAAATGACCCACAGGTGACTGGAATATGTGAAATATTAAATGGATTATTGAAGGAAATGATAGCAAAATTAAAAATAACTTTGAGGAATGTATAGCTACATTGCCGTCCCCTTGCCAAATATGCCCTAAAGAATCAGCCTGGCTCAGATCACTATCTAACACCTCATGAGTTGGTGACTGGATGGCACATGAGAACCCACCTTGCTCCTCCAGCTAGGTTAAGAACTGTTGCCCATAGTGCAGCAAAGGCACTAGTTGATGAGATGCATGATTATCTGACAACAATGACTGTATTTCTTTCATGTTTCAACAGGTCAAGAATCGAAGGGAGGGGTCAAAAAGTAGTGACAAAGATGATCAACCCATTGAAGCAGAAGATGTGTTAAAACAACCAAGTTTGTAACCAGGGGACCATGTGCTGGTACGAAAGATTGTACGCACTTTATATGATATATGCTATGGCATTTGTAACGCGCCTATACACAAGTGTTTCAAGGCATGACGAGGCAGGGGGGAAACAAGGGGAGACAGACAACGATCCTACTAGGCCAGGTGTCATTCAGATCGCGCAAGTGCAAGGGTAGAGGGGAAAGGGAGAAGTGCAAGGGGAAGGAAGAGGGGAAGTGCAGTACAGGGTTAATAGCATACAGGAAAATAACAAGGGCCAGCTTGTGGCAATTGCGAGTAAGTGCAGACAAGTGCTGGGAAGGGGGGCTGTAGAGATACAGACACAGTCCCGTAGTGCAGGGGGTGCCAGGGAGGCAGTGCAGGGGAGAGTGGGCCAAGGACCGAGAACGGTGAGTGGCCCAGTTGCAGATTCAGTGCAGTTTCAGTAACTTTAGCAGGGGAGAGGGGGAGAGAAAGCGGAGGCGAAGAGGCAGGTTTTGAGGTGCTTCCGGAACCAGAGATGGTTCTCCTCAAGTTTCAGAGAGGCAGGAAGGCTGTTCCAGAGGGAGGCCCCTTCAGCAGAGAGAGATCTCCCACCAACTTGTTGCTTGGAGAAATGGCTGTCCCTGAGGGAGGATGAGCGAAGAGCTCGAGAAGGAAGATATTTAGGAAGAGAGAGTTGAAGGTATTTTGGCCCAAGGCCCCAGAAGGCCTTGTGGACAATGCAGAGGGTATTGCACTAGATCCTCGCAATCACTGGGATCCAGTGTAGTGATTTCAGTCCTGGAGAGATACAGTGCCTGGGCTTGAGGCCAAGGACAAGTCTTGCAGTCCTGTTCTGGATGAGTTGCAAAGGGCGGAGAGTAGAGGCAGACAGATTTAGATAGAGGCTGTTACAGTAGTCCAGCTTCGAGAGAACCAGAGCTCTAGAGACAGTCAGCTTCTGGGGGAAGGAGAGGAAAGGAAGGATACCTCTGAGGAGGTGTAGCTGGTAGTGTGACTTCTTAGAGACGTTGCATATGTGAGGAGAGAAGGAGAGTGTGGAGTCGAAGATGACCCCGAGGTTTATTACCTTGCAGGTAGGAACAAGAAGAGGGCCAAGGGATGCCGGCCAGAGAGCTGCAGGGAAGGAGGAAGTGGGTTTGCCAATGAGTACAATCTCAGTCTTACTGGCATTAAGGCAGAGGTCATTGGCTGCACACCAGTCCTGGATAGCAGAAAGACATTCAGAGATGAGGGAAGGAGAAGAGGAGGCCGAGGGTAGCCTGAAAATGAGGTGGGTATCATCCTCATAGCACTGAAAGTTGGGGCAGAGAGCGGCGGTGCGGTGGGCGAGAAGTGCCAGATACTGGTTGAATAGCCAGGGGGAGAGGTTAGATCCCTGGGGGACACCACAGTTAGAGAAAAAGATGTCAGAGAGGAAAGACCCCTGTTGGACCTGGGAGGGTCGATTGTAGAGGAAAGAGGTCAGCCACGCCAGAACCTGACCAGTGATACCCAGGTTATCACAGAGACGGTTGAGCAGGATGGTATGGTTGACAGTATCAAAGGCAGAAAAGAGATCAAGCAGAATGAGAACACATGGAATTTTAGAGTCAAGGTTCGGGAGCAGGTCCTCACGGATGTTCAGGAGAGCAGTTTCCATGCTTCTGGCAGCTCTGAAGCCAGACTGATGGTCATGAAGACTGCCAACAGATTCAGCATGGAGATTTAGCTGGGAGATGGCCAGTTTCTCCAGGAGCTCGCCCAGAAAGGGAGTGATAGAGATTGGGCGATAGTTAGCTGGGCAGGAGGGGTCGGAAGAGGGTTTCTTAAGAAGGGGGTGCACAAGGGAGTGCTTGAGAGGGGATGGGAAGACTCCAGAGGCGAAAGGGTGATTGCAGAAGTCAGCAAGGGCAGGGGGCAAGACGTCAATGTGGTCCTTGATAGTTTTGGAGGAACAGGGGTGGACCTGTTTTGACGAGACTTTCATAGATCGGACTTGTCTCGAAACCTCGTCAGCAGAAAAAAGGGGAAAGGCAGAGAAGGGGAGAGAAGGGGTGGCTGCAGAAGTTACTCTCTGCTTTAAAGGTCTGTACGAGGTGGAATAAGTCACAACTACAGCAGCCAAGTTAAAAGGATGAAGAGCCTGGCTTAATTTGCACAACAATAAGCCATATAAAGGTGAAACCACGACACCTCCTGCGACTACTAACTCTGAACCAAGAGAAGAAGTTCTGCGTATGCCAACTCATTCTATGGCCAAGAGTAAAGACAAGGGAAATGAAGAACACAACAGCAAGACTAATGGTTAATATATTTTAACATTTGACAAGGAGTAAACAGACTTGTAGTTAACCTGTAACTATTTTAGATAGGCTAAAGGAACAAGGGGCCTCATTCCGAGTACGGCGCTAACCAATGGCGCTATTAACGCCTTGGTTGATGCCGTACCCAGACCTGCAGCGCCTTGGTGGATGGCGGAATTACCGCCCCATTCCAAGGTTGGCGGGGCGGTAATTCCCCATTCACCAAGGCTCTTCCCCATTCCCAAATGAGCCCCCATAGGGCTCAATGGGAATGGGGAAGATGCAAATAACGGTGACCGTTCATTACGGTCACCGTTATTGGCTTGGAGGCGCCTTTGCGCCCTCGACTTTAACACCTGCTCAAAGCAGGCGTTAAGGGCGAGGGCGCAGAGGGAACTCAGAGTATGGCGGTAAGGATTACCGCCACCGGTCTCGTTACCGGTGGCCGCTATCCCTTACCGCCATACTCGGAATGAGGCCAAATGTGTTGAAGTACAAGAGCGGAAAGAAGAAAAACACACTTCATCTTTTTGTTACCTATTGAAATTCCCTTATACACATACTTGTATGCTGTTTTTATCTTCATATTACAGTCTTATCTAGCTCTTTTAAGATACGTCAATGTCATAAGGTTTCTTGGAATTCCTAAGAACAATTATATTTAGAATAATTATTGCAATCATCTTGCAGTTCTTGATATAAAGGTGTGATTCATAGAGAATTACAGAGTTGCATATTGAAAGTCAAAGCAACAATGAGGAGGTTTCAGAATAGAAGAGGCTCATTGCCATCAATACAATTTTCCTCTTGATTATTATTACTTTGAGACATATTATAAGTAACAATACATACATGTTGGGTGACAATGAAACATTTACTATTGCCCCCGGTGAAATCACAACAGCATTTTTTATAATGTTACTAGGCATTTATTTCAATTTGAAAGGGATGTTGGGGAAGACCATGAAGATATAAATACATATTTTTATAATTTGGCAAGAATAATCTATGGTGTCAGCACATGAAGATGGTGGGATGAAGAAGAACAGAAGAAAGCTGCTATGCGTGTTCCCTTATACCTTAAACTTTGCGAACCTGGAAAATATTCATATTAACAGAGGTTTTAGTGAAAAAGGCACATTGCCTGACACACCTTGCACTTTGCCTAACCAGAGGACAGTTACAAGCAGAACAGCATCCATAGAGTTGGTCAATAAAGCAACATCTCAAAGAGAAGACAATTATGTACAAGATATAAAGTCAAGAGAAAAGCCAGAAACAATGCATCAAATAATTAAATACGAACAGCCTGGAATAAAAGGAAAAGAAATCCAGCTTCAAGAAAATAAAATGTTACAATACAAGGATAAGAATGGGAAGGAAATATGAGAATGCTGGGAAAGTTTTCAGCTACAAAGTAAAGGAACAGTGTTTACTCCTGAAGGATGGGCTGATGGATTGGTTGTATGCAGAGCAATGGCATTAACCGGATAATGGGAAGTAGTTGTGGCAAATGCAGAAAAGGAATCCAAAAACCAATGGCCTAAGATTGCAAGATTGTTGACATAGGTCAACGATGAGGGGGGACCATTGCAGATACTACCCCTGAAGAAGGATTTTTTAACTTTAGAAATAATGGAACAGTGAAAGTTGGAGAAAAACACAGGTTTGGCCTAGTTTTTGAAGCACCAGACAAGAAGGAGGGAACAGCAGTCCTGATGGACCATTGCTGGGCCTGTGGATCAAGAGCATATATCAAGTTGCAACCAAAATGGGGAGGAGTTTGTTTGTTGGTACTGATAAGCATTCCAGCCTTAGTAGTACCACAAAGTTACCTGCAGATTACAGACTTCCCAAAAATAGACACACACCTGAGGAAGAAAAGATTGTTTAATTGAAGCAGACAAATGAGAGATAATTACTTCTCAGCAAAAACAATAGAAGCCTATTATGACATTCCAGATGAGCATATGTTGTTCAACAGAACAGCAGTATATTTATAGCTATATTTTTAATGCAATCAGAGAAGAGTTAAGGGGAATCATGGCACTCCAGAAGAGGTATGTCCTGGACCTAATAATTGCAATTGAAAGAGGCGTGCGAGCCTGATTGGGCCTTATTGCTGTACATTAAAACTGCCCATGATGAAGAGAATGGGACTTTGACAGAAGCAATAACGATGTTGTCAACCTTGAACATAGAAATGGTGGATGAAGTAGCCAAGACCGAGGAGGAAAACTGGTTTTCATCTCTGTTTTCATGGATTCCAACTTGGTTGACAAATGCCTTCCAATTACTTGGAGCGGTACTAGTGTTGGCATTGCTAGGATTTTGTCTCATAAGGAACATCTTAGGAAAATGCCAGAAGACAGACAAGAAAGCTATTGGGATGAAGATCATGATTGATATAGATGCTGGAACTGGTAAGCAGGTGCGAAATGAGGAAAGTATCTGTGAGAATATAAAGAAAAGTACCCTTACACCTTCAGGAATGAAGTTCTACTACCAGTCTGTCCACCATTAGGAGATTTCTGATATATGACCTGAAGTGTGGATGAAGAAATAAAGAATGCAGGTCACCTGAGGGGGTGACAAAGATTTGGGTCCCAAAGAAACGTATGAAGAGATGATAAAGGAGAATGAGGAGAAGAATGTGGTTGAAGACTCAACCAGAGGGGGGAATGTAGAGAAACATTTTGGTGTTTTTTCCAAAACTCCCGCCCCCTCACCGGCATCATATTGGAACAGCAGGAGAAGGGCTCTATATGGGACTCCATGTGTTATGCCAATACAGCAGTGTACGAGAGATGATATGCACTCAGACAACCATATAGAATGTACCCTCACATTGAAAGTGTAGAAGGATGTCATGTGGAAGGTTGTCAGCATGCACCATTGGATTTCATATAGTGCTGAGTGAAATCTGACGTGGGCAGAGTCATGTTTATAAAGAAGCTAAACAAGGGCATACTGAAACAATATGAAAATACTGACAAGTAACAATGTAACTGAAGTGATAAGAGAAACATGTACGAAACAATAATCATGAATACAAAAGAAGACAAAGTAACTTGCTGACCAATAAGTGTAAATATGCAGTAACACAAGGTAGATGAGATACATAGAAGCTTGCTATAGAGGAATATGTAACATGGCTAGGATGTCGATGTCCATCATTGGAAAATGGATACCGGCTAATGGATACCGGCTTGTGTTAAAATTCAATTCAGCTACCTCAGAAACAGATAAGGGTTGCAGAGTCAGGAGATCATGGAAGAACAGCTTCATGTGCAAAACTAAGAGGAGTCTATGTTGGGATCAAGGATGCTATGTTTAAGGAATAACTGCAAAGCACAAAGGGAGACAGATGGATATGTCATGGGTGAAACATATTTCTCTTAGATTTAACAAGAAGAAAACATCTGCAAGAGCCAAGTATTGGACAATTAAAACTCTATAAAGTCTATACAAGGTAGATTGAGAAGTCTCTAAAGGCCAAGAAGAGCAATGGCATGCAGTATAAATAATCCAAATAGCAATAATTAAGATGCAGGGACATATTCGTGGACTATTCTATTGTGACTCAGAAGCCAAAAAGAGCTATTCATTATGCCTCGGAAATAGATGGTGGTGTGCTTACACTCCCTTGAATGTCCCAGAACAGAGAGCAGGCTACCAGGTAAATTACACATGGGAAACTTTGGCTCAGAGCCGGACTGATGAGAGATGATGGACTAATTGGGAAAGTGGGCAGTAATCGGATGTGATTCAAGCAACTGGGTTTCGTTTCGCTTGCGTGCTGCTAGCCGAGCTGAAGGTCTAAGGTTGGGGGAGAATGCTAACCAATCAGAGGGTCTATTGGGCAACCCGCTATACAATGTTGCACACACCAATCCACTGCCATTTTGTTCACTATAATCAGTATTATACATATTTAGAGGTAGTTTGAGGCATTTCTCACAGATAAGAGACAGCCAATGGTGTACTAACCCCTATGTATTCTATAAGTAGACATGTTCCCCTAACCAATCCATCCAGCTAATAATAAGTTTTATAGTTTGCCACACAGGATGACCTCATAGATGATGCATATTGGGGTATAAGACTTCTGTGTAATCAAGTTTGTGTGTCAGTGTGAACGCATCAGTCCGATGTCTGCCAGTTGACCCTGCTTTATTAAATTGAGAATCAAATAGCACTTTGCCATATTCTTTGAGTATGTCCGGTTATTTGGTCTGAGATCTACATTGGTAAATCTATCCAACACAAGAGACAATTCAAGGTGCTAGAGCACACCACTCTCCTTTGATGTGACCACATCTCTCATATTAGATGGGCAAGCACAGTTACACTTGTCCTAATACAATAGTGTGCAATTTCTCTCCCCTTATGGATGAACAGCATGGCTAGACTATGCCTCGAGTGGAATTTGCTCTTAGAAAGCATGAAGAGTCTTTCCAAATCCATGTTTTTCTTAGTGGGTGAGAGGGCAGAAATGGAATCGGTTCATAGCTATTAGAACTGAGACCCTCAGGGTATTAAGAGCACAAAAAGCTCATACTCACCCAAACTGTCCCCTGGATACAACAAACTGCCCGACTGCAGATTGATGTCCAAGATGGCTGCCAGGGATTTTCATACTTCCTTTCTCACATTTCTGAATGCGGGACAAAATAAACCTGCCTCCATTTTAAAAGGCAGGGAAATGACCACTCAATTGATAATACCACATCTTTCAAATGATCACAGACCAATGGGTTGGGTGGATACCATTTGTGGGGCGAGACTTTCCCAGAGAGAAACAGTATATACACAAGTGTCTAGCCATGTCAGGGCTTGGATGCTGAGGAAGAAAGATTCTCATTGGTGTCCTTTCTTGAAAAACAATACTGCTAAGATGATGTCATTCCTGTATCATGCTACTGACTACCAGAAACCAGTGCTTACCTATCCTTACATGCATTGCTCTGCAACTTTTGGACAGCTAGCTCCTGGAGATAAACAAACTATTCTGTGTAAAAGGCTAAATCCTAATGATACCACCCCACTTCAGTGCACCCAAATCCTCAGTGCACTCAAATCCATGTAGTAGTAGGAGTAGTAGAAGTAGTTTGTGATTTATATAGCGCATTTATCCCAATAGTATGGCCTCAATGCACTTTGCCGTGGGAATGGCCCAGAGGACCGAAGTCCAGGAATGAGAACATTGTCAGAGGATTGGAATGCGTGTGTGCATTTGGTCAAGATAAGGAATTAGGCAGGCTGACTGCGCTCTAGTAAAGCTACCCATGATGGCCAGGCATTTGAATAGGTGCTGAGGTGGTTAGGGGAATGCATCAGTGCAAGTGACTAGACCACATTTTTTGTCATAGGTTCTCGCTGCATTCTTCTGGTAGAGGTGGTGTGTGTTGTGTTATCTCGTGTATGGAAGTGAGTGCATGCGGGTGGGTCGCCATGCTTGTGGCAGGTGTCCACCGAAGTGGTGCATGATTACATACCTTGAAGGTCGGAAGGAGCTTTCTCTTTGATGTAACTGCATAATACAATCTTCTGTATAATAGAAATAGACTGGTTCCCCCTAGAAACCTTCTAAGTGTAATAGACAGGCTTTCCCATGAAACGTCTAGAGCAGCGGAGAAGATATCATCACATATCTTCCAAGTGCAATGCATTGACTACCTCAAGAATCCTCTAGGTGCAATAAAACAAACAATAAGACAAACTACCCTTGTGAAGCCTCTGTGTACGATGGGCAGGCTGCCATTATAATCATCTAGGCAGGGTAGGCATGCTGCCATGATTAATCTTCTCGAAAGAAAACAGACCACCCTCCCAAAATCCTCTCAGTGCAGTACCAACGTCACCCTCATATATTCTTGAATGCAACAGAAACATTTGTTGTTATCATCATGAGTCTTCAAAGTGCAATATACAAGATGTCTTTGTACATCTTCTAAATGTGGTATATATGCTGCCCTCACAAATATATTAAGGGCAGTAAACAGACTACCATCAGGAATCTTCTAAGTGCAATAGACATTATATGCAAAGCGTGTGAGTGGGAGGGTGAGCATGCGGCTGGTTTTCACCCAGGTGGTGCCTGACTACTTAACCTTGAGAATTAGCAGGAGCTTTGCCTATGAGGTTGCTGTGTGATCTGAGATTCCCAGTCTGCTCCGAGATTATACCTTACCATGCTCTTTTGAATACACCAGGGAGGCATTGAATGTGGCATGGACTATTTGTTGTGAGTACCCGTGCCAAGGCCTGGGTTGTAAAGAGGTAAGTGAGAGGTAAGTGAGAGAGCAGAGAGAAATCTTCAAGTTACTGGAGGGAATAACAAAGTTTTGAGAGCCTTTCTTTACTTTATTTTACTCATTTCTTCCGTGAATCTGGTGACCCATAGGCTTGTGGACGCAACACACAACAGATATAACAGCGAACATAGAAACCTAACTAGACCAATACATCCAGACTCTGAGGTAAGGAAGTCTCTTGTGGTCCAATCTAAACAGTAGCGTTTTCAATGTCTTTCTAAATGGTGAAGGTTTCTGAAGGAGAGGTATTCCTCATTGCATCAGATGTTCAGAGGGAGGGTGTTCCAGAGAATGGGAGCTTGAATGAAGGATCCTTCCATTCTAGTGCAATTGAAAGAAGTGATCACAAGGAGGAGTGCAAAGCCAGATCTGAGGTTTCTGATTGTTTAGTAGCATGCAAGCTTCTGTTGTAGAAATTCTGGGCCTGTCTTGTGGAGGGTGTGGTGAGTGGTGCACATGACTTTGAAGGATACTCAATGGTTGATAGACAGCCAGTGGAGCAAACTAAAGGCAGGAGTGTTAGGGAGAATTCTCTGAAATGTGCTAATTCCCTCCACTTTAGAGAAACCCCAGCAACTTTGCTGGATTTAGAGGACTTGATTTTGTTTTAACCTGGAGAGAGTGAGACCCTTTTTCCCACTCTCCCATCATCTTTTACATTGTGTCCAACAGCACCTTCAGTGCAGTGGAATAGGGAATTCCTCCATATTTCCCAAAGGTTTAATACTTTCTCTGGGATAAACTACTGTTTCCCAGAGCAGTAAAGTGAAATTGACAGAATGCGGGACCCCAGAAGCAAGGAAAGCCCATCTCGACAGCCAGGAACCGCAGTGTTCTATTTGCGGTAGATGCAAGGAGCTGAAACCCTGAACTGCCACTTGTTTGAAGGTTGCAGGTTGCGAGTGGTGACCGTCCCATTGAAGTGCAGGAGTCCCAGGGTCTTTCACACCAGCCGCCTAAAGGCCTATGCCTCTAGACCAAACCTGAGAGCTTTGCTTCATTCCTCTGCTCAAGAGGAGATGTAGAGTGAGCCTCTACCTGACCTCCTCAAGGGACAACCTTTAGACAGAAAGATAGGAGTTAATCTCTCTTCTGATCTGATACTGGAACAACAGGAGGAGTGCAAAGCTCTGTTAAATCAGATTGCCCCTCTGTTTTCACTATCACCTGGGGCCAGCATGCGATTCTCACTGGTGACCAGAGGGTACAGAATGTCAAACCATGTAAGAAACCACATAAAGGAAGAGGTGAACAAGATGCTTGGTCTCGGGGTAATAGAGCCCTCTACCAGTCCATGGTCTAGTCCAGTTGTTCTAGTACCAAAGGCAGGATCCAAGGAGTTGAGATTCTATGTGGACTATAGAACTTGTAATGTAGTCAACACGACTGATGCCCATGCTTTACCTAGGACAGATGAGCTGGTGGGCAAACTTGATTCAGCCAAGTACCTCCTTACATTTCACCTAACCTCAGGCTATTGACAAATAGCTCTGACAGACCATGCCAAAGAGAAAAATGCATTTTCAACCCCAGGCGACCTGTACCAGTTTAAAGTTATGCCTTTTGGACTAAAGAGTGCACCTGCCACATTCCAAAGGATGGTGAATCATGTTCTGAATGGGATGGAGGACCTCTGCATGGCATACTTGGATGACATTGCAGTGTTCAGCCCTAATTGGAAGGGACCTATTGCCCACTTAGGATATGTATTGCAGGCTCTTGAGCAGGCCAATTTGACCATAAAGGCAAGTAAATGTCAAATTGGTCAGAGTAAAGTGGTCTTCCTTGGACATGAGGTATGAGGAGGTGAAATAAGGCCTAGAAAAGTACAAGATGTACAGGACTGGGCCACCCCTACTACTCAAACCCAAGTAAGAGCCTTTCTAGGTCTCACAGGTTACTGTAGGAACTTCATTGAGAACTATGGGACCATAGCTTCTCCTTTGAATGTGATCTCCTAACCCAAACTCCCCAAGAAGGTCAGGTGGAATGAGGAGTGTACTAAGGCATTTGAAGGGCTTGAGAAAGCCCTTTGTCAAGCTCCAGTCTTAAGAGCTCCTGACTCCAACCAATCCTTTATTGTGCAGACAGATGCTTTCTATACCTGTACTGGTGCAGTCCTGAGTTAGCTGGATGAGCTGAATCAGAAACTATCCAGAAGAGACCACATCACCCCAGCACTAAAAAAACTACATTGGATCATGTTCAAAACAATGTGCATAACAGACAGGGCAATCAGCGTACAGGGAGCTGAATTCCTAAAAAAGAAAATAACAATCTACAAAACAACAAGACTCCTCAGATCAAGCAATGAAATCCACATGGAACCAAAACTATATGTCAGGAAAATACTTGGGGGCTCCTCTTTCTCCAACCTGGACGCAAAAACCTGTAACAACATCCTGAAAGAAATAAGAAACACCAAAGAGCACCTAAGTAAAATTTAGAAAACTTCTAAAAACCTGGCTCTTCAACACCTCAGAACCAAATTGAAACAGCTAAACAATCAAACAGGAAACACAAAGAATAGATTGACAGAACATATGATGGCACAAACAACACCCAGAACCGACTAAGGGAAAGTCCTACAACAACAAGAGAAACAACTCTAGGTGGAATAGAACTCAAGCGACAGCCCCATGAGGATAGATATTGGCATACATGCCCAATTCTACCCAATAACCTTACCCACTACGGAAGATTAGCAAGTAGCATACTTAGATTTTCGGAATGTTAGCAAGTACCACTTTAGATAGAATTGTGAACGTTAGCCTGTGCCGCACCCAGACAGAATTGAGATTGATTGCAAGTACCACATTTAGTTAGGATTGTGCATGTTAGCAAGTGTCGCACTCAGATAGAATTGTGAACATTACCCTATGACACATTTAGAAAGGATCACAAGTGTCGGCCGGTGCCACATCAAGATAGAATAGTGAATATTGGCCATTGCCACATGTAGATTGCATTGAGAATATTAACAATGCCATATTTAGATAGAATTGTGAATGCTAACTCGATTTGCATCAAGACAGGTTTGAAGGTAGGTCAGTGCCTCATCTGGATATAATAGTGAATATTGGGATGTGTCATATATAGACAGGATTGTGAATATCAGCCAGTGCCGGATCTAGATATGAACGCTGAGATACTCACGAGCCACGCCTAGAAAGAACGTGGAAATTTAGCACTTATCACCTTTAGATAGCGAGTTCAATAACCAACCCACTAACAATCTCACCCCTCTGCATACACCTCTCAAACTCTAACCAAACACAAACTCAACCACAACCCTAAAGCACAGCAAACCGCACAAACTTTACTACACTGCAACAACAAAACAAACCACACATAGCATTGCACAACAGCACACTACGGCCCCCAACCAGTAAAGCACCCCCAAGCTCAGCGAACAGTGTTAACCGAACTGAAGCGGCCAACAGCACATCAATGCTCTCTTGCACTTATCCCGCTCGTTCTCACTAACTTCACACCCCACCCCCTTTTTCCCTTTCAGATACACCAGAGCACCAGCGGACCACTCGGTGGTGATAGTGCGCAATGCAAATATCCTTTAACATTAACATTAACATTAATATTGATATGAGAAAGGCAGAGAACACCCAATCTGCTTCATCAGTAGAAAACTGAAGGACCTTGAAACAAGGTGGGCAACCATAGAACGTGAATGTTTTGCTAGTGTGTGGTCTTTGAAGAAGTTTAGACCATACTTGATGGATCTACTTTTGTGATTCAAACAGACCACCAACCCTAGAGATGGTTAATGCAGATGAAGGGGGGAAATCCTGAATTGTTAAGATGGTCAATCAGCCTACAGAAGTTCGATTTTACCATTGAACACAGGTCAGGGTGTAATCAACAAAATGCTGATGGTCCCTCCAGAAAGTATGACCAACTGGAGTAAGGAGATTCATCCAGGGGTGGATGAAATCCTCCTGTCCCTTAGTCTGGGAGGGACACGTGTTAGGGAGAATTCTCAGAAATGTGCTAATACCCTCCACCTTAGAGACCCCCAGCAATTTTGCTGGATTTTGAGGACTTGATTTATTTTAACCTGGAGAGAGTGAGACACTTCTTCCCACTCTCTCATGTATTTTTCATGTGATTTTGTACACTGTGTTTCTTTTGGTTATGGAGCCTGACAAACTCCAAAGGCATCATATTTTACATTGTGTCACACAGCACCTTCAGTGCATTGGCACAGGAAACTCTTTCAGATTTCCCAAAGGTTTAAATACTTTCTCTGGGATAAACTACTGTTTCCCAGAGCAGTAAAGTGAAATTGACTTTAATTACATGTGTAACTTTCTAGACCCAACACACACTATAGTACAATAGGGTGCTGGAGGGGTTACCTAGTATCCCCTTTGTCTAGCTTCTCATGTAACATTTTAATGTTACCATTTCCTCATTGAACGGCTGGTGGCAGTGGTTTGCTTTTTACTACCGTGGTGTGCATTTATCACGGGCTGTGTTTGCAGCTGGAGTAAAGCACCCAAGGGTGCCATTTTTGTCAAAATGGCCCTGGTCTTCTTTTTCACCATTACTTTGTGGAAAGGTCCTTCTTGAGATTTCCTCTGCGCACCAAACCAGGGTTGTTCCCTTTATTCGGTTTGCCTTTGGCGGGATTCACAAGTGAAGCCCGCCTCTGGCTCCAGGGTGCCTGGGGTGGGTAGGAAATGAGGGAGATGTCTGAAACTCCCTGTGCCTAGTCTCCTAAGAGACCCAAATGCACTCTGTAGTGATTGACCGGCTGACTGTCCGGTAAGGACAGCCACCCTGCTGGGTGACTGACATCTAAGCTGGAATGAATGGGAGAAACTGAATAAAAGGCAAGGCTTTTGACTTGGAAGGCAGAGCCGACCACTGTACGAAGGAACCAAAGAAGAACTTGAAGAGGATGCCTGCTGCAACTCCTGGACCATTGGTTTGTGTGGTGAAGCCCTGCTGCTGTGCTGAAACTCCAAATTCGTATCGACCGAGAAGCCCCTGCAAGGACGACTTTTCCCCTTGAGTTGGTGGGACAAATCAACTCAAAGATAAGCCACCTGGACATTCTCTTGGAGCTGGTTGACTTTCCACAGAGTTGCTGCTGGAAACCGAAATGCCAGGTAGAGGAACACCAGATTGTGTGCGTTGATTTTAAGCTGGTAAAGAGCTCCAGGAAGATCCTCCGGATTCCCAAGAAACAGGACTGAGCGAGCCTGAGCCCCCTCAACAGAGTGTGGGACCCCAGAAGCAAGGAAAGCCCATCTCGACAGCCAGGAACCGCAGTGTTGCTATTTGCGGTAGACGCGAGGAGCGGAAACACCAAACAGCCACTTGTTTGAAGATTGCCGGTTGCAAGTGGTGACCGTCCCATTGCAGTGCAGGTGTCCCCAGTAGTCCTCCCTCTTGTCCCCGCAACTGAACAGTGAGATCTGCAGAGCTGCTCAGGAAGAGAAGTCATCTGCTGCACTTTTTCTTCAATACAAAGGTACTGTACAAGTCTGAGAGAACTTACCTCGTATTGTAGAGTTGCACGCATCTTCTACTAGTCACAAGTCTAAATAGCTTGTGGCCCTACATTGATTCTTCTTTTTCTTCAAAGACTTCTAAAACATTGTGCAAGGACTTTTCTTACCTGAAAAGAAGTGCTTCAGCTCATATAGACTTTTGCTCATTGACTTTGGCTTAGCCTGTTCCGCTGAATGACTCTTATTGGGGGATCTGAAAGTATTTGCCTTCTGAAAAATATTTTTGGTCTCTTGTATGTTCTAATAACCTTTTCCTTGGACTTACTCCCAAATGATTCTAAATACAACAGTGATATATTAATGTCCACAGCATCCTAGCTATTGAACTCACCTGAGGGTGTAGGTTGTGTCTGTGGGCCATCCCAAAAGGGTACTCACTGATTTAGAGATATTAAGAGTGTGTATTTTGTGAAGTATATTTCAGTGTTACTGTTATATTGCTCCCTTCTGAAGAAGGCTTACCCTAACTGACTGATAAATAAATTAATACTTGTTTATTCAAGAAACCTTGTGTGTAAGAGTTTATTTGAATATGTGTCACTGTGAATTTCCTTGTAACTCCCCTACAGCTCACATTGGCCCCTCTTGAGATAAGCTTGGCTGCTCAATCAAGCCACCAACCTGTGTTGTACAAACTTACACCAAAGGTGTTTTTCCTATCGTCCAGGAGGTCAGGGTTGTTGTAGTGCACCCAAAGGGTACTGCATACAATCTTGCCTAACAAAGAATGATGTGTTCTCTATGTGAGAGAGCAATGAGGAGTCTATCTGCTGAGCTTTGGAGTCTCTGGAGTTTTCTGATGATAGGCAGAAGCACCCAGGTAGAGGGAGTTTGTGTAGTCAAAGCAGGAGAGGATGATGGAAGGATGGCTCAGACTCTCTGAGGGAAGGAGAGATATGTGAAAATGTGCCTCATGATGCGTAGGTGGAAACAACACGTTGTTGATGTGGCAAGAAAGAGTTACGTCTGAGTCCAAGGTGCATCCCAGGTTCTTTACTGAGACAGATGCAGTGGGTGTATCTCCTAATGAGGGTGCCTAGGGTGTGGGTTAGGGGAAGAGAGAGGTTTTACCACAGATTAGGATTTCAATTTTGCCAGGATTAAGGGTTAGCTGGTTGGTTGTCATCCAGTGGTGAATTTCAGAGAGGTAAGAGGCCAGGTCCGGCGTGGGTGAAACGGCGTCTTGGGAATCTTGAAAATGATCTGAATATCATTGGCATAGTTGTAGCAGGTAAGGTTATGAGCAGGGATAATTGCAAGGAGGGGGCTTAAGTGGATGTAGAAAAGGAGTGGGGACAAGGAAGCTCCCCGAGGAGCCCTTTTGGAGCAGGTCGAGGGGCGTGGAGAAAGGAGAGAGAAGCATGATATATAAGTGATTGGAGAGGAAGTCGGAACTCCACCGAAGGTCGGTGTCCCTGATGACTAGGAAGTGCAGTCTAACGGTGAGGATGGCATGGTCAATAGTGCTCAAAAGTAGCAGTGAGGTCAGCAAGGATAAGTGCACTGCTACCTTCTGAGTCTGTTGATCTTTTCATGTCATCCCAGGTGGAGAGGAGGGAAGATTTTGTTCCTCGGAGGGGTCGGAATACGGACTGGGCAGGGTCAAGAAGGCAGCTGGATTCTGTGTAGAGGCATAGCTGAGAGTATTTATTGTGGTCTAAGAGTTTGGCTATGAAGCATGTGTTTGAGATATGACTTAGCTGGATGGAACAAGAGAGTTGAGGGAGGGTGCTTGACGTGGACTTGACATGGGAGATTTTAAAGGCATCTTTTAAGATCCTTTAGTAAGTGAATGGTTGATGACAGATCTGGAAATGCTGTCTGCACAAGTTGAGGAAAGGATATTCTTAAGGAGTGAGGGGGGACATGGATCTCCATGCGAGACTGATGGGTGGCTTTTGGAAAGTAATTTAGGAGTGCAGGGTGTGAAATGGCCATGAAGTAAGAGAGGATTGCGTGGGAGAGCAGATAAGTGGATGAGACCGGGGAAGGATGAGAAAGGGGTTAGGGGAAGAAGGCTAATTTGAAGTTGATTGATCTGTGTCTTTCAATGGTGATGTTGTAAAAATTATCTGACAGGGCATCGCAGAGAGTTTGGGAGTTTGCAGAGGGATGTGTGTTACAGGTAGGAGCTTTTATTTCTGCAATAACCCTGTGGAGTTCCCTGTTAGATTACTGGAGTTGGCTAATATGTTTCCATAGAAAGATCTTTTAGCTATCCTGGTGTCACGGCTATTCGCTTTACCCACAGTGCGATGCCTGACTTCAACATGGCGGGTTGCACTGACATGCCTGATTCCAACATGGCGGGCCTCGCGGACCGCTACAGTGTGTGTAGCAGTCTAGTCGTTGCGCCCCATCATGCTTTGCGATGTTTCCGGGATGGAACGCCGACGGCTTATCAACCTGCACATCCCGGACAAGGACGCGTTGCTACTCTCCTAGGAGCTGGCGAACGCTACGTGAGTTCGTGTTAGGGAATCTCTTACTCCCTCTTTTCAGACTTGCCTTTGTTCATTTCTAATAATTATGACTGCGCTCCTTTGATCCTTACAGAACCTTGTTGTTGATGTGTGTTTGTTGTTTAGGACCTCTCGGTGCCTTTCAGTCTTGTGGGTTCTCTGAGCTTTTCTAAGCTACTCGCCTTTGAAGAATGTGTTTCCTGCCACCGTATACTACCGGCTTAGTTCCCTTGTGGTAGGCACTTGTTTAGTTTGAAATATTGAGAGGGTTTCTGGTCATTCTCGGTAAGATTGCCTTCAAGTCTTCTCCTTGACTAAAGGTGGCTCCTAGTTTCCTTTTCATTTGTTTGTTTACCATTCTTGTGCTTTGCTCTGCTTTGTCTAGCGTGCCCAGTCTCTTAGTCCATCCCTGGTCTTCTACTATTCTCGTTGCAAGGCCGTGTTACCAACTGATCATTTGGTAAGATTCCTGCTTCAGGGGTTATCTATCTGATTTCTAGGCAGCTTTAAGACTAATCACTCTGTCTCTCTATCTTTCATCAGCCGGCCTGGCATTACTGCTCTGGCCCCGATCTTCTAAAGACACAACCAGTCATCTCCAAAACTCCCGGGATAGCGTAACCTACGTCCACGGGATTTCTCAAGGAGTCTACGTTCCCTAGCAGCTCCACAGGGTTTTATTCCCCAAGAGGGTTTCCCTGGGAACCTTCCTCTGCCCTGGCCTTTGTGCCGGTTCTCTGGGAGTTTCTCGGGGGGAATTCTAATTGTCATCGGAAGATCGAAATAGACATCAATCTCCACCTGGATATTCGTTGTCTTCTAATCCTCATCAATCCTTGTTCCATTTCCCAGGTGAGAGACCTTTTTGTTTCTATGTAATCCTCACACGGGGTCGTTCTGAATGAGATACAGTGAAGTTTTGTTTAAAGCCATAACAGTTAGCAACGCCCAAAAAGAAGAAGAGTCGCTGTTTTCACTTTCAGTTGCCCCTGGTGGGGAATACATTTTGACTATAGGGCTAGGATGGATCCACAGCAGCAACAGATTCAACAATTGATTGCTGCAGTGCAATCCCTGACTAATGAAGTTCAGCAATTGAAACAAGACAATACCTCCTTGAGACAGCAGCAGCAGCATGCGTCTCAACAGATTGCACAACAAGCTAATATATCTCGCATCCCCCATTGTTCCGAGGTTCCTCCCGGACCTCTTCCGGGTGGGCAATTTGATGGTAACCCGCATAGGGTGAAGGAGTTCCTTGAGGCATGTGCTGTGCAATTCGCATTTAAAGAACTTTTTTTTCATACGGACCGGGATCGGGTTGGCTACATGGTATCTCAGATGGTAGGACCCGCATTGGCCTGGGTTACTCCTTTAGTTACAAATAATAACCCGTTATTGGACTCCTACACAGCCTTCTTCAATAGCATTCGTTCTATGTTTGGGCGACAGGAGATTAAGGTTGCTTCACAAGAACATCTCTTGGATCTCAAGCAGGGAAATTTAGACATACTGGCATATATCACCAAATTTAAACAAATGGCCAGTGAGACCACATGGTCGGATGATGCGCAGGTCACAATATTTAGGAGGGGTTTATCAGAAGATCTCAAGGATGAGGTCTCCAGAGTTCCACGTCCCACCTCTCTCACTGAGTTCATCGCCCTAGTGATGCAGATCGATTACCGTATGAAGGAGAGGATGTCTGAAAGGAGGAAGGGTAGGATCACAAGACCTTCCTTTGTCCCTTCAACCTCTAAACCCCCGCCAACAGATGAACCTATGCAACTGGGTTCTGCATCTCGTGGACCTTTGAGTCCCGAGGAGAGAAATCGCAGACGAAGCCTGGGACTGTGTATGTACTGTGGCGCCAACTCCCACTCTGTTCAAGAATGTCCTATTGCTCCAGTTCGGCGGTCGGGAAACGCCAACGCCCGGTCGTAAGAGGAACCACGATCCGGGAACCTAAGTCTGATCAAGGTTCCTCACATACTTCACATTCTTTCTATTGCACCAACCTTTCAACCACCAATATGTTGGTATTAAAAGTTTCCTTCACGATAGGAAGTCTCATCTTACAAGATGTTCCGGCCCTAATTGATAGTGGGGCTGCGGGAAATTTCGTGGACGACCACTGGGCTGCTTCTTAAAAGATTCCACGTTCCCCTAAAGAGGAACCGATTCCTGTTGAAAGTGTGGATGGAAGCCCTCTGATCTCGGGTCCCATCAAAGATCAGACCGCAGCAATCCAAATGTCCATTTCTACCCATCAGGAGATTCTAACCCTAGATATAATACGAGCAGCCCATCATCCGGTAATCTTAGGATTACCTTGGCTCAGGAAACATAATCCGTTTATCAACTGGACCGCTGGGTCCTTCTTTCTTGGTTCAGAGTTCTGTCTGACAAACTGCATAGGAAATCACCAAAGGGTCGCCATAGAATCTTCTCCTTCCTCAAGTAATACTAAAGGGGTACATTCTCTCAATCAGATCGCGGGCCTCCCTGAAGTTTACGAGAGTTTTCAGGACGTATTTCTGTCCTCAGAGTTTAACCAGTTGCCTCCCCACAGGAGAGACGACTGTTCTATAGATTTGATACCTGATCAACCGCTTCCCTTTGGACGTATGTATATTCTGTCTAACATGGAAAAAGAGGTGCTGCGTGAATATCTTCGCTCCAATTTGATGAATGGACTGATAACAGAATCTACATCCCCAGCTGCTGCCTCTTTGTTCTTTGTAGCCAAGAAGAATTCTAAGGAATTACGTCCCTGTATAGACTTCCGCGGTTTGAACAAGATCACTGTGCCCGACAAATACCCCATGCCACTTATCCCTGACATTCTTGAAGCAGTAAAAGGGGCTACTATATATACAAAGTTGGACTTAAAAGGAGCATACCACCTGATACGGATAAGGCCCGGGGACGAATGGAAGACGGCTTTTAGAACACCGTTTGGGCATTATCAGTACAGGGTCATGCCTTTTGGGCTATCTAACGCCCCTGCTATTTTCCAACGCTTTATGGACCATCTTTTTTCTGACCTTCTCTTACACAGTATGGTGGTGTACTTAGATGACATTTTGATTTTTTCCTCCTCCATACAAGACCACATACCACACGTTCAAGAGGTGCTTCGACGTCTACAACAAAATCATTTGTTCTGCAACCCCGAGAAGTATTTATTTCATCAATCCAAAGTTACTTACTTGGGATACGTTTTATCCGCCAAGGGGATAGCAATGGACCCAGAAAAGGTCTTGGCTGTACGAGACTGGCCTACACCCACGTCTGTTAAAGAAATTCAACGCTTTATAGGGTTCGCAAATTTCTATCGAAGATTCATACCTGAATTCTCAAAACTTACGCAGCCACTCACCAATCTTCTTAAGAAAGGAGTCATGTTTGTCTGGTCGGCAGCTACTCAACAAGCCTTTGATAGACTTAAGAAGTTATTTACATCAGCACCGATTCTTCTAACGCCTAATCAGAACCGAAGATTCATCATGGAGACTGATGCCTCCCAACATGCTTTAGGCGCCGTCCTACTACAACCGGACGACCTTGATCAGGAGAGACCTGTTGCTTTTCTTTCCAAAACTCTTTTGCCTTCTGAGATCAACTACACGGTCCTGGAGAAGGAACTTCTCGCCATCAAGCGTGCCTTTGAGGAATGGCGGCATTTACTTTTAGGAGCCAAATTCTCGGTCGAAGTAAGGACAGACCATCATAATCTCCGAATTCTTCAATATGCTCAAACTTGTAACAGCCGTCAGGCAAGATGGGCTCACTTTTTCTCCCCCTTCAGGATTACGTTTTCATTTATTCCTGGAAGGGAGAATCTAAGAGCAGATGCCCTGTCTCGCAAGGACCATCCTATTGACAATCCTTTTAGATCAGAACCTATATTTCCGCCATTAACCATGGGATTGGTGGCAGCTCCAGATTTTCTGTCTCGCCTTAGAGCTCAGTCTGATTCCATTGCTAAGAAGTCACTTTCATTATCTAACCGATCAGTTCTGGTAGAGGAGGATGGATGTTATTTCATGGGACAAAGGGCATACATTCCGACTCGTCCTCTTCAGAAGGAGGTTTTGGACATGTGCCATAAATCCAAGATAGCAGGACATCGAGGCTTCACCTCCACATTGGATCTTGTTTTACGTTTCTTTTGGTGGCCTGCTGTTCGAAGGGACACCAAGGAATATGTGAGTTCATGTCCCACATGCTTACAAAATAAGATACCTAGACAAGCACCATTGGGAGAACTGGTCAGAATGCCCTTGCCTTCCCGTCCATGGCAAATAATATCCACAGACTTCATCGTAGATCTGCCCCAATCTCAGGGCTATTCTACTATTATGGTCACAATTGACACCTTGACAAAACTGGCACATTTTGTTCCTTTGGTTGGGATACCCTCTGCATCTCAAATGGCACGTATTTTCATCAGACATGTTTTACCCTTCATGGCTTACCTGAAACAATCATTTCGGACAGAGGTCCACAGTACACGTCCCAATATTGGAAACTAGTTTGTCGAATTCTGGGGGTATCCAGGGCTCTTAGTTCTGGCTACCACCCCCAATCAAATGGTCAAACCGAAAGGCTAAATCAAACATTAGAAGGATACCTCAGAAGCTACATCTCTGCGGCTCAGGACGATTGGAAGGACCTCCTGCCCCTAGCTGAGTTTGCGTATAATAACTCTTACCATTCGGCCATTCATACATCTCCTTTTCAGTGCACTTTTGGGTTCAGTCCAACATCTTTTCCCACTATGAAGAGGTCTGACACTAAATTCCCAGACCTAAATAAACTAACGGAACAAATCCGCCAAGGACACCGCTCTGCGGTTATCGCTCTACGACATTCCCAGGACAGGAGAAAACACTTCGCTGATCGTCATCGCACACCAGCACCTGTCATCAAACCCGGAGATTGGGTATGGCTTTCTTCAAGGTTTCTACCTAGACATCTTGTTCCGTCTAAACTCTCTCCTCGATATTTTGGCCCCTTCCGAGTAATCGCCGCCATAGGATCCGCGGCTTTCAAACTCCGTTTACCTAATTCCTGGTCAAGAATACACCCAGTTTTTCATGTGTCACAATTGAAGCCCGATAATCGCAGTACATTTCATCCCACGGTTACAGACTGTCCTGCGCCCATAATTTCCAATTCAGGGCCTGAATTTGAAGTCAAAGAAATTTGCGACTCCCGGTATCACCGGGGTCGTCTTCAGTACTTGATAGATTGGAAAGGGTACTCGCCTGCTGATCGTACCTGGGAACCAGCATCTGCCATCCACGCTCCTCGGCTGATTAAAAGATTCCATACGAGACATCCAGGCAAACCGGGAGGTGCCAACCCTAAGGGGGGGCATACTGTCACGGCTATTCGCTTTACCCACAGTGCGATGCCTGACTTCAACATGGCGGGTTGCACTGACATGCCTGATTCCAACATGGCGGGCCTCGCGGACCGCTACAGTGTGTGTAGCAGTCTAGTCGTTGCGCCCCATCATGCTTTGCGATGTTTCCGGGATGGAACGCCGATGACTTATCAACCTGCACATCCCGGATAAGGACGCGTTGCTACTCTCCTAGGAGCTGGCGAACGCTACGTGAGTTCGTGTTAGGGAATCTCTTACTCCCTCTTTTCAGACTTGCCTTTGTTCATTTCTAATAATTATGACTGCGCTCCTTTGATCCTTACAGAACCTTGTTGTTGATGTGTGTTTGTTGTTTCGACGTCTCGGTGCCTTTCAGTCTTGTGGGTTCTCTGAGCTTTTCTAAGCTACTCGCCTTTGAAGAATGTGTTTCCTGCCACTGTATCCTACCGGCTTGGTTCCCTTGTGGTAGGCACTTGTTTAGTTTGAAATATTGAGAGGGTTTCTGGTCATTCTCGGTAAGATTGCCTTCAAGTCTTCTCCTTGACTAAAGGTGGCTCCTAGTTTCCTTTTCATTTGTTTGTTTACCATTCTTGTGCTTTGCTCTGCTTTGTCTAGCGTGCCCAGTCTCTTAGTCCATCCCTGGTCTTCTACTATTCTCGTTGCAAGGCCGTGTTACCAACTGATCATTTAGTAAGATTCCTGCTTCAGGGGTTATCTATCTGATTTCTAGGCAGCTTTAAGACTAATCACTCTGTCTCTCTATCTTTCATCAGCCGGCCTGGCATTACTGCTCTGGCCCCGATCTTCTAAAGACACGACCAGTCATCTCCAAAACTCCCGGGATAGCGTAATCTACGTCCACGGGATTTCTCAAGGAGTCTACGTTCCCTAGCAGCTCCACAGGGTTTTATTCCCCAAGAGGGTTTCCCTGGGAACCTTCCTCTGCCCTGGCCTTTGTGCCGGTTCTCTGGGAGTTTCTCGGGGGGAATTCTAATTGTCATCGGAAGATCGAAATAGACATCAATCTCCACCTGGATATTCGTTGTCTTCTAATCCTCATCAATCCTTGTTCCATTTCCCAGGTGAGAGACCTTTTTGTTTCTATGTAATCCTCACACGGGGTCTTTCTGAATGAGATACAGTGAAGTTTTGTTTAAAGCCATAACACCTGGATTCTATCCTCTACATCCTGGTCAGTCTGGCATAGGCGGCTTTGTTTTGATGAATCGGGTTGGCATGCCAGGTGCGTTCCAAGCAATGTTTATGTGTTTTAAGAGGGTGGGTGTGCCACTTGGATTTGGGGCCTGCTCCCTGGTATGCAGATCTCATTGGTATAAGAGGGGTGATGGCGCTAGAGAGCAATTGGTCTAAAAGGTCAATTTAGGGAGGTCCTTTATGGAGTGAGTGGGCTTGAAGGGAGAGTAGGAGGGAATCAGCCAGGTCAGGATTTACAATGACCTTGTTCCAGAGAGGTATAGGAGTGTGCAAGGGGGGGCTGGAGTGACATGGGATGGAGGGAGAAAGGGTCAAGAGAGAGAAGAAGATATCAAATTGTTCAGTCCAGACTAAAGGATGGGGGGATAGTGATGATCGAGTCAGTAGGGCAGAAAAGAGCATCAAATGTGTGTCCTGCCATGTGGGTGGTGAAGGATATCAGTTGTGTAAGTTTAAGAGTTACCATGTTTTAAATGAGTAGGCATGTCATAGGGTTTGAGGGAATATCAAACCAGATGTTGAAATCTCCTAATATGGTGAGAGAAGGGTGAACAGTCAGAATGGCTGATAGGGAATCACCAAGAGAGTCTGCAAAGTTTCTGTTGTAGCCATGGAGTCTGCAGAGGAGAATGAAACTGTGGTTGATGAAGCGAGAGAAATGGAACTTCACTAGTAGAGATTTGCAGTTGGTGTTGCATGGTTGTTTTACAGAATGTAGGATGTGAGGTGTTATTTGTGGAGGATGGCTAGCCCTCCTGCTCTACTGGACCTGTTGTGCATGATCACGGAGCAGCCGGAGGGAAAAGCCTCATGTGCAATAGGTTCGAAGTCATCAGAGGACCAGATTTCCATGATGATGAGAATATGTCGGTTTTCATCAGAGATGAAGTCAAAGATGATATGTTTGTTTTAGGAGACAGTTCTGGCATTGGTGAGGATGCAAGAGAGCATGGTAACACCTGGAGAGAGGAAAGGAGAGGTGCATCTAGGAGTGTACATAGGGGATGGAGTGCTGGGTGAGACAAAGGGTGTAGGAGATGCACATTTGGAGTCTCTGAGGGGGAGATGGGGAGGGTGGATCTGAGCAGTGTGGGGGACAGAAGGGGAGCAATGGTAGGCAGGGGGATTCAGGGGGAGGTCTGGAGCTGGTGGGGAAGAGATTTTGAGCAGCAAAAGATCTTGGAGTGGGAAGGGAGTGTGGATTGGAAGGAAGTCTGTCATAGAGGGGGGGAGTGTTCGCAATGGTTTTTGGAGAGAAGGGGAAAGGTGAGCTGGGGAGATAGCCGAGGGGTGGAGGGTGGTGGCAGGAGAAAAGGGAAAATGAGGATTTGGCAGAGGTGGGGTGGGTTTGTGGAGGGGGTCTAAGTGGGAGCAGGGGAGAGGATAGGGTGTGCGATTTCCTGCTGTAGCAGAGTATTTTGAGTTTAAGGAGGTGTCTGGGAGCCAATGATGTATGTGTGAGTGTAGGAGGGACTGATGACAGTGGATTGTTAGCTAAGCCGACCCAGGCTACCCCTAGGGAGGGGTAGCCTGGGTCGAAGGAGAGAAGGAGGGAAGATGGGGGGCGTGGAGTGAGGTGGAGTGTTGAATAGAGAGGAGTGGAGGGGTGCAAGCAATGTGCATATATGGGGGCCTGAGGAGGAGGTGGAGGAAAAAAGGGGGGTGGAGAGACATGGAGGGACAGGGGTCTGGTTTCTGGAGAAGCAGTGTGCGACTCTATTCTGGGATGTGTATGGCATGGTAGAGGAGATGATGTCTGGGGCTTTGATGGTGAAGAGCACCTAGTGTCAGGGGTTAAGTGTATGAGAGTGGCTGAATGACACACAAGTGGTCAGGAAATGGGTGCAGAGCCTGAGAAAATAGCTATGAGTCAAAATAAGACACAGTACCTAAAGTGGATACAACAATATGAACAGTACCTAATATGCAACACGATTCTGGCTATGAAACAGACACTAAATTTCAATTGGCTTCAACAATGTGAACAGTACCTAAAAACAACTAGAATGGAACATGTGGACCAGTACTAAGGATGCACCTGGGTTCAGCAAATATGAACGGTATCTAAAATGCAAGTATATTCAAATGTGAACAGTACCTAAAATGCAGTTGGGTTCGGCAAATATGAAACAGTAACTATAATGCAACTTGAACAGTGTGAAGACAACCACACAGTACAAACCTGTTATGTGTTTATAAGGAGGATCCCAAGAATATACCACTTTTAACCACACCCATACTGCTTCCCTTCTGGTCGTATAGCTGCAAATATGTTGGGTAACACATATCTACTATACTTAAGCATGAAAGACGAAAGTGTGAGCTTCTACTGGCTGGTAAATGCCTTCAGGCCCTGGTTAGAGGCTCTAGTGAAGTGAGGGCCCTAACGCAGGCCTTGAGCTGTTACCACTCAATAAGGCTGCCAAAGAGGTACAATTTGGTGTAAGCACCTCGGACCAAAGGGCTTTTGTGGTAATTACTTTTGTTAAAGGGACTGTGGCTTCATTCAGTTTGTACATGCCAAATTCCTTTAAATAACTACTGTTAGGAAAGATTTCTCTTTACTGCACTTTTCCTTCCACTTTATGAAAACCCCAAACTTGTTGCTTTTATTTTTTAATCTGACTTGTACTTTTTGCAGTACAGTGAAGCCTTAAGCTTCCCTGCACTGGCATTTGGTCATATGTCATGGGGAAACTGACATGTCCTTCAGGCTTGCATTACTGGGAAACATTGCTTCCCTTAGATGTGTTACTGTGTTGTTACTTTTGGTTACTTTTGTATCACTGCGGTAACCTTTTATCATTGTACAATGCAGCTTACACTGCAGTACAATGTGGTGCATGTTTTTCATGTATTGCCCTAGACTAACACTCAGAGGATGTTTGGTTACTCTAGGTGAGCTAAAACGATTAGGTGGGGGCAGCAGTGACATTCTCCCACTTTTTGGGAATTTTAGTTTTAGCCTTACCGCATTTACCCTGTTTGGCTGCTATCTGTGGCTACTGGTCTAAAATGGCTGTGTCACGAGATTTTTCGCTTGTCCTTTTGCCGTCTTGTTATTTTGCCATCTTCCTGGCATGAGAGGCCAAGAAAACCATTGTAAGGACTTCCAGTGCCTCTGAAAGCAGAATCTTTTGGCGGGCTACTGGAGGGTTGTGTGTGTTTGCTGGCAGGAAGTGGGCTTGGACTGCCGGGTCCCAATCCACAAACTGGTTTCAGTGTGTCTGAGTGGTATGCATAAATGCTATTGGCGAGTTGGAGTTTCAGCTCTCACCTGGCTTTTAGGATACAAATAGGACCCCTGCACCCATTCTTCAGAGATCCTAGAGAAACCAGAAGGAGCCACGCATCCTGTCCAGCTGTGAGACATGTGAAGAAACCTATCTTACTGAAGGAGGCTTGGCGACCAACTTCTGGTGCTGTCCTGGAGGAGCCCTGTCTTGCTTGTGATCTTTGGCAGTCCTGCAAAGGAGCTGCAACTCTTGGAATGGAGGGACCATCCATTGCTGATGTCTGCCAAAGGGAGCTGTCGGAATTGCCCTGGTACCATTCTGTGGCTGACCAGCTTCGATTTTGGCCTACCGTGCTGCTGGCGTCACCGTTCAGATTTTAGGTCTGTAACTTAGCTGGCCCTAGGAGGCTAACCTCTGTGAGATTTCGGTGTCCTTGCTTCAAGGGGAACTCAGATAGGAGGGAAAGTCTGACCGCGGCTGCTGAGTCCCTTTGCATCAGCGTGCTGTGGTGACCACCCTCCAAAATTGCTTACCTGACCCGAGTCCAGTCCTGAGAGGGGCTCTTCATTGAGTATTGCTGCATTCTTGCATCAAGAGTCCTTGCAAAAGTGAAAGACACCAACCAGGGATCAGCTCGAAAATGAAACCCCTGGGAATTGAGGACTGCGACATTCAGCAGGAAAAGCAACATCGGACCCTCTTCCTTTGTCATGCTATGCCTAGGGAAGAATCAGAGTATGGGGGTATGTTACAGAGCTTCTATTATCCCATTATAAATCAATGGGCTTATAATAAACCTTAATTCTAACAGTATTGGCTTTGCCAGTGCTTGCTTGCACAACACCTCTGAAAGTTGGGTCTATTTTTGGTAGTAAGTTTTACTAGTACCCTAAACCTATGAACTCTTCACTGGACCCCAGAGACCCTGCCTGCATGTTTTCCTTCTTCATAACCTCTTTGGAACTTTTATCTAAATTATTGGGGAAAAGACCCCAGACAACTTAGGGCTGGACAATTTTAGTTAGGGATCATCTCTGTGGACCTTGAGTGCAAACTAATATTCTAACCTTTTCTTTTCAGGAGTTTCTGATATGTAATATGCCCTATAAAAAAGTGAATGTATATATGTATTTAGTGTAATAGTGTTGTGTGATAACTCTACTTACTAGTAGGCATGTTTCTAAAGTGTGTTTTAGCCAATAAATAATAACTGTATTTTTATACATCCTGTCTAAGGATAATCTTTGATTCCCATTGTATGACCTCATTGTGGACACCTTACAAGCTCACCACCTCTGCAGAACTTAGCCTAGACCACCTGTCACTGCTACCTAGGTGGTAGCTAACTGGTTTGACGACAGCTTCCCAGAGCAGTCCCTGTCACAATATAGGTTGGCCTTCTATACATCTGCCCACCAGGCCAGAGTATACAAAATTAGTTCTAACAACTACAAATAAAGATGGCCACCATGCATAAAGAAAAGGTATCACCTTTTCTGTGTTCATGGTGGAGGGGGAGGTGGAGGGCTGGTGTGAGTACTGTTGGGTGTGGGGGTTAGGACGATAGGGCTATGCGGAAGAAGTGCGATTTTGGGACCTCCCGTATCAATGTGTAAGAAAATGGTGCTTGGGGAGGATGCACTGGTGGATTGCTTGGAAGGAGGGCTTTACGTTGTAGCAAGAAATCCATATTCCTAGCCACCGAAATGGCTGGCACCTTGAAAGATCAAAATAAATATCAAGCCTTAATACCACCAAAAATGAAATATGCTAGTCACAAGTTCAAAAGTACATGTACAGTGTATTGGTGAAATAGCTATCCGGCTCCCAATGCCTTGCAGTGTGTACCAGCAGACACCGTGAGGGGAGAGAGTGCTGGACATCTCAAAAACATCAGTTATTATACATTTTTTTCATAATCCCGGATTCATCGTCCAGCCCCTCTTCGCATTACACATTTACTAGGGTTTGTAGCCAGTTCGCATAACTAATACAGATTCAAATAATTATACAATGTTCAATGTTTTTCTCGAACACTAGACATGTTTTTATGCACTTACGATACAATGGTCACATTTGTTTTCAAGCTTAAAGTTAATCCCGTTTCAAGGAACAAACACACAGATTTCTGCAAAGGCACACAGTTTCAGCTATTCAACATTCTGTTCCAATGTTTGAACGAGGATGATGCTATTGATACAGACAACATCTAAATTACTGTTCAGTTCAACTCTAGTTTAGCTACAAGGTTTCTTAGTGCAGGACAAACAATTCAATTTCAGCAGCCTCAACATGTTTATCACGTTGACACAGTAAAAAAATCATTTTTCTCTGCTGGAGCCAAAAACACAAAGTTTAAGATGAGACAGAAAGCAGGAGTTAATCAAAATGGCGGATGACTTTAAAATGGCAGCACAGTCAGCTTTATTCAGTTTCATTCAAATGCGATTTTCAATGCGATGCATATGTTTTTAGGTCAATGTTAATTTCTAGGCTGTATTATGTGAAATATACTTTAACAAACCCTCCTTTTGGCCTAAGCCAAGAGCATTTATTCAAACATCAGCATTATCCGAAAACCATGTATCATTGTCAGAACATTCTGAATCACTGTCTTTGAAAACATTAATCGTCATTAACTCCTTGATGGTAATATCCTGCATCACTAAGGCATTAAACATCTTTCCAGGCATAAGTGCCTTAGGTTCTAGTGTACCTATTGCCTGTGCACAACTTTCTTCTATCATAGAACAAATGACAGGCTTACATTGTATGCAACAACAGCAGAACAGTATAATTCCAAGGATCACCATTAAGACTGCAAAGATTTTCTAACCCCAAGATCGCAACAAGTCCCAGAACCATGTACTAATATCCCAGTTTCCCTCTGGAACGTGTACTTCGGTACTTAAGACATGTAAATTCTTAATTGCCTTAAATATGGTGGGGGAGGTATCAGGTACAAAGACCCAACAAGCAGAACCCACCATTTTGCATACCCCACCACGCTCAGCTAGAATGATGTCTACCACCATCCTATTTTGGAGAGCTACTAATCTAATAGCCTTTTGCTCTAGCCTCATGTTATACAAGATGTCAGTGGTCTCATTGATGGTTTTCTCTAACATTCTTGCCATTTTTCTGACATCCTGGGAGTTTATGATTTGTCCCCAGAATGGCACGAAGGATTTTGCAACATCACCCAGAATCTGTGAAGGAGTGTCACCATTCTCATCCCACCTGGGACGAGTTTTAGAGACTTCAGCAGTGGTGGCGACATAACTCCTGGCAACAATATACCCAAATAACAAGTGCCCTCCCAATCTCTGGGTAACCACGGATATGCCTCATCACCGCAAATGAAGTAAACAGGATCTCCTACATACATAGGTCTATCCTCACTGGTTAGAACGGCAGTATTTGTACATCCCTCAAATGTACCCATTTGTTGGGAACCCTTTCTTTGTATGCAGAGTGGTACGGCGTTTGGACTATGGTTGATGGTATAGGAAGGATGCATGGCATCCCTATTACCTAGGGGACCATGACCCTTGACGAGCAGATGTATCATCAGAAAAGTGACCAGCATCCTTTTTTGTATGCATGGCCTGTAAAATAGGCATAGTTGCTGAGCGTCTGTTAAGAAGCCTCACTGTTAGGCTTTTTTTAGTTCATTGGTGGGCAGCACCTGACCACGTGGCCTATGTTGATTGAAGGTAACTTTGCTAGTCCCTGCCTCTTATTTATATGCAGCAGAGGAATGACTGGCTCAACTGTGGTTTCTTGTGGGTTTCTTGTGGGCACAGCCTATCTGCACTTTCCTATCCTATTTACATTAATGTAATGTCAGCATCTCTAAATCTAAATCCGATTCTGTTGTTGCATACTATACCGTGAGACTCAAGGTACGGAATGGTCGGTGAACAAAGCGTCGTCGTTTCCTGAAGAAAATGAAGAAGCAGAAGCAAGATCGATCAACGGTGAAGAAGAATTTGAAGAAGAAGCAACAATCTTCCCAGGCCCCACTGGCTCAGGAAGGATTTCCGTGACACCATCATTGTCGATTAGAGCAGGCTCGTTGTGAGTGTTCAAATCACCAATTCCCTTCTCCTCCCCTTTGTCATAGGGCAGAGGAAAAGGAATCCTCTTAACATGTGTCGTGTGGATCCATTGCTTCTTCCCAGGTACTCGTACAGAGGTCTGCGTGGCCAAAAGGATTTGACGTGGTCCCCTCCAACGAGGTGCAAGACAGGAGCCCCTTTTAAAATTCTTCAGTAGGACCCACAGGCCAGGTCGGAGTTGATGACCTGGACCCATGTATTTTACAGGGAGGGCTGCTCGCACCTGTTGATGAATCAAATGCAAGTTTTGAGTCAACTGGTCATAATAATCAGACAAAAGCAGATACTGTATTTCTTTCAACTGCTTGGGTTTTGGAACATTCCATATAGTGGCTGGTCTCCCCGTGACAATCTCATAGGGGGAGAGCCCTGTCTTTGATTGTGAAGTCGTCCGCATTGATAATAAGGCTATTGGCAAAGCGTCAGTCCATTTCAAATTACTATGTGCACACACTTTCGCAATTTTGTTCTTTAAGATTCCATTATGAAGTTCCACAAGACCGGCACTCTGAGCAGGTCTGGCCGAGTGGAAACATTTATCAATCTGTAATCCCGCACTTGCAGGATTACAGCAGTGACAAAATGTGGACCATTATCAGACCAAATTACCCTTGGCAAGCCAAACATAGGAAAGTATTCCTTCAGCATGGTATTTACCACTGATGTTGCTGTGGCATCTTTTAGAGGAAATGCCTCAACCAATCTACTGAAAGCACAGATGATGACTAAAACATATTTATAGTTTTGAAAACGTTCCATCTCAATTAAATCAAAATGAATCACCTCAAAGTGCTTGGAGGGGAGACCAAAACTACCCTTCAGTGTCGGTGTTCCCTTCCCAACGTTATGTTGAGGACATATCATGCAACTTTGGACAACACAATCAGCAGTTTTCTGAATATTAGTGTTATACCAGACAGGATCTAACTGTTTGCAAATCTTTTTAGCACATATATGTGTTGGTCCATGAGCCATGGTCACCATAGCAGTAACATAGGCATTAGATAGCATCCATCATTGCTTTTCATTATTCACCCAACAAGCCTCATCATCTGGACCCATGTATCTTCAGGGTGAAGATACTCCAGAAGAAATCAAACAGTGGGCTGAGGGTATCCTCAGCCCACTGTTTGATTTCTTCTGGAGTGTCTTCACCCTGAATTTCTTTTATACAGCTAATCCCTTCGTCTATCATACGAGTGTCAGTGACCCCAGTGGCAGTCTGTTTGCCTATTCTGTCAGCAAAGGCGTTTCCTTTTCCTACTTCGTCTGTCACTTTCTGGTGTACGGTACACTTCATTATTGCTAACTGTGTAGGATTGGAATTTTGTTCCATGCGAGGTTAAAAAACCTCTCTGAGCCCATGGTCGACCAAAGTTGTGGACTACCCGAAGGCATATTGGCTGTCTGTGTATATATTCACACTAAGCCCTTCAGAAAGTTCACAGGCTTTGGTTAACGCAATAATCTCTGCGGCCTGTGCAGAATTATGCAGAATTCGTTTGGTATTCACAATGGTGCTTAATGTGGTGATTGCGTAGGCAGCAGTGGATGTACCATCCGGAAGTTTAAAGCAGGAGCCATCACAGAACAGCTCCCCATGTGTATTCTATAAGGGTCTATCACTTAAATCAATTCTGCCCTTAGTTTATTGTTCTGTGGTACAGAGGCAATCATGTGACATTTTGTCACTACACTCTGTTTCTTGCGGGAGAGGGAATAGTTCAGCTGGATTTAATGAGCAACATCTCTTAATTTGAATATTCAGAGCAAATAGAAACAGTTCGTACCTTGTTAGCCGAGCCGATGTGAGAAGTTGCGTTTGCGTTCTGTTTAATAGAATGTCTACGGAGTGGGGTACATCACGGTTAAAGAATGACCTAAAACCATACCCTCACTTTGTTTCACGGATGCAGCGGCAGCAGCTACAGCTCTCAAACATCTCGGGAAATTGCAGGCAACAGCGTCTAACATGGAGAAAAATAAATGCACAGTCTATTCTTGCCTCCATGTTCCTATGTCAAAACAGCTAAAGCGCATCCATCACATTCATGCAGATACAACACAAAGATCTTTTCATAATTTGGTGTGCCCAAAACAGGTGATTTACACAACGCAGCCTTGAGCAGATCAGAAGCATTCTGGCAATCCATGTTCCACGATAAAGGCAAGGAAATGCCCTTCTTTGTCAATGCTAACATAGGTTTTACTATTAATGAAGAATTCGGGATCCACTCATGAAGCCATGCCTATTAAAGCTCTGACCTCTTTCTGTGTATTTGGGACAGACATTTTAGAGATGCTTTGTATCCGTTCAGGTGTCAGTCTTCTTCCCTCCTTCGACAGGAGATCGCCTAAATAGGCGACCTCCTGTTGACAATACTGAAACCTTTTCAATTAAGCCTTATGCCCATGGTCTGCTAGATGAATAAGCAGCAACACAGTGCCTTCTTTGCAAGCAAAATCAGCAGTTAGAAGTAGATCGTCAACGTACTGCAACAATGTGCAAGTAGAAGGTAACTCAAGCATATCAAGCTGTTCTTTCAACGCTCTACTATAGATGCTTGGACTCTCAGTGTACCCTTGTGGCACTCGAGTGAATGTAAACGAGCGTCCCCCTTGGGTGTACGCAAACAAATATCTGCTTTCAACATGTACAGGAATACTGAAAAAAGTGTTTTTCAAATCCACAACACTAAAATGCGTAGCCAAGGCTAGAATCATAGTCAATATTGTAGTAACATCAGGTACAACCAGAAACTGTGGAGCAGAAACCTTATCAATGGCACGCAAGTCAATGATGAAACAAAACGGAATCGCATAATCCCCTTTCTGATAAACTGGTAGAATCGGACTATTACACACGCTCCATGAAATTTCCTCACTCACAACTATGTGTACATAATCAGAAATAATACTCTTCAAGTCCGTTCACCTTCAACTGAAATCTTATATTGCAGAATACGCTGCAATTTAATACCTGGTTTCAACACAATTTTAACTGGATCAATTTGTAAAATGTCAATGTCATTATCATTAACTGCCCATAGGCATGTCAGAACCTTATTCAACTCAGGTGGTAAAGGCCTAGACAAAAATTGTGGAACGGAAGTTTGTTGACACAAAATCATTAAATGCACTCCATCCGGAGAACAGTAAATAACAGCATTCAACTTCTTTAATAAATTTAATTGCAAAATATTTTCGCCACAATTTGTCATCAATAGAAATGGACAAGTATCAGTAAATGGTCCAAGTGAAATTGGTACCGGCCGAGAGACCGAACTAACCACTGGAGTACCAGAGAACCCTACAGAAATGTTGTTCTGCCCTGACAGTGGAATATATGGGACCCATGAATGATCAATAGAACACTTCTATGCTTCTGTATCTATCAAAAATAGATGCTCCCTATTCCCCACCTTCATAATAGGTACTGGTTCCAGACTCTGCTTCGGGCTGTCCTGATGGAACAGTATATCATCAAATGTAAGATCCTCAGAAAAATAGACAGTCGAAGGATTATCAAAAATGTTCCCACTATTACTCTATTGCTGATTATCTTGCAAAGGTGCCTGTTTATTCTGTGCAAACTGACTTCTACCAGGAACCACTATCCCAGGACGGCCTCTCAATCATCTACCCATGGCACCATATGTGCTATTCGATCGCTGCTGAAGGATCAGGCATTGTGCTCGCCAGTGACCTTCCTGTCTACAATATGCACATTGGTTCATGTGTACAGGACCCCGTTGTGTGCTATCCTGTGGTGTAAACTGGCCTCTAAACTGTGTATTCCCACCTCTAGCTCCTCTAGCTATTTGCTGCAATAATACTCTAGTTTTCAAACCTCCTCTCTTCTTTTCCGCCTTCTCCTTCTCTGTATTAACCCTATTCTCATAGTACTCAGCCATATGTAATACTTCAGATTGTGATTTTGCTTGCCAAGCACTCTCAGAAGTCATAATCTGCTATTGGATTTCAGGCAACAATCCACGCACATACTTGTCTACAAACAATCTTTTTCCTGGCTCTGTACTTAAGTCTTGACCACTAAAATCTGAAAACACTTGCTCAACCTATTAAAATACTCAGTTGTACCCTCTGACTTCAATTGCATGCAAGCCGTAAGTTTATCCCATTTGATTCTTTTCTCAGGAACCAGAGTTTTTTATTCAGTTACTATTCTGTCTGGCAACACTAGTATCACTTGTGGCGGTTTCTCATCAGCATTCCTTTCCCCGTCTATCTGTACTAAAGCATCCCGTGCATCACCCATCCCTGCCTGATCATCTACAGTTCTAATCTGCTTCCATACATCAGCAGGAAGGATCATGGGAACAACAAATTTATATCACCCAGCGTGAAAACTGATGAATGCAAAATAGATTCAATTTCTTTATAAAATCCTGTTGGATTCTTCCTAATATCTGGAATTGTTTGTCTATTAATATTCACTTCCTGTCTAGAAAATGGGACATGAACAAACCGTGAGACATCATGTGCTTCAATAGTAGTGGCAGGTGTTCCTACTGCAGCATTAACTGGAATTTCTACTTTCGGAACAAATGTCGGAGGAACCTCCTTCATCGGCAATTGTAAAGTAGGCAAATCTGAACGTCTATTAAGCAACAAGGCTAAATCAAGTGACAAAGTAGTCAAAGCAGTATCAGGCAAAAATGCTCTCTTATAAATGACAATTAAATATGTGGGACAACAAACCTTTCTCTTCATAAATTCATCTTGTAGATACTCTACCATCACCAGTAACACTTTCCTTTGCATTGCCGAAGCATACTGACAAAATGTGTCATGCACTTCAATGGGAGAAATAGAAACATACGAAATCCAATGTAAGAGCGTCTCTTGTGCAAATGCGTGTTTCTTCACTCATTGGTTTCAATGGAGGAAAAAAATTGTTTTTGCACATATGAAGCTTCCTGTCCATTATCATCCATTTAATCTTTCTGTAACTGATCTAGCTCCCTCTTAAGCTCAACTACCTTCTCTACATGCTCATGTGCTTTCTCTGCAGTGCCCCTTGAGCGAGCAAGGACATTCAAATCCCTCAACCCCTGTGGGACATTCATGTCCATTAAATCACTCCATATATCAGCGAAATGAATTCCCATTTGTTCTATCAAAATAGTCTCTTCAGGAATATCCCCTTGGACAGAAATCACAACTAAAACAGCCGAGTCATCACCCTCTTCTATTTACTTTTTAGTCCATGTATATAATTCTCTTTTTCTAGCTTTAGATACTGTAACCCGCCAATCGGGATTCTGCCCACAGCATGGTAGCGAGACTGCCCTTATCGATCTCAAGACCCAAATAGATCAATGTAGGGACAATGGCCAAGCAGCCTTACTCCTCCTGCTAGACCTTTCAGCAGCCTTCGATTTAGTCGACCAGACAGTCTTATGCAGCCACCTAGACTCGGCTGCTCACTTCTCCAAAGAGGCCATAATATGGATCAAATCCTTCTTAAGTAACCACACCATGATAGTCTTCTCTCCATCAGCCTCAGCTGACCCGATCCCCATAACGTGCGGCGTGCCCCAGGGATCTTGTGTTTCACCAACCTTCTATAACATATTCACAAAGCCACTCTTCGACGAAATGGATCATTTGGGTATCGCCTACACCAACTATGCAGACGATACCCAGATCTTCCTTCCGCTTTCAGGCGATTACGTTGTGGACCTGGCTTTAGTGAATAAAATCTACAGCATCGTTCAGGCATGGATGGCCACTCATGGCTTATGCCTGAACGACGACAAAACCGAGCTCATAATCCTAGGCACCCCGACACACATAACTAAACTTAACCCCGACTATGCAAGCTTCATCATAGACGGTAATAATATCAAGGTGGCAAAGGAAGTCAAGACCCTAGGTTTCTACCTTGACACTACGTTAAACTTTGTCAAGCCAGTCAATTCCCTAGCCTCAACGACGGCATATACTTGCAAACTCATTAGAGCCAGCAAACAATTCCTCTCCACAGACAGCTGCATCACACTTGCCAGAGCCCTCATACTGTCCAAACTGGACTATTGTAATGGTCTCTACATTGGGGCTAACAAACAGACCATCCACAAAATCCAGGTCCTCCAGAATAATGCCCTGAGAGCTGCTCTCAAGATAAACAGAAAAGAGTATATCTCCTCTATAAGAAGAGAATATAAATGGCTATCCACTCAGGACAAAATCCAACTCAAAATTGCCTCCCTTACTCACAAGTGTCTTAATAACATGGCACTACCCTACCTCTTGGACAGGATACACTTGAGAACCTTATCTAGACCTACAAGAATGGCCAATGCAAACTGCCTTCATGTCCCTCGCTTTAAACGTACCGCTATTGGAGGACATAGCTTCGCAGTCAAAGCAGCTCAGCTGTGGAACTCATTCACACATGACATTAGAGAACCCCAGCCCTTCCTGAAATTCAGGCAGAATTTGACCAAGTGGCTGAGAGCCAATGACAGCTAATCACTCTGACCTACTGGACTCGACTGTCCTCACTTGAGCTGGCGATCCACCTGCATGCCCCCAGCACCATTACCTCGGTCGGTATTTACACCAATGTATATTACTGTATTTATTCCACTGTATATTTCCTTTATATGCTTAAGTATACCCTCACCTGTGTCACCTGCTTGCTGGACCTAGTTCCTGCCTTGTACATATTTTGCTTATAGTATACTGTATTATGATCACGCACATGTACCTGTACATATTTTTTTTTCTATTGCATACTGTACTATGACCATGCAGATGTACCTGCAACGAAGTTGAGCATATTCTTGTCTTGTGCGCCCTGATGCTCCAGGGCAAGGCGCGCCTTACAAATAATAAACTAAACTAAACTAAACTAAACTGTACCACGAGTCACTATTCTTGAATCAGCTCCCACCCCTTCAACCACTACAGGTGGAGCAGAACTACTTGGTAAAGAGAGTTCAGACAAAACTTGTTCAATAGTTAGCGGAGACAATACTGCTGGCAGTGCAGACAGAATCAAGGGGACGGCAACTGTTGGTAAGGGTGGAGGTGCAGGAGGAGGAACAACAACAGAAAGAGGAACAAGAACATAAGAGGAGAAACTACAACGGGAGGAGGCACAACAACGGGAGGAGGCACATAAGGATGTGGTGCAGTGCAAGCAGTTCTTCGTTCATTCAACAATTTGTTAATTAACTCATCTGATTTATGAAAGTCCTGAGACGGATATATCTTTTGCACATCAAGTTAGAAAGCCTTATCCACACCCCTAATAGATTCTGAGTGTCTCTGCTGATCATGCAATAGTGCTTTCTCAGCATTCGTCATGTGTCTATGTGCATGCTTTTCTTTACTTCTGAGTTGCTGCATAGCTTCCTTTCTCCAATCTTTAACTGCATCAAGTGCTGCAGGCTTAGCCTTTTTCCTCAACAAATGCTCTAGGCGGACAATTTCAAAGATACCATAAACTGGGCACTGAAGTTCAGACACATGTCTAGTCTGTCTCTGCCAAATATTAAATACAATAACTCCTAGGCCGTACTTACAATACATTAAAAATGTCGGCGACCCATCGGGTGGCGCCGGTCGGCCTTGTCCCAAAAATTGTCTATCTCTGCGGAATAATACCCTGAAACAGGATGACTATTTCCCAGGCATATCAGATCATTGTTTCTCAATAAATAATCTTTATCAAAGGAAATATCAAACTGTCCTATTCAGCCATCACCTTTGTTAAATACCTTTGGTAATTATTGGTCCAAACTTTTTGTGGACGATGTTTAAGAAAAGGTAAATAACAATTTTAGAAAGGGAATTATTCCATTCAAAGCCATTTGTTTACCTTGATATCTGGGATATTTGCACAGTATCAGCTTTCAAAATCCTTGACTATGCCATAGTGTAATGCAAATGTGCTTTATGTGTGTTGGGCAGTAACATGTCCTAGTGTTTCTAAACCTACGCATACTTTTCTCTGTGACTGCTTTGTGAGTGGTGAAATGTCTTAGCCTTGCATTTCACATACCTTTTCCTGAAATATCAATAGCGACTCCTTTTATTTTCCGTTTGCCTTGTTTTAGAGACTGGATTGGGGCGCTAGCGGGGAAGAGTGGCTAGGAAATAATCAAACTTTACTCCCCTAAACATTGTTAGGTTCCACACAAAAGCAAATCAAAATGCTTACTTAAAGTACATTTGACCTCTTGATAGCACTGCAGTCCAAGTGCAAATGTTTAATTCTCCTGGTGTGATAGGAAGCCAGCAATTACAGAGCTCTCAAGTTTCCCATTGCCATGTGTGAGAAGGCGGGATATGAATTTTTTGAAAGTTTCATATGGGAAAGGTAAATAAAGAGGATTCAGTGGTCCCTGGATCCAAAGGTAAAAAAAAGGATCAATGGTCTTCTCTCACATGGCCACTTGAAACTTGAGAGCTCTGAATTCACAACTTTAAAAAGTAGCTCAATAATAAGAGAAAGGATTTAGGGTAAGATTCAACAAAAGTTTTACATTTTCTGCAATTAGGACTTGGTTAAGAGCTATCTATAAACCACAAATATTGGGATGGGGAGTCAAACCAGGACATGGGATGTGAGACTGGATACACATTACAGGGTATTGTACTTGATTTATAAAAAAATATGTGTGCCCTTGCAGCTGTTCCACTGCACTGAATTCCTATTAGTAACAATCACTGGCAAAACAAATCATTTTGGCTTTTTCATAGGTATTAGATTGGCATTTGTCAAGCACCAAGGTGCTAACACCCTTTGCAAGCTGTTGCCGTTTTATGGCCCTATGGTGCCATTTTACCATTATGCAAGTGCCTGGAAAATACTGTTCCAGTGTCTATATCAAAGCCAATAATTTTGGCTTTGCCTGTGTCTTTCCTGATAGGTGTTTGTTAGGCAAGATATTAGCATTGCACTGGTCTAGCTGAGATCTACCACTGGGCGGCACAAGAGTATTATACCTTTGACCATAACAATACGCTTGGTCAGTCTTCAGATGGCTTCTCCTTTCCTTGGAAACTGTAAACTACCTTCTCTGAGATGGCAGATTGCAAGCCTCTCTAGTCACATGACAACAGTCTTTTTGAATTAGGCTGGGTAGGATCATAAATTACTAAGTAACACTGGCAGACATTCCTGTCAACTGTCAGTTCTTCATATACGTTTTATAGTCCATGCGTGCACTGTCCAAAGAACAACTTTTATAGTGTACTGCCTAAATGTGTCTTGCTGAATATCATTTTCAGTGCAGCGTTGCCTCATTCTACACGTCTAGACTATAGCCCGGCCAGACCAGATGTTCAGGGACGTCATTTGGGGGTCGCCAGAGGTCACAACTGTGACCCCTCAGCTCTCCCTTGCTACCCCTGTGGTCTCCCTTGCTACCTCTAAAAAAAAGGAAAATGGAAGCTCCCGGGCTGTGGACAGCACTTGTGGCTTTTTGTTTCTGGAGTGGCTGGCATTCTTGTTCATATTGCTAAAAAAAACAGGGGGTTCGACAAATGTAACACTTTGAGCAGTGAGCCTAAATATGAACAAGTAGGAATAACCTATAATTTACCTTTATGGAATTCTATACAGTAATTGCTAGACTCATTAAAGGTTTATTCCAGGCACACTTCAGGGGCTGACTCACTGATTTGGTCTGTTCTTAAACAATTCACATTCACAATGATATGATATGATAGGATATTTATAACGTGCTTAATACCCAGAGGTTTCTAAGCACGGACCGGGGGATTGAAACCATGTTGCTCTGTGTCATCTTGCTTCCAAGGCAAGCACGTTGCCATTGAGCTATCCTCCCAAGACCAAATGCAGACAAAAACTTCCAAAAAGCATTTAGAGTAGAATAAGCATCCATTTGGACAATGTATTTTGCTTTTCGCAGGTTGCCGTTATAGCATGTTTTTTCTGACATTGTCTCTGTTAAGATCATCACACGACATTCCATCTTGGTGTCCTCTGTCACTTGACAAAATCCTTGTGCCTAAAATCTTGTGTATGGAGGAGAAATGTTTGACCATAGCACATCATGTGGCCCTTGATTTCATTTTGCCACAATGAATGCTTTGTTGTAATGTCTCTATCTTTCCCATCTCCCTGGCACGCTGTTCAGGATGTTTGTTTGCATGCATGAGGTAACCAGTGCCCAGAGTACGGGATTTTGTGCGAGTGTGCTGCTTTCCCTATTTTTCCTGCAGATGAACTGGCCTCCTGTTAAATCTCAGTTACCAGTTTAATGGTATCCACTACACAGTGTATTTTGCTTTCTGACTTTGAGAACATTCAAAAATGTAATTGCTCATTTTACTATAGTTGGTAAAATAGCTCTAGTCAGTAAGATAGCTCAGTGGTTTGAGCGCTTGCTGCTGCGATGTGGGTTTGATGTACAGGTTGCAGGATCGAATACTGGCAAGGCCAACTCAGCCTTTCATCCTTCTGAGGTCGATAAATGAGGACCAACACAGGTTGGGTGATATTGCATGTATATTTGTCCTATATACACTAAAGTGCTTAAGTGTAAGTGCTATATAATAACACATCATAATCATTTGGCCTTACATGTCTGCTTGCATTCACAGTAATTTGGTAATATTGTACTATACAGAATGATAGTAACGATACATATGATGATCCATTCTTGTATGAAATTTATATCACATTAGTACCCAGCGAGAGCGAAGCAGAATGCAACACGCATTCTGAATGGCTCTGTCGGGATTCCACAGCCTTTGTCCCCGGCAGGGGGGAGGGGGCGTGGCAGCCCCTCAGACAATGAGGAGGCTCGAAGTGGGGCCATCCCCGCTCCGAGCCTCCCCGCGGCTGAGAGGCTGACTTCGCCCCCTTCCGGGGACTCAGGTAAGTCTTTTTTTTTGTATTCCCTTCCCTCCCACCCCCCCCAACTTACCTTCTTGTTCCTGCGTCCCCGGCGGGGTATGAGGGAAGCCTCCAACCGTTTGGAGACTGGGAGCGGGGCCACCCCCGCTCCGTGCCTCCACACGGCTGGAGGCTTTCCTCGTCCCTCGCCGGGGACGCAGGTAGGCTTTTTTTTTTTCTCCCCTCATCTTACTCCTGCCCTCCCAAACCCCACTTACCTTCTGTTTGATCCTTTTTCGTGAGCGGACACGCTGGGAACACTTGTGTCCCGAGCGCGTCCGCTCCCGATGGCCGCCATGGAAATGGAAAACGGACTCTGTTTTCCCTTTCCATGGCGGCGGCCATTTTCTTTTTTTTTTCTTCTCTCCTGAAACACTGCAGCGTTTCGGGAAAAAAAAAAGCTTTTAGTGCCCCGGTCACGCAATTTTTGCGGGCCGGGTACTAATAGCAAAATAACCCTCGCAACGGGGGCATTACCCCGCTTCGCTTGGGGCCTTACCTATGGGCCCCGGGGCATTACCTGAGTCGGTAATGCCCCTGACGCTCGGGTTATATTGCTTAATTAGTGATATTGTAAACATAATTTTTGTAGTGTACTTAGGAACAATGCTATGTGATGCCACTTCCTGTTTTGTCAAGGGGTGAAAGGTTGTGTTTCATTGCTTCCCGTGATGTCAATTCGGGGTAGGGTCAAATGACATCACTTCCTGTGATGTCATCAGAGGTCAAGGGATGCGTGATGTCACTTCTGCTACCTCTGGAATTTTGGTGAAATGACATCCCTGCACATGTTCAAAACATTATGAAAACGGACTATATTATGGAGTGTGGATTTGACCGCCTATTTGTTCAGCTGATGTGCCCATGGGAGAAATTGGTGAAACTGGTGAAACGTGCCGCAGTGCTAATCACAGGAGCACAAGTCTGGATTGTGCACCTTATATGCTGACTTTTGATCCCAAAATACACGATGCGCATGGCAAACGGGCCACCCCACACCTTGTGAAAGCTTGGCGTAAAGCAAGAATGTCACCTATGGTAACAAATTAATTTGTGCAGTGAAAAATAATTTTAGAGATTGACGTTTTAACAGCTAGTAAAATAAAACACGGATTCATTAAAAAGGGCTTTGAAAAAAAAGTCCATGTACAGCACATGGGTAATAGCCTATCAGATGGTCCCTGTATGACCACACAGAACTCTGGTTGAATAAGACACAATTCAAATCCAGAAATGACTTATAATGTTTCGACCTTATGCAACGACTCGTTTTTCTGCTAAGCCAAGAGGTGCAATGAACACTTGTAGTCAAATATTTATAAACATTATGTAGTTGAAGAGTAGCTTCTTAACTTTGTGGTTTGGCAGACTTCGTCCTCTTCTCAAGCAGTTTACCTTGACACAGTCAAGCTAAGATGTTTTGAATGTGACACTCCTCACGTGCAATAGGTGTTTTAAAAGACTTTCATTTGATAGTCTACATTTCATTTGTGCACGTTCAGTCGAATCGATCAACAACACGGACATATGCATATACATCTTCTCATATTTATTGGTGGGGCCCAGGCAGTGATGTGAAATTACCAAAATGGGAGGGGTATCAGAAGTGATGTAATGTGACCGTTGTTAGGAATGATTCCGCTTTACTGCACCTTTCCTTCCATTTCTAGGGACCACTAAATTTTTTGCTTTCATTTTTGCATCTGATATCTTCTTTTTACAGTGCAGTGAAGCCTTAACCTTCCCTGCACTGTCTTTTGCTCATCTGTTATGGGGAAGCTGACATGTCCTTCAGGCTGTCAGTACTGGGAAACATTGTTTCCCTTAGTCTGGTTACTTTGTTACTACTTTTAGTAACTTTTGACCAAACAGTAGCGGCCATGTAGTTATGGTTATGTTGCTCAACTCATAGGAAGAGCACTTTTTGGGCAGCTTATAACTTTGCTCCCCCTGGACGAATCCTTACCAAACTTTGCAAATAAGTACATGGCCCGCTCAGAATTTAGTAAGTTTGGTGAGGTTTCATCAAGGGGGGGGCAAAGTTATAGGGGGTCCCCAACATTTTTTTATTCCATTGATGCAATGGAAAACAATTCTGCTCACGCCTACAGCCGGAACTGCTGGATGGATTTTCACCAAATTTGTGACAGGAGTGCAGACTTGGTCCGACAGCGTGTTTTGGTAATTTGGTGTAAATCTGCCCAGAAGTTTTTTTTAAATATGCAAAATTTAGGTCCCAGAAAATTAGTGATATCTGGGTCCGGTCTGTAAACCCATTTCCCTGTTCGGTCCGCTGACAGGCATCCGATTGTCCTAGAGGGTGACGTGATATCTGCAGACATCGGTGGCGCCCCCTGATTGGATGATGAAAAGCATGAAGTGCGTCTGATTTTTGGAAATGCCCGCCATTTTGGATTTGCGGACAACATTGCACTTGTCAAACTTATCAAACAATTTCTGGGGAGGTAAGGGGTGATGAGGATGGGGTGGGATATTGCAATAAGAAGCCAAAAAACAGATGTTTATCACCCCAAAAGTGTGCAAACAGTTTGGATGTTTGGGTGCAGGCCTGTGATGTTCGCAAACACTTCAGATGCTCGCGAACATCTATGCCTATTTCTGCAATGCAGAGTTGGTGAAAAGTAATTTTTGGATGACTTTGGCGCCACTCAATGAAACTGCATGAAATATTGGAATGTTATTCTAGATTCATTCTGAATGGTGTTGGAAAGTGTGGAGCTATTTTGTCAAGAGGGAACACATTTAGAGGAGGGTCCCAACATATTGTAAAGGCTTATAAATGTGGTGCCAGTTGAAGAATGTGCACAAAAGTTGGCAAAACGATTTTAAATCTGGATATAAATGTTTTTATAAAGTTTGGTGGGATTTTCTCAAGAGGGGGCTAAATTAGAGGGGGGGTATTAAAATGTTTAGATGGCTAATAACTTTGTTGCCGCTTAACAAATGTGAGCAAAAGTTTTCAGGAAGATTATAAACCCAACCTTCAATGTTTTTGTAAAGACTGAATGGATTTTGTCAAGTGGAGGTTAAGTTATATGACTATTGTATGTACATATATTTTGACACTTTTGAAAAAAATAAAACATGGGCCGATTTCAAGCAAACTCGTGTAAGGAGCATTGGCAAGGACCTTAAAGCATGGTTTTGCGAATGTGCCTGTTTTCTAATTTTTTTGACAAGTGTCATAATGTAGGTACAAAAAATTGTGATATACCTTTGGTAACTGAGGTATAGCCTGTGGCCATGGGCAGTGGCTAGATTGTCAGGGTCATGGTATAAGGTCATGACCCGGCCAATATGGCTACTGGCCATGACCGTGAGGGACGAAAAATGGGGTTAAAGTAGCCATGTCCACCTAGGACCGGCTATGTGGTAAAGTTATTAGAAAGTGGGATAGGTTTGAAAGAGAAAAAAAATGCTCATGCTAATATGGTCATAGGGTTCTGTCTTCACCTTTTGCAGGCTGCCATGGAAAGGGAAGTGGGGCTCTGATGGAGTCCCGCCTTCCCTTTATGTGGTGGCCATCCAGGAAAAAGGTTTTCCTTCCTACAGCGGGACGCCGCAGGCATCCCGCTGTGGGAAGAACAATCTATTATTTAGAACCCCTGGTTCCCGCTTTGGGAACCAGGGATGCTAATGGCCTTTATCCCTCATTGCAGGAGATGCAATGGAGGTTAATGGTCCGGAGCCCTCATTATTTATTTATTTAGAACCTGCCGAAGCCCACAGGCATCAGGGTGCACACAGACACACTTCGCTTAGGTCAATAACTTGGGCTGCCGGCTGGTATCACCCGTTCCAGTACCTAGAACGGGGGATGAAGGTCACATTATTCCCTTAGCATAACATAACATGCTAATGGAAATGTTGGAAAAACATATTGAGTCTATGTACATTACTGAGAGATGTAAAGTAGATGCAGTCTATAAGATTTTTTTTTAGTTCTGTTCTTTTACTGTGAAAGGTGGTGCCTAAAGATTCATTCTGTTGTTGTTTTAAAAAAATGTTTGCAGGAATGTCTGGAACATAAGGTGAGGTGGGAAATGAGGGAAAAGGCACCTGACACTAACATGGAGGGGTAGGTGGAAAGGGGAAGATGTTGCCTGTGTGTTACTTCTAAGGTAGTGGGCAGTGTTTCTCATGCTCCTTGATTACAACTTCAAAAGCACTTTGAAATTGCTTCCCCCTGCAGAGTGGTGTGTTGCAGTATATACAGATGACTGTTGTCTTCGAAAGATATGGATCAACAGCCTCTTTTATTGCTTGCAAGGTAGATGGTGAGATTTTGTGTCCCACAGAAGTAGGCTATGTGGTTCCAGTATTGGTGAGAAAGATGATGTGGAGGAAGACAGTCTACTACTTGCTAAGAAAGGAACAATCTTTCTGAGAGCATTGTAGTTGGATTTCGTTTGGCGGCTCATGGAGGTGGTCCTTTAGGAGTAATGTCCAGGTAGTCCACGACAGAGTACAAAGTTGCAATCTGTGCATTTCACTTTTGTAGCTTTACCCTTTGGTAAATTCCCAACATTGGTAAAGAACTGCCACACCCATGATTCTCTCTGGGTGCTAGAGGTAGGAACTTCCTCTACCTCATCTTCTTTGTCCTCTTCATTGCCTTTGGAAATACTGCAATTTTTTTGTTGTGTGCGTCCTCCAGCTGGTGGTGGTTCTTGGGGAGGAGGGATGGCAATTGCTGATGCCATTATTAAGATAAATAGCTGTTTTTCTACTATTCTTCCAAGTATGTGCTTTTTACTAAATTGTTAATGGGGTTTATAGTCATTTGGTCGAAAATAAAAATGTCAAAAGTCATAATGTCGAAAAAAAAATGTCGAAAAAAAAGTCGCATTTTTTTTTCAATACATTTTTTTTTTCGAAATGGGGGTTCCCCCCAAACCCCTTTTTTAAATATTTTACCCATTTTTTATACTTACCAAACCCAAAAAATACATATAAATAAAAAAATAATATATTCGACTTTTTATTTTCGACATTTTTTTCGACATTTTTGTCATTCGACTTTTTTTTTTTACATTATGACTGCACACCTGTTAATGGATAATGAGTAAGAATAGGTGTATGAGCTGTGCAAGCATTTTGAGCTTGAAAGTTCCTAGTTCTGTAGAAAATGCAGTTCTGAACTGTCCTCGAAGCAAGGACCCAAACGCAAAGTGCAAATGCGTTCATGGACATGTAACCATGCCGCGCCCAAGTGCATGGTCACGTGGCACTGTCCGGAAGTTCCGCAATGACGTCAGACGTTCACAGATGTCCAAGGAAGCAAAACCAGCGGAAAATGTATAGAAGTATTAAAAATGATGCTAGAAGGTGGGAAATGGCAGAGTTTTAAGGTGAACCTTTGTAAGTTGGAAAACAAAAAGTTGCTGTATGAGGGTAAGTGTGATATTAGTAAGCTGTAGGAAAATAGCATGCACTGGTAAAACCCCATGAAATTATCTGAACAAAAACTTTGGTAAAGAGAAGTTATGGTTAAGTTGCACCAATAAAAATCTATAAAATTCACTGAAAAAACTTTCTTAAATGGACGTTATGGTTAAGTTGCACCAATAAAAACCTATGAAATTCAATGACAAAATGTTGTTAAAGGGACGTTACGGTTACAAGTAAAACCGAAAAATCTCAGAAATGTGCCATTTCGGGTAAGGTAAGCAATCATAACTCGCGCCACCACCATGCACTGCTAAGACTAACACCCAGGATATCAAAGAAGACATCAAAAATGTAATTGATGACATCATTGATGACATCACATACAAAATTAATTTTGATGAAAAGTCCCTCCAAGGGGTTGAACCCATAGACCTAGGGCCCTTTTATATGAGGTAGCAATATTTTGAGATGAATGGGTTTGCAGAAGTTACTCAAACATCAATAATCAAACCGACTCAGGAAGTTGGCAAAACTCAATGCTGTTTTATTTGCAATGATCTAAAACAGGGAGTTACAGTGAACATCAAGGGACGTTTGCTCGATTTCTCTCAGCGCATCTCATAAAAAACACAACTTTAATAATCAAAATTCATCATAAGTGATGTCACACTACATGGAAACTTCAAAAACCTACCTGGGGATGTGATAGAATTACAGGGAACATCTAAGTATGCATTCCATACTGATGGGGGAAGTGGTTGGTTTTCTACTGTTAGGTGGGCAACTAAGCCCATCCCTAGTGGAAATCATCTTTTGTGTCACTCTAATACTCAACACTTCATTGGTTGTATGAACTATAGGGCTCTTTGATAAATGGCCCTCTACCATTGGTTTGGCAACTTTGCAACCCTCTGGAATATTCCTCATGCCAGCAGCACACAAGCTACCATACCAGGTGCATGGAAGGTCAGCGTGATCATGCCTCCCCTTCCACTTGGCGCCACATCTATCATGACTCTTGCAGTCTGCCAGTCAATTAGGCTTTGAACTTGGCCTTGTAGAAGCTCTCTGTGCCTGAGAAATAAATGGTGTATCTTCTTGGTTTCGGTGTAGCTCGACCCAATGTCTATTTTGATCTGACAATGTGACTGGGAGACAGCATTTTCAAGCCTTTTGCAGCATTTAATTCTTTTGAATGATGAACGCTTGACGCATTCACTGTTTTTCGATTCCATTACAAACAGAAGTGTGTTTCTTTCTCACGTTCATGTAATTACTGGATGGACACCCAGGCTGACGGTGGCCTCGTCTTCTTGGTGCTGGGCCAGCCAAGCCTTTCTTGTATTTCTCCATCGCCTTTAGTTATTTTCCAACTCTGCCACACTGAAAACTCTCTTCAGTCACAGAGTTTCAGCCTTGCCTAAAGTGCACTGTGGAATATCCAGGTTCCATACATTCCTATGTATTATACATTGGCATATCGTTGCAACTATTCACTACGTAGCCAGCCTTAAGATTACTTTGTCTACTTGCGTTTCTGCGTCTGTACAAGTGTAAACTGATTTACATATTCTTCAGCATTTCTGTAGCATGAGCATCTTCATCTCGAGCCCGAAATGTTGCTCATCTTTACCATCTTCTCTTCAGAGCTTATAGAAGGTCTATGTTCATCTGCCTCGTGCATCTTTTCCAGGTGCGTCATCATATGCTCCGCATGACGTTACCAGTCTCCTCTTTCACTCATGTTCACACTTCTTCTGTGACATTGTCAAAAAGGCCATTATTTCTTTGCAAATGCATATACGTTTTTCTTAATGGATACCTTGTTTCCATGGTTTTCTGCAGTACAGGAATCCTTACTGGCACTGCGCGTGTTGCAATTTCTGGCTCCCACCATATAGGCATCATGGGGTGGAGCTTTTGGCAGGGGTACTTGACTCCACCTCTACACTCCCCCGTAGGGCGATTCATCGACCACTCTCCCATCACTCTTCGCATCAAGACATCCTCATTTGAAGAAATGCTTCTTTGGTACCCATATCTTTATGACTCCTTTCAGGCCTCCTGCTGAGTTCACATGCTCATCAACACTCCAGGTCATAAGTATACATTGTCCATTTGGACTGCAATAGATGCATCTCCCCACATACTTCTTGTGATTCTTTAGATACAGGAACTTTGATTCCTAAGGTGCGTGGTTGCTGGCCTTTAAGTAGTCTCTGATTTCTTCATTTGTCAACTCCTTAAGCTCCAATCCTGATTCAACATCAATCATAATGTTCATTCCTACTTCCTTCTTTGCAGTCTTCTTACATTGTGCGATTATTATCCTGATCACACAGAATCCAAGCATGATTATCACCAGCAGGGCTCCAAGTAACTTGAAAATATTCTCCATCCATTGTGGAATCCATGGGAAGATTGACCCAAACCAGCTGTCATCACCAATGTCTTCTACTTCGTCTTCCATCTTGACGTGTAGGTTTGTCAGCAACGTTATGGCCTCTCGTCGTCGTGAGAAGGTATGAATGTGCAACATGATTCTCCGATTTTGGCACAAACACCTCTACCCATAGCTGTGATCATTTCCAGGACATATCTGTTCTAAAGAATCATCATTCTTATGGCTCTCAGCTCCTCTTTGATAGTATTGAATCCTTTTATGGTGGTTTTGTTTGTCTGCAAAAGCTCCCATCTGGTTATTTGTAACCATTTAGTATTTGCTTCCATCTGGATCCTAGGCATGAAGGTTATCGTGCATATTGATGAAGTTCTGCTAAGCAATCTGTGTTCATATGGAATGGAATCAAAGGCTTTTAATGACTTGGCTGAGAAATAACTAAGATCGCTTTTTTCTCAGGTGAGCATCTGCTTTAGGAAATCCACCAATGTTCAAGTCACTCTTCGGGATCACTAAGGCTGGTACATGAACAATCACTATAGAACATAGTCCTCCCCAATCTCTGGGCAGCTTCCTATAAGCTCTGGAACCACAAGCCCAGTAACAATTCATTATCACTGCTGTCCCGTCTTTCATTCATTCCTGGTACATCAAAGATTCATCTGCATTGCTGATTTTCTTCAACATTTCTCTTGCAGTTGTTTCTGAAGCACAGTTCTGCACTAGCCAAAGGCACTATCTGCAATGGACCGCCTCTGTCTTCGACCCATGTCAGAAGTTTTGCAATCTTTGGCCATAGAGGTTTGCACAATCATTCAGTTTTTTCTGCTGCTGCTTTGCATGATCCCTGTGTTGCATCTGCTTTACATATAACCACAACTTCTTCCGAAACATCTGGAGAAAACACTGTTCCCCAGATCTGCATCTGACCTCTTTCTTTGCATTTTCAATCCTCTTTATAGGTTTTTCCTTGGCAATTGAGTCTTCTGTTGATTACCCATTTGATTCCTCCTTCCTTCATACCAGGCTGGTCATATCTTATCACATGATTGCTGGTATGTGCTCTTGCTCTTGTCTTTATGTCTTGCACATAATCATCTTCATCAGGTGATGACCATTCTGTTACCCATATCACAGACGCTGTGCAGCCCGGAAATTGACCTTTTGTGAGGCAGAGTGCAAGTTGAGTGAGGCAATGTGCCATCTGAACATCTATTTCAATAGCTGTGACTATCTTAGACTTCCCCAAAACATATAGCAGAAATGCATATGCATAGCAGTCCTCCTCAGAGGTACTCTTTCCCACCTCTTTCATGTGCTGATACCACATGTTTTCCCCCAAATGAGCTGTACTGTCCAAATAATCATTAAATTCATGATCATCCTCCCTTGCACTTCTCTTAGGTCTCTGTTTCTTTCTTGCCAAATGATTCTCCCTATAATGACCATAAAGTAAATCAAAAACTGATCTACCTCCAAAGGGAGGCTTTGGGTCTTTTGTCACATCTATAGGTAACTCTGCATGAGCCACCGGAGTAAGGACAATTACATAAGGCCATCGCTGTCTCACAATGTCTAGTTCAGTGGGAAGAACCAAAGGGACCACTGAGTTCATAGGACCAATAAAATATACAGTATGAATTAGCAGAAACAGAAATACAAAAAGATACAAGTAGAACAGGCATATATTATGCAACAATACATGAGGCTCCACCATTGATGCCTTTGCACTCGTCGTTGACTCTGCTCACTTTCAGGACCTGCAATATGCTCTATGGAAAACATATTTGCCTGTGATTACTTTTTAAGGAAGGAAACACTCACTTTATTCAGGCAAACTCATCAAATGCTCTGGTAATTGTTGAATCTATTCAACGATTTCCACAAGTAACTGGCTGATTGCTGGACGATTTATAGGATTCCGCATGAACACAAAAATGTTGGTTTCTCGCCAAACAAGGTAAGGATGAACTTGAAGCAAATAGTAAAAGATCACAGCAAATAGTTTTTGGGCATCATCGTTAGACAGGGCCAGCTGTACCTCCAGTAAGATGCTCAGGTAATAGCGTAATCTGCTCCATTATTGATGCCAATAAGCGTCTAATAACCAGGCCATTCTTAGGATCCTGGAAAAAAGCATGCTTGTTAGTGCTCCTCCCAACAAGAGTAGGATAGGTTCTGAGTATACATATGAAGACAGCAAGAAGTATTCTGTGTATATCAGTATCAGACAGAACCATAGGTGCCTCCATACAGAAATTCAGTGAGAAACAAATGCGGGAACTGCTCCCTCTTCCAATCGTCAAACATAAAGTCCAGATCTGGCATGTTTTTTTTGACTTTTGCACTCCACATTCTAATGCCAGCAAGGTTTCTGTAGCTCAAGAACAAATAGCTTTTTCACTCCTTGCTTAGCAGCTACAAAGAGTGTCTCAGGGAAGCCACAGTCCAACTGTACTTGTTTATCTGTCTACTGGACAGTCTCTGTGTCCTTCTTCCTCATCATCGATCGAGTCTGCCCGTGCTGAAATTCTTCACCTTGACTTGCTTCCGGATGGGTTGGGGGTGATGCAGCCTCTCCAGCGTAGACTTTCATGTCACCTTGGTTTGATCTTAAATGACAGAGATACTAGCTGTCATTCAGGTTAAGTATGCACGTAGCTCATCACCTAACAATTCTGTAGTTGTCTGGGCATCACTCATAGTCCTCGATGGAGGAGTTAGAGGCATTCTCATTCGCTTCCCTGTAACTAGTTAATGGGGTGTGAGGGGGTGGTCTGAGCCAGGCTGATTTCTTAATGCATATAATGCAAGGGGCAGGCAATGCAGCCACCCCCTTTTCAGTGTGAGTTTTAATGCGGCCATTCTCTCTTTGAGTAAACCGTTGAGTCTCTCACATGATCCGTTTACTTGCAGGTGATAAGCAGAAGAAAATGTGTGCTTCATACCAAGCAATAAGCTAATTTGTTCAAATACCTCATTCGCAAAATGTTGCCATTAACTGATCTCAGCACCTCACATATTCCCCATCTAGGAAATACTTTTTGGACTAATAACTTCAAAGTGCAAGTGGCGTCAGGGTGTGTGCATGGACCGGCGTCGATCCACCTAGAGAAGGGGCACACCACCACTATCATATATATATATATATATATATATATATATATATATATATATATATATATATATATCCATTACAAATTTGCAGCATGTCAACGTAGTCAGTATGTAAATACGGAAAAGGACCATTTGGTCGAGAAATTCACAGCATGTGCCAAGCAGTAAACATTTGACATACAAGGCAATTTACTACATAAAAAGCAATGTGTTCTAAAAGGTTTGGTACGAACCAGTCGTCTGCAATGGTTGCTGCGAGGCTCTCCCTAGTGACATGCGCATGGTAGTGTAGCTGTTCTAACGCCACCCTTAATAAGGCTACAGGCATCACAGGTTTGCCAGTGCTGTCTTGTTACCACAGTGCCTCGGAAGGAGATAAAGAACACCCGCTCCGTGTCCACAGGCCTTTCTCTTCATGTGGGGCTTCACCCTGAACTTCCATCAATTGCATCCTTAATTAAGTGATTAAAGCTTTCATTCACAACCATCATCACAACAATGTTCTCTTTCACATCAGGCGTGTCAAAACCCATTATGTCAGATGAATATGCAACGCTTTTTGCCTTTTTGTCTGTGGCTTGATTCCAGCGTGAGATAAAGTCTGTCCTTTTAGTGTGCTCTGCACACTTGATTATTGCAATGGCTACTAGGAGTTGCAGTGCCTTAATATGCCTGTCCAATATATCAGCGTATTGCTCTGGAGTGCCGTCTGCTGGGAAGTAGCCCCTTCTTTTCCAACCTGATATCCCTGCATGTAGGTAAACATCACATAGGCGGAGTCACTGTACACTGTTACTTCCTGGTCTGCATGTTTCTCATGCGGAACTGTAAGCACCACTATTTCTGCAGCCTGAGCTGAAAAGTGAGAGGTAGTCTTGCACATGCCATTACTTCAAATTAGCCTTTTGCTTTACTACAGCGGCACCTGAATGCCTTTCTCCATCAGTTTGATCGATCGTTGAAGAACTGTCAATGAAGAGAATCTATCCTGCAGCTAGAGCACTTTCTTTCACGCTCGGGATGACAGTGTTAAGCAGAATCGCATGCAGTACCCTTGGGGAACACTACACGCAATTAAGACTACAAGTGTAAGTACAATTTCACCTTTGGTACAAGCCCGTACTACACAGTAATGTGGTAGCAGTGACTGAGCAGCCAGACATATCTCAAGAGTAAAGTGAGCAGTACAACAGGTTACACAAAGGACTAGCAATCACAGTGGTTCAAACAAACACTTACTCAAGGGTTCTTGCTAAAAGAATATACATTTATTTACACAGTCAGTTGGAAAACATTCCACTAGCAAGAGCAGCTCAATATCACACGCTAGTATACTACAATACACAACCAATAAATTACTGAACAAGTTTAGTTCCCCTGAAGAGGGAGCAAAATGGCACTTCAGTTACTTTAAAAAGGGGTAAAAAGACAAGGTATAAGAAATGAAGCAAAAATACTTTCATAGGCAGGGCAAAGGGTTTCAGTTAACTACACCCAGCAATTCAATATTTGTATAGGATAGCACAGTTCTGGTAGTAAACGGTTAAGTTGTTGCCACGGTTTTTAGAAGGATTTGGTCAGACGCAAAGTCAGAGGTATGTTTAGGGAAGCACAAGCATTGAAAGATGGGAAAGTTTCACAAACTTTCACTGCGGCCAAAAGGATTTCCTGACTGCATTTGCACAGTACCTTTAAAGTGAAGAAGAGCTGTAGCTGAGGATGTTGTTCCTGGCAATTCAATCTCGCTGTTCCTGAGCTTCAGTCATGGGGACAAGAAGGAGGATGTCAGGAGGTTCCTGCACTGCCCAGGGAAGAGGCCAGAAGCTTGGCAAAACATCGGTTTAAGGTGTGAGTGTCTTAAAGACCACAAACTGGTATCCTTCCCACTGGCTATCCAGTTTTCCACAGCACTCTGCCGAAAATTCGACCAGGAGGGGACGGTGTCCAGGCAGCTTGCAAGTTGGTTGTTCCCACCAAACTCAAGGGAAGAAGTTAACCTTGAAGGGCTTCTCTGTCGATGGAGTTTCAGGCAATTTGGACATGCAGCAGGGCTTCACAGGTCGTCCAGGAGTTGCAGCAGTCGTCTTCCTTCAGCTAGTCTTCGGTTCTTTTGTTCCAGTGGTTGACTCTGCTTTCTAAGTCCCAGAGACCTGCTTTTAAAAAGTTTTCCCCCATTCATTCCAGCCTGGCTGTCACTCACACAGCAGGGTGGCTGTCCTTGCCAGACAGCCAGCAGGCCACTCACGCCAAAGTGCATTCAGGTCTTCTAGGAGACTAAGCACAGGGAGTTTCGGGCACCTCCCTCACATCCTGTCCTTTCCAGGCACTCATGCGCCAGAGGAGGGCTTCAGCACTGAAGCCCGCCAAAGGCCAACAAACAAAGGGTCCTATCTTGGTTTGGCATGCAGAGTTAAACACAAGAAGGACATTTCCTAAAAGAAACAGCGAAAAAAGTTGACCAGAGTCTGTTTTTACAGATAGGTCTTGGGCGTCATATTGAAAAACATGGCTCACCTGATTTTTAGCTACCATTGTTCGCAATAGGGAAAAATCATGGTAGTTTGACCTAACCACTGCCACCAGCCATTTCAAGTAGGAAAGGGTAACATTTGACTGTTACATGAGTGTTTTGACTCAGGGGATGCTAGGCAACCCCTCCAGCTCTCTATAGGAAGATAGGGTGTGATGGGTCTGTACATTTAAAGAGACTAGTAAAGTCAATTTAACTTTACATGATCTGGGAGACAGTAGTCAGTTCCAGAGCAGGTGTTTAAACCTTGGGAAGTCTGAAAGACATCCCTGTGCCACTGCACCGAAGGTGCTGTGCGACACATAGGGAAAAGATGATGCCTATGGAGGTGTGTTAAAACTCCATAACCAAAGAACACAAAAGTAAAACACACATCAAAATACACAAAAAAGTGGGAAAAAAGGCTCACACTCTTTCCAGGTAAAAATGTAAATCCTAGAAATACAGCAAAGTTGCTGGGGGTCTCAAAAGGTAAGGGAAATTTGCACATTCTTGAGAATTCTCCCTAACAGACATCATAGAATTCCTCATAATTCAGGCAATCGTGCACTTGTTCGTCTTCTGTCAGTGGTTCAGCTACAAATGTGGGAGGGTTCACTATTTTACACTTGACTATTTTGATTGCTGGATTCAAAATTACCACCTTATAAGTAGAAGATCTTTGAGACGTCAGTGTACCTTTAGATTTCTCCAAAACAGCAAACAAAGCAAGCTTGACAAATAATGTCATGGAACACACATTTCTATGGTTGCAGACTTCTTAATGGTGAATATGGTGGCTGCCAATGATTATTCACAAGGGAAGTGACCCCTCATTACTGGGTCCAAAATCCCACTGTAATATGCCAAAGGCTTGTACCCCAATGTGGTTCTCTTTGTGAGTACTGCTTTCATAACTGTTCCATTTGTATGCAAGAATAAAATGAACTCCTCAGAATAATTGGCAATTCTCAAAACTGGCGCTGTGCATATCGCCTTTCTTAGTTCATCAAACCCCTCCTCCATTTCCTCAGTCCATTCAATTTTTTCCTGATTCACTTGTGCCTTTTTCAGGGTTTGAAACAATGATCTTGTGTAAGAACTATAATCAAATACCCATGTACTAACATAATTGCACAGTCCTAAAAACTGTTGCATTTGCTTTATTGTGTCTGATTTTGCTGTTTTTAAAATTGTCTCAGCTCTTTCAGGAGTAACCTTCTTTCCTTCATGTGAGATTAACTGTCCTATGTAAAACACCTCTTCCTAGCAATACTGCAATTTCTCTTTGTCCACTTTATATCCTTTCTCTGCTAAAATACTCATTAGCTGAATTGAATCCCGTCTGCACTCCTCTTCCGACGTGCTGCAGACTAAAATGTCATCTACGTATTGCAGCATGACACTTGCCAAATCGATATTGCTTAAGTCCATCTGGAGGACTCTATTGAAAATCGATGGAGACTCACAATACCCCTGGAGCAAAAGTGCAAATGTAAACACCTGGGAACACAGTATCCACCCATTATTATAAACCACACACAAAAACATAATTTGACCCCTGACTACCTCATGTAACGCACAGCACTATATTTTATTTACTTCACCAATCAGAACCGAGGGCATCGCAGTTCTATTAGGATCATTTGTGCAATCCAGCGTGTTTATGCAATCGAGTTACCATACACCAGCATTAACACTGCTTTTAATTGCCCACTCTAGTATGGCTACTTCATGCACCCGCCATCCGCCATTTTGAGATTTACATCACCATGACAACATTACACATATACACGCAGACGCAAGCAGAGCCTTCTTGCTACCCGCAGTCGGAGGTTACTTCGCTCGAGCGAGCTACACACTCACAAGGTAAGTGCTTTGCTTTCACACAGTCAGGCACGTATTAGAAGCAACCATGAGTGACCGTGACTAAATGCAGCATACTATTTCATTTTGCAGCGTTCTGAGAAGGAACGTTTGAACGGCATGTACTGAAGCCACCCGTTTCAGGTCAGTGATAACATGAAAATGTCCTGCCTTATCCCCCAGAATACTCTACCAGAAGACACTTAGTAATAGATCTAATGTAAACCTTGACGGAAGTGCAATTTGAATGTCGGATGATAATAGTCTTTTAAAGAACGCATTAATGCAATGTAATGTTTACAAATCACTGACAATGTTCTCTTCTCTTCTCTCTTCTCTCTGTCTACATGTACGTGTTTGTCAATTGTGGGTACCCTGTTCTCCTGAATGCATATATATTTGATGTTTTTCAAAATATTCTAACAGAAAGATTTTTTTGTATGCTCGTGTACATTTAACCTGGCTCTGAGGAAGGAATGTTACCATTCCGAAATGCATTAGCCCTAGGTTATTTTTCTTTGCCATTGTATCAGCACAAAACGAATTGGTGAAGTTTAACCATTCGTTAACTAAATGAGAAATCAAATTGAATTGCAATTTGCAGAATAAAAGCGCTTTGAAGCAACTATATCAAAGATGGCTTTACTGTCATTTATATTCTAAAAACAAATGTTCTAACCCTATTGGGGGAATTTAGGTGTGCAGCCCACACCGAAGGCTAATAAGCCTAGGTCCTTTCTCTTTCAGCACATAACGAGTGTCCCACACTGTGACACGGTATAATGGGCTGCACCCTTTGAAGTAAAATCTAAAAGCATAATCAACAGATACTAATCTATTCAAAATCAAAAGAAACAAGCTGTGCACCCTCTCCCATTCTTCAATTCTTGTATGTCCTCTTTCTTGTCTCTGTTTAGAGTCAGCCCATCCAAGACAAAGCTCTGTGTTCTAAACTAAACAAGCTTCCTTACCTCGTGACTGGGAAATCTCAAATCGATCATCTTTACCTTTATTTTTTAATTCACCTTTTGTCCTCATCTCTCGATAAACCTTGACAATTTTATCTCCTATATCTCCTATCTAACAATCCTCCTCTAGGTTTACCCTGGAGGGTCCTGGCATCGGTTCTTGCTATGGGAAGAACTCTTCTATATCCTCCCATGCTACTACGGAATTTGATTCCATTAGCTCTTTTTCAATGTGATCAATGTCATAGTCTCTATCTTCTCTTTCGTTCCATCTCCTCATCAAATGCCTTTCGGTTCTTTGCTTCATCTCTAACCCTCCCTTCCTCCAGTCTCTTAGCATCTCTCCTCTCATTTGCCCTACCTACCTCTTCGTCTTTGCATTCTTTTTCTCTCAATTTCTGTTCTTCCTCTTCTTCTCTCTTCTTTTCTAGCCTGTCTCATTCTCAATTTCTCTCTGCCTGTTATCATATTTATTTTCATTGTTCCTCTGCCCTTTCTTCCTCTCTTAACTTCTCTTCCTGATACAGTTGCTCTCACCTCTGTGTACTCGTCTTTTTAGCCTCGTCTTCTCTTAATCGTTAATCTCATTCTGTGTCTTTTTTTATCTTGCTCGTCTTGATCTTCCCCTTGCCGTACTTGCTTAATGCTCTTCCCATCAAGCTTCAGCAATATCTGACTGCACATCCATTTGTTCTGTATGAGCGCTATCTCGTCCGCTTTATCTTTTTCTCCTTTGCATCTCTTTATTTCCCATTCTATATCTAGAGTCAAAGCTAGTCATTCACTTTTCTCTTCATCCCACGGGACGTTAGAGATCACATCCCGTTCTCGAGTTTTTTCTGGACTTTCATCACTGCTGCCGCTGCCTTAAACTCTCTTAATGGATATACTCCTTAAACTTTTGTACTGTCATCATTTTCTTCAGGCGCGGAACAGGGAGCCGAAGGCTCGTCACCGCCCTCTTTACACTGGATAAGCATCCAGTCTTCAGGAGGCAGGTCTTTCCTTTCCTCCTGGTACATCTTCCGAAGCGCTAAACTAGCTAACGTTTTTTCTAACTTTTTCCCCGTATACGGTGCATGCAGTTATGTGGTCATGTGTTGCAAATATGCTTTTGCCAGTGATCGCCCTTGTGGCCATGGCATGAACATGTTATCTGCCGTGCCCTTAACCCAGTTTGCACTATATTGTTTAAGCTTGGGTGCGTGTTTTGGCAGCTGTTTTCACAGGTGCATAATTGGAGTAACATCTTCCATCATGACAAGTCACAATTGACTATCAATACTTATTGTCTTTTTACACAAACAATACTTTTCCCGAAAAATAACACAATATGAGCGTGCACCAATCGTGCAGCTCCAATCCTCTATGTCTCACTTTACTTCAGTCTACCTGTTTTGGTCAATACCTTTATCAACTAAATAAATAAATAATCTACTCTCAGCCTTTTGCTACACTCAATCCGTTGTTGATATTCAACATTTCATAATTTCTTTATCACATATAATATATACAAACTGGCTGGCCCACATATACTTCTGCCAACGCTCTTTTGGCTACTCTCCCCCCTAATAATGACTCTGATCGGAGAATAAATTGTCTTCTCAAACAAATCTATTTGTGCGCAGCCTAGTTTCACCCGCTCAGGTTTTAAGACATATTCCTTCTAGACGTCCCTGGATGTAGGATTCTGGGCTTATCTTTATGGATCGCTCATCGTCCACAACTAAATACTTCCACTTGAAGCTCTTCGTCATTACCTCAAATACCCTTCCAACCCTCTGTTAGTCTTTCCCCATTTTCACTTTGCCAAATTTAATACACAGTTATGCTTTGCCAGCTCTCTTAATCAACTCACCATTCGCTTTTCAGTTCCTGACCCTCGGGATTGTTTCCTCCTCAACCGGCCACCTTAGCCTTCGGTCTGCTCAGCTGCCTGTAGAAACTGAGAGGGGAATTCCGTGAAAGAGGGACCCGTATCACTTGCTTCATTTTCTTGCAAGATTTTCAGGTCGATTCATGGCATTAATGTGCGCGGAAAATGGCAGCGCAAGCATGCCAAAGCCGCGCACATCGATTCATGGAAGTCAGTGCGTGTGTAAATCCTGGGATGTGCGCTAAAATTGTGGGTGGTGCACGCGTGCGCACACGTCATCAATGGCAGGCGCTATGTGCACAGCGAAAGCGCACATAGCACAGCACACACAACAAAAGTGGGCGTAACACGGGGCGTAACACGCAGAACGTGACCCCACGCAGCATAAAAAAGCGCACAAACAACAAACAAGCTCAGACGCTACGATGAATATACCGTTCCTCGCAGCAGTGTTCGTGGGACACCGCAGGAGGAGGAGGATAGCCAGGCCCCGAATTTTTACACCCAGGATCAGCCTTTTTGGGATGCCTGAAGACCAGGTGTATGGGAGGTACAGGTTTCCACCATACATAATACTCGACCTGGTGAGTGAGTGGGAGGATGACCTCACATCACCCACCCTGTGCTCTCAAGCACTGAGCCGCTTGGAAAAGGTGCTCAATGTACTGCACTTCTTGGCCACTGGTTCATTTCAGCGGACAAGTGCCATAGTGGGGGGGGTGTCACAGGCCACGCAGTCACGCTGCCTACACCAGGTGTTGGCCATCATGACTGCACGCTCCTCCGTCCGCAGGCACATATACATGCCCAGAACACCTGCAGAAAGGCAGGCTGCCATCCAGGACTTTTATGGGGTGGCATACTTCCCCAAAGTGCTAGGTGCTATTGATTGCACCCATGTGGCTCTACGTCCACCCAGGGCAACTGAGCACATCTATAGAAACCGCAAGCACTGGCATTCCATCAACGTGCAGGTAGTATGTGATGCCAAGGGAATCATCACCTCAGTATATGCCAACTATCCAGGGTCCACCCATGATAGTTTCATTTTCAGAATGTCACCCCTAAACCGGGACATAGAAGCTGGGCGGCATGGCGATACATGGCTGCTTGGTGAGTATAAATGCCTCTGCACATGCATGCATGTTAGATACTGAGTCATGTCACAACCCCACTAATGATACCCATCATCACCTCCCTAGGGGACAGTGTCTACCCTCTGAGCACCCACATGATGACGCAATTCAGAAACCCACCACACCACCTGAGATAAGATACAACACAGCCCATATTGCAACCCGGGGCATAGTGGAGCGCACATTCGGAGTGCTCAAGTCACGCTTTCGCTCCCTTGACCGCTCTGATGGCAGCTGCTATACGCGCCCCCAGTAGTGTGCAGGATCATAGTGGCTGCATGTGTCCTGCACAAAGTTGCAATCCACCGGGGCCTGCCGGTGGACATGGTGGTGCCCCCACATCCTCAACAACATGCACGCCCGCTGCGCATGGGAGGTGACAGGGCACGTGGTGAGGTAGCCCGTATACAGCTGGTGGCTAATTACTTCACCTAAAATCCTAACCCTGTGGAGTGCACACAGCCCTGGCACATACCAGCTGACAATCAATGATGATGACATAAGGGACAGTCAGCTGTCACAACCATACCCACCTGAGATTGGTCACCAGGAAGTGTTACATTTTGTGCATCCCTACCTACTTAAAGACAACCAATGCTGTGTGACAAAAAGACACACATTCATGCTGCATGAATGAGTACCCCCCTTGAAAAATACAACATGAAAATAGGGCCATGTCACCCAACCCCTCCCCATCTCAGCTACCCAACACCATGGCATGTCATGCAATGTGAAAGCAAGAAAATGAATTCACAACACATGACACAAGTGTCACAAAGTGCACTGTCCGAAATGTAAACAGGCCACAGACAATATGCTCCCAGTAATCAATGAGAAACAACACACATGAATAAATACTTACCAGCAACACAGAACAGCAACACATGATGAAACAGTGTCAAAATATGACAGTACAAAATCAAAGTAGTGCAAGTCTCACAACCTGACTAAGCCAGCACATCGACCCCTTCCAACTGCAGAGTGTTGCTGTCAGGCAAATGTGTCAGTGTACTGCATACAACATGAACTGCATCTGCAAAGGAGACGGCCTTGTGAAGACATGAAGAAGGTACATGTGAATAAGGAGAAAGACATGGATGCCCAAGCACATATCAATACACCATGCAGTGTTCAATCCAACAACAATCCCCACTAGGGATGTACACACAGTTTTGACTACAGACTGCCCACACAGCTCATGGGAGCCCAATGTCACTGTGTAAGTTACTGTCACTTGGTCGCACCCTTTGCAAGCTCATGGAAAGGGGAAGCAGGAGGGGTGTGTGTGTCAGGAACCCAAGCATTTAACCCAAAGACAGGACAGGCCTACATGTGCTCAGCTAGAATACACAGTGGATGCCCATGGGAGCCACACAAGGCAACACACTGTAAAAAAAAAAATACAAAAATCAAAAATGGCCAAGTGTGGACCTGGGGAGGGGAGGCCACCCAGGCGGTTCGAGGACAGGGTGCACCCCAACACCTACCTGTGTGGATGTTGAGAAAAAAAAATACCTCCATGGACTCATGGCCTGCACGGCTACGCTACTGTGGGAGAACTGCTGTCGCTCTCTTCACCCTCTGCTGCTACATCAGGAGGTGGCCGTGCTATGGGAGGCAGCCCACGCAAAGCCCTGGTATGGTCCTCCATGGCAGCAAGCATGCAGGCGTGGAAGGTTTCATTCTGGAGGATGATGGTGCGGAGATCCCCATGCAGCACCTCAGGGGTAGCCCACATTTCTACCTACATGGCCTTGTGTGATGCGATGCCCGGATCTTCGCACAGGTTGCCTGGAGCTCTGCTGAGAGTGAACATGTGAGCTGCTACAGCTGCTGTTCTGACCTAAAATTTTGGGAAGCCTCAAGTTCACCCAGAGTCTCCCTGAGGAAATGTTGTTCTAACTTCAGGGCTTCCTTGTGGCCCCGTGACTCTACAGATATGGCTTTGCGCAGAGTCTCCAGTGCTGCCCGTCTGTCCCTGTTGGACGCCAACATGTCCTCCCTGTGGGACTGGCAAATGGAGTCTTTTGCCTGCTGTTGGAGCTCCATCTGCCTTTCAGGGGGGAGAATGGAAGTGGCCACCCTATACATTGTCTGAGCCATCATTTCACACGATGCTTCCTGTTGTGCTGCTATACCGTACATGGAGTTTTCCCATACAGTATTGCCTGGTGGCGCATTGCCACTGTGTCGGCGGGCACCACACCTGTTTGGGGCAAGGCTATCTGCACCTTGCTGTGCTGGCACTGCCTGAGGCTGCAGGACTGCATTCCCCTTTTGATCTGCTGGCCCAGGAACAGTATCAAATGTTGTGGAGTGTGACCCTGCATCTGTAACCGCCAAAGACGGAGTTACCAACACTGACATCCCCATAGAGGGGCCTACCCCCGGTGCAGGTGGGTGTCAAAGCCACTTCCCACAGTTCCTTCCCCAGGAGTCTCCTCACCTTGGTCTTCACTGTGACTGGCGACTTTCTGTCTTCTCCTCCGGTCTTTCGGGGTTCTCTCCTCTTCAGTATCCTTCTTAAGGAGTCCTTTCCCCTTCTTGCGTTCGAAGAGATAGGGACGGTCTCCTCCGGAGGCCACCTTGACCGTTATTGGAATAATCGTCAGGTGAACCCTGGGGAGTCCGCCCCTCCCAAAACAGGGAAAAAGCCAGTAAGGCAGAAAAAACCCTGTGAGGCTGCAGGCGAGGATAGATTGGAGGAATTGCGGATCCAGAGGCTTTAAAAGTCTTGAGGTCAATGTCCAGTTGATACTCCAATGGATGACAGCTACCGGGCTGTCATTCCTTGGCTTGGATGAAGGAGCCCTGGGAGAGGCGATGGAGTGTGGAGCCACAAAGGAGAACTTCTATGCTTCCGAAGGATCAAACATAGGCACAGAAGACTGCAAACGGAGGTAAGTTGTTTCGATAGACAGGTAAAGGTATGGGGAGAGAGAGAGAGAAAACTCGTGAGCAATAGAGAGCAGTAGTGAGTTCGTGAGAGTAAGAGAGAGTGAATGCGAGAGAGTATGAATGAGAGTGCGAGTGAATGCTGGAGTGCGCGAATGAGAGAGAGAGTGAATGCAAGAGAGTATGAATGAGAGAGCGAGTGAATGTGAGAGTGCGAAAGAAAGAGGGGGTGAAAGAGAGGGATGGCAAGACAGAGGGAAGCCGGAAAAGACCCCGAGCAACAGGGAACCGGAAAACCAGAACCTCGCCGACAGAGAATACAGGTGCCAGCCGAGCGAGGTAGAGGGTACTATGGGGGGCGAAGCTAGGCTGGAACCGATGACCAGATAAGGGGAAAGGAAAGGAAAGGCAAGAGAGAACGGCTGTCGCTTAACGAGAAGGCGAAGGGCCGCGGAGATTAACCGAGAAAACAAAAGAGGAGCTCGGTATGTCAGGAACGGTAGTAGGCACAAAATCGAAAGTCAGCATAGCGAGTTGCAACGCGAATCGCAGGGGGTGTGGCTTCCTTAAATGCAGCAGCAACAAAAAGACTGGACCGCTCACAGACAGACTGTTGGGACCTAGTAGCGCCTCCATCTTGCCCATAACTTCCACGGTCTCAGCAGTGTGACAGTATGCCCTCTCCTTATCCCTTCTCCCCCGGGCTTCCCTGGGTGAAGGCAATGGAACAATCTGAGAAGGCGTGGGGCATGGATGTTACGTCTGGGCTCCCAAGATCGTTCTGCTGCTGAATACCCTTTCCAATGGACCAGATATTGTATAGTGCCATGTCTGTAACGGGAATCCACCAGCCACTCCACTTCATACTCGTCAGGGTCCGGGTCCTCGATCCTTAAAGAAGAGGGTCTACGATGACTCGTAGGATCGGGAAAATAAGCCTTTAGGAGAGACATATGGAAAACAGGGTGAATCCTCTTCATCCTGGGTGGTAATTGTAACCGAAAGGCCACAGGATTTACCTGGGACAAAATAGGCAAAGGACCTATGAAGCGGGCCGAGAATTTTCCTGGGTGAACCCAACGCGGGAGATATTTGGTTGATAACCACACCTTGGTTCCTACAGCCCAGTTAGGGTTAGGGGATCGCTTCTTATCCGCATACTTCTTGTAACGTATCCGGCTTGCCTCCAACTTCTGTACAGCTTCCTTTTGGATGGTACGGAGATCATGAAGATGTTGATCCACCGAGGGCACAGTAGTAGGAGGAATCCCAAAAAGAGGAATATGTCTCGGATGATACCCGTAGGTAAAAAAGAAGGGACTGATGCCTGTAGCAGAATGTTGGGTATTGTTGTAGGTAAACTCTGCCAGTGCTAGATAGGACTGCCACTTATCCTGCTCCTGGTTGCAGAAACAACGTAGATATTGTTCGATGGTTGCATTTAAGCGTTCGGTCTGGCCGTTACTCTGGGGATGGTAACCAGAAGACAATGCTTTCTGAATCCCCAGAGAGCTGCATAACGCTGACCAAAAACGGGAGGTAAATTGGGTTCCCCTATCCGACACTATGGTCCGAGGCAAGCCATGTAATCTCACTACGTCTCTCAGGAATACTTCGGCCGTCATGGGGGCGGAAGGCAAGCCATGTAAGGGAGAGAAATGTGCCATCTTGCTCAGGGAGTCAATAGTCACCATAATTGCTGTGTGTCCCCCCGAGGGGGGAAGATCTACAATAAAATCGGTAGATACATGTACCCAAGGCTGAGATGGTAGAGGCTCTTGTTGGAGCAGGCCCAATGGTCTGTGAGTGGTATTCTTGTTGGCCGCACATACTGGACAACTCATCACGTATGCCTTAGTGTCCTTTACCATTGTCGGCCACCAGAAATATCTAGAAGCCAGGCGTAGGGTTGCCCTCTGTCCCTTGTGACCCGCAGACGGAAGGTCGTGACACCAATATAGGGCTTGCGTTTGGAACTCCTTAGACGGTAGAAATAGGGCGCCTTGATGAAAGTACAACCCACCCCTCTTCACCAGGAGTGGTTGATACTCTGAAGACACATCGATATGATTAGTGGCAAGCTCTACTTCTTGTAGGAAAGAGCTGACCATTCCCAGGATTCTCTTGCCAGCAAGTATCCCATCCTGGACCTGTTTCTCTTCCTCTTGGTACTCCAGGCTCCGAGAGAGAGCGTCCGCTAGAGCGTTCTCCTTTCCGGGAAGATATGAGATTTCAAAGTCATATTGGGAAAAGAAATAGGCCCATCGAGCGTGTCTGGAATTGCGACACTCCATTTGCTGCAATATCTTCAGATTCCGGTGGTCAGTACGAACCAGAAAGGGATGGGCAGCTCCCTGTAACAAATGTCTCCATTCAATACAGGCCTGTCGGATAGCCAGTAGCTCTCGTTCCAACACCGAGTAATTCCTTTCACTAGGTGTAAGTGTTCTAGAATAATAAGCCACCGGATGTTCCGCTCCATCTTTGCCGACTTGTAGGAGGGCAGCTCCAATGGCCCCTCCAGAGGCATCCGTTTCAACCACAAAGGGGAGAGATTGGTTAGGTTGCACCAGAATGGGAGCAGTAGTAAAGGCTTTCTTGAGTACCAGGAAGGCTTGGTCGGCATCCTTATCCCATTCAAACTTCTGGCCCTTTTTTAGAAGACGAGTGATGGGCAAGACTATGTCAGAGAAGTTAGGGATGAATCGTCTGTAAAAGTTGGAAAGACCCAAAAACCTCTGTATGTCCTTGGGACTCTTCGGAACAGGCCATCTAAGGACTGCCCTTACCTTCTCAGGATCCATCTGTACCCCCTCCTTTGAGACGATAAAACCTAAGTATGACACTGAGGCAACCTCGAAAATTCACTTCTCTGGCTTGACCAGGAGCTGATTTTCCCTTAACCTTTGGAGGACCAGGGAGACATGCCTTCGGTGTTCCGAGAGAGAGGAGGAAAAGACCAAAATATCGTCTAAATAGACCACCACTGAGGCCTACAGCAAGTCGGAAAAAATCTTATCAACAAAGCGCTGGAAGACTGCCGGGGCGTTCACCAGGCCAAAGTGCATGACTCTATATTCGAAATGTCCCAGAGGAGTTCGAAAAGCCGTCTTCCACTCATCCCCTTTCTTTATCCTCAGCAGATGGTAGGCTCCCCGAAGGTCTAATTTGGTGAATATAGAGGCTCCTTCTACTGCTTCAAGTACCTCCTTTATGAGAGGCATAGGATATCTGTCTCGAATAGTCAAGCTGTTCAATCCTCGGTAATCTATACACGGCCTGAGTTCAGCAGAGCCCTTCTTTGGGATGAAGAACATTGAAGCCCCTGCTGGGGAGTGAGATTCCTGGATCAAGCCATTCTGTAGATTAGCATCTAGATACTCCTTCAATGCCCTTCTTTCTGGTAGGGACATCGGATACATGCGTCCAAACGGTACCGATGCTTCAGGTTTCAAATTGATGGCACAATCCTCTGCTCGATGTGGGGGTAAAGTACGGGTACAGTACATGGTAGTATATCCTCAAAGATCTCGGCATACTGCTGGTAATAAGGAGGGATCGTTTGAACCACTGCCGAGGAGGTTGGAACAGCAACCCCCTTCCCCCTGAAAGGAGATGTCTGGGGGAGACACGAAGTGGAACAATATGAAGACAGAAAACTTACAGTATTAGTAGCCCAGTCTATCCTGGGATTATGCTTGCGCAACCAGGGTATGCCCAGGATGACGGGAACATGGGCAGCTCTGATGACATCAAAGGTAATTTGTTCCTGGTGTTGAAACAAAGACATAGTGGCTGGACAAGTCTCTTGAATGATAGGTCCAGAAGAGAGAGGAGCTCCGTCTACACCCTCTACCGGTAAAGGACAGTCTTTCTGAAGTAGGGTAATAGCTTGTTCTTGAACCCATTGAATATCAATAAAGATTCCAGCAGCACCGCAATCCAGCATAGCCAAGGTTTCTAGTGAAGCAAGAGATCCGAAAGTCAGATGAACTGTAAATACCATGAGTCTATGGTCCTCTTTCGGCTTATCCTGCTGCCTGGAATTGCAGGGATTAATCAATTCCGCCCGGTTCCTTTCCCTGCTCAAGACCGGGGAGATGCGTTTCCCGACCGTCTCGGGGGTACCTCGGGGCAACTCCTAAGCAGATGCTTAGAGGATCCACAATACATGCAAAGACCCTGTTCTCTGCGTCTTTTTCGTTCCTCGGGAGTCAACGGGCCCCTAGTTGATCCTATTTGCATAGGTTCCTCTGTCTGCGATCGAGTAGGAGGATTTGAGGCGGGTATTCCGATAGTCTGATGTGGTCTGAACCTCCTCCTTTCTAATCTTCGCTCCTGCAATCTAAACTCCAACTGCAGAGACATCGTGACCAACTCTGGAAAGGAAGCAGGCCGTGCCATCCGGGCTAGTTCGTCCTTGAGTTCATCATGTAATCCTCGTCGGAAGAGGGTCTGTTGGGCAGAATCTGGCCACCCCGCCTCCGTAGCCAACTTCATAAATGCGGAGGCGTATGTCTGTACACCTTGATTTCCCTGACGGAGATCCAAGAGGGCTTCATAAGAAGAACATTGGACCTCTGGTCGTTCAAATCTGTCCCGCAACAATTGAGTGAACTGTGCGTAGTCATTAACCGCAGGATTTGCTTGCGCTATCAGTGGAGTAGCCCAGGCCAAAGCATTGCCCACTAGGTTGGAGACCAAAAACCCAACCTTGGCCCTATCGAGTTCATAGGCCTTAGGTCGAAAGGTAAAGTAAATCATACAGGCATCCAAAAATTCTTTCAGGAGTTGCGGACTGCCATCATACTTCCCGAAGGAGAACGTCAGGGGAGGCAGGTCACCTCGGAAATCCTCTCGAGCCGCCACCTGTTGACGTAAGTTGATGTTCTCTGTTCGAAGGCTCTGAACCTCCGCCTGGAGACCCTGAATCGCTGTTACCATCTCCTGGTATTGTTCCAAGGAGGCCATCGTACTCGTTAGGCGTGGCAAACTGTCAAAGCCACTTCCCACAGTTCCTTCCCCAGGAGTCTCCTCACCTTGGTCTTCACTGTGACTGGCGACTTTCTGTCTTCTCCTCCGGTCTTTCGGGGTTCTCTCCTCTTCAGTATCCTTCTTAAGGAGTCCTTTCCCCTTCTTGCGTTCGAAGAGATAGGGATGGTCTCCTCCGGAGGCCACCTTGACCGTTATTGGAATAAACCGTCAGGTGAACCCTGGGGAGTCCACCCCTCCCAAAACAGGGAAAAAGCCAGTAAGGCAGAAAAAACCCTGTGAGGCTGCAGGCGAGGATAGATTGGAGGAATTGCGGATCCAGAGGCTTTAAAAGTCTTGAGGTCAATGTCCAGTTGATACTCCAATGGATGACAGCTACCGGGCTGTGATTCCTTGGCTTGGATGAAGGAGCCCTGGGAGAGGCGATGGAGTGTGGAGCCACAAAGGAGAACTTCTATGCTTCCGAAGGATCAAACATAGGCACAGAAGACTGCAAACGGAGGTAAATTGTTTCGATAGACAGGTAAAGGTATGGGGAGAGAGAGAGAGAAAACTCGTGAGCAATAGAGAGCAGTAGTGAGTCCGTGAGAGTAAGAGAGAGTGAATGCGAGAGAGTATGAATGAGAGTGCGAGTGAATGCTGGAGTGCGCGAATGAGAGAGAGAGTGAATGCAAGAGAGTATGAATGAGAGAGCGAGTGAATGTGAGAGTGCGAAAGAAAGAGGGGGTGAAAGAGAGGGATGGCAAGACCGAGGGAAGCCGGAAAAGACCCCGAGCAACAGGGAACCGGAAAACCGGAACCTCGCCGACGGAGAAGACAGGTACCAGCCGAGCGAGGTAGAGGGTACTACGGGGGGCGAAGCTAGGCTGGAACCGATGACCAGATAAGGGGAAAGGAAAGGAAAGGCAAGAGAGAACGGCCGTCGCCTAACGAGAAGGCGAAGGGCCGCGGAGATTAACCGAGAAAACAAAAGAGGAGCTCGGTATGTCAGGAACGGTAGTAGGCACAAAATCGAAAGTCAGCATAGCGAGTTGCAACGCGACTCGCAGGGGGCGTGGCTTCCTTAAATGCAGCAGCAACAAAAAGACTGGACCGCTCACAGACAGACTGTTGCGACCTAGTAGCGCCTCCATCTTGCCCATAACTTCCACGGTCTCAGCAGTGTGACAGTGGGTTGGACAGAACAGCATCCCTGCCAGAAACACTCACCTACGATGGCACATATGTCTCACTGTTCGATTCAGCACCTGAATCATAGAGGTCTGGGGAGGTGAACCCAGAGGCACCCGTGGACATTATGGTCTGCAGGAGGATTGGGTTTTCACCCACCACCACCCCACGTCCTCTATTGGTGCCCGGTTGTGCCTGAGATTCCTCCTGGGTCTGCACCATCTCCTCTACCTCAACAGCATCAAGTGCGTAATTACCTGCAAAAACATGAAAGACAACAAATGGAAACAGGCATGAGCACCATAGCACACACATAGGCCTGACAAGCCAGAGATCAAGTACATGAATTACACATGTCCCACATGACTATAACCCTGGCATGCATGCACTGTCAATGAGTTCGAAGGGGAGGCAAAAAGCAGACACTGAGGACTCCAAGATGGAAAAGCAACACATTTGCTGCATGCTGGATAGCACTGGCATCACACATTAGCCTGTGAGTGGCATGTCCAATATACATACATGACACATGCCGGCACACAGATGGCACGTAGCATACCCATGGTTCTTTTGACAAGTACAGCCATATGTTAGTGAATGAGTACTATCACCCATCCATGTGAGATGGACATGATGAGATGAAAAATGCAAAATAGTGTGACAAAATATGCATGTGCTACACACTGCAACACATACAGTGTACAATTATACAGTGATGGCAGGCAGATGGATACATCAATGGTTGGCCACTTCAACATGACAGGAAACAACAGTCATGTTCGACATTCTAACAGGCCCCAACAATTAATGTGAGCAGGCCCTTACTCAATCAGCCTGAATGGTTAAATTATTCCTATAACAAGGTAACAAATGTGGGCCATTGTGGGGTGTAATCTATGACAGAAGCAAAGACGGAGTTACCAACACTGACATCCCCATAGAGGGGCCTACCCCCGGTGCAGGTGGGTTGGACAGAACAGCATCCCTGCCAGAAACACTCACCTACGATGGCACATATGTCTCACTGTTCGATTCAGCACCTGAATCATAGAGGTCTGGGGAGGTGCACCCAGAGGCACCCGTGGACATTATGGTCTGCAGGAGGATTGGGTTTTCACCCACCACCACCCCACGTCCTCTATTGGTGCCCGGTTGTGCCTGAGATTCCTCCTGGGTCTGCACCATCTCCTCTACCTCAACAGCATCAAGTGCGTAATTACCTGCAAAAACATGAAAGACAACAAATGGAAACAGGCATGAGCACCATAGCACACACATAGGCCTGACAAGCCAGAGATCAAGTACATGAATTACACATGTCCCACATGACTATAACCCTGGCATGCATGCACTGTCAATGAGTTCGAAGGGGAGGCAAAAAGCAGACACTGAGGACTCCAAGATGGAAAAGCAACACATTTGCTGCATGCTGGATAGCACTGGCATCACACATTAGCCTGTGAGTGGCATGTCCAATATACATACATGACACATGCCAGCACACAGATGGCACGTAGCATACCCATGGTTCTTTTGACAAGTACATCCATATGTTAGTGAATGAGTACTATCACCCATCCATGTGAGATGGACATGATGAGATGAAAAATGCAAAATAGTGTGACAAAATATGCATGTGCTACACACTGCAACACATACAGTGTACAGTGATGGCAGGCAGATGGATACATCAATGGTTGGCCACTTCAACATGACAGGAAACAACAGTCATGTTCCACATTCTAACAGGCCCCAACAATTAATGTGAGCAGGCCCTTACTCAATCAGCCTGAATGGTTAAATCATTCCTATAACAAGGTAACAAATGTGGGCCATTGTGGGGTGTAATCTATGACAGAAGCATGTCACGTATGTGGCATTAGGGCACAAAAATGCATTGCAAAAATGGGAGGATTGAAACAATCAGGCTGAATGGACACTGAAAATTCTGAACAATGTTGTTGCAAGATGACAGTTCAAGGGCAACTGCAGTAATGTCATGCTAATTGGCTAATGTGGTCAGAGGGGATACTGTCATACCCAAATCCAAGGCTGATGAATGGTTTGGAGGAAGCACACGGGTGACCCATACCACTCAGGAGTACACACCCTCACCTGGCACTCAATCAGAACACATCACCCAAGCAACATACACATGGATTACACACACATGTATGGGCACTCACCGGACAATGCTTCATAATCTGGTAGGTCTCCCACGCCTTGGATCTGTTCCTCTGTGATGAAGGTTCCAGCAACAGACTCATGTTCAGTGAGTTGGTCGTCCTCTGGTGGAGACCCACCGCCAGTCACCAGAGTAGAGGCATGATTGGAAGCCAGCTTGTTCTTTGTTCTGCGTTTCAGGTCATTCCACCGCTTGTAGCAATCATCAGCTGTGCACCTCCCAAATCCAAGGGCACTAATGTGGTCCGCCATGGTCTGCCAGTGGGCCCTACGTTGATCAGGTGTAGTCTTGCAGCCTGCAGTCATCACCATTTCGCGGCTATGTGCCAACACATAGGCCACAAGTGCATCAAGTTCGGCGTCATTGAAGCTAGGCTTCCTTGACGTGCCGGAGTGTGTAGCCGTGTCTGGGGTCTCACCCTGTAATGCAAGAGCTCCCTTCTTCTTCTTCTTGGAATGTGGTGCGGATCCTGAGTAGCTTACGCCGCTCTGGTTAGTAGGAGCAGAAGTGCATGTGGACTGGGTACTTGAAGTTTGTGAATGCACAATTACCAAAGGTCTTCGTGCAGGCATTGCCTGCAGGGTGATGTTGGCAGGGCCAACGTCGGTGTGATGGACCGGGACCGACACTGCCCCGGCTGGGAGACTAGGAGCTGGGGTGGATTGAGCTGCAGCTGCCCCTGCAGCCTCCTCACCCTGGCTACTTGGGGCAGCAGATGACATTGCTGTCCCAGATCCACGTGGCCTGGTGACAGCAACTTTCAATGCCACACGTTAGACTGGGAGTCATCCTGTGCCAGTTCAGTTGACAAAATGGGCTGGTCCAACAAGGGCTGAGCTGGGATGGTTTTAGCTATATATCCCACAACCATGGGGGGGGTATAGGTGGCCCCAATTGGTCCTCCACACACTGGGCTCTAGGGGCACCCTGCAAATCCTGGCCACGTCCCCTACCGCACCCACCATGCCCACCTCTTTGAGGTCGGCCACCTTTGCCTCCCTTACTGCTAGGTCGCCTCCCAACCATGGCACTGATGTTGTTGTGCGTATGGGAGTTGCAGTAAACAATTGTCCTGGGCAATTGGGGTGAATGGGGTAGGGTACTAGATGGAATTCGTATCCTAGTGCTCTAGCAAGGCTGTCTGTGACCCCTAGGGGAAGATGACAGGTCACACAACGCACAGGCACCCCAATAACAAAAGTACACATGCACGCAACCCCTGGTAGACCACGTGCGTGGAAAAATGAACCCTCACTACGCTGTGGCTCCCAGAAACACAAAAATAAGCGTACGCATGTTACACACAGCCTACAATGACCTCTGAAGGGGTACGTGACACACAGGGGCAACCACAGTTGGAAAATACATGCACGACTCACCGTCTGCCTTGAAAAAGAATGTGAAAAAGAAGTGCGTATGCGCCTTGGCAACACCCTCGCCAAAAGAAGAAAAGAATGCAGTCTGAGGAAAAAGGGAGTACGAACTGGAAACGTTGTGAAGTAATCACCTGTGAACCGACAAGAAGTAAAAGAATCACCCGCTCGCTCTCCACAAAAAGCACGTACAAGGAAATGGCGTCCTACAAGTATCTTTTAAGCCTGCCCACGCGTGTAACGTCACAGACGCGCGTATGCGCTAAGACCCTTTCCTCCAATAGCACGCTGAAGTGCATTATTCTCACATGCTTATTCACAATGTGTCAGTATGCACACAATAATGGAGGAGAGGAATCAACACTCTCCCCCGAACCACAGAAGCCAAATGAATTTGACCCTCCACCCGTGGTTGACACAGGCGCCTGATTATAGACACAGGACACCACGTGGCAGCCAATGGGGGGAAGAGGAGTTAGGAAGAGGTTGTGGATAGGGTAGGGATGTAGGAACAGCGGATAGAGGGTTAGGAAACTCCTAAGGTGGATAGGGAAGGGGAAGTACAGGGAGAAAACCTCCTTATCTAGTTCTTTTCCTAAACTAAACACAGGTTAGACGCTATTAATCTTGCCTCCAGTCTACCTCCAAAATCGTATAAACACACCTTAATACGTGTGAACATGTAACAAGATAAACATATAGCAAGCATATATGAACAGCAACAATGGAATTAGATTCCATACATGAAATACATGACACATGGCCCGTTGGGCAAGCGGAAGCAACATTGAACACCTATAGCCATAATGTACATGCCAAGACAGGGACACAGAACACAGGTGTGCCTAAACAGCCCCGAACCCTGAATGTCCTGTACTGTATGTTGCTGTTTTAGCAACCCAAAACATGGTCCACATTCTGTCGTGTGCCTTTGAACACACGAGTATTAAGCATCAAAGTCCTTAACAAGGATTTACTGAAAACACACACTTTGCTGTGAAACTCGTAATGTGCCCAGTACTTATCTGAATTCCGAGCAGCCCCACGGGACCACTCGGAGTCTAAAGAAAATGCCGTAACCAATGTCAGCCAGCCCGCCCGCATTCCTCCTGCTTCCAGGATTTACCAGAGTAATGTACCCATTACTTATCTTAGCTCTGAGCGGCCCCACGGGACCACTCAGAGTCTGAAGAAAATGCTGTAGCCAGTCCGCCAGCTTCGTATTGCTCCAAAGTCTTACGGGCTGAAAGGAAAGCTTCACTCATGTCTCGCTCCGACCGCAGCCATCCAGGAACACAAAATAAGCCACACCTGCGGCTGCGAGCGTGTTGGCTTTATGCTGCCCTTCATTACTTGCAGCTGGCAACGCGCGGCAACTTGCGCTGAACTACAGGTCCTCCCGAAATGCTGGGAAATGTAGTTCTCTTTACCAATGCTTCAATAAGCAAACTTAGTTACTCCCCGGCGGCACCAGCCCTTATTCCTGACATTACCTCGTCTCCCAGGCCTCTTTCCAGGACCGGGTTTTTCTGGATGTCTCAAATGAAATAATTTCACCAATCTAGGGGCATGTACGGCCTCTGTTGGTTCCCATGAACAGTCTTCTGGTCCGTAACCTACCCATTGAATGAGGTACCATAGATGTGTCTTCTTCCTTTTCACGTCCAAAATCCTTTTAACCTCGTATTCCTCTTGTCCATCTTGTACAATGGGTGGAGGCCGTTTGGTTTTCATTCCGGGAGCTGCAGGTTTAAGTAAGGATACATGAAATACCGGATGTACCGGCACAGTCTTTGGCAAACGCAATTTCATAGCAGTATTTGATACACACTTACATATTTCATAAGGACCAATAAACCGAGGCATAAATTTACGTGATCCTACCAATGAAAGATTGCGTGTTGATAACCAAACCCGATCCCCCACTTGATACTGCGGACTCTCTTGTCGATGTTTATCCGCCTGTCTTTTATATGCCTCTTTGGCTCTCTCCAAATTTGTGCGTGCCCTCTGTCTGACTTGAAGAAGCAACTGTTTTCGCTCTTGCAACGCTGGCATATTTTCCATGTTTGGTAGTTGTTCTGGTATCATGTTTTGTTCATGCCCATACAAACATTCATTAGGTGCCATTCCCAAAGAACTGTGAAAAGTGTTATTATATGTAAACTCCGCCAACCACAGTGCCTGCACCCATGATTCTCTGCCATCCCCCAGGTAACCTCTCAGGTATTGCTCCAATGTCTGGTTCACTCTTTCGGTCTGCCCATCGGTTTGAGGATGATAGCTAGTGGACAGAGCACAATTGATTCCCAACATCCGACAGAAAGCACGCCAAAACCTGGATGTAAACTGCGAGCCCCTATCCGACACAATGCTCTTTGGCAGACCATGCAATCTGACTACATGTTACAAAAACAACTCTGCCAACTTGCCTGCTTCCGGAATTCCCACACATGGAACAAAATGGGCTTGTTTGGACAGAAAATCTACCACCACCCAAATGGTATTGAACTGATTATCGGGTGGTAGGTCAGTAATGAAATCCATTGACAGGTGAGTCCATGCTCTTTCAGGAGTGGCCAATGGTTGTAAGAGCCCTCTCTTTTTTACATGCTCAGACTTATTACGCGCACAATTTTCACAGTGCAATAAATAGTTCTCCACATCCTTTCTTAATGTAGGCCACCAAAAGTACTTCTCTAACATAATTTGCATTTTCCTTTGCCCAGAATGTCCTGCTAAAGGTGAATTATGGCACCAATACAACGCCTTTTCTTGTAATTCTTTGGTGGGTAAGTACAAATGCCCATTATGGTAAGGCAACCCCTCCCGCACCATTCGTGTTGCATCCATATTTTTCCACTTCTGCATTTGACTTGGTGACAACACCTTCTTTATTTGATCAGTTATGTGTTTAGTGACTGCTCCAATAACCTTTTCTGGGGCAATGATTGTTTTGACTTCTTCTACTAGATTGTCTGTATTTTGTTGTCGGGATAAGGCATCCGCCTTCCCATTTGTACTGCCTGGTCTGAATGTTACCACAAAATCAAACTCATTAAAATACTGGGACCATCTCAGTTGTCTCTGGCTCAGGGTTTGTGCAGTTTTAAAATATTGCAAGTTCTTGTGATCTGTTACCACCACCACCTGATGTCGTGCCCCTAGTAAATAATGTCTCCATTCTAGAAAGGCTGCCTGAATGGCCAACAATTCCTTATCAGTAATGGAGTAGTTCTGCTCACAACTGGTCAATTTTCTAGAGAAAAACGCCACTGGATGCCATATTCCATCTTCCTCTTTCTGTGACAATATAGCTCCTACGGCCAAATTGCTAGCATCTGTCTCCACCTGAAAAGCCTTCTCAGTGTTTGGATGTCTTAACACAGGTGCTGTAGTAAAGGCTTTCTTTAATTCTTTAAAAGCACTTTCTGCCTCAGAATTCCAAACAAACCTTACTGCCTTCCGAAGTAATTGTGTGATAGGAGAAACTATCTTAGAGAAATTACTAATGAAACGCCGATAAAACTTGGCGAACCCTAAGAATGATTGGATATCTTTAATGCACTGCAGGGAAGGCCACTCAGTTACTGCCTGCACTTTTTTTGGATCCATAACCTCTCCTGCTGGTGTCAAAATAAATCCTAAAAATTCAACCTGTTTGACATGGAATACACATTTCTCCAATTTTACACTCAGTTGGTATTCCTGCAGACGCTTCAACACGGCCTGTACATGTCCAACATGTTGTTCTGGGGAATCTGAGTATATCAAAATGTCGTCAATGTAAACAATAACAAAAATGTCAATGAAATCCCGCAATACTTCTTGCATAAAAAACTGAAAGGCTGCCGGAGCGTTACATAAGCCAAATGGCATTACAAGGTACTCAAACAACCCAAACTTAGTTCTGAAGGCCGTCTTCCACTCATCACCCTCCTTAACTCTTATCAAGTGATAGGCACCTCTCAAATCCAACTTAGTGTAAATCTTTGCGGACCGTACTTGATCCAACAAGACAGAAATCAAAGGTAAAGGAAACCTATTCTTAATTGTGACCTTATTTAGTGCACGATAGTCAATGCATGTTCGTAACGTGCCTTCCTTTTTGGGAACAAAAAATAAGGGGGAAGAAACAGGGGAAGTTGAATGTCGGATAAACCCTTTAGCCAACATCTCATCAAGATATTCTTTGAGATGTTTGTTTTCAGTTTCAGTGAGGGCATATATCCGACTGCAAGGCAACTTGGCCCCCTCCTCGGATTCGATTACACAATCATATGATCGATGCGGTGGTAGTTGTTCTGCTCCTTCTTTGTCAAAAACTTTAGCAAATTCCATATACTGGACAGGGATCTCTGTTTCCACCACTCCCACTACTGGCATATCCAGTTTCCTTTCCACCAACAATGCTGCCGGTCCCGATTCTGATAACATATGTTCCTTACACTACTGTTCCTCGAACCACAACCTCTGCTTTGCCCAGTCAATTCTTGGATTATGTTCCTTCAACCAAGGCATTCCCAGGATTACACCAAACTGCGGTGCTGCTATCAAATCAAATGTGATTTCCTCTCTATGACCTGCCGCACATATCATTTCCAATTTCTCAGTCTGCTTCCGAATTGGTCCGGATATCAATGGGGACCCATCCACTGACTGCACACCTTCCACCCTCTCCTTGTCTTGCACAGGTAATCCTAACTGTTCAGCCAAAGTAATGTCTACAAAATTTCCCGTAGTCCCCGAATCCACCATTGCCCATACCTCTTTTTTGGACAACGCAAAACATAATGTCACCAGGATATAAAAATGAGAGGTTTTACTTCCAACCGTGTTTGCTACCCATCTGGGGAACCTTACTTCACTCGGGCCAGACACCTGTGTTCCCCCTAAGGCCGGCCCATCTCTTTTACCGTTTCCTTCTTGCTCTTGTCTCCCCCGCCCCCTTTCTGAGGAGTATTAGGGCAATTGCGGATAAAATGCCCTGCTTGTCCACAGTAAAGACATAGATTGTTACTTTTACGCTGCTCTTTTTCCGCGGTTGTTAAAGGTCCTCTGATACTACCAATCTGCATGGGTTCCACCTCACTCAACCTTCCTCCTCTACTTCTATCTAGTCTCGCAAACGAAACAGCCTCCGGTCTTTTTCTTTCACCTCTTCTCTCGTTCAATCTGTGATCTAGTCTCAATGCCAAATCTATCATAGCTGTACATGTTCTAGGTTGCGGCTCCACTTGAGCAATGGCATCCTTTAGTTCATCCTTCAATCCTTGATAAAATAACACTGTTTGTTTAGCCTCTGGCCATTCTGTTTCAATCACCAATCTATTAAATTGGGTCACGTACGTTACCAAATCTTTAGTACCCTGCTTCAACCCTAATAATTCTTTATCTTGGGCCAAAGACACTTCCCGCCGATCAAACAACCTTCCAAATTCTGCCAAAAACCCATCCCAACTATACAACAAAGGATCATCCTTTTGAACCAAGGGCATTGCCCAGGCCGCCGCATCCCCTGTCAAGTATGATATTACAAAAGCGGTTCTGGCCTGAATGGTCTCAAACGCCATGGGTTTACACAGAAAATGCAATCTACATTGTGTAAGAAACATCATATACTTCCGAGGATCCCCAGAAAACCGTTCAGGTGCTGCTAACGGTACATTACTAGGAGATTGAACAATAACGGTAGAATTTTGACTAGTAGATGGTTCTCTAACATTAGACCCACTAGCCCCCTCCAAGGGGGTTCGCTGAGCCATCAAACCTTGTACTTGTACTTTTACATTGTCTGACTCTTGGCGTGCCTGTGCCAATTCTAACTGAATATCTTGAAGAGCCTTTAGCACATCGGCTAAAGGCGGAGGAGTCGTATCCATTTGGCTTGGGTGGTTTTAGTATCCCAATATGGGGGTGGCTTATTATGTCAGTATGCACACAATAATGGAGGAGAGGAATCGACACTCTCCCCCGAACCACAGAAGCCGAATGAATTCGACCCTCCACCCGTGGTTGACACAGGCGCCTGATTATAGACACAGGACACCACGTGGCAGCCAATGGGGGGAAGAGGAGTTAGGAAGAGGTTGTGGATAGGGTAGGGATGTAGGAACACCGGATAGAGGGTTAGGAAACTCCTAAGGTGGATAGGGAAGGGGAAGCACAGGGAAAAAACCTCCTTATCTAGTTCTTTTCCTAAACTAAACACAGGTTAGACGCTATTAATCTTGCCTCCAGTCTACCTCCAAAATCGTATAAACACACCTTAATACGTGTGAACATGTAACAAGATAAACATATAGCAAGCATATATGAACAGCAACAATGGAATTAGATTCCATACATGAAATACATGACACATGGCCCGTTGGGCAAGCGGAAGCAACATTGAACACCTATAGCCATAATGTACATGCCAAGACAGGGACACAGAACACAGATGTGCCTAAACAGCCCTGAACCCTGAATGTCCTGTACTGTATGTTGCTGTTTTAGCAACCCAAAACATGGTCCACATTCTGTCGTGTGCCTTTGAACACACGAGTATTAAGCATCAAAGACCTTAACAAGGATTTACTGGAAACACACACTTTGCTGTAAAACTCGTAATGTGCCCAGTACTTATCTGAATTCCGAGCAGCCCCACGGGACCACTCGGAGTCTAAAGAAAATGCCGTAACCAATGTCAGCCAGCCCGCCCGCATTCCTCCTGCTTCCAAGATTTACCAGAGTAATGTACCCATTACTTATCTGAGCTCTGAGCGGCCCCACGGGACCACTCAGAGTCTGAAGAAAACGCTGTAGCTAGTCCGCCAGCTTCGTATTGCTCCAAAGTCTTACGGGCTGAAAGGAAAGCTTTGCTCACGTCTCGCTCCGACCGCACCCATCCAGGAACACAAAATAAGCCACACCTGCAGCTGCGAGCGTGTTGGCTTTATGCTGCCCTTCATTACTTGCAGCTGGCAACGCACGGCAACTTGCGCTGAACTACAGGTCCTCCCGAAATGCTGGGAAATGTAGTTCTCTTTACCAATGCTTCAATAAGCAAACTTAGTTACTCCCCGGCGGCACCAGCCCTTATTCCTGACACAATGCACCCGTGTTGTGGGAAACGCCCAAGCGCATAACGTCAAAGTCACGCTTACGCGCTAAGGGCCTTTCCTCGGATTTCACGCTGATGTGCAATTTTTTCACGTGCCAAATCGCTCCGTATCAAGCTAGCCACACAACAACACATGGAAGACCATGCTCCTGCCCAGAATGCGAACTACTTCCCCCCAGAGCCCCAAGCACGCTCCTACCTGCCATCTGCTGCTGCCTGCCTGCCTGCTGGCCACGTGCCCTGCTATTTGGTGCCTGCACGTCAGCCATCTGCAGAGGTCCAGTTGCTGTGACCACCCCTGCTGGAACAGAAGACTCCCGACTGGAGTACCATCTTGCTCCACAGCCCAGCCCCAGGACCCAGTTTCCCACCCACACCTGCCTCGGGGGTTGCCATGTCGGACACAACACCAGACTGGCACCACTGGCAACTCCCAGTCAGAGAGGCAGAGGGCTACCAGCTTCTCTGCTGCAGAAGTTGGTATCCTGGTGGAGCAAGTCCTGGGGCATTATGATGCCCTCTTTGGAAGTTCACGCGCCGACAATGAAGGACGGAAGAGGATCTGGACAGACATTGTTGCTGCCATCAACGTGGAGGAGGTGGCAGCCCGCGACTTGCAACACGTCCGGAAGCGCTGGGAGGACTTCAGGTCCATGACCCTCAGTAAGGCCGGCGTCTCCTGAAGGCAAAGCATGGAAAGGGGTGCCGGGTCTACCTTACCAACATGCATATGAGGGTCCTGGAACGTATAGGCCCAGCTCTCCACTTCCAGGTCCTTGGGAGGCAGACCCGCCCGGAGTCGCGCGGTAAGTGTGCATGCATACTGATTGGTGCTGTGCATGTTGAGGTGTGGCAGGTGTGTGCAGGTTGCACATATGCCTTGGAAGGACCATGTATGTATGTGTATGTACAGGGACATGAGCCTGCCGCATGAGACTCCAGTCATGTGTGAGGCACATTAACGATGTATGTGTACAAAAGCATTAGGGCCAAATGCATGTTGGGGTGCACACATGTTTACATATCTGTGTATGTACCATGGCATGGTTGGGGTGTGACACATGGATGTGGGTTCCACCTTCATGTACGTGCATGGTGTACATGTGTGTGTGTGAGGGTATTTTACATGTGTGCCACTATGATACACCATGGATGCATGTGACACTGACATGAAGGAGGCTGATTGGCAGATGTGAAATGGATGCCGGGATTTCACTGCAACAGGTGGTGTAGATGTACAGATGCATGTACGGCTGGTGGCGTGTGTGCATGTGTTTGCCAATTCTCATGTTGCATGTGATGTCAGGCTAACCTTCGGACGGTCATGGTGTTGTATGTGTATGGATGGTGCTAGCTGCTGCAATATTCCAGTTCATTTGCGCATGAGTGTTGATAGAGATGATATGTGTGTTGGGGAGTGTGAGGCCATGTGTGAAGGTTGAGACTGCCACTCATCTGCAACTGTCATGTGTGTATCAAACCATTGTACAGTGTCCTGATGCCTGTGTTCTGTCTCTCCCTGTCTGCAGCATCAACTGATGAAGAGGGCGTAGACGGTGCTGTGGAGCACACAGGCAGAGATCCCACCACCAGCCGGAGAGGCAAGGCCCAGCTCCCCTCCCAGGTTTCCATCTCGTCGGGGTGTGAGGAGTCTGGTGTCGCCTCTGCGGCCGAAGCTGCTGGGGGTAGGTCCAAGAGGCGGAGGTCGGAGGTGGACTCCTCGGCAGTAGAAGGGGCAGCTGAGACCCCACAGGGCCCTACGGAGGAAGATGGCACGCAGTCATCCAGGTTGGTGGGTGGTTTCGTTGAGGGAGAGGCTGTGGAAGTCACACACACGAGGCTTGGAGAGGGGATTCCACTGGTGCCAGTGGTACAATCCAGGGACAGGAGGCAGCATTGGCCGCCGCGGAGGTGCCTGTGTGTAATCCTGTTCCCGATCCTATGACTGCATCATCCGGCACCAGCAGGGATGCCTTAGTCCAGACCCGTTTTCAGGGAGGGGATAGCCGCACAACAACTGGCCTTCTTCTCCCTGCAGACGTGGCAATCCGGGACCAGATTGAGCCTGTCCTGGGTGGGGTGGCGTTGCGTGTTCGTGACATTCGGGGTGACATGCGGTGTTCTCGCGAGTACAGCGCATGTCATTTTGATTGTCTCGATGACCGCGTCAACCTACTGGGCGGGGTCACCAGTGCTGGGTTCCTCCGTGTGCTGGAGCTTCTGCCGACGCCCTCCTCAACTGAACTCCCTATGCGCCAGTCGTCCTCCATGCCATCTTCCTGCCCAAGTGTCACCTGGGCACACTGTGGAGCTATCCCTGACCCAGCGGCCAGGTTGGTGGAGGACACATCCCTGCCACAGTCAGGAGTCGGATGTCCAGCAGGGGTGGCCACCCCAACAACTGGACCTCAGCAGGTGGCTGACATGCAGGCAACAACGGGCAGGGCACATGCACGGCAGCAGCAGGCTCAAGGTGGGAGCAATGATGTCTCAGGCCGACATCAGAGGGGCAGGCATCAGCTGGAGGGCAGGAGGACCCTGGATTGCAAGTGTCTTCCGTGTGGCAGCGGTTGGGCCAGGCCATAGTTGCGGAGCGGGGGCAGGCAGAAGAGGCACGGCTCACAATGATAAGGGTGGAGAACTCCATGCGGAGGGCACTGAGGCGGCCCGAGTGCCTCGAGGCAATTCGCAGGGAGTTGGAGTTGAACATGGCATCGTCCCTGCGAAACCTCTGGGACATGTAAGAGGCCCGCCTCCAGGACATAGACCAGGAGTTCGATGATGCCCTGGCCCTGGAAATCGGAAAGTGAGCCATCGGACTAGCCTGCCCCCATTGTATATAGTTTGTAGTGTTAAGTTTCATTTTCATTTTCATTTATTTTGGGGTGATTGGACTATGCCCCACACTTTTGTATATAGTTATTTCTTAGGTAGTTTCTTTGATAGGTTTCAGTTCCTTTGTTGGGCTCATGGACTCTTTCAAAATTTCTTGTACATAGTTGGACATTGGATTTATGTGTACATTTTCTTTGGATTTCACCATGGAGCAATGGATTTTGATTTTTACGTTTCCTTTGGATTTGTTTTGGTGGACAGTGAGTTTGGCCCATTTTTCTTTAGGAATTCTTTGGATTGGATCTACATTTTTTTGGACATGCATTTCATTTCATGTTTGTATAATTTTTTTTGGCTTTCATTTCATTACATTGATTTTGTTCATAATACATTTTGATATTTTAATTCCATGTGTGGGATTCGCTCATTGGGTTCATGCATGTCAAAATGTGGGTTTATGGCAATTAGTGTGTGTGTGTGACGGACATGTGTTGATGTACATGGTTGACTTTTGATTTGGGTCCTGACATAGGCATGTCGGTGTGGGGTAGATTGGTGAAATCATTGCATGTCAAGACTGGGTTGGCGTGCTGTGGTATTTTGGTGCACGAGGCCCATGATTGTGCAGCTTTCTTGTGTGTTGCAGGGGGACATGAGTCGGGGCCTGCTGGCAGGTGCCCCTCACTGCTGGGTGGATGGGGGTGCTGGGGGACATGAGTCGGGCCTGACCCTCAATGCTGGGTGGGTAGGGGTGTTGGGGGACATGAGTCGGGGCCTGCTGGCAGGTGCCCCTCACTGCTGGGCCGGTGGGGGTGCTGGGGGACATGAGTTGGGGTCTGCTGGCAGGTGCCCCTCACTGCTGGTGGGTGGGGGTGCTGGTGACATGAGTCGGGGCCTGCTGGCAGATGCCCCTCAGTGCTGGGTGGGTGGGGGCGCAGGGGGACATCAGTCGGGGCCTGCTTGCAGGTGCCCCTCACTGCTGGGTGTATGGGGGTGCTGGGGGACATGAGTCAGTGCTCACTTGTGCGTGGTGACATGTGGGCTGCCTGGAGGGCTTCGCCAGGGTGGATGGGCTACCTGTGGGGCATAGCCAGGGGTGCAGTGTGTACCCCTGTGTTCGGGTCTGTCTGCAGGCCCTGCGGAGGGGGGAGAGGGCACACCTGGGAGGACACACACTGTCAATTCATTGGGGCACACCCGTAATACACATACCCCGCTCGCACAAGGCCAATCGCGTGTGAAAGTTCCTGCGCACCCCAGAAATACATGTACCCCGCTTGCACAGGCCCAATCGTGTGTAAAACTTCCCACGCACCCCAGAAATACACATACCCTGCTCGCACAGGGCCACTCGCATGTGAAAGTTCCCACACACCCCCGAAATACACGTACCCCGCTCGCACAGGGCCAATCGCATGTAAAACTTCCCGCGCACCCCCGTAATACATGTACCCCGCTCGCACAGGGCCAATCGCATGTGAAACTTCACTCGCACCCCCGAAATACACGTACCCCACTCGCAAAGGGCCAATCGCATGTGAAAGTTCCCACGCACCCCCGAAATACAAGTACCCCACTCGCACAGGGCCGATCACGTGTAAAACTTCCCACGCACCGCCGAAATAAACATACCCCGCTCGCACAGGGCCAATCGCGTGTATAACTTTCCTCGCACCTCTAAAATACACATACCCCGCTCGCACAGGGCGAATCGCGTGTGAAAGTTCCCGCGCACCCCTGAAATACATGTACCCCGCTCGCACGGGGCCAATCGCGTGTGAAAGTTCCCCCGCACCCGTAAAATACACGAACCCCGCTCGCACAGGGCCAATCATGTGTAAAACTTTCCGCGCACCCCCGAAATACATGTACCCCGCTCGCACAGGGCCAATAGCGTGTCAAAGTTCCCACGCACCCCCGAAATACATGTACCCCGCTCGCACAGGGCCAATCGCATGTGAAAGTTCCTGCGCACCCCCGAAATACACGTACCCTGTTCGCACAGGGCCAATCGTGTGTAAAACTTCCCGCGCACCCCCGAAATACACGTACCCCGCTCGCACAAGGCCAATCGTGTATATCCTGATTCTATACATTCCTATGTATTATACATTGGTGCATCGCCGCAACTATTCACTACGTAGCCAGCTTTAAGATTACTTTGCATACTTGCGCCACTGCATCTGTACAAGGGTAAACTGATTTACATATTCTTCAGCATTTCTATAGCATGTGCATCTTCATCTCGGGCCCACGATGTTGTTCATCTTTACCACCTCCAGTTCAGAGCGTAAAGAACATATATGTTCATCTGCCTCGTGCATCTTTTCCAGGTGTGTCATCATCTGCACCGCATGATGTCACCAGTTTCCTCTTTCACTCATTTTAACACTTCTTGTGGGACTTTGTCCAAAATGCCATTATTTCTTTGTGAATGCATATACTGTTTTCTTAATTAATACCTTGTTTCCAAGATTTTCTGCGGTGCAAGCATCATCACTGGTACTGCAGGTGTTGCAATTTCCGGCTCCCAACATATAGGCAGCATGAGGGTGGAGCTTTTGGCTGGGGTGCTTGACTCCACCTCTACAGGGTTGTGTTTTTAATGTTGGTAACAGATGTCAGGGGTGATTGTGTAATGTGAAACATGTAATAGCTAGCTAACAAGTCAAGACTTACTAGACACTTTTGCTAGCACAAATAATACATATGAAGACCCACAATGCACACAAATCAGAGGCACTTACAGGGAAACTAAAGTAAGGAAGAAAGAAACAGCATCATCAGAAAATGTTAATTGCGCTAACATTTATCTTCATGTATACAAATTAATTGTATGTTTGAGGCCTGCCTATTTAACCCATGTACGTGCACCATGCGCTGAGATCAAACCCTAAGGAAAGTACTTTAAGAACATATGACAAGGCTAACGTCTAGATATACAGCATCTTTTGAATTTTAATATTGTGACTGTCTTTGAACAAAACCACCTGGCATAGATATGTCAGTGAACAAAAACAAGTGGGCCAGATATGGGATGTCATCAGTGATATCATCAATGACATTTGTGATGCAATCTTTGATGTCCTGGGTGTTAGTCTTAGCAGTGCATGGTGGTGGCGTGTGTGATGCTGGAAATGCATCAGAGGGACAGGGCCTCTGAATCCTTGTCCTTTACTGCTTTTTATTGTGTGTTCTGTCGTGTTTTCTGCCCAGGAGTCCATGTGGGACTCCTGGCAGTGCAGCTCTCTCTTTTGGTTTGGTGAACAGACCCATGGGATACCCTTATGGCACCCATGGGTAGGGGTACAACCCTGTGCCCCTAGTGTATGTTTTTGGGCACCTGTGGGTGGCCCACAGAGCACGGTATGGGCTGGTGGCAGCTCCATGCTGAATTTGACAGGTGCTCTGGGTGTCCTCCATTTTGGGATACCCAGGCCCTGCCATTGGGATCAGTTGATTCCTGATAGAAAACAAGATGGCCCCTGAGGCCTCTTGCTTTCTATTGCCTGTTATCTTGTTTTTCCCAAAGTCCTGGGAAGCCCTGACTCTGTCCCTTCCCCTTGACTGGCTGTTGGGTGGAAGGTCCATATATGGTGTTGTTGTGAAGGCCCAGCTAGAGTGACTGGAGCCTTCCCATTGACTGTATGTTGTGGGTACCGCCTGTGGGTGGGACCTGGGTGAATGGAGTGGGTGACCAATATACACTCCTTGTTGTGGTTGTCTGGTTTCTGGCATGTGAGACAAAGACTGAGACAGCCCTGCCCGAAACTGGCCTGAATGCAGTGTGTAGTGTTGAATGGCTGGGTACTTGCCCCAATCCACATTCCTTGTTGTGAGTGTCTGAAAGGGAGGAGTGTGGCCTGAATGCACTGTGTGCCTGATTGGCTGACTGACTGCATGAATGCCCTTCTGTGTGATTGGCTGCTGTGTGTGTGCCAGCAGTGTGGATGAGAGACAGAATAGTATATCTGGGGACCTCTCACCACTGGAAATTGTTCAGAAGCATTCAGAAGCTGAGTCTCCACTCAAGAGTAACTGGAACTGCTGACCCTCGACGCCCAGTTGGAAGAAGAAGACTTGCTGCTGCATTTGCTTTGACCGATCCGAAGGCTGCCGTGTTCGTCGAGGACTGACCCGAGAGAGGACCTGGCTAGGCGCCCTCTTCCCGTGCTCCGAGGGACCATCGAGCACCGCTGAACTTTCGCCGAAGCTCCCTGGACGCCAGACCATCGAAAGGCTGCCGACCGGAGAAGGGGACTGCCGAGGAGAACGAAGTAAAGCACCCGGACCTCGACGCTGTCGAAGTCCATTGCCGTCGACCAGGGTTCGCAGGTCTGTGTAACCGCTGGAGGCCCGTCGAAGTTGTGTTGCCCAGCCGTGGGAACCACTTGACGCCGTGCCGCCGACGACCGGAGCCGTCCGCTCCTTGCCTAAGAATATTTGACTCGAAGGACTCCCTCGTCCGCATCGTCGATCGCTTTTGTCCCGCCGGAGAAAGTCGAGGACGACCAACGCACCGAGGAGAATCCGCCGGTGGGTTTCCCGCCATCTCACGACTCCAAAGACTCGAGCGACTCGACGCCCTTGCTGGGCCACCGTCATTCACAATCTTTGCGGTCCAGAACTAGTGTCGCCGAGGTGCCCCACACGCCTCTTCCTCGCAGGACGCCGACGTCTCGACGCCGACGAGCACCGCTCGGATCGAAGCCTGCCGCCTCATCGACGCCGTTCTACCCTGTTTGTTGTCGGACGTTCGACGCCCCGTGTCTCCCGCTTGAAAGGGAAGGCATTCAAGAAGGGCCGTCGATTCCCCGACACCGAACACCGAGTTCCTCGACGCTTCTCGACGCCTCTCGACGATCCGTGACTCCTGCTTTAAAGGGGGTCATTCAAGAAGGATCTGTCGACGCCTCCTCGAAGAACTCGACTCCACCAGGTACATTGGGGGGGTAAAAACATTGTAGGAGAGAATAAGACTATTGAACAATATATGGACTGGGCTTGTGTTATATCTCTTTATTTTACAGGTTGCCCAGGTGGGGGGATCTCCACACAGAACTGTGTCCAGTAGCAAGGGCCAGTCTTCTGCCTATTGTTTCAACCATCTGTTATCTCTCCTCTCTCTATTGCTGGTTTGCTTCTTATTGATCTGCGTGCCAATTTTACAGTATTATGAATGCACTTTAATGAGGTCTAATATTAGTGGTACCACTTTAGAATTGTAGATATTTACCATTATTGATTTTCCTGAGCACAAAGTGCGTTGTTGTGATAAGTGTACATAACCCTTGAATATTAATTATATAAAGACTGTGTTTTCAGTAATACAGTGTGTGGACATTCCTTTGTGGGGGCTTGGGGATACACTATACTTAAGAACCAGCCTGCATCACCTCCTGAGAAGCTAGGCCTTGATTGCTCGTCCATCGCTACCGTAATAGAGAATCTTGGCTGGGGTCCTCTGTGCCTCTCCTCTACCATATAGAGAGCGGAAGTACAGACCCCCCCACCGGTCTTGACAAGCTGGTGGCAGCGGTGGGATTATTATGGTTTTAAGACTCAGTGTATAACCGTGCCACTTACAAAATATCCGCACTTTATTAGATTAAGGTTTGGGTGTGTTCCAAATAACTGCATTACAAGCAATGGAGTCCATTGCGAATGGTAAATTGACTAGGATGAGCTTAGAGGCTCTCCAGAGTGCTTGTGAAGCCAGGGAGTTAGACTTTGTGGATAAGTCTAGGGCTGAGCTGATAGCTGCCCTGGTGGACTACCAGACTGATGGTGAAACTCTCGATGAAGGGGGGGATGCAACCAGTGAGGACTCTGCCCCTGGGGTTGTCGCTGAATCTGTTTCTGGGAATGCCGCCATTCCTGCTGCCTCTGTTCCGAACCCCAGCAATTCCATGGAACTTGAGTTATTAAGGATGAAGTTAGCCTTTGAATATCGCAAGTTGGAAATAGAAGCTGAGCTTAAGAAAGAGGAGCTGGCACAGCAAGTGGAACTCAAGAATAGGGATCTTGCGCTCAAAGAAAAGGACACTGAATGTCAGAGAATCCAGTTAGAAAAAGCTCGAGTGGAGACTTCAGCTAAACCAATTGAGAGTGGCAGGTCCCCAGCCACCAAGTTTATGAAAGATTTGGTTGGTGTGTTTTTGGAGGGTTCAGATATCCTCCAATGGATTGAAGCGTTTGAAATGGCTTGTGCAATTCATGATGTGGATAAAAGAGATTGGGCTAAGTGTTTGTTAAGCAGAGTGCCTCAAACTGGATATGACTGTATTCTGAAGCTGAGTGTGGAAGAAAGGGGTCAGTATGAGTGTATGAAGTCTGCTTTAATTGCCAAGTTTGGCAAGACACCTACCCAATACCTTAAAAGGTTCAGGGATTTTAAGAAACGAGAGAATATGTCTTGGGTTGACTGGGTGAGTGCTGCGCACAGGAACATGATGGGGTGGATTGACGGGTACAAGGTGAAAACTTTTGCTGAATTATCCCAACTGTTGTTTTTTGAGCATTTTTCTGAAGCCTGTTCACCAGAGCTGCGTCAGTATGTTGCTGACCAGAACATTTTGGACCCCTTTAAGCTGGCTAGGTTGGCTGACAAGTGGGTCTCCCACCGGGTGTCCCCTAAGGACTCCAGTGGGAAGGACAAGGACAAAGAAAAGGGGACCTCTCAGAAAGCTGAGGAGTCCCAAAAGCAATCACAGTCGGGTAAACCAAAACCTTCCTCTCCTAAGACCCAAAAACCTAGTGGGGATAAGTCATCTGTGGGTGGGAATAAGAGTAGTGGTCCACCTGCTGCAAAGCAGGCTCCCAGTGGTTCCAGTACCGTACCTCGCACTCCTAGCACTTGTTGGGATTGTGGGGCTCTGGACCACAGAAGGGGTGACTCCAAGTGTAAAGGTAAGGCACTTGGAGTACAGGCTGTCAGCCCGAGCTACCCTTACCCCATGTCTGAGGTGGAGGCCACTGTCCTGCCCTCCTCTACAGGAATCACCTTTGGTGCTCCTGTAGAGATTTCCTTAGTGTCCCTTGGGGCCTGGGACCAGTACGCAGAAGTACTGGCGACTATCCCGCAGAACACCCGTAGGTTTTTGAGAAGTGTCCTCTTGAATGGCCAGCCTTCTACTGGTTTGAGAGACTCTGGGGCAAGCATGACAGTGGTGGACAGGACCCTGCTCAGGCCAGAGGACTATGTCAGTGCTCCTCTGAGAACCACCAGGTTAGCTGGTGGGCCTCCCAAATCATCGCCTGTAGCCTTAGTCACACTCATGATTGGAGACAAGACAGCAAAGCTTCCTGTCCTGGTTCAGGACAATGTCCCTGCTAACATTCTGTTAGGAAATGATCTAGTAGAGTTGGGGTTGATCTCGGATGGTCTCCCCATGACTGCGGCTGCGGTCACTAGGTCACAGGTGACACCGGGTCTGGCTGTGAGTCAGGTACCCGAGCCAAAGGCGAAGCCTAAGGCAAGACGAAGGAAGACCAAGAAGGCCACCTCTGTGGGGGGAACACCTTCTCTTCCTGCTGTTCCGACAGCACCCATTGGGATCCATGCTCCGGACGGGCTGGGTCCAGTGAAAAACCCAAACTCAACTCCTGAGGGAGAAGAGACAGAAAACTCTCCTGTGGGAGAGGTTCTCAACCCGGAGGATCATCCCGACATTCAATGCTTGTTAGCTGAAGGGGGACCCTCCCGGGCAGACTTCTGTAAAGGACAGAGAGAGTGCCACTCTCTCGAGGGTCTGAGGAAACAGGCCCTGTCCCAGGCACAAGGTGAAGTGCCTAGGACATTCAAGGTTTATTGGGAGGGTGAGCTCCTTGTTAATGAGCCCACTAAGCCTGAACCTGGTGCCCTCAAGAGGTTGGTGGTACCCCAGGTTTACAGGCCCTTCCTACTGAAGTTGGCGCATGAGGTGCCCTTGGCTGGTCATCTTGGTACCAAGAAGACTAAGCAGAGGCTCTCTGCCCACTTCTACTGGCCCCGGATGGGAGTAGAAGTGGAGCCCCACTGCAGGACCTGCCCAACTTGTCAGTTGTCTAGCAAGACTGGAGGCAGGGTCATTGCCCCACTGCAGCCATTGCCAGTGGTTGGCACACCGTTCGAGAGGGTGGGCATCGACATTGTCGGTCCCCTGGACCCTCCCACTTCCGGTGGACATCGGTTCATCCTGGTCTTGGTTGATCATGCCACCAGGTACCCTGAGGCTATACCCCTTCGGACTATTACTGCCAAGGTGGTTGCCAGGGCTCTCCTGGGCATTTTTACCCGTGTTGGATTCCCCAAGGAGGTTGTCTCTGACAGAGGATCCAACTTCATGTCCAGTTACATGAAGACCATGTGGACAGAGTGCGGGGTAACCTACAAGTTCTCCACCTCTTACCACCCCCAGACCAATGGTCTGGTGGAGAGATTTAACAAAACTCTCAAGGGCATGCTAGGTGCTTTGGAAGAGCCCCTAAGGAGGAAATGGGATCTCCTCCTGCCATGCCTGCTGTTTGCTTACAGAGAGGTACCTCAAGAGGGTGTTGGTTTCAGCCACTTTGAGTTACTCTTTGGACATCCCGTGAGGGGGCCCCTCGCCTTGATCCGAGAAGGCTGGGAAGCCACTCCTCCAGGTCCCGCCAAGCAAGTGGGGGACTATGTGTTAGGCCTCAGGCGGAGGATGACACAAATGATGGGTCAGGCAACAGCAAATCTCAAGGCCAGCCAGGAGTTGAATAAGTACTGGCATGACCTTAAAGCTTCGCAAGTGGATTGGACTCCGGGACAGGAAATCCTTGTGATGGAGCCTACAAAGCCTAGGGCTTTGGCCGACAAATGGACTGTACCCTTCAGGATAATCTCCAAGATGGGTGAAGTCAATTATCTGGTTGACATGGGTGCCTCTGGGGTAGCCCCTCAGGTATTCCATGTCAACAGGCTCAAGCCTTTCCACAGGCGAGCAGAGGTCTCATGTCTCTTGCTAGCTTCAGGGCAAGAAGAGGATGAGAGTGAGCCCCTTCCTGATTTGCTGCATAGCAACCCTCAGGATGGCTCAGTGGAGGCAGTACGTCTCTCTCCAGATTTGACAACAGAGCAGCAGAGGGCCTGCAGGGCTTTGCTCTAGCAGTATGCCTCTCTGTTTTCACTGACACCGGGCCTTACACCGTGGTGTAAGCACGAAATTGACACTGGTGACAGTGTGCCTGTGAAGAGCAGGTGCTACCGTATGTCAGATACCGTCAAGAACCACATCCAGGCTGAGGTCGCCAAGATGTTGGATCTGGGTGTTATTGAACCCTCAACCAGTCCCTGGTCCAGTCCAGTGGTCGTTGTCCCTAAGGCAAGTTCCCAGGCAGGTACCAAGGATTGGAGGTTCTGTGTGGACTACCGAGGAGTCAATGCCGTCACCAAAACTGACGCGCACCCATTGCCCAGGGCTGATGAGCTCGTGGACACCATAGGTGCTGCCAAATTTGTGAGCACCTTTGACCTCACCTCAGGCTATTGGCAAATAGCTCTGACGGACCATGCCAAGGAAAATACGGCATTCTCCACCCCTGAGGGACTCTACCAGTTTAGGGTCATGCCTTTTGGGTTGAAGAATGCCCCTGCCACCTTCCAGAGATTGGTCAACCATGCGCTCAGTGGGCTGGAAGCCTTTTGTGTGGCTTACTTAGACGACATTGCCGTCTACAGTTCCACCTGGGAAGAGCATTTGACACATCTGGATAAGGTGTTGCAGGACTTGAAAAGGGCTAACCTCACTATCAAGGCCACCAAGTGCCAGATAGCGCAGGGGAAAGTTAGCTATCTTGGTCATGAGGTAGAAGGGGGTCAAATCCAGCCTCTTTCCAGTAAGGTACAGGACGTACAGAACTGGGAGACTCCCACTACTCAAACCCAGGTGAGAGCCTTTTTGGGCCTCACTGGGTACTATCGCAATTTCATGGCAGACTATGGAACCATAGCTGCACCCCTGACAGCGCTAACTTCGCCCAAACCGCCTAGGAAGGTTAATTGGACCGAAGACTGTCAGAGGGCCTTTGATGGCTTGAAAGAAGGTCTGTGTAGGGCACCTGTATTGTGTGCGCCTGACTACAGCCGACCCTTTATCGTCCAGATGGATGCCTGCGACACCGGAATTGGAGCTGTCTTGTCCCAGTTAGATGACAAAGGGAGAGAACATCCTATCATATTCATCAGTAGACAACTCAAGGGTAGAGAACTTAGGTGGGATACTGTTGAAAAGGAATGTTTTAGTATAGTTTGGAGCCTTAGGCGTTTTAGGCCCTACCTTACGGGGTCCACCTTCAAGGTCCAAACAGATCATAAGCCCCTGAAGTGGCTTATGCAGATGAAGGGTGAGAATCCGAAATTGCTCAGGTGTTCGATTAGCCTACAAGGGCTAGACTTCACCATAGAGCACAGACCAGGGAAGAGTCACGATAATGCAGAAGGCCTTTCCAGAAGGTATGTTGACCGTCTGGATGAGGGTGTCTATCCCGTGGGAGATTAGGCACCCTCCACCTCAGTGTGGAGGGGGCGACTGTGATGCTGGAAATGCATCAGAGGGACAGGGCCTCTGAATCCTTGTCCTTTACTGCTTTTTATCGTGTGTTCTGTCGTGTTTTCTGCCCAGGAGTCCATGTGGGACTCCTGGCAGTGCAGCTCTCTCTTTTGGTTTGGTGAACAGACCCATGGGATACCCTTACGGCACCCATGGGTAGGGATACAACCCTGTGCCCCTAGTGTATGTTTTTGGGCACCTGTGGGTGGCCTACAGAGCACGGTATGGGCTGGTGGCAGCTCCATGCTGAATTTGACAGGTGCTCTGGGTGTCCTCCATTTTGGGATACCCAGGCCCTGCCATTGGGATCAGTTGATTCCTGATAGAAAACAAGATGGCCCCTGTGGCCTCTTGCTTTCTATTGCCTGTTATCTTGTTTTTCCCAAAGTCCTGGGAAGCCCTGACTCTATCCCTTCCCCTTGACTGGCTGTTGGGTGGAAGGTCCATATATGGTGTTGTTGTGAAGGCCCAGCTAGACTGACTGGAGCCTTCCCATTGACTGTATGTTGTGGGTACCGCCTGTGGGTGGGACCTGGGTGAATGGAGTGGGTGACCAATATACACTCCTTGTTGTGGTTGTCTGGTTTCTGGCATGTGAGACAAAGACTGAGACAGCCCTGCCCGAAACTGGCCTGAATGCAGTGTGTAGTGTTGAATGGCTGGGTACTTGCCCCAATCCACATTCCTTGTTGTGAGTGTCTGAAAGGGAGGAGTGTGGCCTGAATGCACTGTGTGCCTGATTGGCTGACTGACTGCATGAATGCCCTTCTGTGTGATTGGCTGCTGTGTGTGTGCCAGCAGTGTGGATGAGAGACAGAATAGTATATCTGGGGACCTCTCACCACTGGAAATTGTTCAGAAGCGTTCAGAAGCTGAGTCTCCACTCAAGAGTAACTGGAACTGCTGACCCTCTACGCCCAGTTGGAAGAAGAAGACTTGCTGCTGCATTTACTTCGACCGATCCGAAGGCTGCCGTGTTCGTCGAGGACTGACCCGAGAGAGGACCTGGCTAGGCGCCCTCTTCCCGTGCTCCGAGGGACCATCGAGCACCGCTGAACTTTCGCCGAAGCTCCCTGGACGCCAGACCATCGAAAGGCTGCCGACCGGAGAAGGGGACTGCCGAGGAGAACGAAGTAAAGCACCCGGACCTCGATGCTGTCGAAGTCCATTGCCGTCGACCAGGGTTCGCAGGTCTGTGTAACCGCTGGAGGCCCGTCGAAGTTGTGTTGCCCAGCCGTGGGAACCACTTGACGCCGTGCCGCCGACGACCGGAGCCGTCCGCTTCTTGCCTAAGAACATTTGACTCGAAGGACTCCCTCGTCCGCATCGTCCACCGCTTTTGTCCCGCCGGAAAAAGTCGAGGAGGACCATCGCGCCGAGGAGAATCCGCCGGTGGGTTTCCCGCCACCTCACGACTCCAAAGACTCGAGCAACTCGGCGCCCTTGCTGGGCCACCGTCATTCACAATCTTTGCGGTCCAGAACTAGTGTCGCCGAGGTGCCCCGCACGCCTCTTCCTCGCAGGACGCCGACGTCTCGACGCCGACGAGCACCGCTCGGATCGAAGCCTGCCGCCTCATCGACGCCGTTCTACCCTGTTTGTTGTCGGACGTTCGACGCCCCGTGTCTCCCGCTTGAAAGGGAAGGCATTCAAGAAGGGCCGTCGATTCCCCGACACCGAACACCGAGTTCCTCGACGCTTCTCGACGCCTCTCGACGATCCGTGACTCCTGCTTTAAAGGGGGTCATTCAAGAAAGATCTGTCGACGCCTCCTCGAAGAACTCGACTCCACCAGGTACATTGGGGGGGTAAAAACATTGTAGGAGAGAATAAGACTATTGAACAATATATGGACTGGGCTTGTGTTATATCTCTTTATTTTACAGGTTGCCCAGGTGGGGGGATCTCCACACAGAACTGTGTCCAGTAGCAAGGGCCAGTCTTCTGCCTATTGTTTCAACCATCTGTTATCTCTCCTCTCTCTATTGCTGGTTTCCTTCTTATTGATCTGTGTGCCATTTTTACAGTATTATGAATGCACTTTAATGAGGTCTAATATTAGTGGTACCACTTTAGAATTGTAGATATTTACCATTATTGATTTTCCTGAGCACAAAGTGCGTTGTTGTGATAAGTGTACATAACCCTTGAATATTAATTATATAAAGACTGTGTTTTCAGTAATACAGTGTGTGGACATTCCTTTGTGGGGGCTTGGGGATACACTGTACTTAAGAACCAGCCTGCATCACCTCCTGAGAAGCTAGGCCTTGATTGCTCGTCCATCGCTACCGTAATAGAGAATCTTGGCTGGGGTCCTCTGTGCCTCTCCTCTACCATATAGAGAGCGGAAGTACAGACCCCCCCACCGGTCTTTACAGCGTGAGTTACACTTGTTTAGCTTACCATAACTGGCAAATTTCTAATGTTTTTTGTTTTACTTGTAACCCTAAGGTCCCTTTAACAAAGTTTTGCAATGAATTTCATAGGTTTTTATTAGTGCAAATTAATCATAACATCCCTTTAAAAAACGTTTTTTCAGTGACGTTTAAACGTTGTTAAAGGGATGTTATGGTTACAAGAAAAACCAAAAAAACCATTGAACTTCACCAGTTATGGTAAGCTAAGCAAAGATGACATAACAAATGTCATTGAAGACCTTCACTGATGACATCAAATATCTGGGCCACTTGTTTTTGTTCACTGACATATCTAGGCCAGGTGGTTTTGGTCACTACCACCTACACTACACAATAGAGGCCAGAGGGTATTTTAATGACCACCTACAACAATCCCCCTTTCCTTAAATGCAATCAAAACACTTGATAATGTTCTGGTGTTGATGTGTAATTTTTTGGGGATAAAACCTGTGGCATTTGATCATAGTTTGTGCACCTTCAACATAAGTATAGCCTGAATGACTGTTTCCAGACTGATCCGTTTCAATCAACAAAACATTTTATTCATAAATTTAATTTGGTACAATACAAGTCATACCAGCTGTTTCAATTGATCACAATTATTTTTGTGCATTATGTGGGTTTATCAATTAATAGTGTACTACGCTGCTTTTTAACAAGAACGCCGTTATACTACATATAAATTGTTTTCAAGTACATATACCTGTGGCATCTCTTCTTCAATTTCATTCATTCATCATACTTTCGTATTTCTACTACCACCCAAAATGCTTCATTCCTCTCTCACACCTAATAAAAACAGTTATTCAGGAATTTCTTCAGGGGGACGCCATTGTGATTTCCACAACTTTTGTTTCAATCTAGAACAACCATCACTTGGTCTATCTCCATATTCTGTTTTCTTTTAAACTTCTGCTTCTTAACCTATGTCAGTTTGGGTTCCTTATAAAGATCTTGTGTTGATCTTGCACTTTTTCTGGTGGTTTTGGCCATCCGTTCTTCCCTACAAAATAATAACACTTGTTTTCATGCTCCCCTCTGCCACCTCTTCTCCCTCTCTCATCTACAACTGTCTGCAATCCAGGAGTGGTGTGCTACCAACAACCTCTGCCATAATGCCAGTAAAACAGAGATCCTGCTCATCGGCACACCTGCACCTTCCTTTCCTGTCACTCCCTGGCCAGCCTCCCGTGGCCCTCTCCCTGCTCCCACTTGTGAGGCTTAGAACCGTGGGGTCATCTTTGACTCCACGCTTTCCTTTTCTACTCATATCTCTGATGTCTCAAAAAAGTCTAACTACCAACTGCACTTCCTCAGCGGTATTCTTCCTTTCCTCTCCTTCCCCAGAAGCTCACTGTCTCCAGAGCTCTGGTTCTCTCTAGGCTGGACTGTTGCAACAGCCTCTTTCTAAATCTGCCTGCAACCACTCTCCGTCCTCTACAGCTCACCCAGAACAGGACTGTGAGAATTGTCCTTGGCCTTAAGGCCTGGGATTGTATATCTCCAGCCATGAAATCTCTTCATTGGCTCCCAGTGGTTGCAAGGATTAAATTCAAGACCTTTTGCATTGTCCACAAAGCTTTCTGGGGCCTGGGTCCACATTAGCTTCAACTCTCGCTCCATAAATACATTCCTATTCAAGCTCCTCACTCCTTCACCTCCAACTCCCTCAGGGTCAGTCGCTTCTCCAAACAACAAGTTGGGAGTAGATCCCTTTCCTCGGCTGGGGCCACCCTCTGGAACAGCCTCCCTGCCTCTCTGAAACTTGAGGAGAACCATCTTCGTTTCCGGAAGCACCTCAAGTCATTCCTCTTTGTTTCTGCCTTCGCTCTTCCTCTCCCCTGCTAATCTGTCTGCTTTGACACCGGGCACCTGGTTACCCTCTCATTTCGGGCCCAGATCCCTGCCCTCCCAGCCACACACCCACACTGACTTCTGGCAACCCCTGCACTTGGGTCTGTATCTGCAACCCTACAGTCCCCTTCTCAGACACCTGTTGTCTACACCTTATTCTCGCACTTACCAACTGCTGGCTGCACTACCTGTTGTTGTTCTATCATGTGTTCAGTCCTTTCCATTTCCCCCTCTCCCCCTTCCCTCTCCCCTGCACTTCCATGTTCTCCATGCCACTGGGCATGTTAAGGTAGTTGTATTGCCCTCCTTGTTTCCCCTCCCTTGCCCCGTCGCACTCTGAAACACCTGTGTATGAGCGCAATACAAATAAAATAGCATATCATATTATAGCATATCATAGATACGTTTTTATTTGACCGCTCAGTTTCAACATATTTTTAATGCAGTATCTGTCAACACTTTAAATGTGCAAGGGTATTAGTTTCCCATTTACTTTTCTAGGCAATTCAAAGATTGCAATAAAGATACACTTACTTGCCGAGGGTATCTTTTATATGGTCAGAGGTATAATGCTCTCTTTTTATTTTGAAAACGGTATTCATCCGGTTTTAACATGGGATCCCCGTCACTTTTTTGTTGATACTTTAGCCTTTTCTTGAGTGTTTTTCTTTGTTCAAATGCTCTTATTGTTCAATTAGCTAATATGGACAACAAGGGAAAAACAGGGGGAGCGGGACTTATTTAGAAAAGCAATAGATGCTTGCTTTCTAATTGTTTGTACATTCGAATTGTGTGTTGTTCATAAGACATCCGCTGTGGCACTGACTGTTTGCAGACTCACCAGTTGAAGCTAAGTGCTTTCACTTTCCACTTTGATCCGGGCGATGTCTCGTCTAGTTTTTAACAGGAGTTCCCCGTTACGTTTGTTGTTAAGGATTTTACATTTTGGCTCTAGGCGGAAAGGAAAAGAGAAACAAGCTGTTCACAACCCTGGGATGTTCCGTGCAAAATGCGTGTTTTGTACATTTATTTCACCACCATAGCTGCTCGTGGCTTGCAAACGCTGCTCTGTAGTCCTAACTTCTTACACACTCACCGGCAGTAGCCGTGTGCTTTCGCCTTCCGCTTTCAGACTCAGTCAGCTGGTCACAGTATTTCCTTCTGCGTCCTCCGTTTTGCATTTGGTTTTCCACCTTGTTCTGCAAAAGGAGGCACAAGGAATTACTGCGTCATATTTCAGTATTCTATTGTACACATTTGCAAATCGCATGCATACGCCATCGCTCTGCTTACCAGTAGAATCCGTTCTGCTTTCCTCATGAACGGTAACACCACAAGTCCTCACTCGTATCCTTTGAACCCTCTAGCTCCTAGGTCTTTTCTTCTAACTTCCTCATACTTCTAGCCTTAGCCTATGTCCCCACTTCTAAGTGGAGGATAGCACTTAGCTACTGTGCTCTTACTTGTTGTTTACTGCATGATTGTGTTTAAAGTAAAGGTAGACTCAACAGCCTGTTCCAATTTATCGCATATGTGACCAGCTAGGCATTACTTTAAACATTATTTTCCAGCTCATTAGATTTTTTATTATTATCCATGTATCTACATCCTGGTGAATCTTGCAGGATCTGTTAGCCTTGTGGTTCTTACATCTGCTACTTCAGTCCTTTGTTTTTTTTAAATTTTATTTTCAATGGACACATTTCTATTCCTCTGTGCGGTCGTTCAGGTCTGTGACTGCACTTTTTGTTAGATAAATCAGGTCATTTTCTTTTCGTATCAACTGTCTTTTATCCATATTTCCTCTACTCCTGGTTTTACTTGGTATAATATGGTCCATCTCAAATCCTCGGCCTTATGTATGAATTCAATGAAGTGGCTCACTAGATGTGCTGAATGAATTCTGTTTTTTATACAGCTTTTATGTTCTGTTATCCTTGTTTTTATTTTCATCTCGGTTGACCCTATGTATAATTTCCAACAGGGACACCATATGGCATAAACCACCATTGTCGAATTGCAATTTGTCAAAGTTTGATGGATCCACATCCTTGGTAAGCCTGCATTTACTTCTGTGCTCCTGCTTGATTGGATACAGCTGTTGCAATTCCCACAAGGGGTATGTCCTATGGGGCGTGCCATACCCCAACTTTCCGTGATCGTTTGTTGTCTGATATTCTTCAAGACAGTGTTGTTTCATGTCACCTGATCTTTAACATTTTTGCTTATTTTATAAGCTATCAGGGGTCTCTCTAGTGGATTTTTTCCTTTTTCCAAAATCTTCCAATTCGTATGGATGATTTTCTGAATCTGATTTCAAAGGTGACTGAAGGTGTTCACAAAAAACAGTGTTTCTCCCTTCTTTTTGTCAATTGTTTTACTTTGATTCAATACGGCTTCATGGTTATTATTGTTAGCTTGTGTCATTGATTTTGCTGTAAGTTTCGGTGGATATCCCCTGTCATGCAGTTTATCCTTTAGGCTGTCTGCTTCTTGTTTATAATACTTACGATTCGTGTTATTCCTCTTTAGTCTGAGGAATAGGCCCAATGGCAGATTGTCATGGGTGTGCTTTGGGTGAAAGCTAGTGTAGTGTAATAGCGCATTCTTGTCCGTTGGTTCATGGAAAGGTTTTACAAATAGATTCTTGTTTTCACGATCCACTTTGATTGTCAAATCCAAGTAATTGCTTTCATTCCGTTTTAAGGTTTATGTACATTTTAGAAGTCCATCTTGTTTATTGAACCACTCAAGAAAGTCTGCCACTTCATCTTCATTCCCTGTCCATAGAATCAAAACATCATCTATATCACATCGCCGCAGGCACAGATGTTTCTTGAAGGGGTTGGTATCTGCATACATTGATTTTTCTTCAATGTATGCCATATATAAATTGGCTATACTTGGAGCTAATGTCACCCCCATTGCGCTTCCTTGGGTTTGTTTGTAAAAATTGCCATTGAAGTGAAAATAATTCTCTCTCAAAGCAACTTCCGCACACCTCAGGATAAATGACACAGGGATTCTAGGTTTATAGTCATTTGATCGAAAACAAAAATGTTGAAAGTCAAAATGTAGAAAAAAAAATGTTGAAAAAAAAAAGTCTAATTTCTTTTTCAATACGTTTTTTTTCAAAAAGGGGGGGTTTCCCCTAACTCCCCTTTTTTCAATTTTTTTATTTTATCCCTTTTTTTTACTTACCGAACCCAAAAAATACATATAAATAAAAAAATAAACATTCAACTTTTTTTTTTTATATTTATTTTCGACATTTTTGTCATTCAAATTTTTTTTTGACACTTTGACTGACCACTGGGATTCTAGCATCTATTGTTGTTTGTCTTAATCGTTCCTCTATCACCTGTAGCGATAGACCTTGTGGAATGCTTGTATATAGAGGTACCACATCTAGGCTCATGAGTATTACTTTCGTATAACTGAACATCAGTCCTGCCATTTCTTTGATCATTTGTGTTGTATCTTTTACATATGATGTCATGTTCTTTACTAGAGGTTGTAGAAATGTGTCAGCAAACTTAGAAAAAGGCTCCAAAACAGAATCTATGCCTGAGACTATTGGGCAACTAGGTGGCTTGGTCTGAGTCTTGTGTATTTTGGGGAGTGTGTAGAACTGAGGCATTCTTGGTGTGTCCATTATTAGGACATCTGCTTCTCTTTTGGAGATCCAACCTCTTTCTTGTGCCTTTCCTACCTTTATACTAATTAATTTACTTAATCTGTCGGTTGTGTCTGCTTCCAGTCTTTGATAGCTGTCATTGTCTTGCAGTTGTCTGTCACATTCATGGATGTAGTCTTTCCTATCTTGTATAAATGTGGCTCCCCCTTTATCCGCTCTACAAATTATGATTTTTATTATTTTCAAAAAGGGATTTCAGTGTGGCTTTTTTGATATTGCTGATGTTCTGATAGCATCCTTCTTGTCCACTTTTGTTTTCTAGAACCTCTACTTCCATCAGAACTCAATTTTCAAATACTCTTGCTTCAGTACTATGACTTGGCAGGCAAGTATGAATTTCAATTTATTTCATTAACCACTGTCTTTGACATGATTACCCATTTCTTTGTCCGCAAAATATTGTTTCAGGTGACTTTTTCACATTAGGTCGGAGAACTCTTGTCTAAATATAAATCTGTTATGTTTATTACTAGTTACAAAGCCTAGACCCTCCTCTAGCACTGTCAATTCACTATTGGTTAGCTCATGTGTTGAAAGATTTACCACAGTGCTCTCATGGTTCTTGTCCCAATCCTGCAGGACCTGATCTAAAAAAATGTGTTGTCCCGCATGTCCTCTTCTATTGCTATTAAATCTATTTCTCTGTTGTCTACCTCTAGACTTTCTTCTCCCTGGTGCATTTCCTCTTGTTACTTCCTTCACTTGAGCTAAAGGAGGTTCCCCTGAAATGCACTCTGCATTTCTCATTTCTTTTGTCTGATGTTCTGTGACGTGTCTTCCTGTTCTTTGGCATTATAGTTTTCTTGGGTATACCTCATGGCTAAAATGTTGTACATCCTTCTTCATCCTCCTTATTCTTTATTCAGTTCGATCTTCTTTCAATTCTTTAATTTCTCTAAGTAGATCTACCGATCTCTTTTTATACAGTTCTACCGGAGCTAGCTTTTTGATTTCTTCCTCATTACCTGTACGTCTATAGTTATCTTTTCAGTGACTTCTCTTCGGGTGTCGATAATCATCATAACCCAGTCTCTGCCGCACTTATTTGCAATGCAACTCCATTGAACAATTACGTTTTTATTGTCTAGGAACAACCTGGGTTTGTTCCTTACTACCAATCCTTGAGGAAGTATACCATTTTGCAGGAATTCTAGCATGATAGATACATGAAGTTCCGTTCTTACTAGCCGTTTTTTATATCTGTGAGAGCTCATCCCAACATGTTAAATTCATAGTGTCGTCTACTTCACCACCAAACAATGTTCATTTGGTAAGAAGTTCCGTGATATAGTTCTCATCATTGCTTTTACATCGTTCTTCTGCCTTACTGATACCATCGTCCATGCAATGGTGTGTTCGTTGTACAGTTGCAATCTTAGATTGTCGACAGTCTTGTTGCCAAGCTGCCATACTAGAACCTATAGTACACAACAGAGACCAGTGCTCCGTGTTTGTTCACTACCAGTCAGAATATTAAAATTCAAAAGGTGCTATATGTCTATAGCTATATACCTGATTTATATGCATTGTGGGTCTTCATATGCATTGTTTGTACTATGTGTCTATAGATTTTTATCTTTTGACATGTTTTCTTTAAGGTAGCATTGCACTATTAATAATAATAATAATAATAATAATAATAATAATAATAATAATAATAATAATATGAATTTTACAGTTTAAACAAAGAAGCACTATATTCTGTTAAACCAAGCATGAGTGAGCCTTTGTGCAATTTCGGCACTAAGAAAAAAGAACGCACAATGATGAATTTTCCCAGTATGAAATAGTTTTCTTAAGATTGGGTGCCTGGGTTGTTTCCTGGTTCTAGAGTTTGAAATGCATCCAGTAGAACACAGCTACACCATCCAATCTCAAGTCAATGGTTTCTGCTTGGTTGTCTTCAAAAACTAAGCTAGCACAGTGTTTAATGAAGCTGACAATCTTTATAAAACCATGTTAGACAAAATAAGCTGGATAAACTATAAAAGAGCAAAAGAGAATGCCTTTAGGTAACGTGATTACAAGGCAGTTCAAAATTGGTATTTGGAGTCAAATCAATCTAGGTTGTTTCCACAGAACATTATCAAATGCAAAGGAAGAAGACAGTAGTGTTTGTGTTAAAATCCATTAGCGCCACTGATTCATCATAAGTAACTAGTTGGGAAGTTGACATACTTCCACACATAATTTAAAATCTACAATTGATTCGTTTTGTGTGTTGGGATTCTTACACCAGCATGTACTGTAGAATTCAAAGCAATGATGGCAGCCTTGCTAAATATGTTGAGGGCTTGCTGCAGAGAAGTGTGGGCAATCTGCGACACACATTTACATTTTGGTAGGTCTGTCAAGGTGCTTCAAACTTTCATGGGCAAACAAACATGTTTCAGAGATCATTGAACCTATTAGAGCATGGATTCCATTAAAGGACCCCTGTCAGCATATCAGAATGTTCCGAACGTAGTCTATAATCGCTGTTCTAGACCACATTACAGATATTAGGTCTTGAGAAGCAGCCTAAAATCGTTTCTTTTCCTATTTATTTACACATCGATATGTGCTAATGACCTTACAGACCTTGGGAGAGGTCATGATTGTGTGATAATGACCCTTCCTCATCTTGTAGTCCTCTGCTTCACCTGAGGAAAACAACTAGAGAGTGGCTAATTATCCTGTGATCATGATCCTTCCATCGGTTTAAAAGGCTTAATTAATGACCTGTAGATTCAAACAAGACTTAGTTCTTTTTGTGATGAGAACACATCTAGTGCAGTCCTCTCGCCTAAGCCTGAAACAAAGGATAATAATAGTGTCTGTGTGATGCTGTCGGATACATAACTTGATACACACTTTGGAGGTATAATCACGATGAGATTTCCTGTTAGAAAAGGCACACCTTGGCTTGTTTGCGGCATCATAGTCGTATGCATGAAAAAAAGAACATTTTGAATGCCCTAACAACAAGTAAAGATGACAATCTACTGCCACTAGTGTCTACCTTCTTGCCTTCATTTACACTAGCCCCACTGGGTATGGCACTACAATATACTCGTTACTATGCCTATGATTGTTCCTCTGTGATCACATTCACTAAACCATTACCTGCCATTATGGACCCAGTGATAAGGGTATACCTCTTGATAGACTGTATAGGACATTATCCTCATAACCTGTGTACCTAAATACAACTATACTGCTATGATGTATGCTAGTTATCCAAGAACCATAACCCCTGCTGTCTCAACTATCACCGGCATGCACTCTACTGTGACATTCCCGATGCTTACCTGCACACCTGATGTAGTCCCCTGTTCCAAGAGGTGAGGTTTTGCCAGAATGTGCATCTACACATATGTAACCTCCTTGTGTGTTTACCTGTTCTGATCTGTCAGCCTCTGTGCTGTATATGAAACCTATCTTATCTGCAACAACCTGTTTTGCATATGCCTGTCTGCCTGCCTGATGTAGCCCCCGTACCATGAGGTGAGGCTTTGCCAGTCTGTATACAAACACCTACTATGTGTATAACACATATGAGGTGAGGCTCTGCCAGTCTGTGCACACACACACACCTATTTTGTCTCATATCTTTGTCTACCTGCCTGATGTAGACCCAATACCCTGAGGTGAGGCTTTGCCAGTCTGTATACAAACACCTACCCTGTCTTTAACCATTATGTGTATTCTTGCCCTTCACTAAATGTACCATGCACTTTTTGTAACTAACGCCTAGATGTCTCAGACTTTGTGTGCTGAAATAAATGCAAAAGGCTATTCAAAAGGAGAAAGACCATATGCAAATCAAACTTGGCAACATCCCAAAAGGGACAGTTTAGCCTTCTTTGGATGTCATCAATGAGGTGTTGCTTGGGTTTCTTGAATCAATAGGGTCAGATGACAAGTCTGGATATACCCATCGCTCTTGGCATAAGCAAAACTGAAAGGGTGATGGCTAAAAGGTTATCATAGCCCTCTGGACAAAGTTGCAAAGGAGTGTTGGAGACCCTCTACTGAGAATAAACACGGGTCCAATACCCCGTTCTCTAGAATTTTTTCTACTCAGAAGGGTCTACAACCACGTTTTAGCTCACTTCACCCTTCACAGAGGAGAAAGATCCATTTCAAATCAGTCTTTGTCCCACCAAAAAGGGCAGTCCAGCACCGAAATGCTATGCAAATCTCCTCTGAACAAGATTTTTACTGGACATCTGTTATAGATGTATTGTCAAAAAAAACATGCCTGCCCAATTGGACAGCCAAGCACCTCGTATCGACACATAATCACGTTGATTGTGTGCATGTGTTTGGTGCTGTGGGGCCCAGGGGACAGGCATGGTATTTTATTACTGGACATCTATGATATATGTCCAGTAAAAAATATCATCCCCGCCCGCTGGACCCCCAGTGCCTGCCATACACACATAACACATTGATTGTGTGCGTGTTTGAGGTACTCGGGACCCAGGGGCCAGGCGAGTCATTTTTTTTGCTGGGTATCTCTGATAGATACCAGTAAAAAAAAAAAAAATATATATATGCCTGACCCCAGTACCCCCAGTTCCTCGCATACATACAATCACAGTCATTGTGTGCATGTGAGGCACTGGGGCCCAGGGAGCAGACATGGCATTTTTTTCTAGGTATGCTCAGTAAAGTATGCCAGCCCAGTCCGCTGGGATTCCTAGCGCCTCACAAGCAATGTCAAGCCTAACCCCTAACTCCCCCCCCAGCGCCTCGCATGTACACACAATTGATTATCTGTGCATGTGTGGCACTAGAGGGCAATAAAGGAAGGAATTCCATTTATTAATGGGCATCTGATAGATGATAAAAAATACCATGACTGGGTCCCCCAGCACCTTGCACGCACACAATTAGTGTCTGCCTGTGAGGTGCTCAGGGCCTCAGGGGGCAGGCATGGCAGTTTTTCCTTGGCATCTATGCCCAATAAAAAATGCCATGACTGTACCCTGAAACCCCAGCTCCTGACACACATCTGCCCCCTATTACACTCAGCGCCTCACAATCACACATTATCGCATTCATAATTAATGTGATTATGTCTGAGTGCAAGGTGCTGGTGCATCATGGAGCAGGCATGTCATTTTCTACTGGGCATGGTTGATAAAGCAAGCATGATAAATCTTATTATGTAGCTATAGATGCATTGTAATGCAACCAGTCTAGCCATTTTGTATTGTGGTATGACATTTTATATTGGGCATACTTCATAACGCAGGCATGATAAGGGTTAATATGTAGCTAGACTGGCATTTCAATGCAGCTAGTCCAGCCATTTTGTATTGTGGTATGCCATTTTGTACTGGACATGCATCTTTGGTAAAGCAAGCATGATAGGTGTTATTACGAAGCAAGTCTGGCATTTTTTATGCAACCAGTCTATCCATTTCTTACTGTGGCATGGCATTTTATATTGGGCATCTTTGATAAAGCAAGCAGGATCAGTGGTATTATTCTTACTGTGGCATGGCATTTTGTAGTAGGCATCATTGGTAAAGCAAGCATGGTAAGTGTTATCATGATGCAAGACTGTCACTTTTATGCAACCAGTCTAGCCATTTCTTATTGCAGTATGGCACTTTGTATTGGCCATCTTTGATGAAGCAAGCATGATAAGTGTTATTATGTAGCTCCACTGACATTTTAGTACAGTCAGTTTAGACATGTTTTCATACTTTGGCATGCTTTTTTTAATGGTTAAGCCAACTGGAGTATGTTCTTATGTGGGGATACTGCCATTTATTGGCAGAACAAACATGGACATGTTTTCCTATAGTATCTTTACTCACAGTATGTGCAAAGCAAACATGAAAATGTTCTTACATGGGAACACTACAGTATAATAGTGCAGTCAGCATGAACATGTATGGGCACAGCTAGTGTGAAAATGTTTTACACTGGCATTAATTGTGCAGAAAGGCAACCAGAAAATGTGTTGGAGAAATATTCCTGTGCACTGTTGGTGACTTGCATCTATTGGATTTGTTTATGAGTTAACATACAGAGCCATGTGCAAACGGTTGGCTTTTTACCCAATATTTCTCAAAGGTGTGTTCTAAAATGCACCATGGTAAACCATTATCTGTATAGAAAATGTAGGGGCAGAAACACCAGGGACCCCCCCCTTTATTGGTGTGGGCTCCCTCACTGCTATTCGGTCGCTGTGGCATATATGGGACAGATATTTATGCCCCTCCAGTTAAACAAATCCCCTGCTGCCTCTGGCTTTCATTAGTATCAAGAGTAGATTTGCTTACACCACTATGCTGGCTGACAAGAATGGGCTTGAGAAGCCAATCAGTGGGAGATATGGCCATAGCACTATGTAGGGATTGCCCCCGGGACCCGAGGAGCGAACCTTCAAACACTGGGAAAGATCAAATGATAGCAGTTCTGAGCAGTAATTTGGGAGTCATGCAATATCCCCTACAGGGATTACCCAATACTGCAGAAACACAAGAGGAGGAGGCACTCCGGGTTGGAGCTCGCCCTAAATGGCCGAAACCCGACCTGATCTATCGGAAGCAATTTCAGGGATGTAGCTTGTCCCCCCACCACTCAATATGCCTCATAGCGGGGCAAACGATCAAGGACTTCTTTAAAGTGTCTGATTCTAACATTGTTAGGAAATCGACTGGGTTAAAATCCATGGCAGCTTTGGACGGTTCCCACATGCACGTTATTAATTAAGGGAATGACGTGAATGAAGGCAGTCTAATTGAGGACATTGACTCCATAGCCTTAGAGGCGGTAGGACACCAGGGATATAGCGTGATGCAGCATACGTGTGACCCCTCATTACAGGTTAATCCAACAGATCTAACAAATATTATCGAAAAAGAGGGTATTGCCAATTCTATGTTGGGAACATTGAATGGTGAGGGTGCTAGTGGGGAATCTAATATAGATCACATGCCGCGATAAGTAGATGACTGCATACGATCGACATCAATGACTTTATCTGCCCTGAACATGGTCCTGAGTTCATTTCTCATCCTTATTGACAATATCTGGTACGAGGTCAGGGCCCATACGATTATGCTGTTGAACAACAACGTGAACATAGAATAACTGGTGTCTAGTAAGAGTGTGGTGGACGTCTGTTGTCATGGAGTGGAAAAAGATTTAGACAGTAAAGCAGGACTGGGGAAAGATGTCTCAGTACTCCTGCCTGCTATTGTAATAAACGATTCATGTGAGCAATCACGAGACCATGAGCTTCAGGGTCTAATTAAAGACTCAATTGTTGGTTCTTGCTTACCTGTGGACACCGATTTAACCATCTCCAATTTAATCTGGAAGGTTTTAACCACGAGCTAAAAAAAGGGAAGAAAGTGGCGGAGCGGAACTGGGGGACAAGAGTGGTTCAATTTAAGAAACCCAAGAATCAGAAAAACATTAAAAGGAAGAACGTATCTGTCCGGGGGTTTACAAAAAACTGTAAATCTGGGATTCAATGGACAACAGGAAGAACAACCTGCTTGAGAATGCCAAAGGAGGCTTTTTGTCACTGTTGATCGAGGGCTTGGAACCCTCCTTAGAATCAGGATCATGCAATTAAAGAGTTGATAATGGGGCAGCAAATGATAAGGTCATTTGGGGTGGGAGTCATGGTCCGCTGGTGGTCCCCCTAGTTGGAGAGGGCTTCCTGGGTTTCCCCAGGATAGAAAAACGTGCAACCCAGCCAGGTGAGCTTGGTTAAAGGGGAAGGTACACACATGACATGCTCAGCAACACAAATTGGTCTAGATTTTCTTGGCCTGAACGATCCGTAAAATTACGAAACTACCTCTGCCAATGTTAACACCAGTAATCTCCAGGAGGGGTCCACTCTAGAGTGTAAAATGGGTCAAAGCAAGGGTGTGGGTACGTGAGAAGTGGTTTATGAGACAAATGAATGGGGATGGGAAGGTTGCCTACTCCCTTCAGCTGGTGGACAAGGGAATGGCATGCCAACTACCGATAGTCGGAATGGGCCTTTCAAAGCAGACAAGAATATGTATAAAATGGCAACTCAAGTGGATTGTGTGGGGTGGGGTATTCGGAGTAAGGGAAACCTTTCAGATACGAAATGAATAATAAATGGACAGGGTGCGTTCCACCTTGTAGATGTGAGGAGAGGTTGGCAGCAGTGAAGGTGTGTCACAACACTAACAAATGTGCCCCTTTCACAGGGGGTACAATGTGTTTGGGAGACAAAAGCATTTTAGCACAGGTTCATGTCAGGGGAAAGGTCACTAGTGGGAATATGAACTTGGCAAGGTTACTGAAAAGTATGTATACACCGAATTTTGGGGAGCGAGAGTTATACTGTAATCCTACTACGGAAAATACTTAGCAGTTTGAAAATGGAGAAAAAAGGTGTCCCTCCAGACATTGGTCCTTATAACACCCCAGAGGCACGCGCCAACACAAAAATCATGGAGAGCATGGTGGGGGGCGGGGGCAGAAGAAATAATGGCCATGCAGGAAACTATCAACCCATCAAACATTAAGTGGGATCAAGTGAAAGGAGAGGATAAAAAATAATGCTTACCCATATGCTGGGTCAGGAATACTCGCTTTATCTTAATAGAACAAATGTCATCTTAATTTTTGGAGAAACCCAGAACCTAGGGGCTGTGGTGTTGGCGGACATAGAGAGAGTCGAATCCCCCAACAAGGTTGACACAAATTGTTGCATAATGCATTTTAACCCAAGAATTGTGTATGAATTGGTTCTAGCTGAGAGGCAGAGCCTATGCAACAGAGGCTTTATTATGGCTCCTATTGCTAACGTAGTGGAAAGAAAGGTGAGAAGTCTGGTGAACAAGGAAACAGTGTAGGTATGTTCCCTGGAGCTAGGGCTTGGGAAGGGGCAAACTGGTCTAGAAGGGATACGACTAAAAAGGATTGGTCTGCTGTTATCTCAGCATTGTTGAAAAAATGGTGTGTTTGATAATAATGAGATAGCGTGTCAGGGTATCTGTGTTCAAGGGGTTCACATAACAATGTAGAAATACAACAGTGTTCATTAGCAATTTGGAACATCAGGGGTTTTAGTAATTTGACTAAGGATGAGGCTGTAATGGCAAGGAGATTATTCCATACTGTGCATTAAAGAAACTTGTTCTACTGATAATCTGGCTTGGGATGGTCATGTGATCTTCCATCAGCCAGCACACATAGCAATGGGGTGTATGAGGGCGGAAGGAGAGAGAGGAGTCAAAGATGACTCTGAGGTTTCTGGCTTCCGAAGAGGGAGCAGCAGAGTGCCCATGGAAGAAGGCCAGAGTGAAGGGAAGAAGTCGGGTACCGGGATCCCATTATGGAGGATCTCTGTTTTGGCATTGAGGCAGAGATTGTTGGAGGTACACGAGGACTGGATGGCTGAGAGGCAGTCACAGATGTTGGAGGGTGCATGGGCATCTGTAGGAAGTTTGAAGAAGAGTTGTGTGTCGTCAGCATAGCATTGGAATTTGGGGGAGAAGGAGGAAATGAGGCATGCAAGCGGAGTAAGGTAGATGTTAAAGAGCCAAGGCGAAAGAATGGAGCTCTAGGGGAAGCCACAGGTGGAGATGAAAGTAGGGGAGGAGAAGGAGCCCAGTATGACTTTGGAAGAGTGGTCAGTTAGTAAGGAGGACAGCCAGTCCAGTGCCCGCTCCAAGATATTAATGGTGTCATGGAGCCTTTTTATGAGGATTGAGTGGTTCACTGTGTCAAATGCAGAAGAGAGATCAAGGAGGATGAGGGCAGCAGGGGAGTTGAAATGGGGGGATGTGAGCAGTTCTTCACAGGTGTTCAAAAAGAGCAGTTTCCCTGCCTCTGGATGCTCGGAATCTGGATATACTCTTTCTGAATATATATTGGCACCCCTCTCATTGTGATCTGGCATCTATGCAAGAGGCCTTAACTAAGGTGTTTGAAAATTATAAGGATGCATTTCCAGTTTCGGAAATTGTGATGGTAGTGCCCCTCTCTGCAGATCTGGGGAAAAAAGCTAGATCTTACAAATAATCACACCTTACGCCCTGTGGAATACGGTGTGCAATGACAGGATTTTTGGAAAGACTGGGTTTAATAATGGCAAATGGTCATCTACCGAGAGTCTTCCCTCCTCAAACTACCTGGCACAGATATAAACAGACCTCATGGCTAGGTTACATAGTAGTATCTAAAAACTTGTACTCACAGTCAAGTTCCCTGAGAGTGGTAAACAACTTACTTACGTCCCCCAAGGATAACATGTTGTAGAAACATAGTAGTACATCAGTAAAAGAAATGGATTAGCTGGAATATAAGGAGCCTAGATAGTTTAGACTGACTGATTAGTGAGTTTTGGAAGTTGATGATCTTCCCCCGAAAAGGCAAGGTACCTTGGTGTTGAGAACTTTAGTAGGTTTGTAAAATATATAAAGTCACAAGCTCCTTGAATGATAAGTCTGTTCGTATTGGGTCTAATTGTCCACGTATGTACTGTAAGGAGGTCCAGATAAGAAAAGGTCTAAAGCATAGAATAATAAGAGAAATACAACAGGGGTCTAGTAGTAAAGAGGAAAAAAATGTCAGGATGGGGAGAGAAAGGCAGGTTTATAAAAACTGGGTTAAAAGCAACAGGTACCCTCTCCTGCAAAGAGACGGGGAACAGATGTTAGAGTTGGTTCTACAGAATAACAGTAGACACCTCTGGAGCATTGTTAACACAAGATCTAGGGAGGAGGACATAAAATTAATTAATCCTATCCCAGAAGTTATGTTCTGTTAACTAAATGTATTAAGCGCACGTACGCCCAAGGGCATCATGGCGCTGGGGGCGTGAATCAGAGAAGATTTACCAGAATTTAAAATAAGAGAGTTTTCAAAGACCGGCGAAAGGTAAGGTGGTCAGCAGTCTCACGTAAGGCAATGGGGAGGCAATTCCAGGCCTCAGCGGGAACCACCGAGAGGGTGCATCAACCCATCTGTGACAGCCTAACGGGGCACTATGACACGGAGAGCGGACTGGGAACAAAGACAGTGATTGGGGAGGTAGTGCACAAATTTGGCCTAAAGGTATTCTGCTCCAAGGCCATAAAAAGCACAGTGTACAATGCACATGGACTTGAACAAAAAGTGGCTTTCAACAGGAAGCCAATGGAGCTGTCGCAACAGCGGGGACATATGGGCTCCAAAAGGAGGACGGAAAAGATGTTTGGTGTAAACATTTTGAAGATCTGTACAAGAATCCGAGTGAAGAACCCCTAAAATGTGTTTATGTAGAACAATGGCAGTTGGATATTTCCAGAGACCATCTATTGGCAATCATAAAATCAGGGTCAAACTCGCATACTCCAGGCCCTACTGACCTGTTTAACCTAGACAAGAAATCCTTCCCCCAATCATGGCACTCATCAGATATTGTGCCAATCTTTAAGAAGGGAAGTCCAATGGAGCCAGGCAGTTATCAGCCAATTGCTCTTCCGGAAGTGGAAAGCAACGTTTTTGCTAGATGTGTCCTGAAGACCTTGGAGGAGTGGATAGTGTCAACATCCAGACTGTCTAAATTTCAAACAGGCTTTAGAAGAGGTATTGGCACAGACGCTATTGGCCTCTTTATCCAGACCCTGATAGACCAGTCCAGTACAGAGGGGAATGACCTCTGTATGTGGCGAGCATTGATTTAAGTCTCACATTTAACAAAGTAGATAGGATGAGTTTATGGTCCAAGCTCCTGAGGTGGGGCATTCCATATTACATTTTGGACATTCTAGTTAAGTTACATAGCAACACACAGGTCACAGTGAGATTGTGAACAAACAGGGAGGTCTTGAAGCCAATACTAACTAATCAGGGTGTAAGGCAGGGGTGAGTTTTCACCCCCCTGCCTCTTTAATCTGTATTGAGCAGACATGGGGGAACATTTGGAAGCAGTTGCATTTGTTCCTCCGAGAGAAAAGGGGGAGCCCTGTTTTTGGGTGTGTTATGTAGACGATCTGAGGTTGCTATAGTCCTAATCTGACTACGTAAAACTAAAAAATATTAGTAGTAAACCCCAGTAAGTGCGCCATTCTGTGCTACAAGGGAGAGAAATGTAAGCAAATACCATTTAAATGGAAGCTAGATTTGTTTGTACTCGCCGTTGTGCCCTCGATAAAATATTTGGGGTATGTCTTAATGAGTCCATCGGAGTATAGGAGCGGAAAGTCGGCTTTATGAGTTAGAGGCAATTGGTACATAGCTCAAATGATGTATAATAAAAAAAAAAAAATCTGCCACTTCGCCCTACAGCCCTTGATACAATTCTACACGTGGAAAGTAGTTCCTTCTTCACTGTTCGGCCTAGAAATTGTTAGCTCGTATGAAAAATTTGAATTAGGTAAACTGGAAGTAATGATTTGGAGGAGAGTTCTCCTGCTGCCGACCTGTGTAGGTGTAACCATCCTTCGCTTTGAATAATGGTTGAATTCACTGCTCTTGTTTGTTCAATTGAAGATGTTGCTAGTATTTAGCACATTGGGGGTGAACTCGCTGGACTCTTTATTCGCTCTAATGGGGGGCAGATGGGGAACTAAGGGGGTGAGCCCTTTAAACGATTCTATGAGAACTCTCAGCATATAATGGAAAAATGTGACACAACCATTTATTTAGTGGTGACCAAACCCCAAAAGTTGAAAAGCAAGATCCTTGACTTGGACAGCATCACAACGTGTGAAGAGAGAGGAAAGTACAGACTGTACAATGAAATTAGCTGCGAGTCAAAAAAGAGAGGACACTTACCAGTCTATCTGAAGCAATGTCCAGACAGTCGCTTTAGTGATACTTTTCAGGGAATTTGTTTTAACTTGTTACATACAGGGGGAGTTTTATTCTTAAGGTGCCAAATGGAAAGTTCAATATCTCGATTTTGTCAAGATCACTTGGAATCCAGGAGGCATTTAATGATTTGATGTCCTGCTCTTCAACAATTAAGGGAAGAATAGTTTAGTTGTTTTGTGTATGATATTGATCAACTAAACTGTGAAGATGTTTGGTTATATATGTTACAAAGAAGACCTACCTAGCTTTTAATAGGGATTGTGCAATATCTGAAGGCAGTGAATTTTTATTTGTGATTAACATATTTATCTTTTGATGTATAAGGTTTGTTAAAAACCAATGAACAATAACAAATGTTTTAGGATATCCCACCAAGGACATGGGAAGCGGGCCAACCTTCCACTTAAAAAATGCAAATGAAAGCAATGAGCCATGGTACTACAGTAACCGTTAGAGAATCTGGAGAATAACTACATTTCATTTTTTAAATGCTGTCAAACATAAGTTAATGGACGTAGCGTTTGCAGTGAATTACATTTGTTGATGTATAACCTTTCATTAATTTGGAAAAACAGGTATAACATCCATCACACGATAACATTTTGCAGTCACGACATCCAAGCGTGACCCTGCATACTTAAATACTTAACGTACATGGAGCACTTATATACAAATAGAATACAACCCATTGTAATCTATTGTGATCTTCTGGCATAGCCTTTAACAGGCTTAAACTAGCACATGTTCTTGAAGTCATATAACACCATTAAAAGAGTAACCGCAAACTGAAAAACAGTTCCTCGAACACACTACATAATTGGAGCACGTGGTAGACTGTATTTGGGTTATATATGTAACCCCAGGAGGGTATAAAAGAAAAGAAAGAAACAGAAAGGAATTTTTAAAAAAATGAAGGGTTCCCTAGCATGTGAAGCCACATGAAGGGCCCTTTCACTCAAACAAAAAGAAAAAGATACCCCATTGTGGGGCGAGCAGAGCACCATTGGTCAGAGGAAGCCCAACCCCTACATCGGAAGGTTGGACTGGCACTCTGCTCAATGCAGTGCTGAAAAATGATTATTCGGTTGATTCTGCCTGTGATCACTGCCGCCCACACATGCTTCCAGTGTTATATGGTGCCCCTTGCTGAGGGGCTCACAGACACTCCATGAGCCTGTAGTTCACTACCACCCTGCGTGGGTGGCTCCTTCAATGTGCTGCACTCCCAATCCAGGAAGGGGAGTGTGGTGCACACATTTAAGGCCCACCCCTTCCAAGGTGGGTCTCAGACACTCCCCAGGCTACTGCTGGCATACACAGCTCAGGTGGAGCAATTGTTTGGGGGCCCACACATTGCTGCAATATATGCCCGGCTGCACCATATTTGGGGAACTGATAGGGCAGACTGCAATTTTCCCGCAAAGAAGCTAGAGTCAGCACCCCTATTGACACCCTGGCTCTGGACTGCAGTATTCGAAGTGAAGAAACCACAACAGTTCGATGCACTGGCTGAACTATGTCGGCAGACTGCTAGACCACGATATGCCAGCATATTGCCTGCACCCTAAATGCCAGCAGGCATTCTTACAGAGAGAGATTTGCTTCAGAGCTCCACCTGATGGACCAGTTGGTGATGTTTACATCAACTGGTTCAGGCATATCACTATCCCTGCCCACACCACGGCATAGGTTAGTGGCAGAATGTGACTGAGCACACAGCAATGCCCAACATGTCTGCTGGCTGAGGGACCAGAACGTTGGGCACTCCCAGGGGATTTACTGGTTCCTGGATGGCACAGACCTTAAGACCATCAAAGTCCCAGTCAGTGATGTGACCAATCAGACAATCCACTTACCAAGATGCATCATCATGCACAGTTCCACCTGAACACTTCTGTAGCTAAAATGAGTCTATGTCACAAGTCTCTCCCCTTCTCTCCTGTTTTTGTTGTTTGCTTGAGACCTTCTTTGGTGACTTCTTTCGCACGGTCCGGGATTTGTATAAACCCGTGCGCTGGTCTTTGGATTCCAGCGTGAGGATAACAATCCAACTCCAGGATACGTTCAGATGTCCAGGATGGAGACCAGGAAGGAATGATGTCCGAGCTCGTAGACACGGAATGCTGCACAGGCGAAAATCCAGGAAGCAGAAGGTAAGTTTTGAGGAAAGGAAGGAAGGAAAGGGGATTCAAGGAACGGGGAAACAGGATTCAGAGTAAAGCCCCGAGCGAACTCCGGCAACACACGTCCAACTACAGCAAGCGGTAGCGTATAGACGCGAAGAGCCACGGGGGCATGTCTGTTTAGTAAACGGAGAGCCTGGAGTGCAAAGACTGGCAAGCAGCGTTCCGTGTCAAGCGGCCATGTTGGAACGATTACTGCATTCAATCCCCTATGTGTCAGGGACCACTACGTCCAAAAAGGACATAGGCGACGGTTCATGACAGTATGCCTCCTCTGAAGCCCAGCTCCTCCGGGTTTGCCTGGATGGATAAGATGGTATCTTCGAATCAGCCTGGGGCATTCATGTTTGACACGGGTTCCCAGGTGCGCTCACTGGGAGGATAACCTTTTCACTCGACCAAATATTGAAATTGACCATGTCGGTACCTAGAGTCACAGATTCTGGAGACTTCATATTCGAGGTGATCATTGACAATCACTGGGGTAGATCTTGGAGCAGTTCGAGAGGGCTGAACATATAGTTTTAACAGAGAGGTGTGGAAATCTGGATGGATCCTTTTCCATGACTCTGGTAGTCGGAGTCGAAAGGCCACTGGATTGCCAATTTCTTTTATAGAAAAGGGTCGGTAATCCTTGGGAGCCAATTTATTTGGTCGTAGGTGACGGGGAAGGAGTTTCGAGGATAACCAGACTTTATCGCATACTGCATAGGAAGGCCCAGGTCTTCTCTTGGAGTCAGCAAAATGTTTAACGTCTCTTCGGGCCTTTTCTAGTTGATCCTTTGCTTCCTTGTGCACATTAATTAGTGTTTCAATCCAGGAATCAACTGCAGGAACTGGGGTAGGGTGTGGAAGAATGGACAGTAGGACTGAAGGATGAAATCCTTGAATACAGAAGAAAGGGCTGGTTTTGATAGCTGAATGATCCAAATTGTTGTAAGCGAATTCGGCCACAGGTATTAAGAGTGACCAATCATCCTGGACCTTGGTGGCAAAGCAAAGAAGATACTGGGTTTGGTTTACTTGTTCAGTGGCTCCATTTGTCTGTGGGTGATAACCCGAAGACAAGGCATGCTGGATTCCCAGTATATGACATAACTGTTTCCAGAACTGGGATATGTACTGGGGTCCTCGGTCAGAAATGATCTTGGAAGGTAGCCCATGAAGCTGGAACATGTGTTCCAGGAAAATTCCAGCAAGTTCAGATGAAGATGGCAGTTTATATAAAGGTGTAAAATGAGCCATATGAGTGAACAAATCAAATGTAACCATTATAATTGTGTAGCCCCTGGAAGAAGGTAGTTCCACGATGAAATCCGTGGCAATGATTTCCCAGGGTCTTGTTGGTATTGCAGGTTGGAGCAGGAGACCTGCTGGTATTTTGTTATCATGTTTGTTCTTATTACAGACTGCACATGTCTGGATATGGATCTTGATATCATCCTTCATCTTTGGCCACCAAACTGTCTTTGTATTAGACAGAGAGTGTTGGTGATGCCACGGTGTCCTGAATGGAAAGTATCATGACAAAGGCGTGTGATTTTTTGTCTCAGTCCAGGAGTGGGAATGACCAAACGATTGTCCTTGAACAGGTATCTGTCCTTTGTTTTGAGATTCCATCGAGTGTTTCTCTTAAACTCCTTCCAAGATTCAGAGGACTGGGTTTGAATTTGAATATCCTCCAGGAGGGTAATTGCTTAAGCAACAAATATTGTGTGGGGAAACATCTTAGGAAAGGTTCAATCTTCAAGGGTTTCATAATCAGGACGTCTGGATAAGGCATCAGCTATAATGTTATGTGTTCCAGGAACCTGATGGATCTGAAATTGGTATTGGGCAAAAAAGAAGACCCAACAGGCTTGACAACTGTTTCTACATTCTAGGGATTGCAGCACTTGGAGATTCTGATGGTCTGTGCAGACTTATTTAGCTCCCAAAAGAAGATGACGCCAATCAGTGAAGGCTTGACGAATGGCTAGCAATTCCTTTTCCAGGACGGAATAATGAGTTTCACTGGTGGTCAAGGTGCGAGAGAGATAGGCGAGGGGGTGTTGTAACTTGTCGCCAAGTTCCTGTTTCAGGACTGCCCCAATGGCGTAGTTGGAGGCATCAGCCTCGACAAGAAAAGGTCGATCAATGTCGGAATAAGTTGGGATGGGAGCGTGTGTGAACTATGACTTCAACCGCTGGAACGCCGAATCTTGGGCCGAGGTCCACCGAAAGGGGGTATCCTTTGTTAACAATGTAATGATAGGATGCACAATCTCAGAAAATGCTGGTATAAATTTCCGGTAGAAGTTAGCAAGCCCTAGGAAGGATTGAATTTGTTTTACAGTGGTTGGAACAGGCCACGATAGAATGGAATCAACCTTTGAGGAGTCCATTCCAATTCCTTTTGGGCTAAGAACGAATCCGAGGTAGTGAACTGTTGATACATGGAAAAGACACTTCTCGGGTTTAGCCAGGAGCTTATGTTCACGTAGACGTTGTAAGACTGTCTTTACGTGCTCTTCATGTTTCAGGTGGTCCTTGGAGTAGATCAATATGTTGTCCATATAAACAATGACGAAGAGGAAAAGCATATCAGAAAACACTCGATCCATAAAACGTTGGAAGATTGCTGGGGCATTAGCAAGTCCAAAGGGCATAACCAAGTATTCAAAGTGGCCAAAGGGTGTTCTAAAGGCTGTTTTCCATTCATCACCTTCCTTTATATGAATAAGATGGTAGGCACCCCTGAGATCTAATTTAGTGAAGACGACTGCACCTCTGACTGCTTCCAGGATATTCGAGAAGAGAGGCAAAGGATAACGATCCTTGAGAGTGCACGGTTAAGGCCACGGTAATCCAAACATGGCCTAAGCTCCTTGGAATCTTTCTTAGGAACGAAGAAGAGGGAAGCGCCTGCTGGGGACTTGGAGGGTCGAATAGTTAAATTTTCCAAGTTGGTGTCCAGGTATTCCCGGAGGGCCCTTTTTTCAGGTTCGGATAGAATAAACATTCTTCCGAAGGGAATCACTGCTGAAGGATCAGTGTCAATGGCACAATCTTCAGGTCTGTGAGGTGGTAGAGCTTGAACAATAGCTGTTGAGAACACATGTGAGTAAGCCTGACAGGCCCTGGGAATCCGAATGAGGTTAGAGACAGTGACTGGAATCTGCTGAGTTTCTTGAGAGTCTTCAGAGGACCTTGGTAAGGTATCTAGGGATAAACAGTGGGACATACAATGTTCAGAACCATTGAACAAGGAGCCTGCTGCCCAATTGATGTAGGGGTTATGCTTCTGTAACTAGGGCATGCCTAGAACCATTGGATAGTGGGCCGATCTTATAATGTCAAATTTAATCCTCTCATGATGGTGGTTTATAGAAAGCAGGATCTCTTTAGTTTGAAGGGTTATGGGTCCCGAAGACAGGGGTCTCCCATCAATAGCTTCTACTGGTTGCATTGTCTCTCGAATTTCATGTGGAATGTTGTGAGCAGTGACCCAATCATGATCTATGAATATGCTGATGGCTCTGCAATCCACTAACGCCAGGATGGGGTAAGATTCTTTCTTGGAAGGCGATAGGAATGCCTGTAAAATCACAAGATCATTTTGTCCAGGAGAGTTCAAGGAAGGAATTGATGTGGAGCAGACATCTCTCTCCCGAAACTGTTCCCCATCTAGAATCGGGAGCTGGCGTTTCCCGAACGCCGTGGAGCAGCAATAGGGCACACTCTCACGAGATGTTTATTGGAGGCGCAATACATGCACAGACCAGTGTGAATCCGGCGCATTCTTTCTTGTGGGGTTTAATGAGTCCACGGAAGGCCCCCAGTTGCATGAGTTCTGGATCCGAGGTTGGAGAGGCTAGGGGCTCTGGTCTAGATGGGTGGTCTGTGGAAGCCTTTTGGACGGGTGGCTTAGACTTCTTCTTCTTCTCTGCCTTTCTTTCCTGGATTCGAAAGTCGATTTGCAAGGAAAGGTCCATGAGAGCCTGGAAGGAGTTTGGGCGAGCTACCCTGGCTAACTCGTCCTTTATTTCTTCATTCAGGCCTCTTCGGAAGAGCGTGAAGCTGGCTTCTTGAGACCAATCAGCTTCCTTCACAAGTTGTTTGAAGTGGGTCACATAGGTAAGCATATCCTGGGATCCTTGTTGAAATTCAAGCAAACATTCTTGAGCACTGTAAACCTGCTCTGGGCGATCAAACATGGCCTTTAGGGCTTCCACAAACCCATCATAATTATCCAGGAGGTCATTGCCCGAATTGACTAGGGAGGTTGCCCAGGTCAAGGCGTTACCAGTGAGGTGTGGGATCATGAACCCCACCTTTGCTCTAGGAGTGGAAAAGTAGTAGGGCTTGAAGGTGAAGTGTACCAAACATGAATCAAGGAAGGCACAGACGGTCTTTGAAGAACCATCACATTTTTCCACTACTCCTCCCAATAACACACTTTCCTTAGTTGCAGAGTCATGTGATAAGACTAGCTGCTTTAATGCAGCATTCTCAGCTTTAAGTTTCTGGACTTCTGTGGTTAGTTCCTGCATACCTCACATGAGGTCTTGAACCGCGGCTTCCATCTCTGTGCCTGTATCGTTTTGTTGGCGTCTCAATCTGTCACAAGTCTCTCCCCTTCTCACCTGTTTTTGTTGTTTGGTCTGGGATTTGTATAAACCCATGCGCTGTTCTTCGGATTCCAGCGTGAGGATAGCAATCCAACTCCAGGATACGTTCAGATGTCCAGGACGGAGACCAGGAAGGAACGATGTCCGAGCTCGTAGACACGGAATGCCGTCACATGAGCGCGGGTGAAAATCCAGGAAGTAGAAAGTAAGTTTTGAGGAAAGGAAGGAAGGAAAGGGGATTCAAGGAACTGGGAAACAGGATTCAGAGTAAAGCCCCGAGCGAACTCCGGCAACACACGTCCAACTACAGCAAGCGGTAGCGTTGAGACGCGAAGAGCCACGGGGGCATGTCTGTTTAGTAAACGGAGAGCCTGGAGTGCAAAGACTGGCAAGCAGCGTTCCGTGTCAAGCGGCCATGTTGGAACGATTACTGCATTCAATCCCCTATGTGTCAGGGACCACAAAGTCCAAAAAGGACGTAGGCGACGGTTCATGACAGTCTAGCCACCAGCCCATACAAGATGGCGCTGGATCAGAAGATCCTGAAATTTTGAGAGTCCCTGATATTGGTTTGGAAAGGATACCGGACCTTGCTATGACACCAAGGTTAAGTTTCATGCTCTTCACCCAGGCAATTGCGTGTTGATAAACAGTCAGGTAAATAGAGGACACAGAGATCTGGAAGAGAAGTGGGAATCTCAGCTATTCATCAATGAACATCAATTTGAGAAATCACTATCTACCGAATAGAAGAGGAAGGATGGCCCAGGAACATCAAGACCTTGCACCGGAACAACCTGCTACCATTCGGTGATGAGATTGAGCTGGAACCGGCAGTGAAAAAAGTTTGTATCAGCCAAGAGGCCGATAACTAGACAACAGCAACTCTGTGCTGAGAGGTCCAAGGATAAAGACCATTTTATGGCTATATCCACTGATGTTTCTCAAGCTCTCAAGAGTATGAGACCAGTAGAAGGCTAACCGGAAGCCAGTGATGATGCCGATGCTGAGGGCGATCAGTTTGGCGTCAACCACAACACTTCATTAGATCAGACAGTAGTGGGGGTTCCGACACGGACAAGCATAGATCCCACTCCTCGGGAACCTGCTCCGCAGTCTACAAGGACCCCCGCCCCACACATGCTGCCCTGCCTGCCAGCTGCCCATTTAGGGGCAGAAAAATATTGGCCTGTGGCAAGATAGTACGTTGAGACAGCCCTGGTCAGGCTGCCTCCCAATGTAGTTTTTTAAACATAGTTTAAAATGCACCTTACAAGAACTTTTCATATTTTTAAGGACTAATTTTAGAAAGACTGCAATTTATATGTTTAAGGAGCCATTGTCATTTTCAAAGGACAATTTTAGTGATTAGAACTCTTTTTGTTTGTTTCACGCAGCGGCTTAGGTTTGGTTTATAAGATTTGTATACAGTGTCTTGTGATTCCCCCATTTTATAACAAAAGTTCAAAACTGCTGGTGTACTGGGGGAAAGTAAATATTTATATATCAACAAAAGAAACTGTACACCTGCATTTCGATTTCTGCCTTTCCTTGTGTGTTTTTATAGGCAGTATAACCCAGTGTTTCTCTCCTAAGGGAAATCCTAATCTTTTATTTACCTACCCATGTCCATTTTCCAGATTGGTGCACCCGGGTGATCCCAAGATCAGATAAGTGGGGGTTCATCAGATATATATATGGTTTGTTATCCCTGATCCTGGGACAAGAAGGGGATATTCTATGACCCATGAATTAAACCAGTGTATGAGTTTCCTATAATCCTCAGAAGCTTGACTTGTTTTATCTTTCAAATTTGACTTGGCACTAACAGGAATACTCTTTGAGTAGATAAATCAGATATGTAGACACCATTTTTGTAGAGCTCTTGATATAAACCACACCTGGGGAATTTTAAGGCCTGCCTGTATCAAATCTATGAAGATACATCACATTTTAGAAGATAGTATGTATTATAGTGAGTCTTTCATTCAGTCATACTATGGTCGACAGAGAGATAGGTTGGGCTAAAGTTGCATTCATAGTAGAAGGAATACCCAACTCAGAATAGTCAATGTAAGGAGAGGTAGTCGTTGGGATTCCCAGCAGGAAAGTAAGAAACGTACCGTCAGTTATATGAAATGTGTTTGCATTTAAAAAGCCTCATATGCCAGAACCAGTCTTTTCTTGACCAAAGGATTTTACCAAGTATATCTTTAATAGTTGGGGTATGCCGGCTTTTAATTAATTATATAGGGCTCTAACAATGGCCCAATTAGTCTGTGCTATCAAAAGGATTGCTGTAGCCATCTGAGCTTGCTATCGACGAAGGTGAATCTGCACACTGCAGGCTCAAATGATCATAATTTGTAATCATGTCCAGGGCTCTTTTATTACAGAGGATAGGCTTGCATGTTCTTCCATTTTATTTGCAACCGCCAACATGTTAGATTTCTTTTTATTGAGTTGGAAAGCACTTAACCTCTTAAAAAAGGTCTATGTCATGACCAGCTTCTGTAAAGCAGACAGAGATCTGGCTGTTAGTACTGCATCATCTGCATATCAGCATGCAAGTATTCTTCTATTCAGAATTTGGGGAATATCCATATTGGAATCCTTGTGACAGAGAATTATCCTGTACATTGAAAATCAATGGTGCAAGAATACACCCTTGACATACTTCTTATGTAATCACAAATACATATGACATTCCATGATCTGCACAAAATCTGACCCAGGCAGTGAAATTAAAGTATGACGACTAATGGGTCTTCTGGGATTCCTCATTTTGCTCATGCTTCCCACAATTCTCTAGTGACACTGTCAAAACCCCAGGTCAGATCCATAAATGTGAAATAGATCTTTATATAGGACCCTCAAAGACATGTGAGCAGTGCTAGTGTAGACTTGAACACTGCAGTTGAGTTCCCAACCCACCTCTAAAATCATATTGTGTGATATGATAGGTCATTTATAACGTGCTTAATACCCAGAGGTTTCTAAGCGCGGACCCTTGCTTCCAAGGCGAGCATTTTGCCTCTGAGCTATCCTCCTGTGTTGTCTAGTATATGGTTTTCCACTACCACTCTTCCAGACCAAAATAGTTTACTTCAGAAAAAAATCTTTGCTGTACCATTAATCAGAGAGATGGGCCTGTAAGAGGATGGACCTTTTTTTTTTTTAATGGAACAGTTAATCTAGTACTTCTCTCAGAATAAAGCATGACTATCCGGGATGCATTTGAAGAATACATTCAGTCGTGTTTCCATAGTGCACTCCCAAGGTTGATTGGGGGAACCGCCCCAAAGACTGCGCATTGAAAGCTCTTTCCACTCCAGTTACACTAAATTGCTGTTCCTTTAAATTCATGTTTCATATTGATGTTCCCCTGGTGTTCTTATCGGTAACAAACATCATACTGACCTTGCATACTGGGTGAACCAATCACCTGGCATAACATGGGCTGGGATTTCTATCTTCCTAATGCTTTGTTGACAGAGGACGGTTTGGTAAAAATAGGTCTGTCAGCACATGTCAGGGCCACATATTTCTCCTTAATATTTATGTTCACAGCAGTTGCGTCTAAAATGGACGCTGCTCAAGAAAGGTGAAAGAGGCAGCTAGATGGAATCAGGGGTCGTTTGTTCAGCTGCGTTGCTCTTCATCCACCTCATATTATTAATGGCCGCTATATAAATGCCTTTTTTGTGCATGCACACTACCCACCTTGGAGAAGTAACATTCATAATCAGGTTTACAGGATCATGGCTGTTCCATGTACGCGTTTCAACCATCGGATCCCGCGAATTATCTGAATTTGATTCACCAAGCCGGAATCTACGTGTGATGCAAGTCATTGTGCTAAATGCAGAATGTTCTGATAGATCTCCGGGAAGGCAGCCATAACAGGCTCTCATTTCCAGGACTGCCAATGGGAAAACCACTCGTAATGTGCACTCCTGCTTGACAGGGGAATTGCTTCTTGAGGAGTGCAATTGCCATCTCAATGGTGTTTCATGCACTATTGTATTTTATTATAGTTTTAGGGACATAGCAGGCTGTCATTTAAGAACAGCAGCCAGGAATGCAGTGCATACCCAGACTCTCTGCAGTGCCTACCCAGGCAGGCTTTACAAATATGACCTAGGACATGTGCAGGGACGTCATTTAGGGGTGGCCAGGGGTCGCAACTGCGACCCCTGTGGTCTCCCTTGCTACCCCTAAAAAATATATAAAAATCTTAATTTTTTTAATGCAACCTCTTGTGCTGTGGCAAGCACCATGTTGCTCTTTGCTTCTTAAAAAAAAGGGGGGTTCCACAAGTTTAACACTTTCAGCAGTGACCCTAAATAAGAAAGAATAGGAATAACAAATAATTTGTCTGTCTGGAATTCTATACAATAATTGCTAAACTCCTTAAAGGTTCATTTCAGGCACACTTCAAGGGGTGAATCACTGATTTAGTCTGTTCTTAAACACCTCAACTCAGCCTTTCATTCTTCTGAAGTCAATAAATGAGTACTGAAGTGGGAAAATGGAAAAACAGGCTCCCATCTTCCCCCTCTCGCGCCTGGCCTAAAGTTTCACGGCCCAAGCACCCACCACGAGAAGAGTTTGCCCATCTACCAGACGACCAGATACCCTGGTACAGGAACATAAGGATGTGTCCATCTGCCTGCCCAGCAGCCCGCCCTGCCCATGCCGATGCCTGCGGCATGGATCAACTAGACTAAAAATTATACGTCGTTAGAGATGCCATGACGACCTAGCCAACGGATAGCACACCTGTGCCAATGTACACACTGGACACTCCCGCACCAATCTACACGAAGAATATACTCAGTGCTATGACGAAGGCGACAGACATACTCACGGACGTGCATCTTTATTATTTTCCACTTAGGCTCTCAAAATGCAGACACGCAAGACGCACCATGAACTCATCTAAAGAGCTTGCTTACGCTTCTCCTAAACCTAGGTGCCATAATGAGAATTATAACGAAGACACGATACTGGTCATAAGACAATATGAGACTATAACCTAAAGCGCCTGTGCACCAAACGGTTCCACCTATACACCAGACCTAAGTAGGCCGCAAGCAAGAGCTCCCGTGGACGTTAACAGAACAAGAGTCAGGTTGCTGATCCTGCAGAATGAGCCTGGCGAAAGCAGACAGCCAAGGTCGTAATGTTGCAAACCCACATTCCAAAAGCAGACCATCAAGGGCACGATATTGCAACCTCGCACGCCGTGCACCAACATCAAAGTCGCACCTGCAAATTAAACCAAGCACACAGTGGAAAAACAATATTAATTGTGCAGAATTCTGCCTCAGACACGGTCCCACCTCACGTGACCAAGCCGAACCTGATGAGATGCCAAGCCCAGAAGAAAGAAGGCGTCTGGATCCCTCAGTACGAGACACAGGCAGATACACTTGAAAGGCTCAATGGGCCTCTGCGACGGTGGGAGTAGTCGGCCGTCCAGCTCATGAATAAGTCTTCACATTGTCTGCATGTACCCATAGTGAAACATTGTTGCAAATGACAGGTGCACCGCGAGCTGGGAACAGCGATGGTCCCAGACTGGGAGGCTCCCGAACGCACCAATCAGAACATGGGGCTCTTATCACTGACACCATTAACATTGACCAATCATTAGTAGTCTTCATTTAAGAATTCTCATGTATCTAATTGTAGGGACAACCCAGATATATCACCTGACCCACTTTACCCACTAATATTGTTCTCTATACGTATGCTATACTAACCCTACCACTCGAGCAACCAATTAAGAGTGGCAATAGGTTTTTTGTTAACTTTCTAAAGTGACGCAAGTAGCGCGTCATACTACAGTAAAAAGGGCCTGCGAGCCCCACGACTGTGTGTGTGTCAGGTCAGACGCGTATGATCCTTGACCCATCCCTGCCGTTTGTGTTTAATAAACAGCAGAGTCACCTTGCTTCTTGTGCGTGTCTCATACTCTATCCCTTTTGGGATATACGGGAGGAGTTGGGGCCTCCCCGCCCGGAGGTCTGCGGACGGCCCGGCCGACCCCGGCAGAATTTCCCCCCAACAAGTTGGAGGCACTGCTGAAATCTGTTTAAGATCGGCATTTTTATTTTTTTACTTTTTCCAGGCACTCCAGTTGCGAGGAGGCCCGGCGGCGCGGCCCCCTCTGCCGTTGCCCCCTTCTGAGGACTACAGGACCATCGCGGAGCTGCGAGAAGACCGGACAGCGCAATCCGGATATTGGCCTTCGGGAGCCGGTTGAGAAGTATCCCGCCCACGGTTGGCGAGTGTCCAGACGTGGTCCAGACGAGGGGAGGTGGCGAGCCGCTTGGAGGGGTGCAAGCAGTCAAGCGGCCCCGCATCAGGAGAACTTGGTGAGCATGCCACGCGCAACAAGAAATGTGAAATTGTGAGGGAGGGGGGAGGAGTTAAATAAGGGAGGCGGGAGGTGTTACACAGGTGTGCGGCGAGGGTTTGAGAATTTGGTGTTGGAAATGGAGTGAATGGTAGCCGGAAAAGTGCGAGAGCAGACGGCTACGTTACGCGAAGGGAGGGGGCGGAGCACGAAAACATCACGTGTGGCCGCTCGTAGACACTGATTGGCCTAGGTCGCGACTACGTGTAAGGGTATGGGTGTGCGTGGTTTCCTACGATTTGGCATTTATCGATCAATGAGTAGATGAGGATCCCTATTGTTCGAGCAAGAAACTCGATAGGTAGATGACGTTTCCCTGTAGGCGGTAGCTAGGTAGTTGCCTAATACGGAAGATAGTTGGCTGGTTAAGCCCTCCTGTCGAGGGGCGTATCACACGCGAGGCGACGCAGCATGCGCAGTCCGATTATATGATTGATTTGATTACCTTGTTCCAGGAGTGACAGGAAGACAGCTGTAGGGTTAACGGGGGTAGATTAGAAGTGTATTTTGAATGTAAAGAATATATGAAGAACTCATCAGTAGCTCGAAGAAATCGGTGACGTCACCAGTAGGGTTTTCATAGGATATCCCGAGTACAAGGCGTATTCCATCGTGAGGTTGGTGGGGGAGAGAATTGTGGTAAGGAAGTGGAAACGGGGATAAACGGAAATAAGTCGATCGGGGAAAGGTGAACAGGGGGAACGCGGCTGCGCACGGAGAACGCCGGCCACGGCCAGTGTAGAAGAGGGAGGAGCTCGTGGAAATAGGACGACTGTATAAGAACGTATCAAGGGTACACAGCCGCAGGGGGCTACGTCCGCCTCGGCCGCAGGGGGCCGTAGGGGGGACAGAAGGAAACATATAAATGTAACATACCGTATTTTCTGTAATTTTTTCTTAAACGGATTATCGCAAGTCCCCAAACCTACGGGGGCCAGGTAAGCAATACAAGGCTGTATATTGTAATCTGCTAGTGAGATAAACTGCTACCGGATAGGGGAAGGGTAACAATTGGAGCGCTATTATGTCATATGGGGCAGGATCGGGAGGGTGGGGGAACACACTCATTACCCCACTACAACACATATGCACAACACTGCCGCCCCATAGGGAGAAACTGATTAAGTATAGCATAGAATGGACCCAGGGGACGGATAACAAAATGCTAACACCGTGGCAGCCTAACGGTAGCTTCGATCCATATGTCCAACATTCACTATTAAATCATCTGCACAATACATTTAAAGGGAAGAAGTTGGCAAACAATGTGCAGGTGTTTAACTTATGGAGGATGTTCCAGGGGTCCAGACCAGGATCAAATGGAATGCTCACCATGGGGGAAATACCGGAAGGAAAAGAGATTAAGGAGGAAGGAAAGGACGGGGAAAAGGGGAGTGAGGACCCAAAGAACATGGGGAACAGAGGTGAGGGAGGAGAAAAGAATAATAAGGCAGATGAAATAAAAAAGGAACCGAGCAATGATATACCCCTAGCAACGGGAGTAAAAACAGGGGGAGAGGGGTGGTACCCTTTAAGAGAATTGGGAGAAATAGAAAGAGGACAGTTAAGGGCGGCTGAGGGATACTCGAACCCGGCATACAGCCCTCCACCATATGTGGCTCATAGGGAAATGCCAGCAGGGGAGGGGAGGACTGGAGAAGACCAGACTGTGGAAATAGGAAATGATGAATGGGTAGCTGCACAGATATTATTAAAACTACGAGGTTCATTAACAGGAGAAGAGAAGGAGGTAGTAAAGAAAACAGACGAGGATAATGCCAGGGAGAGTGAATTGAGGGGGGAAGAGCTGTTAAGACAAAAAGAAGAGATTTTGGAGGAACGATTAGCAAAATTAAGGGATGAACAGAATGAATTGATCAAGCAGCTTGAGAGGGAGGAGAGAGAGAGAGCGAGGAAAAGGAAAGAAGGTAAGAACGAATTGGAAAAAATAAGGGAACGAACTGAGGAGCAAAGGAGAGAAGCTGACAGGGTAAAAGCAGCAGTAGAAAGGGTATCAAGAGTAGTACTGCGGGAAAAGAAAAGGGAAGAAGAAGAAAAAGAAAAAGAAATGGCAATATGGAGGAGGAGGCTACTATCAGAATCAACTAAAAAATACGAAGAAGGGAGGGTGATGGAGAGTATTGTAGAAAAAGAAAGGGCGAAATGGGAAAGGAAGAAAGAGGATAAAAGAATATTAGAACAGATGAGAAGTGAAGTGATGGAGGAATTGAAAAGGAAAAGGGAGGAAATAGTAAGGAGATGGAGGAAAGGTATGAAGGAGAAAGAGGAGATAGGGGACGGGAGAGTGGAACATGGGGGGATGTATATGATGACACAGAAGTAGCAACAACGTCAGCACAAAGGGGAGCGGTTGATAAAGGAGAAAGAGGAGAACTGGACCTAATAGATTTACAAACAGTAACGATCAAGGGGAAAAAGACCGAGTGGGGGGTACCGTTTATGACTAGCTTTTGTAGTGAGGAAGAAGGAGTGGAGAAAGAAGGAAGTAGCAGTGGAAGGGAAAGTCTAGATAAATTATACATCACCCGAACCAACGTACATTCACCATGGATAAGTAGGAGAATGGATGAACTGGGAAGAAGTGAGGAGGGAGAGCGAAGAGTAGTGGAAAAACAAACACATGAAACAACACCATCTCCATCACCATCACACCCTCACCCATTGCACCCTACATGCACAACCACCTCACGCTCGTTACGCAAAGTAAAACTCGCGCCATTCACAGAAGGATTGACACCCTATGGATACCGGCTTAGAGACCTCCCTAGTCGCAGACAAGAAAGTCGAATAAACATGCCCACATTGAACGCAGGAAAAAATATAGAAGAAAAGGTTGAGAGCAAGGGAAATACGGACGAAATTGAAGATGTAAAAGAAAGGGAGGAGGAGGAAGGGTGTGAGGACTTGGTATTATGGAACACAATGGGTGAAACAAGACATAACTTGATGCCACTTTTAGAGAGAGGAGGGGTTAGACCACAGTACGTCCCTTGGAAGCATACTGATAAAGAAAATATAAAATGCAGGCTCCCATCATTAAGTGGAGGTGCGGGTAAGTGGATATATGAAATGGAAAAACACACCGCAGGACAGAAACTAGCAGTAGGAGACGTAAAGGGCCTGTTAATATCAATATTAGGGGATAGAGCGGATGACATTTGGAAGAGAGCGGGATTCCACGGGGTAACAATAACAAACACATCGCACGATGGGGCACCATTCGCAAACTGCAGACATGCACTATGGCAGGCACTGAGGGTACAGTACCCAGACACATCAGACATAGGTGCAATTACCTCTCGTAAGATGCGTGAAAATGAAGATCCTGTTGATTATATCCAGGAGATTCAAGAGAAGTGGCATATGGAAACGAGGGAACAATGGGATAAAACACCAGCAATATTCTATCATATACTAGTACAAGGGCTCCCAGAAGGAGTTCAGAAACAACTAAAGAAAGTAGTGGGAATGGAAGCAAAACCATGGCCAGAAATACAACTTACTATAGTACATCATTGCAGAACATGGCAAGGTAAAATGAAACAAAAGGAAGAGGACAGGAAAACGGAAGAGGCTAAATTAGTACAGAAAAAGCTTACTAAATACACAATGGAAGGGGCACTAATAACTACACCTACAACACTGACCCAAAGCTCCACACAAGTAGTGGCTGCACAAGATTCCTCCCTAATACCACCTTCACAGACTACAACACAACAGGTGCCGCCACTCCAACCATACACGCCCAACATGGGAGGAGGATACCCAATGCAAGGAGCTGGGTATTATAATTATAACAGGGGGAGAGGAGGAATTATGAGAGGGAGAGGGTACGGGTATGGTACCCAACCGCAGGTGGGAGGATTTAGAAATTCCTACCCCTTAGGGCAACCAGTATACCAGGACAACACAGGGAGCTTTCCATGGCAGAATAGGGAACCACCGTTGTGTTGGAGCTGTGGACTATTGGGGCACATGTCACGCACGTGTAGAGTTAGACCAGGAACACCATCATGGAGTGATCAGGGACAACCACGGCCCGCACAGGTACAGCAGGGCATACCACAACAGCAAATGTTGCCACAAGGAAATGAACAACAACCACAACTGACACAACAACAGCCACAGACGTGTTCGCTGCCACAACAACAGGTAGCGATGACACAGCAGTCCCAAGCGCAACAAACACAACTGGGTAGGGTGACGGTTTTGGGACACAACCCTTACACAGGAAATGGCCAATCATTGTACCCCCAATAGGACAGCCCACAGACGGCCTTGGTGTGTCCCATCCTGTCAGTAACACCTAATAGTGCGGAGGAGCCACGCATAGAGGTAACGATAGGTGACAAAAAATGATCATTCCTTGTTGACACTGGGGCAACCCGGTCTTGCATAAGGGAAGGTAAGTTTAAGATGTCAGGCGAAGCCATGAACACCCAAGGATTCTCTGGGGCTAGAGGGTTGGTTCCCTTTACTGATAACATTCCCTTATCTATTGGAGATTATGATTTGTCAGTTCCACTTTTATATTATAGTGCCTCACCAGTAAATATATTGGGGAGAGACATAATGAATAGGTTGAATATGACGATCTCCTTTACTGAGGATGGCATAATTTGTTCTACTCCAGGGATTAACATGCTCACAGCCGACAATTTATGCAGGCATATTGCGGACAGACCGCGATTAGGGCGGAGCCAATAGATGGCGAACTATTCCAGTATGGAACTGATATGGCAATTGCATGGATGCCAGGGATAGAAGGGAACATATGGAGGAGGCCAGCAACCTATCTGTTCAGACCAGAAACACCTACTAATGAACCAGAAGGGAAGGTGCTCTTAATGGACATTGAGAGAATTATTGCAACAGCTGACTACATTGCTGTACATGCCCAAGACAAAGAAGGAAGAGCATGGAGGGCAGTGATAGCATTAGCAGAGGATGTAGGCTCACCCAGGTGTCAGATGAGGAGCTGTTCTCAGATGAAAAAGAAGAAGATGAAATGGTGTTTATGATGAGTGTGGAGATATGGCTAAGGGTGGCGTACAAACAAGTAGCACAGAAAATTGCAATGGCACTTGAGGCACCCGCATGCACCCCAGTCCCCTTCTTTGAAGAGGATATGTCAAAAGTACCCAAATCATTGTGGACCACCGGCCCCTATGACGTGGGGTGTATAAAAAGTATAGGGGGAGTAAAAATAAAATTGAAGAAAGGTGCAATACTCCCCAGAGTTAAACAGTACCCACTATCAAAAGAGGCAGATGAGGGTATCTATGAAACCATAACGACCCTTATAAATAATGGCATATTGGTCCCCTCAGAATCACCTTGCAACACGGCTGTGTACCCAGTGAGCAAGGCTAAAGGGGGGTCTTGGCGCTTCATACAGGACCTCAGGCCCTTGAACAACATAGTAGAAGCAGAATATCCCGTAGCAGCAAACCCGGCCACGATATTGTGTGGCATTCCAGCTGAGGCATCACGATTTACAGTGATCGACCTTAAAAATGCTTTTTTCTCAATACCATTGCACCCCGACTCACAAGATCTGACGAGCTTCACTTACAGAAACACAAAGTGGAAACACACTAGATTGCCACAAGGGTATTGCGAATCATCCTCAATTTTCAATAGAGTGATACAGATGGATTTGGGTAATATTGAAGTGGAAAGCACGGTGTTGCAGTATGTGGATGACATAATAATATGCAGCACGAACGAGAGAACATGCAGAGAGGACTCTTTAAAAATGTTGACAATATTGGCTGAAAAAGGTTACAAGGTAGACATGGAAAAGATACAGTATTGTCAGGAACAGGTACTTTACATTGGTCAACTCATATCCCAATATGGAAGAAGGATTCCACCACAAAGAGCACAAGCAATTTCGAACACTCCACTGCCACAAACTGTGAGGGAACTGCAGCAGTTTCTGGGGCTGTGCAACTATTGTAGGGCATGGGTGTTTGATTACAGCTCGTACATAGGACCCCTGCTTGAGGCGTTGAGGGAAGCTAATAAAGGGGAGAAAAAGCTGGGGTGGACAATGGAGATGAAAGAGGCTTTTGGTGAATTGAAAGATGCGATATCTACTGCTCCAGTGCTTGCATCCCCAGATTATGAGAGACGATTTTTTATATTCTCACACTGCGACTCAGCAGTAATGAAAGCAGTGTTGGCTCAAAGAACAAGCATGGGCTACAATCCAGTAGCATTTTACAGTGGCCACTTAGATCCTGTAATGTTGGGTCACCTCCCTTGCGAACAAGGTCTAGCCGCAGATGCCTTCGCAGTGGAAAAGGCATCAACAATCGCCATGGGATGCCCAACTACCTTGTTTGTGGAGCACGCACTATTTGCAATATTGAATAAACCTAAGTCCACCCTAACCACGCAGAGAGCATCTGGTTATGAGATCATTTTATCAAGAGCTGAACTATCAATTGTTAGATGTAGCACGGTTAACCCTGCAAGGTTCATAGCAGAAGTAATTGAGGAGGGAGATTATGCCCATGACTGTATGGAGATAACTGAAATATACTCATGTAGCAGGAAGGTGGAAGAAAACGCACTGGAGGGTGGTGAGCTCTTATTTATTGATGGGTCATCAACTATCGATCAAGGGGATGGTATTAGGAGAACTGGGGCAGCAGTGGTAAAAATGATGGAAGTACCGGTGTGTGTGGCAATAAAATGTGTACAATTACCACAGCATTACTCCGCTCAAGCAGCTGAATTGGTTGCACTGATCTTGGCGTTGAAGGAAAGCCTTCACAAACGAGTAACCATATACTCTGACAGCGCATATGTTACATCTACTGTCCACTCAGGGCTGTCGAAATGGAGAAGAAGAGGGTTTAGGAGAGCTGATGGCACTCCAGTGCAACATGCTCTGTTATTGGCTGAACCAATTGAAGTAATAAACGACCCCCAAGAATTAGCTCTAGTAAAATGCACAGCACACACCAATGGTGATGACCACGTCTCAAAGGGGAATGCAGCAGCAGACGCACATGCGAAGTATGCTGCATACTTTGGTGAGATATGGAACCCCCCAGAGTCACAGAGAGGGAGAGGGAGGGGAATAGCTAAGGAGATGTTGATAAGAGAAGGTTACTCCCACCTCCCAGCCACGCAGATTATGGAGCTACAGGCGGCCGCACCAATGGCCGAAAAAGAAATATGGGTAAAAAGAGGATGCATAATGTCACCAACAGACGCATTATGGCGCCAAGGTGGCACTGGAAAAGTTGTAATACCATTGGCACTTTTGGACACTGCCCTAAGCCAACTACATCATCCAGCCCACACAGGCAAAGAAGTAATTGCAGCACGAATTAGGGAAGACTGGTTCTGCCCCGAGCTAAATTCTCATGTGTCTAAGTTTATCAGTAATTGTCTCACATGTCAACAGTTTACGGCCGGCCATACTCTAAAGGTGGTAAGAGGTACTATACCCCGGCCAGAGGGACCTTTCCGGCATCTCCATATTGATTATGTTGATATGATCAATATATGTCAAGGAAATAGGTATATGATCGTAGTAGTATGCCCATTCTCTAGGTGGATTGAAGCAGGGCCCTGTTCACACCCAGATGCATTTAGAGCAGCTAAATTCCTAGTGAGGGAGGTCTTCCCAAGATGGGGAGTGTGCGAGGTGTTAAGATCAGGCAATGGCCCACATTTCGCAAACGAAATGTTCCAGCACATTACATCCTTGTTGAACATAAAACATAAATTTGCATGTGCATACCACCCACAGGCCAACGATATATGTGAACGCCTGAATGGCCTATTAAAGGAGGCTATAGCAAAGATAAAGCAAGCAACTAATAAGAATTGGTTATATTGTCTTCCATTAGCCCTATTCGAGCTAAGGAATAGACCAGGGTCCGACCACCACCTCACCCCACACGAGGTGGTTACCGGACGTCAGATGCGCCTTCCCCTAACGCCAACATCAAGAGCATTTACTGACAATGAAAGTACTGCCGATGTCTTTGGAGATGAAATGTACCAATATGTGTCTTCTTTGATTACTAGTGTGGTGTTTGTGTCTCAATAGCTCGAGCGCACACGGGGTGGGTCTAACAGCAATCAACAAGAAGACGCGGATAAAGAATTGGACAAAGAAAGACTGTGTAAAGTTACTAAAGGTGACCACGTATTGCTTCGCAACTTCAATAGAAAGTGGAGCGACCCCCGGTTTACTGGCCCACATCTAGTAGAAGAGGTATCAACGAGAGCAGTAAAGTTACAGGACAAGCGCGCCTGGAATCACCTACACGATGTAAAGATCTACAGGCCTCAAACCCGCCCCAGCGCCACTGACAGGTCTGTTGGAAGAACAACAACAACATCTCCAACGGAAGAAGAGGGTTCTATCACAGCCAACGACCCAAGTGTCCCCATACCCTGTCACTCCCCAAATTGCCCAGAGACAATAACTGAAGAAGAAAAGGGTGATCCCCATACTGCCCACCCCATGGTCACATGCTCCAAGAGTAAAACTACTTCCGCCAATTGAACAAAAACCCCCTGCCCACCATCCACTGACCCCTGTCCCCATTACAGTAGTAACTAAACTAAAGGACATTGTCTTGCACAAATACACATGTAAACACGTGAATGCTCTCTTTTCTTTTCTCTCGCACATGCAGGAACCGCGTATTATTGTATTGCTAAGAAAGTAGATAACTAACAAATTCACTGCCCAGGAGTAGATGGTACCCTCAGACGATAATTACCCAGAAGAATTGTCACACCAATTTGTATATGAAATAAAAAGGCCAACGTACCTGAAAAGGAAAAGGGTACGTGTCTACTACACAGCGTTCCTTTTGGCCATAGAATACTCGATGCCCCACCTCCACCCATACCTGCCTGCACTAAGAGATAGGTCGCTTAGAGTAGCGTGGGAACAGCTCTTCGCCTGGGCACTGAATGACTATCTGATAGGGAGAGCTTAATTAACAACAACTAATATTTAATAATAAGGATATTGAGAATTTTCAGGCGGGCAACTGTAACGTCGCAAGAATACGCTGCCGGACCGCAGCAAAGGTAAGAGCAAAATGCCGGTGAAATTAGCATATGTAATAAAAATAATAGGGATTTTGATGATCACCGGGTTCTTGGCTGCCTCTGTATGGCAGTACAGCTGTGCTATCAATATTATTGCTGTACCCAAACCTAACACACCCCCATCCCCAGCTGCAACAGGTGTTACGTCAGGTGATATTAGTAAAATTGCGCACAAGCAAAATAGAGTTCAGCGCAGCACATACTCAGATAATAAAGGTATTGACAATTATATACAAGATTCAGCACACGTCTCAAACAATATATGGTATCAACACATGACCCGCATTGGTAAGTAGACAACAGAAGACAGCTGCTACGTTTGCTCATTAATACCATACGCCATGAGCGCTTCTCGAACATTTGTTGCCACAGAAATAGACGAAAAAACAGCACGATGCATAATATACTTGGCACTGTTCCAAACGAAAGGAAGATTTCAAGGGACAGTGGTGCATATGACGTGGAAAACACGAGACTCATACCCATACGAAAACAACTTCCTCAAGACTTATTTGAGTTACCACAAGAGCAGTTTACATGCTGAAGCATTTAGATACATAACAAGTGGTCCTGCAAAAGGAGAAACAAAGAAAGTAACACTACAGTATTTATCATGTGATTGGTACGCCACTGAAGTTCCTGGTAAACTAGGATGCTGGGAGAGGCCACTGGTGACGATAACAGGGAAAGTGTACTTGGACAACAAATGGGAGATAGGAGTGGTTGGCAGCAACATGGTAACAAAAGAAACTATTTCAACTATCGATGCACACAACCACAGATGTTGGACGACTTGGATCAAATACGTGCCTATGCTCACATGGATAGAAACGGATGAAGACCCGATAACAATACTGCCGCTGACTGCGCCTAAAGTATGCTACCAACATAAAGGAGAGGTGGACGTAGGATACAACACCAATTGTGGAAGCGTGATGGAGTTACCTGAGGGGGGAGCAGGAACAGCAGTGATAATGGACCATTACTGGGCCTGTGGAGGAAAGGCATATCACACACTGCCCCCTCTGTGGAATGGTGTATGCACAATGGTGCACGTCAATGTACCATCACTAGTGGTACCCCAGAAGCATGTGAATGTGGTGAACTTTCCCAAAATGGATGAAGGGGACAAGAGAAATAAGAGATCTGCACCACCTCAGGAGGAGCCAGGGAATAGGACCAGCGGCAATGATACTGTCCTAAATAGACGGAAAAGACAAGGAGAACCTCTGACAGGAAATTACCTATGGGGAAGGTCGGAAACGGCACTCACTTCAATCCCGCCAGAACACAGACTATTCAGCAGAGCAGCAATGTTCTTCTCCTCAATAATCCATCCGGGACTACAGGCTTACGCAAACGCAAAATGGCTCCAGATAACTAGATGGGAACTTATGATGACCATCAATTCTACAGTAAATGGATTCAATGCGATAAAGGAGAAGCTGCGAGCAATAAGGATGGTAGCACTGCAGAACAGATATGTATTGGATCTCCTCACTGCCATGGAAGGAGGTGTTTGCGCAAAGATAGGACAATCATGCTGCACATTCATTCCTGCCAACGATGCTGACAACAGTACACTGACAGAAGCAGTTTCACAATTGGCCCAGTTGCACTCCAAAATGGTGGACGAAAGTAAAGGTGTGAAAAAGGATGAGAGCTGGTTGTCGCTATTATGGTCATGGATGCCATCTTGGCTGTCAGATGGACTGAAAATTATAGTTGGTTGCATTATTTTGGCTGGAGCTACACTGATCATAATAAGATTTTGGAAAGCCCGGAAGGCACGCACCACTGACGAGTTGCTTGAAATGGTCGGTATGCACCCACTGATGCCAGCAGATGACGGCCAACACACAGGCATAATCATACAAGAGAGAGAGAAATTGCGCAACCAGATCATCACCAACCACCTGGACCCACCATCGGTGAAGGTCGAGAACCCAAGAAACCCCAGGAGTTACATAGGGAAATGGGTATACTGTACTCCTGGAGGAACCTGTGAATATATGTATTGGTCGTTTGAAGATCATGTTAACCATTATGGACATTTAGGAGGAATAACTAAAGTATGGAGAGTAAGAGGAGATAATGAAAATGATATGTTTGTGGTCGACAAGTCGACCAGAGGGGGGACTGAAGTGGGAAAATGGAAAAACAGGCTCCCATCTTCCCCCTCTCGCGACTGGCCTAAAGGTTCTCGGCCCAAGCACCCGCCACGAGAAGAGTTTGCCCATCTACCAGACGACCAGATACCCTGGTACAGGAACATAAGGATGTGTCCATCTGCCTGCCCAGCAGCCCACCCTGCCCATGCCGATGCCTGCGGCATGGATCAACTAGACTAAAAATTATACGTCGTTAGAGATGCCATGACGACCTAGCCAACGGATAGCACACCTGTGCCAATGTACACACTGGACACTCCCGCACCAATCTACACTCCCGCACCAATCTACACGAAGAATATACTCAGTGCTATGACGTAGGCGACAGACATACTCACAGACATGCAAGACGCACCATGAACTCATCTAATGAGCTTGCTTACGCTTCTCTTAAACCTAGGTGCCATAATGAGAATTATAACAAAGACACGATACTGGTCATAAGACAATATGAGACTATAACCTAAAGCGCCTGTGCACCAAACGGTTCCACCTATACAACAGGCCTAAGTAGGCCGCAAGCAAGAGCTCCCGTGGACGTTAACAGAACAAGAGTCAGGTTGCTGATCCTGCAGAATGAGCCTGGCGAAAGCAGACAGCCAAGGTCGTAATGTTGCAAACCCACATTCCAAAAGCAGACCATCAAGGGCACGATATTGCAACCTCGCACGCCGTGCACCAACATCAAAGTCGCACCTGCAAATTAAACCAAGCACACAGTGGAAAAACAATATTAATTGTGCAGAATTCTGCCTCAGACACGGTCCCACCTCACGTGACCAAGCCGAACCTGACGAGATGCCAAGCCCAGAAGAAAGAAGGCGTCTGGATCCCTCAGTACGAGACACAGGCAGATACACTTGAAAGGCTCAATGGGCCTCTGCGACGGTGGGAGTAGTCGGCCGTCCAGCTCATGAATAAGTCTTCACATTGTCTGCATGTACCCATAGTGAAACATTGTTGCAAATGACAGGTGCACCGCGAGCTGGGAACAGCGATGGTCCCAGACTGGGAGGCTCGCGAACGCACCAATCAGAACATGGGGCTCTTATCACTGACACCATTAACATTGACCAATCATTAGTAGTCTTCATGTAACAATTCTCATGTATCTAATTGTAGGGACAACCCAGATATATCACCTGACCCACTTTACCCACTAATATTGTTCTCTATACGTATGCTATACTAACCCTACCACTCGAGCAACCAATTAAGAGTGGCGATAGGTTTTTTGTTAACTTTCTAAAGTGACGCAAGTAGCGCGTCATACTACAGTAAAAAGGGCCTGCGAGCCCCACGACTGTGTGTGTGTCAGGTCAGACGCGTATGATCCTTGACCCATCCCTGCCGTTTGTGTTTAATAAACAGCAGAGTCACCTTGCTTCTTGTGCGTGTCTCATACTCTATCTCTTTTGGGATATACGGGAGGAGTTGGGGCCTCCCCGCCCGGAGGTCTGCGGACGGCCCGGCCGACCCCGGCAGAATTTCCCCCCGACAGTACCAACACAGGTTGGGTGATATTGTGTGTATATTTGTTCTATATAATGCGCTTAAGAGTAAGTGCTATATAATAACACATCATTATCATTTGGCCATGGACGTCTGCATACATTCACAGTAATTTGGTAATATGGGCCTATACACACCGATCTTAAGGATACATATGGTGATCCATTCTTGTATGAAATGTATATCACATTATAGTGATATTGTAAACATATTTTTCGTAATGCACTAAGGAACAATGCTATGTGATGCAACTTCCTGTTTTGTCACGGGATGAAAGGTCGTGTTCCATCGCTTCCTGTGATATCACTTCAGGTTGGGGTCAAATGACATCACTTCCTGTGATGTCATCAGAGGTCAAGGGTCATGTCATGTCACTTCCACTACCCCTGGCATTTTGGTGAAATTACGTCCCTGGACATGTGTTCTATATGCGCGGCGAATGAATTCAGTTGTACCTGTGCTTCTTCCTTGTGTGCCCCTGGCCAAAAAAGTGGGGGGTGTTTGAATGTTAACACTGTCATAGAGGCATACTAAGGGCATAGTCTCGGGAGGATAGCTCAGGGGCAACGTGCTCGCCTTGGAAACAAGACAACATGAGCAACACAAATTCGATCCCCGGGTCCACGCTTAGAAACCTCTGGGTATTATGCCTGTTATAAATAACATATCATATCATAGTCATCACCATCACATCTCTTGTATTTGTATGTTGGTGAAGATCAGCACATCAACCACTTTAGGAATCCCACAATGTTGACCATGTAGCAGTTACTCACCCATTGCAGCGTTGCTTGAAGACTGATGCTAGAAAGGCAGAGATGACACTCTCCTGGCCAAACTCTTCTGCTGATCCTTCCCCGAGCTGTCTTAGTCATCCTTGTCCTCCTCCCCCGTCCTCCTGTATCACTGACAGAACCAGTCTGAAGTAAGTGCAATGTCATTTTGTTGCCTCTGTAGTGCTGTTTGTGTGTGCTGGAATTCTGGGCATTTACAGTAGTGGTCTTTTTAATTGCCACCTGCCTTTAGGTGATGCTAATTATTAGAGGTACTTTCCAATGTTGTCACTATTTGTTCAGAGCTTGTACTGTCCCTTCGTCATTATAGTCTGTAATAACTGCCCTTATGGAATTACAGCATGCAGAAGGTGTTATAGATTGTAAATTATAAATGCAGGCATGTGTCAATAGCAGTGTTTATAAACGTATATGGGAATACCATAAACACACTGGAACTCTGAAAGCATACATATTATGCGATAGATAATGTGTGAAAGCAGATGTTGCTTTTGGGCAAAGAGTGTTTGCCTAAGAATGTTCAATTTCCTCACAAAGCAGAAAGAGGGTGTAATTGTTGGGACACATATTGCGTTGTACATCCTCACTACATTCATCCCCCACTTACATCTCAGTAAAATACACCCTACCTGTAGATTCATAATTGTTTCACCTTGGAGAGTGCTTGAAGGAAGGCTATGCAACACTACACATCCAGGCTTAAGAAAGCATTGTTATGGGGAAAATGTAAATGTTAAGGTCTGGGGGATATGATATGATAGGGCATTTATAATGTGCCTATACACAAGTGTTTCTTGGTGTGACAAGACAAGGAGGGGGAAACAGAGGAAGGACAAAACAACAATCTTACTAGGCCTTGTGACATTCAGATGATGTAAGTGCAGGGAAGAGGAAGGGGAGAAGTTCAGAGGGAGGGGTGGGGTGGTGAAGTGCAGGTAACTCAAAGTGCAGCCAGCGGGTGGCTAAGTGCAGCTAAATCAATACGTGCAGCCAGAGGGTGTCTCAAAAGTGCAGAGATGGGACTGTGCACAAGTGCTGAGGGAGCCAAGAGGCAGTTGGATTAGCAATTATACATGCAGGAACTTGGGCCCAAGTTCACAGGGTAGCCAGGTAACTGGTGGTGGAGCAATCGGGACATCAGCAAGGGAGAAGAAGAGAGAAAGCAGAAGAGAAAAGGAAGGTCTTGAATTGCTTCCTGAACCAGAGGTGATTCTGCTCATGTTTGAGATAAGCAGGGAGGCTGTTCGAGAGGGAGGCCTCTGCCGAAGAGAGAGATCTGCCCCCAAATCTCTGCTTGGAAAAGCGACTGGACCTCAGAGAGTTGGAGGTGGATGAGTGGTTTGCTTGAGAAGGGAGATATGTAGGAAGAGAGAGTTGGAGTTAGTGCAGTCCCAGGCCCCAGAAAGCCTTATGGATGTTGCAAAGGGCCTTGAATTTGATCCTTGCCGCCACTGGGAGCCAGTGAAGACATTTAAGAACTGGAGATATACAATCCCTGGGCTTCAGGCCAAGGACAAGTTGATAGTTGGCCGGAGAGGAAGGAACAATAGAGGGCTTCTTTAGATGGGGGTGCACAGGGGAGTGCATAAGGGGGGAGGGAAAGGTTCCAGTGGAAACGGAGTGATTGCAGAAATCAGCCAAAGCTGGAGCAAGGGTGTCGATGTGGTTCTTGATCTTTCTGGATCAACAGGGGAGAACCTGCTTTGACGAAACTTGACAAGACTTTTCATAGATCAGACTTGTCTAGAAACATTGTCTGGGGTGCACAAGGGAAAGGAAGGGAAAGGAGGAGGACGGACGGCCTGTTAAGCAATATTCAATCAACACTACAGCAAAGTCAATGCCTAGTCTGGGATGCTGAGGAAAACCCTTATTGATGCATTTTTATGCCCAGTTCAGTACTCTGGATGACAACCCTTGTATAACACCCCCCTCTTAGAATCCCCCTGACCCCACTGAGCCAGGAAGTAGGTTTGTTTTGCAAATTAAAAGGTTTATTTGAAAAAGTAAATAGATATATATCACACTTTTATAATAAATTAATATCTGATAGTACACTGAGACATATGATGTGGATCCACAATGGGTAATGTTACAGTGGTACACTTGATTACTTAGGAGTAGTATAGAGGATGAGGTAGCTGAAATGCTTTATGGTTTCAAGGAAATGCAAGGTGGAATAAATACAGTACAGAAAATAAACTGATATAGTTTCACAAGAGATAATATGTTCACTTTTCCCCTGGTGGCAATTCACCCCCCCCTATATGCAATGCAAGGAGATGGAAGTAACACACACAGTCTTCAGGAATACAATCAAATACAATACGGAACTCAGTTCCCCCCCAGCAAGCTTAGAGGAAACAGGCAGAAGTTTGAAACACAGGCCCAAAATGCTTTTAAATGTGATGGCAATGGATGGGAAAATGTGCTAACTGATTTGAATTCCCTCTAGAGATTCAGGGTGAGTGAGAGATGCTTGTTGGTATTAGTTCATGCTCACTTTAGCAATACTCTATGAGTTATTACCAGGTTGCAAACGGATTTTTAACAAAGGTAAGAATGGAGCTGCTATTTTGACAAGTGGAGAAATTGAGCCAAAATCACAAATTGCGGTAAATTTCGCGAGTGCGTAAATCGTGATTGCGGGAAATGTATAGGGTTTAGGAAGTCGGTTCTAGGTTTTTTGGAAAGCCTAGAATCACAGCTTTAAAATGAAAGTTAAATTACGTTCCTAGCCCAAACAGTTCCAGAGATACGGACGATTTAATAAAGGTAGATTTTCAGAATTAAAGTAAAACTCAAAATGACAGGTGACAGCTTGCAGCTGCAGAATTGACAGGTGACAGTTGTGCAGCTTTAAAAATGACAGATGACACAATTTCTAGAAGGAAGTTCTACTTAGGTTAAAATAGCTTGAATTAGATTATTTTAACTAAGAGATTGGTTCTGCACAGTTCTGCTAGGTACTCACAATATAAATTTGAAATAGGCCTCGTCACAGATCTGGTCAACACGTCCGGCGGCGGTTCTGTCTGCTCGCGGGTCAATCAGGCACCGGTTCTGCTCACAGCGATCCGGATCTCTGGTTCTGCTCACAGCGGTCTGGGTCAGCTCTGCTCTGCTGGTCTAGCCTCTCTGGATACAGCGGCCTCTGGTTCTGGATACTGCTCTGCTTTACGGTCCGGATCAAGTGGATTCTGGATGTAACACTGCTTTCTGGGTACTGGCAAAGGTTCTTGGCAAAGAATTCAGACAGCTCGCCCGGCTGTGGAATAGTTTGCAAATGATTTTAAGGATGCTGGGGCCTGCTGAGAAGAGTTCTCAGTTTGTGGGTTTAGGCCCTTGCTTTAAGTTCTGAAGTAAATTTCTGGTCTCTGAAGATTGATGGATGTGAAGTCTGGAGTCTCCTGGCAGAGTGTCCCGCAGAAAATGGAATCGAATCTCTCTACCTGTCCCAGCAGTCTCTTTTTATGTGTTTTGGAAGTGGGTGTGTGCGTGGCATAACTGAGCCTGCCCCTCTCTACTTGTCATTGGCCCCATTCTCCCCTATCCCATGATTGGGGGAAGGAAATGGATTGTCATCATGATGATATCAGTTTATGGGTCAGAGGATCCTCCCCTGGTCAATTTGCCCACAAATCTATATTTGATTCAAATACCTATTTCCCAGATACACAATTCGTTGAAATTACATGTACACATTATATATTCCTTATGGTCCATGCTTGTCCGCCTCTGATCTTCCTGGGGGCTTGCATTAAAAAATGACAACATTTAGCGCTTTTTGACTGGTTTACCAATATCGGACATTTACCAAAAATTACACACATGTGCGCAAGGAGTATGGACATTAATTGATGAAGTGTCAGATTTTTAACATGCAGACATTTGGAATAAGACCCTATTTTCCGCTAGCAACCCCCCAGCATACACCACAGGGTCCTAACGTGCACAGAAAAATCACAAGAATAATGATATTACTTATATAATTCTGACAAGTCCGCATTATGAGTTATCTATCTTTTTAAAATTATGCTCTGGCCAAGATGGGTGTGGTTTAGGTTCCAAAGCACATGGGGGAAGCTTCTGCCTGTCCCCGCCTCCAGCTCGGGTGGCTCCCAGAGGCACTTCTCCTCCCACTTCTCCCAAGAGGAAGCCACTTTACGCCCCCCCCAATATAACATTTGCCTGAGTCCAGGACAAGGCTTTGTACAACCTCCTGCAGTGCCCCTCCCCTAATCTAATCAGAGAGGTGTCAACTCCTTTTGGTGGGGAAGCAGGATGCAGCTAGGCCTGGGAAGAGTGGCTGAGCAGGTTTCTCCTGTCAGGGGTAGTTGTCAGGCAGAATTCAGCTAAATGTCACTTTAGTTCCCAGTTTAAATCAAACTTACAATTTTTACCTATACATTAAATAATTACTTCCTTCAAGTCATTTCAGAATATAATTTTAAATTGTATCCACCTCTTAGCAAGTCTTTCCTTGGTCTGGTTTGGGTTCCTCTGTTCAGTTTTACACAAAAGTCTGGTGGTTTTAAAACGCCGGCTTTCTGATAGTGGTGAGTACCGGTATTGCAACCATTTTTTGGATTAAGAAAATGAATTCCCCACAGTTCTGAGTTGCTTTTTATCAATCAGCATTGCCATTCCCAATGGTTTCAGGCTACTGTGTGTGTAGCCCAATGGTGGTTTTAGGCAGTGCCCTCCTGTGCTCACAACATAGGCAAAAATGGGTGGCAGCCTATTCTTCATGTTTTCCCTGTGCACTCTCTGGGGAGTTCTGGCCATCATGATGTTTTCCATGCCAGTACTGCACAGTTTTATGGTAGGGCTTGGATGCATGGGTAAAAACATCCCACAGGCCACATGCAGGCCGCGAGTGGGGGAGGAGGAGAAGGTAGCGGAAGAGAGGGTGGGCAGGATGTCCTGAGTTTTAGTGAGGAAATGTCTAGGATCGTGCCAGAGCTGCTGAAGATACATATATGAGCTGGGACCTGGTGTCATTCAGAAGCTACATTGTGCACAGTCAGTATGCTGTTTTTTTTATTTTATTTTTATTGTGCAATTATGGTTAATACAAACCATATACATATTAAACCAAAGCATAATAACATCACATATACAAATATATATACTATACAACAGAGTTAAAATATGTAAGAATATTTTTTAAGATAATACAAGAAACATGCAATTCATTACAAAACACAGTCAATCATTATACCAATATGCCACTATATCATAAAATATTTGATATTAAAACCACATTATCGAAATCTAAAAAATGATGTAATAATAAAGTCTCCAAAATCCCTTGATTCCTGGGATATTCCTCATTTTCCAGAGTTAAAGAAACATCCTGTGCACTGAGCATATGTATATAATTGCCCGCTGCTGGTATTACCACAGATTCCACTCCATATACAGAGCTCCAAAATTGCTCAACCACCAACTGAGAACAATTCACTATAAACTAAGACTAACCTTTGATATAATACTGTTGCATCCTTTAACATTGGTCAGAATGTGCTGTGGAGTTTCAATACCCAGCCCACACAACCGCCAGGCACGTTTTTCTCGAGGGGTATTCATCCACCTACCTTTATGTTCCAAAGTTGGTCAAATGTTCATGCACAATCAGGTTATGAATTTGCATATAGCTTTAGAGCAGGATTTAATCAGGTAGATCCCTGGTTGCAATATTCTGAATACATTGGCTTAATTGCCAGTCGATTCAGATTTTTACAAACCTCTTGCTGTTTCATTATTTTTTTTAAGATAGGAGGCCAGTAAGGTAGAGATAGCAGACCATTGGGCCGTAAACTTAACGTAGGCAGATGTACGACTGCCGAGCTTGCAAGTTGTTTTAGAAATTTATTTTTACTATCCAAAATAGCCAAATTTTGATAGAGTGTGCCAGGTACTGCAACCAACTGATTGATCGTAAAATATAAGGTACTACGCTGTATTTGCCAGCACATTTCTAGAGATTGTACACCAAGCTCACGCCTTAAAACATCTAGTGGGACATTCTGTGGGACCTCTAAGATAGATCTTAATATTTTCCCCTCCAGTTTATCAATCCAAGTAGTCAGGCCTTCCGGAAAAAACTGCCAGACCGTATAGTATTGCAGGAACAATACTCCTGGTGTACAAAATAATAAGGACTTCAATGTTGTTGCCACCCTTAAAATGCATGATTTATTTTTATTTTTTATACAGGAACCATTTTTTTTAAAAAAATTGAACAGCCATAGTCACCATGAAATTTACTCGATGGTGAGTTACAAATTGGGAACCCAAGATAGGTTTACTGATCTACCACATTCACAGGAACATCATGCAAAAACCATTCATAAGTATTTTGTTTATGACTACTGCCAAGTTGAGGGAACATTTGTGCATTTTGACCCAGATATTTACCTTATAGTTGCAAATATCTTAAACTGCTTTTTCTTTAGTATAGTGCAGTTGGAACACTTTTCACTTGTTTTATGCAATTTATGCAGGATATTTTTGGCAGCTTGAATCACAGGGTCATATACATTACTGTGTTGTCTATCCAATGTACAATGTCTAGGGAACAACTTAATTCTAGTTTTAAACCAAGACAGGAAGCAAGATGAATCCCAATTATGGTGGAATAGCCATTTCACAACAGGAGAGCCAATACCATTTATGTAGGACGTTATTTTATCAATATTTTTACTGTTCCACACAATGCAATTTCCATGGATATTAATAGACACCGGATTCTGAAATATGTTATTTTCAGTGTTCTGGGCAGATTATACACCCATGTCAAGGCTGTGTCATCACTGGTAAGAGAAAAGGAGACTCCAAACATTTTACATTCTGCCTTGGTCTTCCTATCCATGAACACATAGTCAAGAGAAGAACGGCTGGCACCAATCATCCATCTATGCGGTGCAACACCCACCTTCGATGCCATCATATTTGAACAAGTCAGATCAAACTCATGAAACAGCATGGTCCAATGGCCGGCTCTACCCCTGCAAGGTGCCATTTACTCAATATTGAGATACTCATTATCACAATTACAATGAACAATCACTAAGGCGGAATTTAAGTTGCCTGCTACCATCACCCTCCCATCAGGCAACTTCTCAAACCATTTGCTCAGGACTCTTTCTTATATAATAATATCTTGATTGTTTGCTTAAACACAAGCTCCTGTGATGCCCCGTGAATATGATAATACAGAAATAAAGCAAAGAATTTAGCAGCCCAAGGGTTTGTGGTTTCTCTATGATCCCTTTAGTCAGTTTATATATGATGAAGGTAATTCCAGAGACTTCTTTGAATTGCGACATCAGGATCTGGCAGCCAATCAAAGGGCTTTTTTGGAAAAAGGTAATGGGCTTACCAAAAAGCACACTGATTCAGGCTCTAAGTAAGGAGCTGGGGCTGACCTCATTGAAAGCCATAGTCAAGTGAAAAACCCTTCAACTGCTATGAAAATGAATGGAAGAAAAGCCAAGGGATGGATTCAAGACTTTACAAAAAGTTCCAACGACAAAGTCAGAGAACTCGCTAAGAGAATGGGAGAGGGCTTGCAGTATGGTCCTGGATGAGATAGGCAAATCTATTTTCACACTGCTGAAAAATCCAGACAAGGTCAAGATGAAATTATATAGGTGGGATTGGATCCAGACGCATGATGAAAGGGAGATGTTTAAGCTGTATGGTAAATCTTGGGGTGAGGAAAATAAGTTGAACTGGTTGTCAAAGTACCTACAACCTTTCCCTAACTGGTTCCTTAGATTGCAATTTCTAAGACTCTGATTAAATTTGTTCCCGACAATGGAAATTTTGAGACCACGGAAACAGGGAGATGGATTACTGGTTTGCAGGTTGTGTAAAGAAGCCAACTCAATCGAATCCCTCTACCCTCTGGTCATGTTATGTCCGGCCACAGTAGACATAAGGCTATCTCTGATCTCCGAAACAATCAAGAAATATGGTCACAGACGAAAGGAGGATTGGTGGAACATTCTATTATCCGGAGAGCAGGTTTCAAACACCCTGGCCTTTGTTAAACTGGTACTTACTATCTTTAAAAAGATAGAAGTGTCCCCACTGTAACCAAAAATACGAAGACTTGGGCATAGTATCTACATGATCTGTTTCGTTCATATTTTTGAGCGATCATGCAAAACGGTGTGGGAGGATGCAGGATTTTATGGATTAAATGATCTTTATGGCTAACAAGTTTGTTTTGTTTAACCATTAGATGCCAATAAAAGAAAAGAAAAAATATAAAATAATTTCTATACCCACCTGTTGGCGGAGGGCAATACATATTAATAATCAAAATGGGAAGATTGCACAGTTGTAACCTAACAGTAGCAGTTACAAAAGAAGTGGATCTAATCTCTGGCATATAGTGATGCCACCAGATGGACAACCTTTTTTCCCAGCAACTGCTTTCCTCGATACAGTAGTAAAATCATGAATAAAAAGATCCCTGACCAAACAAGTCTCTTGTGTTAGGAACACATCATTCTGATCAATGAGTGATGGACCCTTAGAGTTAGATAGGAAGGACCTATATCCATCCTCCTGTGTTCCAACATGACAAATTTATCAATTCCAGTGTGTTTGTTGGTCAGTCATTTTCTGGCTACCCACAGAGATCTAATCCTGCACCATGCCACACATTGTACTTTTGCGGAAGTAACTTTGTGCTCGGCAACTGTGCCATCCTCCCCAGCCGCCCTCATACCAATATATGTTTGAACTCTGGGTAAGGCAGGATTAAAAGGTGGTAGGGAGAACCAATATCATTCCTATAGGGGGAGGCAATGCAAACTGTAATGTTGAAGTCCATATCACTTAAAACATTTGAACACATATACAATAATTAGGATATAACTGGAGATGCAAGCTTTATGATGGCCTAGTTGGAAACGCTTTCCCCCTTTGGTAACACCACAAGGTAGATATTGCTATTTTTAATCAATGCCAAACAGGGAACATTCCCCCAGATGTTCAATAGTCTGGATCTATAAAAACACGGGCTAAGCGTGGTAGTAGGATGCAACTCTTCCAACTTAACCATGTAGCCCAGTGCATATCAGGGATCCTCAAGTTATTTGATGCGGAAGGCATCTACTTAGACCTCCCAGCCACACCAAAAGCCCTTTGAGAGGTCATACCCTCAGCTTGCTCCTGCTGAATACAATGGGTGCGCAGGCCTAGTTGTTGTTCTTCGGTGTCATTTCTAAACACCACAGACTTGTTGACACAAGGAACAATTTGCAAGTGCACCCATTTGTCTATCGGGCCCCTCAATTCAGCTTTCCTAAGGGTGCCATTGCCTGTGTTTTTGGAGAAGTTGACTGAGGAGCCTCCGTTAGATTTGCGTGCTTAGGTTAAGGCCTCGGTTTCCTATTTACTGACAGTGAGCATACCATTTCAGCACGTTGAATAGGCGCCAAGGCTCGTTTTTCCACTTGCTGTATACTGAATTTGTTCTTTTTCTTTGGGGAAATATTCAATAGCGATATTTCATTACAAAGCGCTTCATGGGCATCTTCCTCTGTTTCTGCTGTGATTCGTCATGAATCATTACTCTGTAGATTAAAAGATGTTGCTGCTTTCTTGGAGGGAAGATTGTACTCCATCCAGCACGGTCCTTACTAGGTTTGCATGTGAATCACTGTTAATAGCCATCGTCATTTCCCCTTCCTCGATGCTAAAGGCAATACACTAAGGGTATTTTATACTATATCGGTAGGAGCCACAAAAGGACCACTTTTGGTCAGGATAACATCAACCGTGGCCACAATCTCCTTTATGGACTGGTGATCAGACGCCAAGTTAGAGCATACTAAGAACTCGGCATCCATTCTTGACACCAACAAGGATAGATTAGACGACATTTCTTCCAAGATCGCTAAAAGTTCTGTTTCAGCAGCAGACATGTTTTAAGGACAAACGAAACTCTTTAAGCTGGCACGATATTTGCGATGGTGCTTTAAGGAATTTATTTTGTTTCCCTGCTATTTTGGTACACGTGTACCCTCCCTTTTTTGCTGTGTCACACTGTGTTTGCAGTTTTGTTTTACTCTTTTTTAAACGATGCCTTAAATGTGTTTCCATGTGTCTGTCTGCACAGAGCACAACACTATTAGACATAATAAAAGGACTCACATGTGCCGTCATAAATGGACATCTTTTTTTATTACTATGTCTTATATTATTGCTATGTAAGGAAAAACTATCTTGCACTCATTTCAATAAAGTTAAAGGAAATTACCAGTTGTAGGGCACTTATAAAGAAGGAAGGTGTTACAAAGCCACCCTGAGTGCATTTTCTTTTTTTTAATAGTTGCAATACTGCCATTATAAGGCAAAGTCAACACAATCTCGTTCTTATTCTCGCATTACTAGGATCAGCCACCAGAAGCTTGTGCTTACATTGACAGTATTAGGCACAATCACCAGAAGCATGTACTTACATTGACATTATAAGGCTCAGCCACACGAAGCATGCACTTACATTGACATTATTAGGTACAGCCACCAGAATCATGCACTTACATTGACATTATTAGGCTCACCCACCAGAAGCATGTACTTACATTGAAATTATTAGGCTCAGTCACCAGATGACATTATTAGGCACAGCCACCAGACACATGAACTTACATTGACATTATTAGGCACAGCCACCAGAAGCATGTACTTACATTGACATTATTCGGCACATCCACCAGAAGCATGCACTTACATTAACATTATTAGGCACAGCCACAAGAAGCATGTACTTACATTGACATCATTGGGCTCAGCCACCAGAAGCATGCACTTACATTGACATTATAAGGCTCAGCCACCAGATGCATGAACTTACATTTACATTATTATGCACAGCCACCAGAAGCATGCACTTACATTGACATTATTAGGTACAGCCACCAGAATCATGCATTTACATTGACATTATTAGGCTCACCCACCAGAAGCATGTACTTACATTGACATTATTAGGCACTGCCACCAGACGCATGTACTTACATTGACATTATTAGGCTCACCCACCAGAAGCATGTACTTACATTGACATTATTAGGCTCAGCCACAAGATGACATTATTAGGCACAGCCACCAGACACATGTACTTACATTGACATTATTAGGCACTGCCACCAGACGCATGTACTTACATTGACATTATTAGGCTCACCCACCAGAAGCATGTAATCACATTGACATTATTAGGATCAGCCACCCAATGACATTATTAGGCACAGCCACCAAACACATGTACTTACATTGACATTATTAGGCACTGCCACCAGACGCATGTACTTACATTGACATTATTAGGCACAGCCACCAGAAGCATGTACTTACATTGACATTATTCGGCACATCCACCAAAAACATGCACTTACATTAACATTATTAGGCACAACCACCAGAAGCATGTACTTATATTGACATCATTAGGCTCAGCCACCAGAAGCATGCACATACATTGACATCATAAGGCTCAGCCACCAGACACATGTACTTACATTGACATTATTAGGCTCAGCCACCAGAATCATGCACTTACATTGACATTATTAGGCACATCCACCAGAAGCATGCACTTACATTAACATTGTTAGGTACAGCCACAAGAAGCATGTACTTACATTGACATCATTAGGCTCAGCCACCAGAAGCATGCACTTACATTGACATTATAAGGCTCAGCCACCAGATGCATGTACTTACATTGACATTATTAGGTACAGCCACCATAATCATGCATTTACTTTGACATTATTAGTGTCACCCACCAGAAGCATGTACTTACATTGACATTATTAGGCTCACCCACCAGAAGCATGTACTGACATTGCATTATTAGGCTCAGCCACCAGATGACATTATTAGGCACTGCCACCAGACACATGTACTTACATTGACATTATTAGGCTCACCCACCAGAAGCATGTACTTACATTGACATTATTAGGATCAGCCACCAGATGACATTATTAGGCACAGCCACCAAACACATGTACTTACATTGACATTATTAGGCTCAGCCACCTGAATCATGCACTTACATTGACATTATTAGGCTCAGCCACCTGAATCATGCACTTACATTGACATTATTAGGCTCACCCACCAGAAGCATGTACTTACATTGACATTATTAGGATCAGCCACCAGATGACATTATTAGGCACAGCCACCAAACACATGTACTTACATTGACATTATTAGGCTCAGCCACCTGAATCATGCACTTACATTGACATTATTAGGCTCACCCACCAGAAGCATGTACTTACATTGACATTATTAGGATCAGCCACCAGACGCATGTACTTACATTGACATTATTAGGCACAGCCACCAGAAGCATGTACTTACATTGACATTATTGGGCACATCCACCAGAAACATGCACTTACATTAACATTATTAGGCACAACCACCAGAAGCATGTACTTATATTGACATCATTAGGCTCAGCCACCAGAAGCATGCACTTACATTGACATTATAAGGCTCAGCCACCAGACACATGTACTTACATTGACATTATTAGGCACAGCCACCAGAAGCATGCACTTACATTGACATTATTAGGCTCAGCCACCTGAATCATGCACTTACATTTACATTATTAGGCTCACCCACCAGAAGCATGTACTTACATTGACATTATTAGGCACTGCCACCAGACGCATGTACTTACATTGACATTATTAGGCTCACCCACCAGAAGCATTTACTTACATTGACATTATTAGGATCAGCCACCAGATGACATGATTAGGCACAGCCACCAAACACATGTACTTACATTGACATTATTAGGCACTGCCACTAGAAGCATGCACTTACATTGACATTATTAGGCTCAGCCACCAGACGCATGCACTTACATTAACATTATTAGGCACAGCCACCACAAGCATGCACTTACATTGACATTATTAGGCTCAGCCACCTGAATCATGCACTTACATTGACATTATTAGGCTCACCCACCAGAAGCATGTACTTACATTGACATTATTAGGATCAGCCACCAGATGACATTATTAGTCACAGCCACCAAACACATGTACTTACATTGACATTATTAGGCTCAGCCACCTGAATCAGGCACTTACATTGACATTATTAGGCTCACCCACCAGAAGCATGTACTTACATTGACATTATAAGGCTCAGCCACCAGACACATGTACTTACACTGACATTATTAGGCACAGCCACCAGAAGCATGCAATTACATTGACATTATTAGGCTCAGCCACCTGAATCATGCACTTACATTGACATTATTAGGCTCACCCACCAGAAGCATGTACTTACATTGACATTATTAGGATCAACTACCAGATGACATTATTAGGCACAGCCACCAAACACATGTACTTACATTGACATTATTAGGCTCAGCCACCTGAATCATGCACTTACATTGACATTATTAGGCTCACCCACCAGAAGCATGTACTTACATTGACATTATTAGGATCAGCCTCCAGATGACATTATTAGGCACTGCCACCAGACACATGTACTTACATTGACATTATTAGGCACAGCCACCAGAAGCATGTACTTACATTGACATTATTGGGCACATCCACCAGAAACATGCACTTACATTAACATTATTAGGCACAACCACCAGAAGCATGTACTTATATTGACATCATTAGGCTCAGCTACCAGAAGCATGCACTTACATTGACATTATAAGGCTCAGCCACCAGACACATGTACTTACATTGACATTATTAGGCACAGCCACCAGAAGCATGCACTTACATTGACATTATTAGGCTCAGCCACCTGAATCATGCACTTACATTTACATTATTAGGCTCACCCACCAGAAGCATGTACTTACATTGACATTATTAGGCTCAGCCACCAGATGACATTATTAGGCTCAGCCACCAGACACATGTACTTACATTGACATTATTAGGCACTGCCACCAGAAGCATGTACTTATATTGACATCATTAGGCTCAGCCACCAGAAGCATGCACTTACATTGACATTATTAGGCACAGCCACCAGAAGCATGCACTTACATTGACATTATTAGGCTCAGCCACCTGAATCATGCACTTACATTGACATTATTAGTCTCTCCCACCAGAAGCATGTACTTACATTGACATTATTAGGTTCAGCCACCAGATGACATTATTAGGCTCAGCCACCAGACACATGTACTTACATTGACATTATTAAGCACTGCCACCAGACACATGTACTTACATTGACATTATTAGGCACAGCCACCAGAAGTATGTACTTACATTGACATTATTCGGCACATCCACCAGAAGCAGGCACTTACATTAACATTATTAGGCACAACCATCAAAAGCATGCACTTACATTGACATTATTAGGCACACCCACCAGAAGCATGCACTTACATTGACATTATCAGACTCAGCCCCCAGACGCAAGTAGTTACATTGACATTATTAGGCACAGCCTCCAGAAGCATGTACATACATTGACATTTTTTAGGCGCATGCCACCAGAAGCATGCACTTACATTGACTTTATTAGGCTCAGCCACCAGAATCATGCACTTACATTGACATTATTTGGTACAGCCACTATGAGTGTGTACTTTTATAGTGGCCATACGAGCATACATGTGCACAGACTGCATTAAAATGTCTTATTACAGTGGCAAAATACTGTGATATATTGTAGGGCCTGCACAGTGGTGGCATAAATGTTGGTGTTATCATGAAAATGTGTTGTAAAACTCTTGCAAAGTAAATAGGACGTGCTTTCTTTCAACTTTACTTAAAAATGAAAAGCCAGTGCTTGTTTATTTTGGATGTGCAGCGTATTCTGGGATTTTAGCACACACTCTTCCAAAGTGTGATATTTCGAAACACACTAACAATACTCGCTATAGATCTGAATCACAGACATCAATTGTTTGCATAATGGTGTGTATTCTGGCGTTCAAAGTGCAGCTTCATTGATTCATCTGCTTAAACTACTTTTTTTTCACCCACAAAGGAATCCGGGATTCCCGTAGTTATGGCGATATGTGTCTAGGGGGTTGTGCAAACATCTCTTTGTGTGCATGAATTGCGCGTGTTTTTTTTTTACAATAACCGCACAGCAAATCTAAGTTAAGAACGCCCATGTGTACGACATCGTTGTGGTTTTTTTCCCAAAGGGATCTGAATGCGGCCATACATGTTTAAAATTGTATGATTGATTCTGTTGGTGAGGGTTGGACTTTAGTACATTTCAAACAAAAAAAAAATGCCTTTGTAATGATCACACAAGTTAATCTACACTTCGATAGACGAACTTGGGAGCATCCGTAAGGGGATAAGACATGTAATAGAACACCAGCCCCCGGCCCAACCCCACTCTGGATCTAATTCTGTGGCACTAAAAGTTTGCCAAGTATGCAAGTGAGAATACAACATTGGCTGTGTTTAATGAAACAACGTCTTTTGTTCTAACCAACAATACACGTTTACAGTAACAGAAGAGCCTAACATATACACAATGAAAATGCATGAAAAAGAGAAAGGCCACCCCATTAGGAAAACCCCCTTTTTCTTAATTAAAGGGAAACTACTTTGATCTTCATGCTTCATGCATTATCGAATAGCTGAACACTTTAAAAAAGTATTCTCGGGACTGCTTTGTAGTTGTTCCAACAGTCTGTCATTTGTTTACTTGCTTTTTAAGTAGGGTAAGTTTCAATCACAGTAATATTGCCTCTTGGCTTTTTTATTGCTCGCTTAACAGCTGGTGTCTGGGAATTGTGTTCGGAGAGTCTAAGAAAATGGATTCAGCTTTCCTCCTGACCTCTGTGTGAGTCACAGCATTTCTGAAAGTTAAAACCGGGGCTGAAAACATGAAAACATGTACACAAACACACACACAGACACACACACACACACAAAACCCCTTGACTTCTCACCCATGTCTGGCTAAAAGGACATTAAGACTGAGTTTCATTAATGAGTGACAAAAGGCAAGGACATCTCTGCACTTGAGGAAGTGCAGTGCTGCATACGCATGCTACATCACCTACACAAACCTACAACATTTTATATAAAATAAAAAAAATGATGAAATGTTACTTTATTGAATTGTCATATTAATTCAACCAATGTATCAATCCATTTGCAAACAGATCAATCATCTCAGAAAATAGAATGACTCATGAACTGCTAGAGGTGGGGGAGCCAGAGAATTCATGTGTCGAGCCGAGCCATGGGACTGGCTCGGGTCTAAAGGCCAAACACGTGCCAAGCCAGCTAGCAATACAACCCAAGCCCCAAGATATGAAAGCCATATACTGTGTCCTTCCTCTCAATTGCCAACAACATAACAACCATACCTTGCATCCCAATATTGGCAGATATGGAACAGTGAGTTGGAAAGATTTCTCTCGGATCACACAGTTTTAATGAGAGTTGATGCCAGGGTTTGTGTTCAATCTGCACTTAAGCACTTGGCCACATATATTCTTAGCTTCCGTTCATTCAAATATGTGCTGCTAAGTGATTTTGTGGAGCAGAAGATTTACCGAGTTTACTTGAAAAGTACACATCACTTTATAAAACAACTGACAAATATATACATCCTGATTTTAATTTTAAAAAGCATGATTGTAGTTTTGTTACCTCCAAACTCATATCAGAGAGTAACACTTTCTCTTCTTGAGCACTGGGTCTAAACATCTAAACTCAAGTCAGGGAGATTACATGTTGACACCAACATTTTAATTATTGTCTTTTATCTCACTGTATACGAGGGCATACACTCCTCTCTTCGACATTGTGATTGTCTGCTATATGTACATCCTGTCACCTACGTTTTAAGATCCGCACTCCACACTCTCCTTCTCTCCTCACATCTCCGAGGTCTATAAGAAGTCACACTACCAGCTGTCACGCTCACCTGGTCTCCACGGGGGCATAGCACGTAGTCGTATGACCGATATCTGTACTGGTGTAGTTTTGATGGTATGATCGTGTCCTCTCCCCTGTTATCTCCCCAGGAGGCGTTATCCTGCAATGTTGAAACAAGATGTTAGCTAATGAGTGGGTTGGATTGGTCCCACTTCCTGCAACCTCCTGATGCCCGACTCCTCTCCTGCTCACCTTTGAGTTTGGTGAGGTTGGCTCTCCGTCCTGCTTGACCTTCAGCAGGGGCGCAGTAGGCTCAGTCTTTCTCTGGGTACAGTTACTTCACTGTTCCTGAGTGGCTGTTGCTGTGTTTCGGGAATGCTTGGATTAATCAGGTAAATCTCTATCCCAATGACAGCTTGGTATAGATGCTCCAAGTCTTATTGTTCCAAGTTTTAAACGTGTTTTGTCTTTCTTGCAGACGCGGTTTCGTACGGAAGGTTAGAAGGAGAATTGACTCTCCTAGGATTCTGAACTGGTTGCCTCCAGGTGAGTATTAGTGCGGATGAGTAGCGCTGGATGGCTGAACAATTGTTCATTTTTGTAGTGTGCGCGACTAAACTGCTGTTTTCTGTTCCCTTTTTGCAGACGCGGCCCGGCCCCAAAATGAAGAATGGAAGAACTGCTCCGAAGTAACCTGAAGGAATGCAGAATCCCGGGTGAGTATCGGATGCTTGCGCAGAAGTCCTTTCCCAACAGGCGCGGCGGTCAGAAGACCAGCTGGAGACAAGACCGATGGACGGAATTGCAGGTAAGGCCTTTGTCGCTGTAGTAACACCTGTTCTTCTCCTATTCTTCTTCCAAGCACCGATGGATGGAAATCTCAGACGGGCGTGGCTGTAGAAACTCGAGGACAGAGCAGACACAGTGAGCGTTACGCTGCAGGAGTGCAGAATAACGGGTGTGGCTTAAATAGCCTTGCAAGTAGTTCCAGGTAAAGTAGTCCCTTTACCACACCCTGTCTCTCAGGAAAAGTAGTCCCTCTGCCACACCCTGGATATACAAAAGACTCAGCCTCACTAGGCAAATTAAGTAGTTCCATAAGTTCATCCCATTTCATGAGCCTGGCGCCAACGGCACCAGGACTGAGTCCATGAGTCTCTGGGGCACTTCTTTGGGGCCTGACAAGTCCTTCTGGGTGACAGGGAATGGGGTGGGCCCAACAGTTCCAGGGGTTTCGAGCACGCATCCATGACAGCAGCTGTACCTCCTTAGGGGTATTCTTCCTTTCCTCTCCTTCCCTCAGAAGCTCACTGTCTCCAGAGCTCTGGTTCTCTCTAGGCTGGACTATTGAAAAAGCCTTTTTCTAAATCTGCCTGCTTCCACCCTCCGCCCCCTGCAACTAATCCAGAACAGGACTGCGAGACTTGTCCTTGGCCTCAAGCCTAGGACTTGTATCTCTCCAGGACTGAAATCTCTGCACTGGCTTCCAGTGGCTGCAAGGATTAAGTTCAAAACCCTCTGCATTGTCTACAAGGCCTTCTGGGGCCTGGGACGTCAATACCTTCAACTCTCTCTTCCTAAATATCTTCCTTCTCGAGCTCTTCGCTCTTCCACCTCCAACTCCCTCCGGGCCAGTCGCTTCTCCAAGCAATGAGTTGGTGGTAGATCTCTTTCTTCGGTGGGGGCCTCCCTCTAGAACAGCCTTCCTGCCCCCCTGAAACTTGAGGAGAACCAACTCCAGTTCCCGGAAGAACTTCAAAACCTTTCTCTTTGCTTCTGCTTCCTCTCCTCCACTCCCCTGCTGATTTCCTGGCTGAAACTGACCTTGCACTGGCTACCTGGCCACTATCTGATCTCAGGCCCAGGTCCCCTTCCCTGCCAGTTGCACACCTGCACTGCCTTCCTTGCAACCCTGCACTTGGGGACTGTTTTTTCTGTGTCCCTAGAGTCCCTTACCAGCACTTGACACTTGATGCCTGCACTTACCCTTTACCCTTGCACTTGCCAGCTGCTGACCATACTTTACTTATTGTTATTTATTCTATTATCCTTTTACTGCACTGTCCCCTCCCTCTTCCCCTCGCACTCTCCCCTTCCCTCTTCCTATGAACTTGCGCAATCTGAATGACACCTGGCCTAGTAGGATCGTTTTCTGTCTTCCCTCTGTTCCCCCTCCCTTGCCTTGTCGCGCCTTGAAACACTTGTGTATAGGTGCGTTATAAATGCCATATCATATCATATCATATCCACCATACACTTAACAGCCTATCCCATGAGTCTTCACAAAGTAACTGGCCTATTGTCTTCCTAGTAAAATATATTCATATTTCCTTTGGAAACGTTTGAAATCTTGATCAATACCTGGACCGCACAGAATTTCTTCATCAGACACATACACAAAAGCCAGGGGGGGGCAATCATACATTTTCATTTATTTAACTCAGGGACAGGCCATGCTGATGTACTTTTCTTAGGTGCTTAACCTCATCTTAATCCCCAAGAACAGCAGAAGTTTTCAAACCCAGAAACGCTGGAGTAGAGAGTGTGTGTGTGTGTGTGTGTGTGTTTCTGTGTGTGTGCACATTTGTATGTGTGCTAATTTTGTGTCTGATACTCTACCTTTGTGGTGCTATTTCTGCTGTGTCACATCATTTTTGTTTGAGATGCCTAGAAGTGGCATATTTTGCTATATGCCTGCTTTGAGCTACATTACTTATGCCATGTCCGGTTTTGAAGTGCTACACTCAGTTAGATTTGGTATGCTACATTGTGTTATCTTGTGTAATGCCATGTCATGTTTTAAGCTCTAGATACCCGTTGTGTAACATCTTGTTCTTCTGGGATCACTTGTTTCTTTTCCCAAAGCTAAATGCATGTTAATTAGAATGTACCTGAGTGCTACTGTTTGTACTCAATCATGCCTTCGGGAGAGGTGGTGTATGATGTATGATGTTGGTTTCCCTTTCTACCAGCTTGATGCGTCATGTTATATTATGTTATATTATGTTTTGCTTTAAATGTCTAATTTGCAAGTGCATTAAAAGCTGCCATAAGATAGCAAGTAACAACCCTCTAAACACAGGCACGTTATAAATGACTATCATATATCATTTCATGTGCACACAAAACTAAAAAAAAAACAGAAGGTTAGGAAATCTAATCTGTTAACTACATCATAAACCCCTGTTTTGACCTCACTTTCGCATGAGTGCCCTGAGAGTGCAAAGACTGTTTGGCAGCTTGCTTCTTTTCTGAAAACTGAAGCTTTCCTTTGTGATTCCTGGTTCAAGTGGAAGGCTCCACCCACCTCACCTTACAGTGAATAAATCCTCTCAACTGCGCGCTCCTATGTGTGTGCTCCCAGTGAGCGCCCTGAGAGTGCAAATTTGGTATGGCAGGTTTCTTTGTTTCTGAAAACAGACACTTTTCTTTGTGATTCTTGGTTTGAGTGGAAGTCTCCAGCCACCTCACCTGAGAGTGAATAAAGTATCTCAGTAGCACGCTTCCATGCGTGCCCTCCCAGTTAGTGCCTGAGAGTGCAAAGACGGTTTGACGATTTGGTGCTTCGGCAGGCTCTGTGTTTGATACACGGACTGAGGCATTTTGGAAGCAGGTGGAAACCACCCCTTTTTAAGCCACCCCTTTTTAAGCCAGTCTAAGATTTGTCTGTGCACTGTTGACACTATCAACAATAATACCAAACCAGCATTTTTGCATATTGCTTAATATTGTATGTAAAATGAAGATAAAATCTAAGCCCAAGAAAATTAACTACAATCCGCATGATAAAAACATTGCTAGCTCTACGAGCGAGATGGCGACACCTATGGTCATCACTTTAGCAACCACTTTGGAGTTGCCCCACCCCAGTGGAGAGAATATGCAGACTGCCAATAATAGCTCGGTAAACGGCAAAATCACATCTTAAAAACACATCTTACTTTCAGGCTGGCAAAACAACAAAAGAAAATGCTCCACAGAATGGTAAGGACGGAGGCTCTAGCCAGTTAAACAACCCGTGTGTTTCCTCGATTGACATTAACTATTTGTTAAACTTGTGCTTCTTTTCATTACAAACAGTAATAACGGCACGAGTATTAGGGAATCAGCATTCTGTGGGTAGCATTGATAATGCTCAATTAGCAAACACTGCTCTCTAATAAACCTGAGCTAGTAGGCAGGCTGAATGTAACACCGGATAATGAGGAGCCCCAAGAATCCATTCAGGGAAGCGAAAGCTCCCTTGAAATTCAAACAGCTGTGTGCACTTTACAATTTGCTAAAACAAATTCTGCTCAAGCTATGTGGGCGATTGAATGAGGAAATAAATACCCAGAGTGCGGCCACAACACGTTTTAAACTGTGGACTAAACGAATGATTCCCTCATATGTAGTTACCACTAAGATAGCAAATAATGGGATCATTGGAAGTGTATCGTCTCTATTGACTGGAAAATGCAATTCTGAAGATGAGCCGGCAAAAGTGTCTATTTGTGATTTAGCTGAGCCCGTTGACAGTACAAGTTCCTCCGAAATATATTTGACGAGGAAACAAAGATGCAAGAGGAAACAACAAAATGCCAATAAATCAAAGAAAAAGTGCCCGTTCTGCTATAAACATAAACTTAGCAATGGTAGAAAGGGCTGTAGAGGCACCTGCATCCCCGTCTAGAAAGGGTGCGCACACAAAAAAAGCAAAAAAGAAAAAAGGGATTCTAAGAAGGATGGAACCCTGGCAAGTGGCTCTTGACTGACCAAAGGGAAGTAAATACACCCCCAAAGGAAGAGGCTGTTAGTTTGGATGTAACAGGATCAGATCTCAATTCTACTTGTGAAACAATCAGGGACAGCTGCTTCACACCTGATCAAACCACCAACACATTCCACAGTTCTATCCGACTCTAGGGGCCTCATTACGAGGTGGGCAGTAAGGGTTAACGGGCACCGGTAAGGAGACCGGTGCCGGTAATCCCTTACCGCCCTATTCCGAGGTCCCTTAGCGGGAGCCGCTAAAGGACCAGGGAGCTAATAACGGGCCCGCTATTAGTGGGCCCGTTATTAGCTCCATCCCCATTCCCATTGAGCCCTATGGGTGCTCGAATGGGAATGGGGAATGGTTCTCGGAATGGGGACTTACCGGGTCTTCCAAGGTTGGAATGACCCGGTAAGTCCCTATTTTGAGAACCCGGACCCAGAATGCGGTAAGGAGGTAGCCATGGTGCTAATAGCACCATGGCTACCTCCTACCTCATAATGAGGCCCTAGGACTTTGAATATAATTAGCGTATACCCTTATAGCCCTGACCAACTAATTAATCAGACTGTTTTTTTTAAATGTACTACAGCAAGTCCCTCCATTGTGGGTGTTATGCACTAATGATTTTGAATTCATCAACATCATTGGAGGGACCAGAACAAATATCACCCTTGTACATTGCATATCAGTGGTGATAGCTGAACTGATAAAATGACATACAGCCAGTATTCTTAAATTGGGCTTAAGACCGGCTGAAGACATGCCAGAAATGTGTGTGGTGAAGTGTGGTGGTGATATAGGCAAGTCTAAAATGCCAAAACCTAAAGTTCAACTGGTACCCGCTCCAGCCAATATGACTTCTAATAAAATCAATGATTTGCAGGTGTGGAACTGGTTAGCAAACATTTTACAGTTGTTCCTTAAACATAGAGAATGAATCAGCATATGAACCTGGAACACCTGAGGGTATTCACATTTGTTAGATCATATTTATGCTACAAGAATGTTGGCTGGTTACAAAAATGGTAATGGACGGTTTTGGCATTTACCAACATCTAGCAATTAAGGCCCCGATTGGTCAGCCCCAGGGAGATTTAGCTATTGGGGTTCAACACAGTCTGAAAGTGAACAGTACCAACATCCCTCCTTATGAGAAAAACTTCTAGCAGTGGAACTACATTATGTAAATTTGGGAATTCCATCTAGGCGGTTGTTATTAAATATATACGATCCCCCATACTCATTTGTATGTTCCCAAATAGGAGTGCAATCTTGATGGCCAGAGATTTTAAGGCCTATTGCAAATATATGATTTTGGTGTAAGGTTACGATTGGCTGGCTGCAAAAAGTGTAATTTTCACAACAAATGAACAAATAGGGAAGATTGTGCTCTAAATGTATGTGTGAATGGGAAATGATGATGTTGAATGGTCGAGTTGCTGGGGATAAAGCAGGGGGGGTTTATGTATGGTGAAGTGGTGGTAAATGGCCTCTCTTGATTACGTCAATACTTCAAGTGACATTTTGCGCTGCGTTAGCCAATTAGAAATATATAATAACAGACATAGCGACCATTACACTCTGGTTTTGCAGATACTGTTGGATGTGGGCAAATTAGAAGCTGCTGCACACGCAGGGGGCACAGCCAATTTGAGAGGAAATGGAATTGGCTGGACTGGCCGAAATATAGAGATAATTGGGATGTACATAGATGGAAAATTGGAATCAGAACAGCCTGATTTGTTGCCCATGAGAGCAAATGATATTGAGGCTTGGATATTTAAGCTGACTAAGAACTTTGCCTCTATGGGGGGCCCGTTAAAACTCCATTGGTTGGACAAAGGGGGAAAACAATATCATAAGGTAATACAAATGGCCAAGTGGATGCTAAAATGAGAGATTTGAGTGGCATGTAAATTCTATGGTAAATCAACTGAATAGCTGCTAATCGTAAAGAAAACGAGGAACAGATATGCAAACTGGCTAAAGAGATGAAAGTACTCAGTGAACAAATTACAGTGGCAAAGGATGTTCCCGGCAAAGGCTGGGGGAAATATCAAATGTATTTGTGAAGTGTTGGGCTCCCATAGTGGACATTCAATGGATCATACCATCAATCTTATATCAGAAAGCATGTGGAGAGCACATGTAACAACTGCCTTTTATGATAACAGAGAATCAATAAGCAGAATGGTGCCCTACCCGAGTGACCGCTTTGAACTTGAGTTTGAGAAAGCAGGCATAGAGACAATAATAAAAATCCTTAAAGGCTCTTGAGCAACAGGGCACATTGGGCTTGCAAATGTGGTCCTAAAACTATCCTGATAAATGGGGCTCAATGTTATTAATATTGTTCTGCAAATTGTGTCAAGAAGGCTGTATACCTGCATCATGGCGCCAATCAATACTAATTCCCGTCTACAAAAAGAGACAGTAGAACCCGCCTTTAAATTATGGTCTATTGTCCATGTTGTACTTGACGAGAAAAATATTTGCGACCATAGTACTTAGAGAGCTTCACAAGTGGGCTGATGCACTGAATACAATGGTTCCTTGTCAACAGGATTTCAAATGGATCAGCAACTGTGAACAATATCCTGGTATCACACTACTTGATAGGTAAAACATGAATGAAAGGATCCCCAGCCCTCTATGTACTGTACATACATTTGAAGGTGGCGTTCTACACCATTAACCATACTAAACTTTGGAAAAAATTAAGGAACTGTGGTATGCCATTCCGTCTTCTGAGGCTTGTCATGCAAATACATGAAGCAGCAACTGTTTCAGTCCAGGTGGAGTGTGTGGGGGCTGGCACCGGCCAAATTCTGACAGATAGAGATATCAAACAAGGATGTGTGCTGGCCAGCCCTAGTATTCAATTTGTAAATTGCTTATTTGCACAATTGCTTGAGAAGGTTCCATAATTGTCCTCCTAAATTGGGTGGTACACATGTGACATTGTTATTTTTAGATCACACATATGTTGGTCTGTGTATGACAGCCATTGAACTTGGCGATATGCTCATGAAAACAATCTTGTTTTTAATATAGCTACGACATGGAACATGTGTTGTGGTGTAACGCGTAGCAAGAAATACCACTTATATCTAGCAGAGGGCACACTGTAGTGTGTTTGCAAATATGATTATTTAGGGTTGGTGTTTGGTTTTGGACATTATACAGATTTAATAACTGAGAAGGGCAGGCAAGCAACTCTACAGACTTCCTTGATAAAATAATGTGCAGGTAGCACTGCGGGTTATAGTTATCAGGGGATTGCTCTGTTGTATAAGCAAAGCTTTTGCCATGCTATAACCCACAGATTGAAAGCTTTGGCAATGATTGATTGCCAATGGCTTATGGTGCTGGAAGATAGATTCTGGAGGACTATTTTAAAGCTTCAGAGATTGGTTCTGACTGTTGAGACTGGAATGTGACTTGAATTCTCTTAACTGTTTGGTTTATAGAAAAAAGGGGGCCATGTATATCAAGGCGATGGAGGACCATAAATGTCAACTTTTGAAACTTCAATCTAGGCACTGATTTAATCACTGGTGGCCCAAATAGCAAACTGTATGCTTGAAATAAAGTGGTATGCAATATATTTAAATTGATAAATTGGACACCAGATTAGAAAACATTATTTTAGCCCGTTAAAAACTGAGTTTGAGAGAAAGTTGGATCAATGGAATAGGGGAGAAAACGTCAACCACATAGAAACCCTTAAGCTGTACGTTGCATTTATATGAGACATCAAGGATATTTGACAAAATGCCCATCAAATAATATAAGAAGATATTATCTACTTCTGAGGATTTACAAGCTTCCTACATTATCCACAAAGGGTCCCCAATTGTATACTCCACGAGAACAACGTATCTGTCGAATTTGCAACGTTCTTACAAAAATCAAAACTGTGCAACATGTATTAACATCATGTTAAGAAATGACTAGGCTATATATGAGCAGACTGTTTCAATTCGCACATAATTTGGAATCCATCTGCAGAGAGGAGTTTTGGTACTATTGCCTTAAATCAGGTAATGCAGCTCTACCTATAGCTTTTTGTGGTATTTGGAATGAGGTGGAGCTCAGGCTAACTTTAATAGGGGGATTGCATATCAACCCATATGTGAGCACTGCAGGTTCCAATGATTTCGCATTAGTCATATTGTAAAGTGCCAGGAACTGGTTCATTTATCACATTTCGTAGTTTGAACTCCCTGTAAGGATCAATTAAATAATTTGCGTCATGATCTGAAATGTAATATTGTTTGTGCGAAGTGAGGAATCATTTGTATTGAAATTCAAATTGTACATTTTGTTTTTATGATATAAATATTTTACTGTGGATGTTTATAATGAATTGATTTGGAAAGTACATACGGAACAAATATCACATTGTGGAAAATAAAAATAAATAAAAATTAACAATACACAGTAACTGCAGCCCGGGGTGAGCAGGCTAGTCAAAGGAGGAAATATGTAAATGTACTCCCATATGCGCCAAGCTTCAGCCTAAGAGAATTCCTGCCTCACACACCAGTATAACCATTACCTTAAAGTCCCTAGCTGGACTCAGAAACCTTCTAAAAGACACACCTGGCACGGTTGCTCCCAAGGAAGCTGTGGTTGAAGTACAACACTCAGTTAAATGTGCCCATATTTCCTTCCAGCTTTCCCATTCATAGAACCTTGTCGTTTGTGCTCAGGGGAGTGGATAGAGGGGCTTTGCACATTGTGTTTTGTTGGAGATGGCCTTGACATAACTTGGCTCACCAGGACACTGTGAAAGGCTTAGAAGTCTCATAGACAGGTCATAGACAGGCTTCTTGTTGTTAACCAATTTACGCAGCAGCCTATGGTTTTGGTAACCATGACATAAATGGATGGGGAAACCAAACAATGTGTGGGTTTTTGCTTGCTCTTCAGGAAGCTGTTGCCAAATTGGCAAATTCAGATATCTGTCATACAAACCCAGCCAAATGATGTTGGGGCCTAGGGAAGTAAGTAGAAGGGCTTTGTGCATGTGTTTTCTTGTGCATTGTTTAAACATGCACCAGATCACCATGCAGTGAGTACATTCTAGACATACACCCTGGCAAAGCGAAATCCCTCTTCTCCAGCTCCCTCTACTTTTGGTGCTGCATCCCATAGAATGCAGTTGATTTCCCAATAAATTTGTTCAAATTGTAGACATAGCTCTTCCACCCTTTCCTTACCATTTCTTCCTGAACACCTTATCTATTCCTTGCCCTCATCCCAACTGTCTACCCGGCTTTGCTTCTCCCTACCACTACTGAATGTTCTATCATATTCCTCCATTTCCTTTCTGACAGGCAAAAGCACTTTAGGTAGAGAGTGAGGTCGAGAAGAGAAAAGGACCCATTTGAACTTGGGAGGGTCGGTTAGAGAGCAAAGAGGTAAGCCATGCCAGTGCCCTGTCTGTGATGCCTAGGGTATCCCAGAGACGGTTTATGAGGATGGAGTGGTTGACAGTGTCAAAGGCAGAGGAGAGATTGAGGTGGAACAGAACAGAAGTAGAGTTGGAGTCCAGATTGGAGAGTATGACTTCTCAGGCAGTCAGGAGAGCAGTTTCAGTGCCTCTGGCCGCCCTGAAGCCGGACTGGTGGTCATGGAAGCAGCCAGTCATTTCGGTGTCAAGGGTCAGTTGCAGGATGAGCAGCTTCTCCATGAGTTTGCCCAAGAAAGGGGTGATAGAGATAGGTCGATAGTTTGCTGGGTAAAAGGGGTCAGCAGACAGCTTTTTTAGGAGAGGGTACGCAATGGAGTGCTTGAAGGGTTGAGGGAAAGAGCCTGTGGAAAAGAGTGGTTGCAGAGATCAGCCAAGGCAGGGGCAAGAATGTCAATGTTGTCCTTGATGGTTCTGGAGGAGCAGGGTAACATCTGTTTAGAGGAGACTTTCATAGAGCTGGCAACTCTAGAGAGCTCTTCTGGTGAAATGGGATAGAGGAAGGCGAGTTTGAGGGGGTGGGGGTTCTGAAGAGGTGAAAGAAGCAAGTTTGTGGGTGGTGGAGCAGATGACAGAGAGGACAGGATGTCAAGAGTTGTTGAGAAAAAGTGGGAGGCCAGTGCAAAGCATAAGGCCTGGGAGGGAGGATTAGAAGAGGAGACTGCGGAAGGATTGGTGAGTTCCTTGCAGATTTGAGCCGTGTTATTAGTGGCTCCAGAGATGTGTGTGTGGCTATGAGCTCTTTTCTTGGAGTATATGGAAATATGGTATTGCCTTTGAAGAAGGCGGCAGGCCAGTTTGTCAGGAGATGAGCTAGATGTCTGCCACTTTTGTTCTGCCGCTTTGCACTTTTGTTTCAAAGCGTCTGAGTGAGAGTCGTACCAAGATTTACATTTGGAGGGAGGTGAAGTGGGAAAATGGGAAAACACCCTCCCCCATTCTCATCCAGACCCTGGCCTAGAGGATCACGACCTAAGCACCCCCCCGCAAGAGGAGTTCGACCCATTCACTTCCTTACCAGACGACAAGCTATCATGTGTCCACGGCCTACACACCCGAGGAGCATGCCCAATACCACGCCCTGGTCAAGCCGATGCCTGCGACATAGACCAGCTCGACTAAACAACAACCACAAAACATCAACATCATTAGAGATTCCATGACGACATAGCCAACAGACAAGAACACATGTGCCACCATGCACACTGGTCACTCACACATCAACCCACACAAAGAACATACTCAGTGCTATGACGTATTGGACTGGCACACCCAATCGTTATTTTTCACATAGGCCTTCTACCGCACCGCAGAAACGCAAGATGCCTGAAGAGCTTGGGTATACGCTTGCAGATGCTTTCTCGCTACCCTATCCCTATAAAGATGCCATCCTATATATCTACTGCTCCTTGTGACACTCTGTTGTCCCGCGACACCCATATTATGGATTATATACCACCACCTAGGAACTAGGCCCGAGTAGGCCGCAAGCAAGAGTCCTCAGGCAGGAGCCTCTAAGACGAAAATCCTCCCAAGACGAAAAAGCAAAGCGCTGACCACGCAGAACGAGCCCCAACATGAGCCCACAGCCAAGGCCGCAATGTTGCAACCCACATGCCGTGCTCCCAGCGCCAAGGTTACACCTGTCACTGCCAAGCGCCCCTTAGAGCCAAAATACAAATCAAATGCTCATAATTCTACTCCAGCTACGGTCTCTCCACACGTGACCAAATTGAACTGACAAAATGACAAGCTCATGAGACAGAAAGTCGCTGGGGTCCCACGTCTGGGGCACGGGCTGCAATAACGAAGCGACAGGTTGGACACCTACAGCGGTGGGAAAGGTATGGACATCAGCCACTAGCAAGACCTGTCCATTGTCCACCACTAACACATAGTTGCACATTGTTGCCAGCACCAGGTACATCGCGAGCTGGGAACGGCGATGGTCCCAGGCTTGGGGGCTCGCGAGGGAACCAATCAGAGTATTAGGGGCTCCTCAATGACGCCATTTTAGTTAGCTAATCACCAAGTGTCCCCTTGTAACTAATTTCTTGTAGCAATTGTTAGGGACAGCCCAAGTCTACCACCTGACCAGTCCTCATCCACTAATATTCCCTCCTATAGGTAACTATACTAACCCTACCACTCGGGGAGCCAACCCGAAGTGGCGTTAGGTTTTGTGACAATTTTCCGAGGTGACACGAGTAGCACGTCATACCACGGTAAAAAGGGCCTGCGAGCCCTACTAACAGTGAGAGCATCGCCCCGGATGCATACGGGCCGAGAACAATCCCTACCGTTACTATAATAAACAGCAGTAATTACTTTGCTCTTGTGTGTGTGCCTCATACTCCTTTTGGGACACGGGAGGAGTTGGGGCCTCCCCAGCCCCGGAGGTCCGTGGACGGCTCTGCCGGCCCCTGGAAAATCACCCCAACAAGTTGGAGGCACTGCTGAGATCTGCTTGAGGTCTACCTAACCTAAGGGCATCACTTACAGGTCTCTTCCAACGAGGCAACCCGGCAGCGCGGCCCCCTCTGCTGTTGCCCCCTTTTGAGGACTACAGGACCATTGCGGAACTGCGAGAAGACCGGACAGCGCAATCCGGACATTGGCCGTCGGGAGCCGACTTGAGAAGTATCCTGCCCACGGTTGGTGAGTGTCCAGACGTGATCCAGACGAGGGGAGGTGGCGAGCCGCTTTGGAGGGTTGCCCGCGGTCGAGTGGCCCCAGCTCACGAGGACTTGGTGAGTATGGCACACCCAACCAGCAATGTAATTTTTGTGGGGGGGGGAATTGTAAAGAGGGAGGGGGCGGTTGATGCAGTGTGTGGAAATTGATTTTGACTGATCAGTAGCGATAGAGGTGTGAGGTGTAGCGGGACAGGCACGAGGGCCGTCCCCTACAGTGTCACAAAGTAAATTGGGTGGGGCCCCCTGGGCACCCACGTACGACTGTTAGAGGACGCGGATTGGTTCAAGATCACGGACACCTGTATAAGAGGGGGGTGTGGCTTTCCTATGAGTTGACGTTGTAGATCAATGAGTAGATGAGGATCCCTACTAATTGAGTGTTGAAGCTCGTTAAGTAGATGACGTTTTCCCGCAGTGGGTAGCTAGATTGTTTACCGAGTGCTGAAGATAATTGGCTGGTTAAGCTCCTCTGGAGAGGGGGCGTGTCACACGCGAGGCGACGCAGCTTGCGCAGTCCAATTATACTAAGTAAATTGATTGTTGATTCCTCCACTCGAGACGAAGTGGGAAGACAGCTGTGGGGTTAACAGGGGATAAAAGTGTAAAAAGATACTGCGCGTTTATAAGGTTCTAAAATTGTACGTACTTACAGTATCTTGTAGAGGTTGTTGACGTAGAACGCAGCCCGTGCTCAAACGGGGAGGAGCTAAGGGGGGAGAGGCGGCCGCGCACGCAGAACGCCGGCAGCGCTCCACAAGGGGTTGCACAAGAAGAGGGAGCGGGCTGAGCAGACATCGGGGACGGGGAGAAGGAGGAGCTAAGTTGAAGGTGTGCCAAGTACAGGCAGCACAGGAAGGTGGGGCAGCCCAGAGGCATGCCGCACAGGACACATAGCCGCAGGGGGCTTTGTGCGCCACGGCCGAAGGGGGCCATAGTTGTAGCATCCGGAAGGAAGGAATAACAAAACCATAATAGTGTAAAATGAAAATTGCTTTCCCTTTCAGCAGACAGTCTAAAGTCCCCAGTTTACGGGGCCAGGTAAAAGGTTGACGTTGAGAAAAGTAAAATTGTAACATGGCCACGTACTATGGATCCGGGGCAGGAGCAGGGTGGAGATACATGGGAAGCGCTTTAACTACACCACTCCAGCACATTTGCACAACATTGTCACCACACAAGGAGTAAATAATAAAGTATAGTATTGAATGGACACAAGGAACGGACAACAAAATAAGGGTACCGTGGCTGCCCAACGGCAGCTTTGATACATTTACCCAACACTATCTGCTAACATATCTTCACAATACATACAAGAGGAAGAAGTTAGCTAACCACTTAGAGGTTTTTGACCTTTGGAATACAGACAAAAAAAAGAGAAGGTGAAAGGAGGGAGTGAGGGTAAGACAACCAAGAACCCGCCCAGCACTGAAGAAAGTGAGGAGGAGGTAGAAGGATCATTTGCGGTAGCAGAGACAAAGGTTAAAAAAGAAGAGGCAGAAGACATGCCAATGGCTAAGGTGGTGAAGGAGGACGAAGGGGGGTTGTATCCAGTAACAGAACTTAGAGAATCTGCCCGACAACAACTAACGGCTGCTGAGGGATACTCCAACCCCACATACAGCCCCCACCATACGCACCCACAGATGATTGTCAAAAAAGGATGGGGGCGGCAGGTACGGTAGATTCAACCACAACACCAACAGCAACGGGGGTGACAGGAGGGCCCTGGGGAATTTTGCAACCATAGGGCCAGATGAGTGGGTAGCAGCAAAGGTGCTTCTGAAGCTCTGGGGAACACTAACAGAGGAAGAGGATGACACAGTGAGAAAGGTAAATAAGAAAGAGATGGATAACACACAAACAGGGCACGAGGTAAGTAAAGGGAGAGAAGGGCGACTTTCACAAGAGGAGGAAGAGATATTGGAGGAAAGGTTGGCGGAATTGAGGAACGTACGAAGCGCGCTGATTAGGCAGTTCGAGAAGGAAACACGGAAGAGACAGGAGGAAAAGAATAGCAGAAAGAATGGCACGCGCAGAACACAGGGAGATGAGAAGGAAGGAGGAGGAGAAGGAAGAGAATGATAGGGAGATGGGACTGTGGAAAAAGAAGATTATATCTGAAAGCGCCCAGAATTATGAAGAAGGGAAGGTTATAGAAAGCATACTAAAGAGGGAAGGGGGAATATGGGAAGAAAGGAAGATGAGGAGAGGATATTAGCAAAGGGAAATGCAGAGGTATTGGAAGAACTCCACAGGAAACGAGTGGAAATAGGTGGCCAAGTACTGGAGAAGAAGTAAGAGGAGAGAGGAGATAGGAGGGTGGAACATGGAGCAAAAAAGTACACACACCAGGACAAGGAGGTGGCATCAACATCAACACAGATTTAAGGACAGTGACAGTGGGGGGGGATACACACAGAGTGGGGATTGACATTTCCAGATGGATTTTGCAGCAAGGAAGAGGAAGGTTCGAGCACCAGTGGAAGAGATGGCAATAGGGAGAGTTTAGACAAACTGTACATAACGCGCACTAACTGCGAGTCACCATGGGCATGCGAGGGATGGGGAGAACAAAACGCAGGGGAAACAAGGGTAAGGGAGGCAACCAGGAAAACACCACGCCCACTAACACCCACACCTGCACCAAAACCATGCCCACTGATACCAACCCCTGTGCACACCCCATATGTTGGCAGACTTAGGGACCTCCCAGGACACAGACAGGAAGATCGAGCAAAGACGCCAACGATAGGACAAGAAGGTAACAAGAGGGGGAGGAAGGATGTAGGAGGTGAAAGGATAACCTCCTGTAACATTGACAGCATTGAAGAGTTACCAGATATGGAGGAAGATGATGAATATGCTAACATAACCACACACAAGCGGACTAGGGGGAAGGAGAGAGAGTACAATCTAATGCCACTACTAGAGAGGGGAGGAGAAACATCCGATAAGGAAAATATAAAATGCAGAATTCCATCCCTAAGTGGAGGAGCTGGGAAGTGGATATATGAGATGGAAAAACAAACTACGGGGCAAACATTAGCGGTGGGAAACGTGAAGGGGCTCCTAATTTCCATACTGGGGGATGCCGCTGATGACATTTTGAAAAGGGCTGGATTCCCGGGGGTAACAATAAACGACATGTCACATGACGGAGCACCATTCGCCAAGTGCAGACATGCACTCTGGCAGGCATTGAGGCTCCAATACCCAGACACATCAGACATAGGAGCAATAACCTCACGCAAGATGTGTGAGAATGAAGATCCTGTTGATTACATCCAGGAGATTCAGGAGAAGTGGCACTTGGAAACGAGGGAACCGTGGGACAAAACACTAGCAATATTCTACCACATACTAATACAAGGGCTCCCGGAGCAAGTACAAAGACAGTTGAAGAAGTTGGTGGGGATGGAAGCAAAAGCATGGCCAGAAATACAACTAACAATAGTGCACTACTGCAGGATGTGGCAGGAAAAGATGAAACAAAAGGAGGAGGATAGAAAGACAGAGGAAGCGAAATTGGTCCAAAAGAAGTTATCAAAATATGCCATAGAGGGAGCACTGATTACAGCACCCACACCCACACAGACCACGGTGACACAGACACAACACAACAACAGGTATTACCAATGCAGCAAGCACAGGTAATGACACAACAAATACCTCCACCCCCGCTGTACACAGCACACGTGGGATGGGTTATATGCAAATGGGAAATGGGTACTCAAATTACTACAGAGGGAGGGGCGGACAAATGAGAGGGAGAGTATATGGCCCACCCACACAACAACAAGGGGGAGGGTTCTGGGGTTACAACCTACAAGGACAGCAGGGGTATCAAGAGAACATGGGGGGACTTCAATGGGAAGCACGGGACCACCAAAATGTTGGATATGTGGGATGGTGGGACACATGCAGAATGAGAACAGCACATGCAGCTTGGGGGGAGCAAGGACAGCAAGGGCCTATTGGGGGACAGCAAGTTTACCAACAGCAAGGAACACAGCAACCCCTACCACAACAACAAGCACCACAACAACAACAACCCCAGCTACAAACACAAGTGTATACACAACCACCACAAATGCAACAAATGGCAACACTACAACCACAGCTACAGATACAAACATACACACCACAACAACAGATACCACACTCACCACAGCAACAGGCAACATCAACACAACCACAAAAAGCACAAACAGTACAGCAGCTCACACAAATACAGGGCAAGGCAGTGTCAAGCTCTGACCTACCTATACAGCAGACGCAGCTGGGGAAGGTAACAATTCTGGGTCACAATCCCTACACGGGGAGTGGACAGTCACTATACCCACAATAGGACAGCCCACAGATGTCTTTGATGTGTCCCATCCTATCAGTAACACATAACCCTGTGGAGGAACCACGCATACAGATGACTATAGGTGACAAAACAATGTCCTTCCTAGTTGACACAGGGGCCACTAGGTCATGCATAAGGGAGGGGAAGTTTAACCTGTCAGGCGAAGCTATGAACACTCAAGGATTCTCTGGGGCTCGAGGGTTGGTTCCCATCACTGATAACATCTCCTTATCTGTAGTAGATCATGATATGTCTCTCCCACTGCTATACTCAAAACAGTCACCAGTAAACATACTAGGTAGAGACATCATGAGCAGATTGAATATGGCCATCTCCTTTACTGAAAAGGGAATAATATGCTCCACACCAGGCATCAAAATGCTCACAGCACAACAAATACTGCAGGCTTATTGCGGCAAAACAGTAGCCAGAGCAGAACCAGTAGATGGAGACCTCTTCCAATATGGGACAGACATGGCAATAGCATGGCTACCAGGAATTGAAGGAAAGATTTGGAGAAGACCAGCAGCCTACCTTTTCAGACCCGAAACACCAGCCAGCGAGAAGGAAGGGATAAGGATATCACTTAGCATTGAAAGCATTGTAGCAACACCAGACTACATTGCAGTACATGCCCAAGACAGGGAAGGGAGAGCGTGGAGAGCAGTAATAGCACTAGCAGAGGGGTGCTGACTAACCCAGGTATCTGATGAGGAGCTCTTCTCGGAAGATAAGGGTGATATGGTGTTTGAAATGAGCGTCCACATCTGGGTGACAGTGACATACAGAGACGTAGCACAGAAGATGGAACTGGCTCTAGAGGCACCAGCCACTACCGCTGTACCATTTTACGAGGAGGATCTGGCAACAGTACCTGCATCTCTATGGACCACCAGTCCATATGACGTGGGCTGCTTAAAAAGCATTGGAGGGGTGAAAATAAAGTTGAAAAAAGGAGCAATACTGCCAAGAGTAAAGCAATACCCACTATCAAAAGAGGCAGATGAGGGGATATATGAAACAATAACAGCACTAATAAACAGAGGTATATTAGTACCTTTAGAGTCTCCAAACAACACTGCTGTGTACCCTGTGCGCAAGGCTAAGGGCGGGTCTTGGTGTTTCATCCAGCATTTAAGACCCCTCAACCACATTGTAGAAGCAGAATACCCTTTAGCGGCTAATCCAGCCACTATGCTATGTGGAATACCAGCAGAAGCGTCATGATTTACCGTGATTGACCTAAAAAACACATTTTTCTCAATACCTCTGCACCCTGACTCACAAGACTTGACAAGTTTCACATATCACAACACAAAATGGAAACACACTAGGCTGCCCCAAGGGTAAAGCGAGTCGCCATTCATCTTTAACAGGGTGATACAAATGGATTTTGGTAACATTGAGATAGAAAGCATGGTGCTACAATATGTAGATTACATCATCATCTGCAGCACCACAGAAGAGAAGTGCAGGAGAGACTCTGTCAAAATGCTCACAGTGTTAGCAGAAAAAGGGTACAAGGTAGACAAGGAAAAGCTGCAGTACTGCCAAGAACAAGTGTTTTACATAGGCCAGTTCATTTCACAAAATGGAAGGAACATTGCACCACAAAGGGCACAGGCCATAACCAACACACCACAGCCACAGACAGTGAGAGAGCTGCAGCAGTTCTTGGGCCTATTCAACTACTGCAGGGTCTGGGTTTTTGATTACAGCTCGTACATAGGGCCACTGCTTGAGGCCCTCAGAGAAGCACAGAGGGGGGGGGAAAGTTGAGGTGGAACACAAAAATGATAGAGGCATTTCAGGAACTAAAACATGCCATATCCACAGCACCAGTACTAGCAACCCCAAATTAAGAAGCACAATTTTTCATCTTTTCACATTGTAGCTCAGCAGTGATGAGGGCAGTGCTAACACAAAAAACTAGCATGGGACACAAACCAGTAGCATTCTACAGTGGGCACCTGGATCCTGTAATGTTAGGCCACTTCCCGTGCAAACAGACCTTGGCCACCGCAGCTTTTGCGGTAGAAAAATCATCCTCAATAACAATGGGCTGCCCAACCACACTGTACGTGGAACATGCCCTTTTTGCAATACTGAACAATCCAAAATCAACTTTGACCACTCAAAGGGCATCAGGGTACGAAGTAATTTTGTCCAGGCCAGAGTTAACAATTGTAAGGTGCAGCAACGTGAACCCAGCAAGGTTTATAGCAGAGTTAGTAGAAGATGGCAACTACACTCATGACTGCATACAGGCCATTGACACCTACTCTAGCACAAGAAAGGTTGAAGAAAACGCCCTAGAGGGGGGGAGATAATGTACAATGATGGGTCCTCAACAATTGACCAGAGTGATGGGGTACGCAGAACAGGAGCAGCAGTGGTGAGACTGACAGAGGACTGGACCTATGTCCCAGTGAAATGCATTCAGTTACCACAAAACTACTCTGCCCAAGCAGCAGAATTAGTGGCCCTAATTTTAGCACTGAAAGAAAGCAATGGCAAAAGAGTAACCATATATTCTGATAGTGCATAAGTCATATCAACTGTACATTCTGGATTAATTAAGTGGCAGCGAAGAGGGTTCAGAAGAGCCGACGGCACCCCAGTGCAAAATTCCCTGCTACTTGCTGAACTAATTGAAGTAATTGAAGACCCCAAAGAAATAGCTTTGGTGAAGTGTCAGGCCCATACAAACAGGGATGATCCCATTTCTAAAGGTAACGAAACAGCAGACGCACACACTAAACATGCTACGTATTTCCGGTGAGATCTGGACCCCCCCAGAAAAAGAAAAAGATCAGGGGAGGGTGGGGGCAGATGTTGATGAAGGATGGGTACACCCACATCCCTGAAAATCAAATAATGGAATTACAGGCAGCAGCACCCATGGCAGAGAAGGAGCTATCGGTCAAAAAAGGATGCACAATGTCCCCCACAAATGCATTATGTTGACAGAACAATACAGGCCAAATAGTGATGCCCCTGGCCCTATTGAAAACAGCCCTGGCCCCACTACATCATCCTGTACACAAAGGAAAAGAGGTGATTGCAGCACGAATAAAAGAGGGGTGGTTCTGTCCCGAGCTAAATTCACATGTTGCAAACTTCATTAGAAATTGTCTCACTTGTCACCAATTCACGGCCGGTCACACGCTGCAAGTGTTCAAAGGTATTATACCCCGGCTGGAAGGACCCTTCCTGCACCTCCATATTGACTACGTTGACATGATCAATGTATGTCAAAGATACAGATACATGATTGTGGTAGTGGGCCCATTTTCAAGGTGGATCAAGGCCAGTCCATGCTCCCATGCTGACGCCTTCAGAGCAACAAAGTTCCTGGTGAGGGAGGTATTCCCGAGGTGGGGGGTGTGCGAAGTGTTGTGGTCTGATAATGGCCCACACTTTGCCAATGAAATGTTCCAACACGTCACTGCTCTCCTTGGTATCAAGCACAAGTTTGCATGCGCGTACCACCCACTGGCGAATGGCATTTGTGAATGCCTCAATGGCCTCCTAAAAGAAGAGATAACAAAAATACAGCAATCAACCAAGAAAAGCTGGCTCTACTGCCTCCCCTTAGCCCTATTTGAGTTAGGAAACAGGCCAGGGATGGACCACCACCTCACACCCCACAAGGTGGTGAACGGACACCAAATGCACCTCCCACTGACACCACCATCAAGGGCTATAACAGATTGTCATGCAACTCAGACTATCTTTGGTGAAGAAATGTACGAATACATCTCTTCCTTGGTTACTAGTGTCGCCTTTATCTCTCAACAGATCGAGCGGACGTGGGGCGGGTCGAAGAACACCAAACAAGAAGAAAGAGCAAATGAAGAGCAGGAACAAGCATCACAGTGGACAGTAAGTGAGGGGGACCACGTCCTCCTGCGCAATTTTAACCGCTGGTGGAGCAGCCCTCGTTTCACCGGGCCCCACCTGGTGGAAAAAACAGCTCCTAGAGCCGTGAAGCTCTGAGACAAGAACGTGTGGACGCATGTGCACGACATCAAGCCCTACAAAGATCAGACCCACCCTTGCGTCGACGACAGGGCCAACGCAGCAGCAACAGCAACCAACGACAACGGCAACACAGCCCCTGACCCCTCCCAAACCCCAAACATCCCCAAGGACACAAGTGAACAATTTCCCATAGCCCACCCCATGGTCACGAAATCCCAGAGTAAGAAAAACACGGCCACAACAAGCCCCGACCAGAAAAGCACTGTCCCAGCCACTACCTGAATAAAGAACATTGTCAAAATATCTGCAATTTTGCACCACACTGTGTAGACACATGCATGTTCTCTTCTTTTTTGTCTCACACATGCTGGTACTGCGCAGTACTGTTTAAATAGAAGGAATTGAATAAAGGTACTAACGCGTACGTCTTTGCCCAGGGGTAAATGCTGCCCACGGATGACAATACCCCAGAAGCACTGTCACACCAATTTGTATACGCTATAAAAAGACCAAAATATCGAAAGAAAAGAAAAATACGTGTGTATTACAACACGTTCATTTTGGTCATAGAGCAATCATTCCCACATCTCCATGAGCACTTACCAGCCCTGAGAGATAGGGCGCTAAGGAAAGCGTGGGAACAGCTTTTTGCCTGGGCATTAAACGACTACATGATAGGGAGAACTTGAATAAACAAAACTAACAAAATGAATGCTTATTTTTAGAAATTTTGAGGCAGGCATCTATATCATCAAATGTAAAAGCTACAGGACAGCAGCAAAGGTAAGAGAAAGATGCCAGTGATATTAGCTATTGTAATAAAAACTATAGGCCTGTTGTTTATCACTGGTCTACTTGCTGCCACTGTCTGGCAGGCGCACTATGCTTCCTATGTCATGGCTGCCCCTCCTACTAATGTACCCCCCACCACGGCTGCAACAGGTATGGTGTCAGGTGGTACAAGTAACCCAAGGGTAAACGGGAAGAGAATTAAATGTAGTACATCTATTGATAACCACGGGGTAGACACATATCTTACAGAGTCCGCCCACGTCTCAAGCAACATGTGGTACCAGCACATGTCCAATATTCATAAGGGGACAACTAAGGACAACTTCTATGTGTGCTCATTGATCCCATACGCCATGAGCGCATCCAGAACATTTGTGGCTACTGAGGTACCTGCAACATCAGTAGAATGCCTGATATACCTGGCTCTGTTCCAAACAAAAGGACGATTTCAACCCGTACCTGTATGAAAATAACTTCATCAAAACACTTCCCATGTAAGATAACTACTGGCAACATACACAAGGGCTCCAATAAGTGACGGATGGACCAGACAAAGGGGAAATAAAGGAAGTAACATTGAATTAATTACCATGTGAGTGGCGTGCAAGATAAGTTCCTGGGATACTAGGGTGCTGGGAAAGACGACTGATATTAATATATGGGAAGGTGTACACAAAAAAAGATGGGGTTGTGGGGAGCAATATGGTTACATTGACAAAAGCAACTGTGGCGACAATGACTGAAGAAAACAACAAATGCTACAACAGATGGATAAGGAGCGCAGTACTGGTAACATGGCTAGAGAAGGACGAGGACCCAATAGCAATACTCCCGCTAAATGCACCTACACTCTGTTATCAACACAATGGGGATGTTGATGTTGGGAGGAATAGCAACTGCAAAAGAACGGTAATGATAAATAAGGAGGGTACCGGTACAGCAGTTCTAATGGACCACCTTTGGGCCTGCGGAGAAAAGGCATACCACAGCTTGCCGCTATCTTGAAACGGAATATGCAGTATGGTACACATCAACGTACCATCCTTAGTAGTGCCACAGAAACATGTCAACCTGGGGAACTTCCCTAAAATGAATGAAGGGTATAAAAGGAAGAAAAGATCAGTGACAACAGGAGGAGGGCAGGAAAAGGACGGCACGACAATATTGTCAAGAGTGAAAAGACAAGGAGAACCACTGACGGGGAACTACCTGTGGGGAAGATCGGAAACAGCCCTTAGTGACATCCCACCACAACACAGACTATTCAGCAGAGCGGCAATGTTCTTTTCCTCCGTAATACATCTAGGAATGCAGGCGTATGCAAATGCGAAGTGGCTCCAAAAAACCAGATGGGAGCTGATGATGACAATATACTCCACCGTAAATGGATTCAACGCGATGAAATAAGAACTAAGGGCAGTATGAATGGTAGCTCTCCAGAATAGATATGTGTTGCATCTCCTAACAGCAATGGAAGGAGGAGTTTGTGCAAAATAGGAAGCTCGTATTGCACATTTATCCCTGCCAACGACGCAGACAATGGCACGCTTTCTGAGGCAGTATCACAACTTGCCAAAATGCACGCCAAGATGGAAGAGGAAGCAAAGGGAGTGAAGGGAGATGGTAGCTGGTTTTCCTATTTATGGTCATGGATGCCATCATGGCTGTCAGATGGTCTTAAAATAATAGCTGGATGCAAAATATTTGGAATGGCTGCCCTGTTAGGACTAAGATTGTGGAAAGCAAGGACAGCACGCACAACTGATGAAATGATCGAAATGATCGGCATGCACGTCCTGATGCCAGCTGAAGACGACAAACACACAGATATCATAATAAAGGAACGAGAGAGGTTGCGCAAGCAAATATTAGAAGCAGACTTGCACCCGCCATCAGTGAAGGTAGAGAACCCAAGGAACCCGAAGAACTATGTTGGAATGTGGGTCTACTGCAAACCCGTTGGTGGATGAATGTACATGTACTGGTCATTTGAAGACCATGTGAACCAGTATTGGCACCTAGCTGGAATAACAAAGGAATGGAAAATACGTGGAGAAAAGAGAGCGGATAATTTTGTGGTCGACAAGTCGACCAGAGGGGGGACTGAAGTGGGAAAATGGGAAAACACCCTCCCCCCCATTCTCATCCAGACCCTGGCCTAGAGGATCACGACCTAAGCAACCCCGCGAGAGGAGTTCGACCCATTCACTTCCTTACCAGACAACAAGGTATCATGTGTCCACGGCCTACACACCAGAGGAGCATACCCAATACCACGCCCTGGTCAAGCCGACACCTGCGACATGGACCAGCTCGACTAAACAACAACCGCAAAACATCAACATCATTAGAGATGCCATGACGACATAGCCAACAGACAAGAACACACGTGCCACCATGCACACTGGTCACCCACACATCAACCCACACGAAGAACATGCTCAGTGCTATGACGTAGTAGACTGGCACACCCATGGACATACATCATTGTTATTTTTCACATAGGCCTACAGCACCGCAGAAACGCCAGATGCCTGAAGAGCTTGTTTATACACTTGCAGCTGCTTTCTTGCTACCCTATCCCTATAGAGACACCATCCAATATATCTACTGCTCTTTGTGACACTCTATTGTCCCGCGACACCCATATTATGGAGTATATACTGCCACCTAGGAACTAGGCCCGAGCAGGCCGCAAGAAAGAGTCCTCAAGCAAGAGCCTCTCAGACGAAAATCCTCCCAAGACGAAAAAGCAAAGTGCTGACCACGCAGAACGAGCCCCAACGTGAGGCCACAGCCAAGGCCGCAATGTTGCAACCCACATACCACGCTCCCAGTGCCAAGGTTACACCTGTCACTGCCAAGCGCCCCTCAGAGCCGAAATACAAATCAAATGCTCATAATTCTTCTCCAGCCACGGTCTCTCCACACGTGACCAAGCCGAACTGACAAAATGCCAAACTCATGAGACAGAAAGTCGCCGGGGTCCCACGACTGGGGCACAGGCTGCAACAACGAAGTGACAAGTTGGACACCTACAGCGGTGGGAAAGGCATGGTCATCAGCCACTGCAAGACCTGTCCATTGTCCACCACTAACACATAGTTGCACATTGTTGCCAGCACCAGGTACATCGCGAGCTGGGAACGGCGATGGTCCCATGCTTGGGGGTTCGCGAGGGAACCAATCAGAGTACGAGGGGCTCCTCACTGACGCCATTTTAGTTAGCCAATCACCAAGTGTCCCGTTGTAACTAATTTGTTGTAGCAATTGTTAGGGACAGCCCAAGTGTACCACCTGACCGGTCCTCATCCACTAATATTACCTCCTATAGGTAAATATACTAACCCTACCCCTCGGGGAGCCAACCCGAAGTGGCGTTAGGTTTTGTGACAATTTTCCCAGGTGACGCGAGTAGCGCATCATACCACGGTAAAAAGGGCCTGCGAGCCCCACTAACAGTGAGAACATCTCCCCGGATGCATACGGGCCGAGAACAATCCCTGCCGTTACTATAATGAACAGCAGTAATTACTTTGCTCTTGTGTGTGTGCCTCATACTCCTTTAGGGATGCGGGAGGAGTTGGGGCCTCCTCAGCCCCGGAGGTCCGCGGATGGCTCTGCCAGCCCCTGGGAAATAACCCCTACAGAGGCTTCATCCAGATCCTCATGGTAGGGCCAAGGATGCCCAGGGTGTTAGTGATAGAGAGATGGAAGTTAGAAAGGACAGAGTCAGGGGAAGAGTCCAGAGCAGGGTACGGGAGGGATGAAGGAAGAAGCAAAGGCAGAGACTGACACATGCTTCATTGGTCAAATGATTGAGAAGGAGACTGGCAGTGTGGAGGGGGGAGCCTGTGGCAGGCGAGGTAAAGGAAGGAAGAGAGGAGGGAGTGTTCGGACCAGGAGAGAGAGGTAGTGAGGGGGTCGAAAGGGGGATGTCTGATGAATTGAGGCCATCCCGGGTGTGGCCTGCAGAGTGGGTTGGGCCAGAGGGGAGAATAGGGAGGGAGAGAGAGTTGCAGGGGTTGTGTAAGAGAGTGGTGGCCACATTAGGGGAGTCAAGGTGGATGTTGAGGTTCCTAAGGAAGATACGTTTGGGGGATGAGGTAAGAAGAGAAGAGGTTGGCCCATTCCAAGAGGAAAAGAGGGGTCTTTAGATGGTACCGAGAGTCACAGAGAAAGAAGGGAAGACAGTCAGCCTGCAGGCTAGGCTTTCAAAGGAAGAGTAGGATTGAGTGGGGATGATGGAGGCAGGAACCCACCCATGAAATATCAGAGTCACTCCACCACCAGATCTGGAGGTTCTGGGTTGGATATGATCTTTTAGCCATCAGGAAGAAGAGTGTCATAAGCAGTGACAGAGCTGGCCTTGAGCCATGTCTCAGTGATGGCAAGGACGTCAAGGTCAAGATCTTCAAGGAGGCAATAGATGTCAAAGGAATGTTTAATGGCAGAGTGATAATTGAGGGCAGCTACATGAAGCAGATGACCCCATTTAAAAGTTTTGCAAGGTGGGGTACAAGGGTGTGGTGTTACCCCTTGGGGTGGAGAGTATGGGGTGATGAGGGAAGGAGGGGTGGAAGGCATGGTAGGGAATTTGAACAGGGAAGGAAGAGGCCTGTCCAGAAGGAGAAGGTTGGGTTGAGAGCCCTGGGCCATGATATTGCCATTGTGATAGACATTAATTGTGCATTTGGACAATGTGAAGTGAGCCAAGAGCACTTCCCATCTAGTGCCACCAGTAATGGGTGAGGGGATCCACCTGACAGGGGAGTGGACAGAGACCATATGAGGGGTACATTCTTTGGCTGATGCAACAGCAAAGAGGATGTCAGTGATAGTTTGTCTGGAGGAAGCATTGTTGTAGGTGCCTGCGATGAGCAGGCTAGGGTTTGATCTTAGGAGTTCCTTTTTTAGTTTCTTTCTTCCAGACTTTGTGAAAGAGAGAAGGTAGGAGATGGAGAAACAGTTAGAAAAAATAGGGGAGACGGAGAGCACCATGGGGAAGTGGAACAATATGGGGGGGCGGTCAGAGGATAGCAGGGTGAGAGTTAGAGGCACTCATCCACAAAAGAATCTCACTAGATGGCCAACCAGACAAAAAACAATAGGAGAGCTGCAAGTGCACATATGTAAAGATCAGAGTGCCTTTTCACAAAAGGCACTCTAAAGCACACAAGATGAACATGGCTGCACAGATGTAAGAACACCTAAAATCGATTTTAGCAAAAAGGCACTCTAAAGCACATTAAAAATAAATGGCTCAACAGATGTGAGAACACCGAAATTCGATTTTTGCATAAGGCACTCTAAAGCACACAAAACAAAAATGGCTGCACAGATGTAAGAACTGATTGTGCAGTAGCGTCCACAAAGGCATCCATGAATAGACAATTCTGTGATTTCTATCCATTCTTATAATCAAACCCTTGCAAAGCCTCTGACTCATTCCACACCTCGTACGTAATGCAGACATCTTATTCTATATTTTCACTAGGGCAAGGGTGAAACTAACCGATATGATGTTGAATAAGTGGCCAAACAATAGAGGCTCAAGACAGGGTTGCCCTCTTTCTCTGAAATTATTAGTTTGGTGAGGAAATATTTCAAGGGGGCCAAGTTATAAATCACCCAAAAAGTGCTCTTCCTATGGGTTGAGCAACTTAACAATAACTACAGGGCTGCTACTGCAGGCTCTGTAGTATATACCATGGTAGCGGCCCTGTAGTTATGGTATGGTTATGGTATGATCAGCTGTAACAGGCTGATCGATCTATTCAAAAAAATTGAGCCATGGTCAACTCGTTGTGCGAGTTTCCTCATGTTAGTTTCGCCGAAATCGGCATGGTACTTTCAGTTACACCCGCAACGGCAAACGCCGTCGGGCACAGCCGATGTATCCGATGCATTGATGTTTCCTTATGATCTCTTTTTTCTTTTCTAATCATTGAATGTTTCAACAAAGTTGTTTGAGCGCAGTCAGTGAGGTCAGTAGCTCCCAATTCATGCATTTATTATAGGTGATAGTGGAAGATCACCTAACTTACCACACGGCTGCAGCCCTTCTCGTTTACTTTGTATTTCATATCCAACATATACAAGGTGTGCGCACTCCCAGTATAGGGGATTGTTTCCACAAACATTCACTTGTAAGGGATGCAATGAGCGAGGTTGGAAAATGTGACATTTATATGGTATGTAAAATGGTAAATGCTGACCATTTAAATACATTTCATTTTAGGAGAATTTTCATGAAAGTTAATACATGCAGATGTGCATTCATATCAGCACTGTGTGTAACTTTTTTGTAAAAGAAAAGAAAAGCAGATGGAGAGGATATGTAGCAAATTTGTAAGTGGCAGTTGGTGTGTGGAAGTTTAATGTGTTGGCAGTACATGTATACTTGCCAACATGACCCATAGCAATGTGCACGTGATTATGAAGTTTTGGTGTTTTTCTTTGCATTTTGGGAGTTGTACTTGAATTTTTTCCATTAGAAAAACTTATACTGCAAGTTCCATAATGCATAGAAAAAAACTATAACTGGATAAGCACCTACAGATTGGAATGGGTGATGGTAGCAAGTACGAATGTACTGTGAAGATATTGAACCTCTACACTTACAAAATGGTTGAGAAATGTTTTGCATCTGCTTTTGTTTGTTTTGCAAAGAAGTTACACACAGTGCTGCTGTAAATGTCTATGTGTATTTGTAACTTTAGTGAAAATGCTCCTAAAAAGAAATATTTTTAAACACTCAGTATTTTCCATTTTTCATTTAATTTAAATGTGATGTTTTTTGATCTTGTAGTCTACCTGTTTATTTTTTGTTTGCATTCTGCAACTTGTAGTCCAAGTTGTGTAATGGGAGAAATGGTATTAGAAGCCACAGAATGTAAAGAAAGAAACCAAGACTTCATAATCAGCTATAGTTTGGAATGGGTCATATTGTCAAGTATGCATGTACTGCGAACATAGTAAACTTGCACACATCAAGGGCCAATTAAAAATACTGTACACATCTTTTTTTATCTGCTTTTCTTTTCTTTTAGAAGAAAGCTACACACAGTGCTGCTATAAATGAACATATGCATTTTTTGACATTCATGAAAATGCTTCTAAAAAACGTTTTTAATTGTACAGCATTGTAATTAACTGACACTTGATGTGAGTGGGAGCTAAATGCTGCAATATATGACATTTGATAGAGTGTTTAAAAAAATATGCTAATTGAGAAGCTTAATACAGGGTAAATTGCAGGAACCCTGTATGTATACATTTGTAAAAGAGTTGACAACATTATTTAACACATATAAGCATACCTGTACTATGTCTTGGGAGATGCAGATGCTGTTGAATATTCAAATAGAAATTTTGGTGAGTTTTACAGTAGATGTTGATGCAGGTGGCTGTGAGTAACAGGAGACATGTACTCTGAGAGTTCAGGAGTATATCTGACATGTTGAACTGAGATGACAGGGTTACATGTAAAGTTTTTGGATAAGATTGGTGGAAGGATCTGTGACTGTTTGAAAGCAGCTAATGAGGGAGTACTGCAGCGGAAAGGGTTAAAGGGCTGCCCTGTGCTACTGCATCCACAGACACTCTAGTAGTTCGTGGACAGTGGGCGTGCCATCCTGGTGTGTTGAGAATGCCTGGCAGGGAAAGGGGACTGTGGGAATTAGCCGATTAGGTTTTCTGTTTGTGTTGTACATGAATGAGGGTAGCAGGTGTTTTGATTGATTGTTGTGTGTAGGGAAGATGAATGTGGCTATTGTTATGAAAAAGCTCACTGTGTGGGTGTTGGGAGATTGTTGGATGAAAAATGTGAAAGGGTACACTGAATTGAGTGGCATCTCAGGTACTATTGGATGAGAGGGAGTGGAGGTTTGGTGGTATACAGTGTCTAGGCTACACTGGGTAAGTGTGTTATAATTGTGTAAGACTATGGTTCACTTTCAATGTCCAGATATTATTGTTGTGCAATGTGGAGGAAATAGTTTGGGCTACGTTATTCCACTATCTTTGCAGGTTGCATAAAGGACATATTCAGAGGCTTAATAGCACTATTTCCGATTACAAATACAAATACATCCAAAGCAAAAATGGAAATGCCCAAATCTGTTCTGTGCACAACTAGAAGAAGGTAGGCACCATGTAAATAAGGGTATATGTGCTTTTTTGAATGGTGTAGGCATGGCACCTTTTGAAAATAAAAACATCAAGTTGGATGGTGCAAACAATTTTCAGAGTGATGGAGTGAATTTTACTGATTTTGGGAATTAGATGTTTCTTGTAAATATTGCACTGAGAAAGTTTACGTGAAAAAGATGTACAGTGCATATGAAAACATTTGTAAGTAGTTCTTCGAAATAAAAACTTAAAAAAGCTCTTTTAAGAGCCACCATTGTACAATAAATTGGTTACATTAAGTGTAAACCTCCCCAACCCCTTCAATTGGACATTCTGCCTGCAGACAGTATGGTAGTCCGTGGACCCTGCATGTACCATCCAGGTCTTTTAAACATGCCTGACATGGAAAGGGTATTGCAGATACTGCAGACAGTTGTGGATGTCCGCGGACATCTGGGGATCAGCCAATCAGGTTTCCTGTGTGTGGTGTACAGAAAAAGAGGGTAGCAGGAGTTTTGTTTGGTGAATGCAATGAAGATGGGTATGGATATGGCTTTGAGGAAATGCAGTGTATGGATTCTGGGAGACTCTTGGATCCATTTGCTGAAGGTGCATTCTGAGCACTGTGGATTGTCTGAAAATCTTGGATTCAATGAATTTCGAGGAAGGGGTGGAATTTCTCCTGTTTTGTGTGAATATGGTTCACTTGAAGCATCCCAATGAAGAGGGAAAATTAATCGAGATCAAACTCCTGCCCCTCACCCCAGGCACATCGACAGACAGAACAGCAGGAAGAATAAGGAGCACACCTATCATTTGAACCAGGCCCCAGTGCACCCATGGGTGAAAAATATGCTGAAAGACACCCACTTCACCAACATTGCAACCTACATGCTACATTAGCCTAAATGCAGCAATACCAGAATCTGCAAAACACAAGGATCCCTATTTAAAGGCTGCAGATGCCTATATGAATTAACCTGATCTAATTGCACAGTGTAAAGCCATGTTTTAAGAAAATTACAGCCAAGTAGCCAAGTGCATTTGTCTCACTGAACACCAGCCGCAGTGGGGATTCGTGCTGACTTCAGCAATGCTCCTCGCAAACCCAGGAGCAGCCAAGGTTGCACAGTAAGATATGATTGCTTTCTTTGAACGAAAGTGAACTCTGGCAGACAGAACATCCAGAGCCCAGTGTTTTTTCCTGAGAATGAAAGACATTTTCGCAAGACTCACACACCATTTTAAACATAATTGTAACAAGAATGGCTCAGGTCTAGCCAATGAACACTGAGGGCCTAGGGGCGAAAAGCCTGTTTCAGCTAAAAGTGATGGGAACAGATTCATACTGCAACAATTTTAGAGTTAGGTAATGGGGGTGGTGCAGCTAAACCAACCCACTGATGCAAAAGTCCTAATGTCCAATTATCAGGCTTCCTATAAGGGCTACATAGGTAACCTATCAATTAGCAGCAGCAGGATGAGATAGGTTTCCTGGAGCTGGTCCAATTCTGTGAGGTCAGCCTGCAGTGTGTTACAAAGCTGGCTTGCAAGCCAGCCCCAGGGGAGACGGTGCTGGGACTTTCGCTGTGCACGAAGCTCTGTGTGGGTTTTTTTTCTTTTTTTTGCTGCCCAGAAATAAACGCAGTTTGGAACATGTTGCTGCCTGCTTGGGACTCTGCTGCATTTCTTTGGGAAAAATGTGAGGTGTTGGGGTCTCCCATGGCTCGGACCCCCAGTAGCCCGGGTGGGGGTCCAACTTCTCCCCAACACCAACATCATTCTAGGTGACTATGGATGCAAAAGTTTGGGCTATGTTATCTGATTATCATTACAGTTTGCAATGAAGGATACATTTGGAAAGTTGATTGAACTATTTCCACATCCGAAAATTATTTTTTCGCCAATTGCTCAGAGACAAATGTGGATGCGTTCGAATTTATTTTGACCACAAATTGAGAAAGCAAGACACAATGAGCCTCAATATATTCTTGGTGGTGACTGTATGAACGGTGCCGTTAAGGCACCGCACTGTTCATACCGTCCCGCCGCATTACGAGTTCTGCTTGCGGGTTCCTGACAGCCTGCAGCAGAACTCGTGATTGCACTGGCACCGTTATAAACGGTGCCGGTGCAACCATGCTCCCCATTCCCATTCTGCCCTATTGGGCAGAATGGGGATCGGGAGCCCGGCATCACCGCCACCTGCAAATGGGCAATTACCGGCCCATCATCTCATAATGGGCCGGTTATTGCCCAATCGTGGGAGGCGGTGCAGGAAGCAAGCATGGCGGTAGCCATGCCTGCCATACAGGCACGGCTACCGCCATGCTCGCAATGAGGCCCATTGTGAGCAAATTTATATGTGCATTTTAGCAGGATGTTCATGACATCTTTTCATAACAAAAATATTAAATTTGATATTTTCAAACTTTTTTCAAGGAGATGAAGTGCATCCCACTGATGTGGGCAATCAGATTTTTTTAACACTTTCAAAATACATTGAAGCAGTTTTTGTGAACATATTGAATATGGATTCAAGTATTCTTTAGTAGTTGAAGTAAACAAAAAGGAAAAAAAAATTGGAAGCACTATTTCTAAAAGTTAGAACAAATAATCAAGTTTGATGGAATATTTGTTAGTTGAGTATATAAAACAAAACAAAAAAAAGAATAAAAGCCAAAAACATAAACAGAGTAATTCATGGAATTTCGCACAAAAGTGTCGCACGTGGCTAGCGCACAGTGTGCCCGTGCGAATGCCTGCGTCAGCCGAGTGCGCTAAAATCGATTTCCGCACAGCGTATTCATGGATTTTCGCATCCAAAACCAGCCGTGGCGCAGAGTGGCGCAGCGACCCTGCAGCATGGCCAGTTACGCCCCCAAGAATGCCCTTGCGCAAGGAAAAGCCATTAAAATCCCCAAACCAGCGCAAAGGGCTGCGCCAACCCTGGACCAGTTTACCGGACTGCCAAACAGCAAACGCCAAGCGGGGAACGTGTATTACGGGTTTCCCGGTAACACGCGATTGGCCTGGGTACGTGTATTTCAGTGGTGCGCGTGAAGATTTACACGCGATCGGGCCTGGGGGAGTGGCGTACGTGTATTTCAGTGGTGCGCGTGAAGTTTTACACGCGATCGGGCCTAGGGGAGCGGCGTACATGTATTCCAGGGGTGCGCGGGAAGTTTTACACGCGATTGGGCTGGGTACGTGTATGTCAGGGGTGCGCGGGAAGTTTTACACGCGATCGGGCCTGGGGGAGCGGTGTACATGTATTCCAGGGGTGCGCGGGAAGTTTTACACACGATTGGGCTGGGTACGTGTATTTCAGGGGTGCGCGGGAAGTATTACACGAGATCGGGCCTGGGTGAGGGGTGTATGTGTATTCCAGGGGTGCGCGGGAAGTTTTACATGCGATTGGGCTGGGTATGTGTATTTCAGGGGTGCGCATGAAGTTTCACACGCGATCGGGCCTGGGGGAGCGGTGTACATGTATTCCAGGGGTGCGCGAGTGTTTTCACACGTGATTGGCCTGTGTACGTGTATTTCAGGGGTGCGCGGGTGTTTTCACACGCGATTGGCATGGGTACGTGTATTTCAGGGGTGCGCAGGTGTTTTCACACGCGATTGGCCTGGGTACGTGTATTTCAGGGGTGCGCGGGAAGTTTCACACGTGATTGGCCTGGGTACGTGTATTTCAGGGGTGCGCAGGTGTTTTCACACGCGATTGGCCTGGGTACGTGTATTTCAGGGGTGCGTGGGTGTTTTCACACGCGATTGGCCTGGGTACGTGTATTTCAGTGGTGCGCGGGAAGTTTGACACGCGATTGGCCTGGGTATGTGTATTTCAGGGGTGCGCGGGAAGTTTCACACGCGAACGGGCCTGGCCGAGCGGTGTACGTGTATTCCAGGGGTGCGCGGGAAGTATTACACACGATCGGGCCTGGGGGAGCCGTGTACGTGTATTCCAGGGGTGCGCGGGAAGTTTTACACGCGATTGGGCTGGGTACGTGTATTTCAGGGGTGCGCATGAAGTTTCACACGCGATCGGGCCTGGGGGAGCGGTGTACGTGTATTCCAGGGGTGCGCAGGAAGTTTTACACGCGATTGGGCTAGGTACGTGTATTTCAGGGGTGCGCGGGAAGTTTTACACGCGATCGGGCCTGGGGGATCGGTGTACGTGTATTCCAGGGGTGCGCGGGAAGTTTTACACGCGATTGGGCTGGGTACGTGTATTTCAGGGGTGCGCGGGTGTTTTCACACGCGATTGGCCTGGGTATGTGTATTTCAGGGGTGCGCGGGTGTTTTCACACTCGATTGGCCTGTGTACATGTATTTCAGGGGTGCGCGGGTGTTTTCACACGTGATTGGCCTGGGTACGTGTATTTCAGGGGTGCGCAAGAAGTTTCACACGCGATTGGCCTGGGTATGTGTATTTCAGGGGTGCGCGGGTGTTTTCACACGCGATTGGCCTGGGTACGTGTATTTCAGGGGTGCGCGGGTGTTTTCACACGTGATTGGCCTGGGTACGTGTATTTCAGGGGTGCGTGGGAAGTTTCACACGCGATTGGCCTGGATACGTGTATTTCAGGGGTGCGCGGGTGTTATCACATGCGATTGGCCTGGGTACGTGTATTTCAGGGGTGCGCGGGTATTTTCACACGCGATTGGCCTGGGTACATGTATTTCAGGGGTGCGCGGGAAGTTTCACACGCGATTGGCCTGGGTACGTGTATTTCAGGGGTGCGCGGGTGTTATCACATGCGATTGGCCTGGGTACGTGTATTTCAGGGGTGCGCGGGTATTTTCACACGGGATTGGCCTGGGTACGTGTATTTCAGGGTGCGCGGGAAGTTTCACATGCAATTGGCCTGGGTACGTGTATTTCAGGGGTGCGCGGGGACTCCTACATGTGAATTGGCAGTGTGTGTCCTCCCAGGTGTCCCCTCTAACCCCTCCACGGCCCCTGCAGGCAGCCCACACCACAGGGGACTACCCTGCACCCCTGGTCATGTCCCGCAGGCAGCCCATCCACCATGGGCATGCCCCCCAGCCAAGCCACATGTCACCTTGCAATATGAACACCAACTCATGTCTCCCAGCACCCCCACCCCCCAGCAGTGCGGGGCACCTGCCAGCAGGCCCCCACTCATGTCCCACACTTGTCCCCCAGCACCCCCACCCCCCAGCAGTGCGGGGCACCTGCCAGCAGGCCCCCACTCATGTCCCACACATGTCCCCCAGTACCTCCACCCCCCAGCAGTGCGGGGCACCTGCCAGCAGGCCCACACTCATGTACCCCCCCAACACGACAACATGACCCACAATCATGGCCCTCATGTCCACCCAAATCCAACCGCACGCCACCCCTGGACAAATAACAAACCAAGTCTAACATACACCCCACATTGAAATGGCCATTACATGAAACAACCCAAATGGCATGTATGTACATCAACACATGTCTGTCACACACACACACAATGGGGGCCAGTGAATGTGAAAAGCCACATCATGACATGCATGAAACCAATGAGAGATTACCACACATTGAACTAAGGAAAAATATGTATTGAACAAAAAATGCAGTGAAACAAATAAAAACACCAAACATTGGACATAAGGAATGAAATGCTGAATGACAGAAACTTATTAAAAAATGAAATCTGAATCCAAAAAAAACACAAAACAAAATGACTCCAAACTCTCACTGCAACAAAGCAAATCCAAAAAGAAAAATCCATTGCTCCATGGTCAAATAAAATTTCAAATGCCGAAAAATACACAGTCCAACTATTTACAAGGATGAAATCCTGGGTCCATGAGCCCAACAGTTGAAATGAAACCTACCAAAATACACTAACTAATGAAGAACTATATACAAAAATGTGGGGCATTGTCCAAGCACCCCAAAATAAATGAAAACCAAAATGAAACCAAACACTAACTAACTAACTAACTAACTAACTAACTATATACAATGGCGGCGGGCATGTCCAACGGCTCACTGGTTGATGTCATGGGCCAGGGCATCATCGAACTCCTGTTCAATGGCTTGGAGGCGGGCATGTTCACTGGCCCCGAGGTCTCGCAGGGATAATGCAGTGTCCAGCTCCAACTCCCTGCGAATACCCTCGAGGCACTCAGCCCGCCTCAGCACCCTCCGCATGGAGTTCTCCGCCCTGACCATTGTGAGCCGTTCCTCCTCCGCCTGCCGCCGCTCCGCACCTATCTGCTGGCCCAACCGCTCCCACACGGAAGACACTCCCATTCCAGGGTTCTCCTGCCCTCCCGCCGAAGCCTGCCCCTCTGATGTCGATGGCCGCGAGCCATGATGCCTCCCACGTCGAGCCTGCCGCTGCCTCCGACGCCACTGCCTCTGCCAGCATGACGGCATCCAGGCTGATGGAATCCACTGATGCCGTCGTGCATGTGCCCTGCCAGATGATGCCATCACATCCTCCATCTGCTGGGGTCCAGTTGCTGGTGTGTCCACCCCTGCTGGACCTCCGACTCAGGAATGGGATCCTCACCGAGCTGGCTGCGTTGGTCGGGGCAGGTCCACAGGGGGCCCTGGTGGCATCTGGGCAGAAGACGGCATGGAGAACGACTGGCGCACAGCCTCCACAGAGGAGGAGAGGGTCGCCAGAGTGGCCGACACATGTACGAAACCTCCGACCATGGTCGCTCCCAACTGGGCCACGTTGGCACGGTGCTCTTCGTGATGACGTGCATGCTCCCCCCAGGAAGCATGCACCTCATCACGAATGACACCCGTGCGCAATGAGACACCAATCAGGACCTTCTCCATACGGCTGGGGGTCCCCTCGTCCGCAGGTAGAGGAGTGTCAGATGACATGGACATCCCCCCTACCTCCGGACAGGCCTGGGATGGGGTATCCCTGCTTGTGCATGGTGGTGCAGTCACAGTGTCAGGGACAGGACATGCGCAGGCCCCTCCGCGGTGACCTGTGCTGCCTCCTGCCCCTGGCCCTGGACTGTACCACTTGCACCAGCAGGGATGCCCCCCCCAGGCCCCATGCAAGGCTCAGTAGCGGCCTCCTCCTCCTCTGTCGAAACCACCAACCTGGATGGCTCCACACCATCTTCCGCCGTTGCAAGCCCCTGTGGGGGCTCACATACCCCTTCCGCTGCAGCCGTGGGGGCATCCCCGCCGCTTGGCTCCACAGTGCCGTCTCCACCCTCTTCTTCACTTGCCGCTGTGTAGAGGGAGACATAGAACACAAGCATCAGGGTACTGTACAATGGTCCCCTAGACAGGAAGCAATAGCAGATGAGTGGCACTGTCAAACATCACTTCCAGAATTTCCCTCCACAACACATGGGTCAGTGCAGGCAAAACACATGCAGTAACAGGCATGGCACATGCTATGGACATTAGCATACATGTCCAAGGGACTCTTGAAACATACAATGTTGGTTTGAAACTTGCATGCATCATGGGTCATGCCTATCACATGCACACACTTCACTGTAGTTTCATCCATCTGGACTCGTACACCCCAGACACAGTGGATACAAGGATGACTATGCTGCATCAGTGAATCTGAACATTGTCACAGACATGTGTCATGAATCCATGCCATTTACAAGTCACAGACACGCAGGTCAGACACACAGACATGGACACCATACATGTACATGGCATCAGCACCCATCCCTCACCCCGACCCATGTCCAGGAACAGAGACTGGCATACTTTCATGTGTCCTTTCCGCATAGATCTCCCCATGTTGCATTTGAACACATGCACCAACCATGTGGTTCACACATTACTGGCCTCACATGCATGACCATGATGTCCCTGCACACACACATACGTACATGGCCTATGTCACACATACAGGCAAGTATCAGACAACCAGCACACTGCAACATGCCCTGTCTCACACAGCAATGCTTGGCCACTTACCGCTCAACTCCGGACGGCTCTGCCCCTCAAGGATCTGGGCGTGGAGCGCTGGGCGTACGCATTCCAGGACCCTCAGCTGGATGGTACTCATGGTGCCCCGGCCCCCCTCCACGAGGCACCGGGCCTTCATGAGGGTCCTGGACCTCAAGTCCTCCCAGTGCTTCTTCACTTGCTTGATGGTGCGGGTTGCCACCCCCTCCGCGTTGATGGAGACCACAAAGTCGTCCCAGATCCTGTCCCTTCCATCCTTGTTGGCGCGTGATGATCTGAATAGGGCATCATAATGCCCCAGGACTTGCTCCACCAGGACACCAACTTTGGTGGCAGTGAAGCTGGTGGCCCTCTGCCCCTCTGGCTGGGGGTCGCCAGTGGTCTCGGATGGTGTTTGCCCTGACATGGCGACCCCCCGAGGCAGGCGTGGGTGGGCAACTGGGTCCTGGGGCTGGGCTGTGGAGCGATGGTATCCCAGTCGGGAGTCTTCTGTTCCAGCAGGGGTGGACACAGCAACTGGACCCCTGCAGATGGCTGATGTGCAGGCACCAAATTGCAGGGCACGGTGGCAGCAGGCAGGCAGGCAGCAGCAGATGGCTTGTGGGAGGCTGCTCAGGGCTCTGGGGGGCAGTAATTCGGCCTTTAGGCAGGAGCGTGGTCTTCCGTGTGCTTACGCATGGCCAGCTTGATACGGAGTGATTTGGCACGTGAAAATTCTGCATGTCAGCGTGCAATTCGAGGAAAGGCCCTTAGCGTGAAAGCGTGTCAGCAAGTATACGCGATTTCGTTGGACCAAAGGCCCTTGGCACGTAAGCACGTCTGTGACGTATCGCGCACGGGCGTTGCCTGGCAGGGCTTGAAGATCCCACGTGGATTTCCATTGCTATGTGCGTGCTTTTCGTGGGGTGCGGTGCGTGTGTTTTCCAGGCATTGGGGTTCACACGCTATTACTTCACAGCGGGTGGGTGTTGGCTATGCGTTCTTCTACACGCAAGGCAGACGGTGAGTGGTACCCTGCTCCCCCAGGCCCGATCGCGTGTAAAACCACCCGCGAGCCCCTGAAATACACATACCGGCCCCCCCAGGCTTGATCGCGTGTAAAACCACCCGCGAGACCCTGAAATACACATACCCGCTCCCCCAGGCCCGATCGCATGTAAAACCACTCCCGAGCCCCTGAAATACACGTACCCAGGCCAATCACGTGTGAAACCACCCGTGAGCACCTGAAATACATGTACCCCGCTCCCCCAGGCCAGATTGCGTGTAAAACCACCCGCGAGCCCCTGGAATACACGTACCCCGCTCCCCCAGGCACGATCGCGTGTAAAACCACCCGCGAGCCCCTGAAATACACGTAGCCCGCTCCCCCAGGCCCGATCCTGTGTGAAAACACCTGCGCACCCCTGAAATACACGTACCCCGCTCCCCCAGGCCCGATCGCGTGTGGAAACACCTGTGCACCCCTGATATACACATACCCCGCTCCCCCAGGCCCGATCGCGTGTAAAACTTCCTGCGCACCCCCGAAATACACGCACATGCTATTATTCACACAGCGGGTGTCCGTGTTTGTCGCATAGCCCTTTGCACGTCATTTGTCCTGAATGGCCACAGTATGGGGCATTCATCAGAGCTGTGTATACGTGCTTTTTGTTAGCGCACATTTTGGCGCACATTTTTTTCATGCGCAGGGACGCTACCGCCTGCTTTCGTGTGGCGCACGTGTATGGGCCTGTGCGCGTCTTTGTCCGTGCGCTGTTTTGCCCTATTCGATTCCATGAATACGTGTTGTAGGCGAGCGTGTGGGCGTTCCGCGCACTTGCCTCCTGTACTTCCCCCGTGACGCCCACATTTTCATGAGTTGTTCCCCTTTCCGCGTGTCATGCCCTGTGTTCCGCCTACTTATGTTCTGTGCGCCACGCTATGTGCGCTTTCGCTGTGGCCTTAGCGCACGCCGTTAGATGACCTGTGCGCCGGCGTGCGGCGCGCACTTTTTCAGCGCTCATCCCACATTTTACTCACGCACGGACTTCCATGAATAGATGTGCGCTGGTTTCCCTGCGATATTCGCACTCGCACTGCGATTTTTCAAGTAGCACTGTGAATCGCACGTTTTTGCACGCGTGCGCCGATTTTTTCAGCGCACATTCATTCCATGAATCGGCCTGAAAATAAGGTTATTTTTAAAAACACAATTTTAGAACGAAAAAATATTTAAATGATTTTAGTTCTTCCTCCGCTTGCATAGAATTTGTTGTATGCATGTGGTGATTTTTTTTTGTATACCTACGTGGCTAGGAGTTGCATCTTTGATTGACCTGGTTTGAATCATGTGTCGACTGAGATGCAATTAATTGTTTTGCAAATCGTAGTTGTGCATGGAACAGCCCAGTCCACTGCAGCAGATTGCGGAAAAGCTGAAGGGAGTGTCGGAGGAAGGATGCACATGAAAACAATATTGAACCAGTCCCCGCATGGAAAGTGCAAAGCTAGGGATTGCTCAAATTATAGTGTCTTCATAACATTTGCAGAACAAAGGAGAGGGCAAGACACATAGGAATGAGGCAAAGTTCTCTTTTATTGACTTCTACTAAGCAGAACAGGTATGGGGCACAGGATTATGTTTTTGCCCTAGGCGCCTTCCAACTGCTTATATGCCCCAACAGGCACCAACATAGTCCTTATGAATAGCTGAAGATGGGGAGAGACAGCTATGGGGATAGTCAGGATACGGACATGACAGGGAAAAACTGGAAGTGCATGCGTCTTACCAGAGGAGAAGCCCATGTAGACCAGCTGGAAAGTCCCAACTGACCTCCATTTCTAAACATCGAGCCAAGTTTACTAACTCAGAGACTCCCTATCACCACACATTCCTTGTCCCACACGTTTCCATCTGCCAGAATGACTGCTATCCTCAGGTTTTCGCTGACCCCCATCTTCTCTGAAAACCTGTCGAGAACATTGTCCCCACAGCCCCCATGTGGTTTTCCTGATTCTCACTTAACTCCCGGGATTCAAACTAACGCTTTTCACCCTGTGCAAGTTAAAAAACCCTGAACTGCCCATTCTGTGTCTCAATTCTTTTACTTCCCTTAACATGTCAATCATAGACAATGTTAAGGCAAGCAATGTCAGGAACCATCGGTGTGCTGCTGCCGCTCTGCAACATGGGGTAGGCACCATGCATTTGCCCACTGATTTGACTTTTGCATCTGTGTGCTGCTGCCACTCTGCAACATGGGGAAGGCACCATGCATTTGCCCACTGATTTGATTTTTGCATTTGTGTGCTGCTGACGCCCTGCAACATGGGGTAGGTACCATATATTTGCCCACTGATTTGACTTTAGCATCTTTGTGCTGCTGCCGCTCTGAAACATCGGGTAGCCACCATGTATTTGCCCACTGATTTGACTTTCCCATCTGTGTGCTGCTGTCGCTCTGAAACATGGGGTAGGCACCACGTATTTGCCCACTGATTTGACTTTTGCATCTGTGTGCTGCTGCCACTCTGCAACATGGGGAAGGCACCATGCATTTGCCCACTGATTTGATTTTTGCATCTGTGTGCTGCTGACGCCCTGCAACATGGGGTAGGCACCATATATTTGTCCACTGATTTGACTTTAGCATCTTTGTGCTGCTGCCGCTCTGAAACATCGGGTAGCCACCATGTATTTGCCCACTGATTTGACTTTCCCATCTGTGTGCTGCTGCCGCTCTGCAACATGGGGTAGGCACCACGTATTTACCCACTGATTTGACTTTCGCATCTGTGTGCTGCTGCTGCCTTGCAACATGGGGTTGGCACCATGTATTTGCCCAATGATTTGTCTTTGAATCTGTGTGTTGCTGCCGGCCTGCAACATTGTGCCAGGCTCAATGGATGTGATCACCATATACTTTCCTTTCACACTTTGCGTATGATGCATTATTACCTTTGCATGTTCCACAATGTTGTAATTCATCTTTTACGCTTCCTTTTCTGTAACCCGAAGCACTGAAATGAATCTCTTAAGTTTAAGCACCTAGATACCTCAGGGTTTTGTGTGCTATATAAATACATAAAATAAATAATTTAAAAAGGTGGGGGAAGTAATGGAGGGAAGGGGCACCAACAACAGAGAGGGAGGGGCTGGTGGACAGAGGAAGATGTTTGTCGGACCTTAAATTCAAGGTGCGGGCATTTGGTTGGGCCTTAAATTCAAGTTGCGGGCAGTGTTTCTCATGGGTTCTTGACAGTGGCCTCGAAAGCACTATGAAATTGCTTCCCCCAGCAGATAGGTGCATTGGAGTACAAACATAGTACAGTGACCCTCAAAAGGTAAGGGTCAACAGTGTTTTGTATGGCCTCCAAAGTGGCCACTGGGATCCTTTTCCCTACAGAAGTACTCTGTGTGGTGACAGGAGTGGTTGAGGAAGATGGGCTAGAGGCCATCAAGCTTCTTCTCCCTGTAAACGGTACTCCCTTTTTTCAGAGCACCCAGGTGGTTGGATCTGGTGTAGCAGCACATGGAGGTGGCCCTGTAGGAGTACAGCCCAGGTTTTCCATGACTGAGTACAACTTTGCTCTCAGTGCATCTAACCTTGGCTGCCTGAGACTTTGGTACCCCCCCCAACAGTGGTGAAAATCTGCCACACCCAGGACTCACTCTGGGCGCTGGAGGTAGGTATTTCCTCTACTTCATCTTTGTCTTCTTCCTCATCCTCCTCTGCATCCTCGCTCCTGTTCCTCCTTCCAGGCCTTGCAAATGGTGATGGAAGTGGTGGTGGTGGCCCCTTGGGAATAGCGATGGCCTTCACAGATGCTATTGGATTTAGTTTTGAAAGGTCTGCAAAGGAGGTGTTGTGAGCTGCTCTCTGCTGGATATCCAGATTGAAAATCTCTCTAAGCAATGGGTAGGTCCATTCAGAGGAGCTGTCCTTGGACCGCACGACTGTCCACGGACTACTGAGTCAAAAGTAGGCCTTTAAATGCTGTAAAAAGTTGCCAGATCAGCTAACTAGGAGCTCTGGAAGGGTAAACCTTCAACTTGAAACACCCTAGATTGGCAGAAAATGCAGTTTTAGAGTGTCTGCAGAGTACAGACAACATTCACGGTCAGGCCGTCACACCGCATTGGTGCGATCACATGATGAAATCTGGGGATGACGGCCATCCGCAGACACCCGTTGGGCAGGAGAAGCAGGTCGCATGCATGTGAGTGTCCGTAGAACGGCGTGCTGTCCGTGGACGAATTAAAAGTGTATCATGCCATACCGGACATGCCCGGACACAGCACAATGTCTGCAGCACACCCGCATTTTGTAAACGGACACGCAGGACAGCCATATGGTCTGCAGATTGTTATTTGGGGTTTTGAAAAAAAATATGAGAGTATGATATACAAGACATTTATTGTATAACAAATAAATGTATTTATGAAAGAGGTTGGGTATCGGAATGGGAAACATAAATGGGAGAATTTGGAATTTCTATACAATGATCATCAGGGGAGGCAGGGAGCGACGTTTCATCAAAGTGTGCCTTTCCTTATATTTTGGGAATTTGATGGGGGTGATTGCTGGGGTAAGGGAGACAGGTACAAGGAGAACAGCGATAATCAAAATTTTGATTAACATGATCCGTAGAACTGGCGCGCTGTCTGTGGACTAATTAAAACTGCATCATGTCATACAAGACATGCCCGGACACGGCACGATATCCGCGGACACCCACATTTTGTAAACGGACACCCAGGACAGTCGTATTGGCCAGGAACTGTTATTTGTTTTTGTTTTTTTAGGAGAGAATGATATCCAAGACATTTATAGTATACAAAATAAATGAATTTATGAAAGGCGTTGGGTATCAGAATAGGAAACATAAATGGGAGAATTTGGAATTTCTAAACAATGATCATCAGGGGAGGGAGGGAGTGAAGTTTCATCAAAGTGTCTTTAATTTACATTTTGGGAATTTGATGGGGGTGATTGCTGGGGTAAGTGGGGCAGGTATAAGAAGGACAGTGACAATCAACATTTCTATTAACATGATTGTTAACATAGTTTAAAAGTTCCTTAACCCCTTAAGTGCCAAGGATGAGCTATCTCATTCTTAGCATTACGTTTGTGTTGCCAAGGACGAGATAACTCGTCCTTTTTGGCACATCACTTTGTGCGATCCCTGCAAAGCACGGATGACACAAAAGTGAGATCCAACATCCAGGCTATCTGAGGGCCCGGGGGTTGGATTTCCTTCAGTTTCACGTCAGCACACATAATGCATGCTGACGCAAAACTGAAAGTAAATTTCACTGTGGCAGACATTTTCAGCTGCTGCAGTGAAATGAGATGGTGAGTCTCCACCTTTCTCTCCCTCGATCTGTGGCATTATTGTGCCGTTCAGATCGAGGGAGGTGTCCCTTTCCAACAACACCTTATTTGTAGCATTGCTGGGCGCAGATCGGGGGCAGATTGCTCAATCCGCACACAGCAATGGCATCAGACAACCAGGGATCTGTTTTTGAAGTGGGGTGCAAGAGGGTGCTGCTTACAATATTGGAGAATTTGCCGGGGATTGTGGGTAATACATTCTGGAGCGATTCCCACAAGGCAGACCTCTGTGGCTTCCCACTGGTGGCTTCTTTTTCGGTAATTGCATGGGGTTCCCTGTTTTCCTTGGCTGCTGTGACACACCAGGCCAAATCTGAAGGTTGTCCACAACAGCAAAATCTGTTCTGCCGAAAGAGTTGGGGTTACCAGTGGTTTAGCCTTTTCCCTTTGCACCCACACATGTGAGGTACTGTTTTCGTCAGGGCACCTGTCAGAATGCGGGAAAGCAGGACATTTGTTGTTGGCGGCGTATTTCGGTGGGTTGCCAGAGGTAATTGTCTAAAAATTGTGGTTTTTTTTCCAAATTTCAGAATATGGCGGGGATTGTGGGTAATACATTCTGGGGCGATTTGTGCAAGTCATACCTCTGTAGATTCCCACGGGTGTCTTCTTTTCTGAAATGGATGGGTTTCCCTGTTTTCCTTGGTGGCTTCAACACCCTAGGCCCAAATCTGTAGTTTGTCCACAAGAGTAAAATCCAGCAAAATCTGCCAAAAGATTTGGGGTTACCAGTGGTTTAGCCTTTTCCCTTTGCACCCAGGTAGGTGCACCCACACATGTGAGGTACTGTTTTCATCGGTACACCGCTGGGAATGCGGGAAGGTAGGACATGCATTGTTGACCACATGTTTCGTTGGGTTGTCAGGGCAAATGTCTGAAAATTGTGTTTTTAAGCCAAATTTTGGACCTTATCAGGGATTGTGGGTAATCAATTCTGGGGCTATTAGCGCAAGTCAGACCTCTGTGGATTCCCACGGATGTCTTCTTTTCGGAAATGCATGGGTTCCGTTTTCCTTGGTGGCTTCGGCACCCTAGGCCCAAATCTGTAGGTTGTCCACAAGAGCAAAATCCTGCAAAATCTGCTCTCCCTAAAGGCTTGGGGTTACCAGTGTTTTAGCCTTTTCCCTTTTCGCACAGGTAGGTGCACCCACACATGTGAGGTACTGTTTTCGTCGGGACACCTATGGGAATGCGGTAAGGAAGGACATGTGTTGTTGGCACAGTGTTTTGTTGGGATAGTAGGGGACATGTCCAAACATGTCTCAAAATTGTGGGTTTTCTGCCACATTTATGACTTTGCCAGGTATTGTGGGTAATACATTCTGGGGTGATTTGTGCAAGTCATACCTCTGTGGATTTCCACAGATGTCTTCTTTAGGAAATGCATGGCGTTCCCTGTTATCCTTGGTGGCTTCGACACCCTAGGCCCAAATCTGAAGGTTGTCCACAAGAGCAACTATGTACTATAAGAAAAGAAGAAATTATTATTTCACTGAGGTCAGTGTAAATGAAATGATTTGTTTATATTGAAAGATGTATTGTTTACCGCTAGAGATGTCATCATCACTCGTTTCTTCTTTTGGTAAGTTTTCTTCCAACTACTCAAGTGTTTTTGTCAAAATTGTGATATGTGCTTATAAGAAATGTTTACATAATAAATGCGAATGATAGAAAAATTAATACAGTGTACTTACTATTTGGTGAGAGACTGTTTTCGAATGAGCACCTGATTTATGCGAGTCCCTATGAAGAGTTTTATTGAAGTGTTAATCTGAGGTGTACAGTTATGGTGTGTGCTTCGTGCACTCCATTATATTGTGTGATGAATGAAAACATAATTTGTACATTTTGAAGTGATGATTTGTACAAAAGATTATATTTGGGTGCAGTAATTATAAGTAATGTTGTTTTATGTATATGTGTTTTTTGGGTGATGGGTAGAACATTTTCTCTTTTTTCCCCTGTGCTTCTGGGCTTTGTGAATGTTACCTTCTGTCCGCGGACTATCGCACTATGAAATTTAGTGAAAAAAACATTGCTAAAGTGACCTTAAGGTTAAGTTGCACTAATAAAAACCTATAAAATTCAGTTAATATTGTTGTTAAAGGGGCGTTATGGTTACAAGTAAAACTGAAAAACTCCAGAAATGTGCCAGTTGTGGTAAGCTAAGCAACCATATCTCTGCCACCACCGTGCACAGCTATGACTAACACCCAGGGTACAGGGTATGTGTATTTCAGGGGTGCGCGGGAACATTTATACGCGATCGGGCCTGGGGGAGCGGTGTACGTGTATTCCAGGGGTGCGCGGGAAGTTTTACACACGATTGGGCTGGGTACGTGTATTTCAGGGGTGCGCGGGTGTTTTCACATGCGATTGGCCTGGGTACGTGTATTTCAGGGGTGCGCGGGTGTTTTCACATGCGATTGGCCTGTGTACGTGTATTTCAGGGGTGCGCGGGTGTTTTCACACGCGATTGGCATGGGTACGTGTATTTCAGGGGTGCGCAGGTGTTTTCACACGCGATTGGCCTGGGTACGTGTATTTCAGGGGTGCGCGGGAAGTTTCACACGTGATTGGCCTGGGTACGTGTATTTCAGGGGTGCGCAGGTGTTTTCCCACGCGATTGGCCTGGGTATGTGTATTTCAGGGGTGCGCGGGAAGTTTCACACGCAATTGGCCTGGGTATGTGTATTTCAGGGGTGCGCGGGAAGTTTTACACGCGATCGGGCCTGGCGGAGCGGTGTACGTGTATTCCAGGGGTGCGCGGGAAGTATTACACACGATCGGGCCTTGGGGAGCAGTGTACGTGTATTCCAGGGGTGCGCGGGAAGTTTTACACGCGATTGGGCTGGGTACGTGTATTTCAGGGGTGCGCGTGAAGTTTCACACGCGATCGGGCCTGGGGGAGCGGTGTACGTGTATTCCAGGGGTGCGCGGGAAGTTTTACACCCGATTGGGCTGGGTACGTGTATTTCAGGGGTGCGCGGGAAGTTTTACACGCGATCGGGCCTGGGGGATCGGTGTACGTGTATTCCAGGGGTGCGCGGGAAGTTTTACACGCGATTTTGCTGGGTACGTGTATTTCAGGGGTGCGCGGGTGTTTTCACATGCGATTGGCCTGGGTATGTGTATTTCAGGGGTGCGCGGGTGTTTTCACACTCGATTGGCCTGTGTACGTGTATTTCAGGGGTGCGCGGGTGTTTTCACACGTGATTGGCCTGGGTACGTGTATTTCAGGGGTGCGCGGGAAGTTTCACACGCGATTGGCCTGGGTACGTGTATTTCAGGGGTGCGCGGGTGTTTTCACACGCGATTGGCCTGGGTACGTGTATTTCAGGGGTGCGCGGGTGTTTTCACACGCGATTGGCCTGGGTAAGTGTATTTCAGGGGTGCGCGGGTGATATCACACGCAATTGGCCTGGGTACGTGTATTTCAGGGGTGTGCGGGTGTTTTCACACGCGATTGGCCTGGGTACGTGTATTTCAGGGGTGCGCGGGTGTTTTCACACTCGATTGGCCTGTGTACGTGTATTTCAGGGGTGCGCGGAGGTTTTCACACTCGATTGGCCTGTGTACGTGTATTTCAGGGGTGCGCGGGTGTTTTCACACGTGATCGGCCTGGGTACGTGTATTTCAGGGGTGCGCGGGAAGTTTCACACGCGATTGGCCTGGGTACGTGTATTTCAGGGGTGCGCGAGTGTTTTCACACGCGATTGGCCTGGGTACGTGTATTTCAGGGGTGCGCGGGTGTTTTCACACTCGATTGGCCTCTGTACGTGTATTTCAGCGGTGCGCGGGTGTTTGAAACCTAACACTAACTAACTAACTAACTAACTAACTATATACAATGGCGGCGGGCATGTCCAACGGCTCACTGGTTGATGTCATGGGCCAGGGCATCATCGAACTCCTGTTCAATGGCTTGGAGGCGGGCATGTTCACTGGCCCCGAGGTCTCGCAGGGATAATGCAGTGTCCAGCTCCAACTCCCTGCGAATACCCTCGAGGCACTCAGCCCGCCTCAGCACCCTCCGCATGGAGTTCTCCGCCCTGACCATTGTGAGCCGTTCCTCCTCCGCCCGCCGGCGCTCCGCACCTATCTGCTGGCCCAACCGCTCCCACACAGAAGACACTCTCATTCCAGGGTTCTCCTGCCCTCCCGCTGAAGCCTGCCCCTCTGATGTTGATGGCCCCGAGCCATGATGCCTCCAACGTCGAGCCTGCCGCTGCCTCTGACACCACTGCCTCTGCCAGCATGACGGCATCCAGGCTGATGGAATCCACCGATGCCGTTGTGCACGTGCCCTGCCAGATGATGCCGTCACATCCTCCATCTGCTGGGGTCCAGTTGCTGCTGTGTCCACCCCTGCTGGACCTCCGACTCAGGAATGGGATCCCCACCGAGCTGGCTGCGTTGGTCGGGGCAGGTCCACAGGGGGCCCTGGTGGCATCTGGGCAGAAGACGGCATGGAGAACGACTGGCGCATAGCCTCCACAGAGGAGGAGAGGGTCGCCAGAGTGGCCGACACATGTACGAAACCCCCGACCATGGTCGCTCCCAACTGGGCCACGTTGGCACGGTGCTCTTCGTGATGACGTGCATGCTCCCCCCAGGAAGCATGCACCTCATCACGAATGACACCCGTGCGCAACGAGACACCAAACAGGACCTTCTCCATACGGCTGGGGGTCCCCTCGTCCGCAGGTAGAGGAGTGTCAGATGACATGGACATCCCCCCTACCTGCGGACAGGCCTGGGATGGGGCATCCCTGCTTGTGCATGGTGGTGCAGTCACAGTGTTAGGGACAGGACATGCACAGGACCCTCCGCGGTGACCTGTGCTGCCTCCTGCCCCTGGCCCTGGACTGCACCACTTGCACCAGCAGGGATGCCCCCAACAGGCCCCATGCGAGGCTCAGTAGCGGCCTCCTCCTCCTCTGTCGAAACCACCAACCTGGATGGCTCCACACCGTCTTCCGCCGTTGCAAGCCCCTGTGGGGGCTCACACACCCCTTCCGCTGCAGCCGTGGGGGCATCCCCGCCGCTTGGCTCCACAGCGCCGTCCCCGCCCTCTTCTTCACTTGCCGCTGTCTAGAGGGAGACATAGAACACAAGCATCAGGGTACTGTACAATGGTCCCCTAGACAGGAAGCAATAGCAGATGAGTGGCACTGTCAAACATCACTTCCAGAATGTCCCTCCACAACACATGGGTCAGTGCAGGCAAAACACATGCAGTAACAGGCATGGCACATGCTATGGACATTAGCATACATGTCCAAGGGACTCTTGAAACATACAATGTTGGTTTGAAACTCGCATGCATCATGGGTCATGCCTATCACATGCACACACTTCACTGTAGTTTCATCCATCTGGACTCGTACACCCCAGACACAGTGGATACAAGGATGACTATGCTGCATCAGTGAATCTGAACATTGTCACAGACATGTGTCATGAATCCATGCCATTTACAAGTCACAGACACGCAGGTCAGACACACAGACATGGACACCATACATGTACATGGCGTCAGCACCCATCCCTCACCCCCACCCATGTCCAGGAACAGAGACTGGCATACTTTCATGTGTCCATTCCGCATAGATCTCCCCATGTTGCATTTGAACACATGCACCAACCATGTGGTTCACACATTACTGGCCTCACATGCATGAGCATGATGTCCCTGCACACACACATACGTACATGGCCTATGTCACACATACAGGCAATTATCAGACAACCAGCACACTGCAACATGCCCTGTCTCACACAGCAATGCTTGGCCACTTACCGCTCAACTCAGGACGGGTCTGCCCCTCAAGGATCTGGGCGTGGAGCGCTGGGCGTACGCGTTCCAGGACCCTCAGCTGGATGGTACTCATGGTGCCCCGGCCCCCCTCCACGAGGCGCCGGGCCTTCATGAGGGTCCTGGACCTCAAGTCCTCCCAGCGCTTCTTCACTTGCTTGATGGTGCGGGTTGCCACCCCCTTCGCGTTGATGGCGACCACAAAGTCGTCCCAGATCCTGTCCCGTCCATCCTTGTTGGCGCGTGATGATCCGAATAGGGCATCATAATGCCCCAGGACTTGCTCCACCAGGACACCAACTTCGGTGGCAGTGAAGCTGGTGGCCCTCTGCCCCTCTGGCTGGGGGTCGCCAGTTGTCTTGGATGGTGTTTGCCCCGACATGGCGACCCCCCGAGGCAGGCGTGGGTGGGCAACTGGGTCCTGGGGCTGGGCTGTGGAGCGATGGTATCCCAGTCGGGAGTCTTCTGTTCCAGCAGGGGTGGACACAGCAACTGGACCCCTGCAGATGGCTGATGTGCAGGCACCAAATGGCAGGGCACGGTGGCAGCAGGCAGGCAGGCAGCAGCAGATGGCTCGTGGGAGGCTGCTCGGGGCTCTGGGGGCAGTAATTCGGCCTTTTGGGCAGGAGCGTGATCTTCCGTGTGCTTACGCATGGCCAGCTTGATATGGAGTGATTTGGCACGTGAAAATTCTGCACGTCAGCATGTAATTCGAGGAAAGGACCTTAGCGTGTAAGCGTGTCAGCACGTATACGCGATTTCGTTGGACCAAAGGCCCTTGGCGCGTAAGCGCGTCTGTGACGTATCGCGCACGGGCGTTGCCCTGGCAGGGCTTGAAGATCCCACGTGGATTTCCATTGCTCTGTGCGTGCTTTTCGTGGGGTGCGGTGCGTGTGTTTTCCAGGCATTGGGGTTCACACGCTATTACTTCACAGCGGGTGGGTGTTGGCTATGCGTTCTTCTAGACGCAAGACAGACGGTGAGTGGTACCCTGCTCCCCCAGGCCTGATCGCGTGTAAAACCACCTGCGAGCCCCTGGAATACACGTACCCTGCTCCCCCAGGCCCGAACGCTTGTAAAACCACCCGCGAGCCCCTGGAATACACGTACCCTGCTCCCCCAGGCACGATCGCGTGTAAAACCACCCGCGAGCCCCTGAAATACACGTAGCCCGCTCCCCCAGGCCCGATCGTGTGTGAAAACACCTGCGCACCCCTGAAATACACGTACCCCGCTCCCCCAGGCCCGATCACGTGTGGAAACACCTGCGCACCGCTGAAATACACGTACCCCGCTCCCCCAGGCCCGATCGCGTGTAAAACTTCCTGTGCAACCCCGAAATACACACACATGCTATTATTCACACAGCGGGTGTCCGTGTTTGTCGCGTACCCCTTTGCACGTCATTTGTCCTGAAGGGCCACAGTATGGGACATTCATCAGAGCTGTGTATACGTGCTTTTTGTTAGCGCACATTTTGGCGCTCATTTTTTTCATGCGCAGGGACAATACCGCCTGCTTTCGTGTGGCGCACGTGTATGGGCCTGTGCGCGTCTTTGTCCGTGCGCTGTTTTGCCCCATTCGATTCCATGAATACGTGTTGTAGGCGAGCGTGTGGGCGTTTGCGCACTTGCCTCCTGTACTTCCCCCGTGACGCCCACATTTTCATGAGTTGTTCCCCATTCCGCGTGTCACGCCCCGTGTTCCGCCTACTTTTGTTCTGTGCGCCACGCTATGTGCGCTTTCGCTGTGGCCTTAGCGCACGCCGTTAGATGACCTGTGCGCCGGCGTGCGCCACTCACTTTTTCAGCGCTCATCCCACATTTTACTCACTCACGGACTTCCATGAATAGATGTGCGCTGGTTTCCCTGCGATATTCGCACTCGCACTGCGATTTTTCAAGTAGCACTGTGAATCGCACGTTTTTGCACGCGTGCGCCGATTTTTTCAGCGCACATTCATTCCATGAATCGGCCTGAAAATAAGGTTATTTTTAAAAACACAATTTTAGAACGAAAAAATATTTAAATGATTTTAGTTCTTCCTCCGCTCGCATAGAATTTGTTGTATGCATGTGGTGATTTTTTTTTGTATACCTACGTGGCTAGGAGTTGCATCTTTGATTGACCTGGTTTGAATCATGTGTCGACTGAGATACAATTAATTGTTTTGCAAATCGTAGTTGTGCATGGAACAGCCCAGTCCACTGCAGCAGATTGCAGAAAAGCTGAAGGGAGTGTCGGAGGAAGGATGCACATGAAAACAATATTGAACCAGTCCCCGCATGGAAAGTGCAAAGCTAGGGATTGCTCAAGGTGTAGTGTCTTCATAACATTTGCAGAACAAAGGAGAGGGCAAGACACATAGGAATGAGGCAAAGTTCTCTTTTATTGACTTCTACTAAGCAGAACAGGTATGGGGCACAGGATTATGTTTTTGCCCTAGGCGCTTTCCAACTGCTTATATGCCCCAACAGGCACCAACATAGTCCTTATGAATAGCTGAAGATGGGGAGAGACAGCTATGGGGATAGTCAGGATACGGACATGACAGGGAAAAACTGGACGTGCATGCATCTTACCAGAGGAGAAGCCCATGTAGACCAGCTGGAAAGTCCCAACTGACCTCCATTTCTAAACATCGAGCCAAGTTTACTAACTCAGAGACTCCCTATCACCACACATTCCTTGTCCCACACGTTTCCATCTGCCAGAATGACTGCTATCCTCAGGTTTTCGCTGACACCCATCTTCTCTGAAAACCTGTCGAGAACATTGTCCCAACAGCCCCCATGTGGTTTTCCTGATTCTCACTTAACTCCCGTGATTCAAACTAACGCTTTTCAGCCTGTGCAAGTTAAAAAACCCTGAACTGCCCATTCTGTGTCTCAATTCTTTTACTTCCATTTACATGTCAATCATAGACAATGTTAAGGCAAGCAATGTCAGGCACCATCGGTGTGCTGCTGCCGCTCTTCAACATGGGGTAGGCACCATGCATTTGCCCACTGATTTGACTTTTGCATCTGTGTGCTGCTGCCACTCTGCAACATGGGGAAGGCACCATGCATTTGCCCACTGATTTGATTTTTGCATCTGTGTGCTGCTGACGCCCTGCAACATGGGGTAGGCACCATATATTTGCCCACTGATTTAACTTTAGCATCTTTGTGCTGCTGCCGCTCTGAAACATCGGGTAGCCACCATGTATTTGCCCACTGATTTGACTTTCCCATCTGTGTGCTGCTGTCGCTCTGAAACATGGGGTAGGCACCACGTATTTGCCCACTGATTTGACTTTCGCATCTGTGTGCTGCTGCCGCTTTGCAACATCGGGTAAGCACTATGTATTTGCACACTGATTTGACTTTGCATCTCTGTGGTGCTGCCGCTCTGCAACATGGGGTATGCACCATGTATTTGCCCACTGATTTGACTTTCGCATCTGTGTGCTGCTGCTGCCTTGCAACATGGGGTTGGCACCATGTATTTGCCCAATGATTTGTCTTTGAATCTGTGTGTTGCTGCCGGCCTGCAACATTGTGCCAGGCTCAATGGATGTGATCACCATATACTTTCCTTTCACACTTTGCGTATGATGCATTATTACCTTTGCATGTTCCACAATGTTGTAATTCATCTTTTACGCTTCCTTTTCTGTAACCCGAAGTACTGAAATGAATCTCTTAAGTTTAAGCACCTAGATACCTCAGGGTTTTGTGTGCCATATAAATACATAAAATAAATAATTGAAAAAGGTGGGGGAGGTAATGGAGGGAAGGGGCACCAACAACAGAGAGGGAGGGGCTGGTGGACAGAGGAAGATGTTTGTCGGACCTTAAATTCAAGGTGCAGGCATTTGGTTGGGCCTTAAATTCAAGTTGCGGGCAGTGTTTCTCATGGGTTCTTGACAGTGGCCTCGAAAGCACTATGAAATTGCTTCCCCCAGCAGATAGGTGCATTGGAGTACAAACATAGTACAGTGACCCTCAAAAGGTAAGGGTCAACAGTGTTTTGTATGGCCTCCGAAGTGGCCACTGGGATCCTTTTCCCTACAGAAGTACTCTGTGTGGTGACAGGAGTGGTTGAGGAAGATGGGCTAAAGGCCATCAAGCTTCTTCTCCCTTTAAACGGTACCTCCTTTTTTCAGAGCACCCAGGTGGTTGGATCTGGTGTAGCAGCACATGGAGGTGGCCCTGTAGGAGTACAGCCCAGGTTTTCCATGACTGAGTACAACTTTGCTCTCAGTGCATCTAACCTTGGCTGCCTAAGACTTTGGTACCCCCCCCAACAGTGGTGAAAATCTGCCACACCCAGGACTCACTCTGGGCGCTGGAGGTAGGTATTTCCTCTACTTCATCTTTGTCTTCTTCCTCATCCTCCTCTGCATCCTCGCTCCTGTTCCTCCTTCCAGGCCTTGCAAATGGTGATGGAAGTGGTGGTGGTGGCCCCTTGGGAATAGGGATGGCCTTGACAGATGCTATTGGATTTAGTTTTGAAAGGTCTGCAAAGGAGGTGTTGTGAGCTGCTCTCTCCTGGATATCCAGATTGAAAATCACTCTAAGTAATGGGTAGGTCCATTCAGAGGAGCTGTCCTTGGACCGCACGACTGTCCACGGACTACTGAGTCAAAAGTAGGCCTTTAAATGCTGTAAAAAGTTGCCAGATCAGCTAACTAGGATCTCTGGAAGGGTAAACCTTCAACTTGAAACACCCTAGATTGGCAGAAAATGCAGTTTTAGAGTGTCTGCAGAGTACAGACAACATTCACGGTCAGGCCGTCACACCGCATTGGTGCGATCACATGATGAAATCTGGGGATGTCCGCGGCGCTGACGGCCATCCGCAGACACCCGTTGGGCAGGAGAAGCAGGTCGCATGCATGTGAGTGTCCGTAGAACAGGCGTGCTGTCCGTGGACGAATTAAAAGTGTATCATGCCATACCGGACATGCCCGGACACAGCACAATGTCTGCAGCACACCTGCATTTTCTAAACGGACACGCAGGACAGCCATATGGTCTGCAGATTGTTATTTGGGGTTTTGAAAAAAAATATGAGAGTATGATATACAAGACATTTATTGTATAACAAATAAATGTATTTATGAAAGAGGTTGAGTATCGGAATGGGGAACATAAATGGGAGAATTTGGAATTTCTATACAATGATCATCAGGGGAGGGAGGGAGCGACGTTTCATCAAAGTGTGCCTTTCCTTATATTTTGGGAATTTGATGGGGGTGATTGCTGGGGTAAGGGAGACAGGTACAAGGAGAACAGCGATAATCAAAATTTTGATTAACAAGATCCGTAGAACTGGCGCGCTGTCTGTGGACTAATTAAAACTGCATCATGTCATACAAGACATGCCCGGACACCGCACGATATCCGCGGACACCCACATTTTGTAAACGGACACCCAGGACAGTCGTATTGGCCAGGAACTGTTATTTGTTTTTGTTTTTTTAGGAGAGAATGATATACAAGACATTTATAGTATACAAAATAAATGAATTTATGAAAGGGGTTGGGTATCAGAATAGGAAACATAAATGGGAGAATTTGGAATTTCTAAACAATGATCATCAGGGGAGGGAGGGAGTGAAGTTTCATCAAAGTGTCTTTAATTTACATTTTGGGAATTTGATGGGGGTGATTGCTGGGGTAAGTGGGGCAGGTATAAGAAGGACAGTGACAATCAACATTTCTATTAACATGATTTTTAACATAGTTTAAAAGTTCCTTAACCCCTTAAGTGCCAAGGATGAGCTATCTCATTCTTAGCATTACATTTGTGTTGCCAAGGACGAGATAACTTGTCCTTTTTGGCACATCACTTTGTGCGATCCCTGCAAAGCACGGATGACACAAAAGTGAGATCCAACCTCCAGGCTATCTGAGGAAATCGGGGGTTGGATTTCCTTCAGTTTCATGTCAGCACACATAATGCATGCTGACGCAAAACTGAAAGTAAATTTCACTGTGGCAGACATTTTCAGCTGCTGCAGTGAAATGAGATGGTGAGTCTCCACCTTTCTCTCCCTCAATCTGTGGCATTATTGTGCCGTTCAGATCGAGGGAGGTGTCCCTTTCCAACAACACCTTATTTGTAGCATTGCTGGGTGCAGATCGGGGGCAGATTGCTCAATCCGCGCACAGCAATGGCATCAGACAACCAGGGTTCTGTTTTTGAAGTGGGGGGCAAGAGGGTGCTGCTTACAACATTGGAGAATTCGCCGGGGATTGTGGGTAATACATTCTGGAGCGATTCCCACAAGGCAGACCTCTGTGGCTTCCCACTGGTGGCTTCTTTTTCAGAAATGCATGGGGTTCCCTGTTTTCCTTGGCTGCTGTGACACGCCAGGCCAAAGCTGAAGGTTGTCCACAACAGCAAAATCTGTTCTGCCGAAAGAGTTGGGGTTACCCGTGGTTTAGCCTTTTCCCTTTGCACCCACACATGTGAGGTACTGTTTTCGTCAGGGCACCTGTCAGAATGCGGGAAAGCAGGACATTTGTTGTTGGCGGCGTATTTCGGTGGGTTGCCAGAGGGAATTGTCTAAAAATTGGGGTGATTTGTGCAAGTCAGACCTCTGTGGATTTCCACAGATGTCTTCTTTAGGAAACACATGGCGTTCCCTGTTATCCTTGGTGGCTTCGACACCCTAGGCCCAAATCTGAAGGTTGTCCACAAGAGCAAAATGCAGCAAAATCTGCTCTGCCGAAAGACTTGGGGTTACCAGTGTTTTAGCCTTTTCCCTTTTTGCCCAGATAGGTGCACCCACACATGTGAGGTACCGTTTTCATCGGGGGGATACCTGTGGGAATACAGAAGGTAGGACATGTGTTGTTGGCCACGTGTCTCGGTGGGTTTGCAGACGGAAATGTCTGAAAATTGTGGGTTTTTTGCCAAATTTCAGAATTTGGCGGGGATTGTGGGTAATACATTCTGGGGCTATTAGCGCAAGTCAGACCTCTGTGGCTTCCCAGTGGTGGCTTCTTTTCGGAAATGCATGGGGTTCCCTGTTTTCCTTGGTGGCTTCAATACCCTAGGCCCAAATCTGTAGGTTGTCCACAAGAGCAAAATCCCACAAAATCTGCTCTGCCAAAAGACTTGGGGTTACCAGTGGTTTAGCCTTTTCCCTTTGTGCCTAGATAGGTGCATCCACACATGTGAGGTACTGTTGACATCAGGACACCTGCGGGAACACGGGAAGGTAGGACATTTGTTTTGTTCACTTGGTTTATATAATGTGTTCATACATTTGCTGCTGCACTTTGTCACACAACCCTTTAATTTCCCAAATGTGACCTACATTTAGTCACTGCTTTAGGCCCTATATACGTTTGTAACCTGCACATGTCACCTACCATTCGAAAGGTCTGCCTGTGTTTTCCTTATTTGCACATGCTAAGTATGTCTGTTTAGGCCATAAGCATAACAATCATGTGTACCAAGGCTCAATCTTTGGCTTGTGGTAATGTTTGTTTTATGAAACATTAGGAAAAATGTGTGATTTCCTAACTGGAATTGTCGGGGGAATGTAGTGGAGCATTCACAGAAGCCCTTGCCTTCCTGGCCCAACCATGTCCAACACATACCTTTTTTCTGTCATTTTCCAATTTTTCCCCAAACTCTGGAATTTTTCCCTACATAGTTGTTGCCTTGCCTGCTCAAATCACCCATTCCTAAACTTGGAATTGTGTCTACTTTTCAAAAATGTATGTCTTTATGTCTTCCCATTCAGCTTTCCTATCCTCCTTTTCCATTCTGTCCATGCATGACCTTTTGGAAAAAAAAGCCAAAATCGCCTGCCTCTCACAAAACGGTTGATTTACAATCAACCTGTTCTTGGAAGCCTGGAAAATGGCGAATTCAGCACAGCAAACCATTTGTTCATAGCTCTTACAAGGAAAGAAAAACACAGGCTTCTTTGTACATACTTTTTTGGCATTTTCTGAAAAAACCCCAAATCTTCTCCCTTTTTGGTTATTTTTCACCCTCATACAGCAAACTATGATTCCTTGGTGGTGTTATGACCACCTACATGTGGGAAGAAAAGGGGCCAAATATCTCATGTAACAAAAAGGTTACAAGGGATTGAATGGCAAAACACCGAAATCACCAAGAAAGGCCTTGGCACTGGTGGGGAACCCTTGGCAGTTAAGGGGTAAAAGTGATTAATACGTTCATCCAATTTTGCAGACAAGAACATGATTTCATTATGTACCATGGGGGATAGCGATTGTCTCTGTGATTCTTGGGATTTTCCATAAATAAATTGGGCTCTTGTTTCTTCATGTAAACTATGTGCTATAAGAAAAGAAGAAATTAATATTTCACTGAGGTCAGTGTAAATGAAATGATTTGTTTATATTGAAAGATGTATTGTTTACCGCTAGAGATGTCATCATCACTCGTTTCTTCTTTTGGTAAGTTTTCTTCCAACTACTCAAGTGTGTTTGTCAAAATTGTGATATGTGCTTATAAGAAATGTTTACATAATAAATGCGAATGATAGAAAAATTAATACAGTGTACTTACTATTTGGTGAGAGATTGTTTTCGAATGAGCACCTGATTTATGCGAGTCCTTATGAAGAGTTTTATTGAAGTGTTAATCTGAGGTGTACAGTTATGGTGTGTGCTTGGTGCACTCCATTATATTGTGTGATGAATGAAAACATAATGTGTACATTTTGAAGTGATGATTTGTACAAAAGATTATGTTTGGGTGCAGTAATTATAAGTAATGTTGTTTTATGTATATGTGTTTTTTGGGTGATGGGTAGAACATTTTCTCTTTTTTCCCCTGTGCTCTGGGCTTTGTGAATGTTACCTTCTGTCCGCGGACTATCACACTATGAAATTTAGTGAAAAAAACATTGCTAAAGTGACCTTAAGGTTAAGTTGCACTAATAAAAACCTATAAAATTCAGTTAATATTGTTGTTAAAGGGGCGTTATGGTTACAAGTTAAACTGAAAAACTCCAGAAATGTGCCAGTTGTGGTAAGCTAAGCAACCATATCTCTGCCACCAACGTGCACAGCTATGACTAACACCCAGAACATCAAAGATGACTTCACAAATGTCACTGTTGATATCACATATCCAGGCCACTTGTTTTTGTTTACTGGAATTTCTAGGCCAGGTGGTTAAATACAATGCATACCAAAATCAGTGTGCATTGTGTAATTAAAGAATGGATCCCTTTTCACAGACATAGGTAATGTTAATGTTAATGTTAAAGGACATTTGTACCACGCACTATCACCACCGTAGTGGTCCCTTGGCACTCTGGCGGCTCTGAAAGAGGAGGGGAGGTTGAGTTAGTGGGAGGAAGCAGGAAAAGTGCAAGAGAGCAGTGATGTGCTGTTGGCGGCCTCAGCCCGGTGGGTCCGTTGGCTGGGCCTGGGGTGTTTGCGGCCGGTAGTCGTCGTGTACTGTTGTGCAAGGCTATGTCCCGGGAGGATAGCACAGCGGCAGCGTGCGCGTCTTGGAAGCAAGACGACACAAAGCAACAACTGGTTCGATCCCCGGGTCCGCGCTTAGAAACCTCCGAGTGTTTAAGCGCGTTATAAATTCGTAACTAAGACAAAAAAAGAAAAAAATCTAATCTTAATCTGTGTTTCCTCTGTAACAGCGCCTCGATGCCTCATGGGCTGCAAGTGCGCTTAACAAATGCAAATAAAATAAAAATAAAAATAAATTTGTGTTTTTGTTTTGTTGTTGCAATGTAGTGATGTTTGTGCGGTTTGTTGTGCTTTAGGTTTTGGTTGTGTTTGGTTTGGAATTTGAGAGGTGTATGCAGAAAGGGAAATTGTTAGTAGTGTTGGTTAGTTTGCGTCTCTATCCTGAATTGAAGCGCTCGGCTTGCGTAGTCTCCCCTGTTGCGGCTTTGTCCTGATCTGGGTCTGACTGGCATACAGGTTCCATACTCCTCTAGTCCCCGCGTTTAACATGCTCTCTCATGGCTCCCATTATCCTCCATTTAGACTATAGTGGCCAGTGCATCTGCAAATGACAACCTCTCCGGTAGTGGGTAGATTGCCAATGTCTCGATAATTCCACACCAACGTGGTACCTGGCGGTAGTCAAGTTACGGGGCGGGTGAGAGTGTTGGTGGGATTGTCTGGGTTAGTTGACTCAGTCTCTGTGCGTGCCGCCTGTGTTCCTGTCTATCCGATGTCACCCATCCAGCTGCCGTGGGCTTAACTCTACCCGGTCAGGGATGTCCGTGTCTTTCCGGTTTAGTTATCCTTTTTACCAGTTTCCTTTTTCCGGTTTAGTTGCGGTGTTGTAGAGCCAGGTTTTTAGTGATTTCCTGAATCAAGAAATGGCTGTCCAACTACGCGTTTCCAATGGCCGTGATTGAAAGCAGAGCCAACAATGTCTTGGCTGACGTGAGGGGCAATTGATTCCACGTCTGCAGGATGCATGTCTCTGAGATATGTAAGAACAATCAAAGTTCACTAAAAAGGGTTGCCCCAGACTCCATTGCAAATTACTTCCCAATGCAGTTCCAACTGAATTTCAGCACACGCTGAACCAGGTGAGCAGTGTAGTCGGGGCCGAATAGTTTAATGCATTGCACTATTTTGTAAATTGTTTCTATATAGTAAGTTTTTCAAATGATCATTCAATACATTGGACTATTCTGTGAACAGATAACAATAATGAGAGTTTTGGATTTTTCGTGTGATACTTCAATTTACATTTTACTACACAAGTTTACTTTGTGGCACAATGTACTGTGGTTTTTACATTTATAACTGTAGATTACTTTGTGTATCCCTTGTTTATGGATAAAGTAAAAGTTTGGTGCAATGTGAGCCTTCTCGAAAAAAGTACATTGTGCATTTTACAAATAGGTCAATTGGTTCAATTTGTTGATTGGCATCTATGTCTTTACGTAGACCACAGGGATGGAAGTACAGACCGTTAACATGGAGGAAACCACAGACCCATCAAACATCGAAATGGTAAGGACGCGTGACTTCATCATAACCTTACTTTATCACTTTTCATGTTGTCTCATGTAAAATACTAATGTACATTGACTATTTAAAAATGGTGTGAATATATGTGTATCAATTAAATGAGACAGATGATATATCTACCACTATTCTGGAGTAAACAGCAACCACAATCACTATTAAAGTAATTTTTTGATAACTCTCCTTCAGATTCGACTATACAACACATATATTTTGTAAGTGCATAGCAACCCAGAAATCTGTCTAAGTAGCTTGTAGGCTTGTAGGTAAATATCATTCACCTTTTGTGTTTAATATTTTTTTCTGTTTTTACTTTTACATCTTTAATATTGAAATTACTTTGATAATAGGGGGGGCTGGAACTTCAAAAATGTACTATTCTTGTACAGAAATATTTCTGGAGGATGAGGTATGACAAATGATACATTATTGAATTATATTATTTGTTTTTTTTATTTGCAATACTATCTGGACATTGCAAAACATTAGCTTAACAACCTCGGCATATTTCTCACAGAAACAAATGCCACAATGAAAGTTTATATAATTATAACTGTAGATTACTTAAGGACTCATCACAAGCTGGGTGGTAGTCCTTAAATGCAGGGTTAACACTATTACCGCTGCATTTAAAGGCTGGCCCTATAATGAGTTGGGCAGTAAGTATGGAGTTTTACCTCCAGATTTTTGCTTGAGGTAAAAATCCTGCTTACCACCTGTATTCAGTGCTAATGGCACAGCACCAATTGCACTGGTGATAATAGCATCATGAAATCCCCTTTGGGTACAATAGACCCAGTGGGGATTGTGGAATAACCGCCTAACTGCTACTCGTGATCCAGGGCTTATACCACCAGACTTGTGATCAGGTGCTTAGTCTGTACAGAGTTCAGGGATACAGTGATAGTTCGGTGAAATGTGAGCCTCCTGGAAAAAGTTACATTGCGTCTTGTACAAGTAGGTAATTTTGTTCAATGTGTTTGTTACCATGTCTGTCTTTACGTAGGTGACACCTATGGAAGTGCAGACCGTTACCATGGAGGAAACCACAGACACTTCCAACATCCACATTATGAGGGTGAGTGACTTGCACATAAACTTACATTATCGCTTTTGATGTGAAATATTTTATAATACAAATTTACATTGACTATTTAACAAACGTGTTAATTTATGTTTCAATTAAAGGAGATAGAGTGTACAACTACCATTATTCCGGAGTCAACAGCAACTGCATTCGCCATTCAAGTATTTTTTTGATACCATCCTTCAGATGCGACTATAGAAAATAAGTATTTGTTTCAGTGCATAGCAACCCTGAAATCTGTCTAAGGAACATGTAGGCTTCTATGTAAATATTGTGCAACATTATTTTAAGCGTAATTTATTTTTGATTTTTATTTTATATCTTTATTATTTCTATTAATTTGATATAGGGGAGGCTGGAACTTCAGCAACTTACTATTCTTGTACTGCAACCGTTCTGGCAGATGAGGTATGACAAGTGATGAATTATTGAATTATATTAAACATTTTTGGTTGGAATTATCAAAACAGTGTGCCAATTTCTAAGCATTCTCTCAACAACCTCTACGTATTTCTCACAAACTAATGACAAAACTGAAGAAAAACATCATAAAAACAATTTGTTAGTGAATTACAGACACTTTCAGTAACTATATGAAAGGAGTATGTTTTTGTTCATAAACATTATCTGCTTGTTTAAAAATGTTATGGCTAGTCAAAGAAATGTTGACGCATTGTGTAATGAATATGTTTTGCACGATGGTCACACTCCAACTCCTGGTGACATCGCTGAAGTTTAAAAGGTACACTTTCGATTCTGTCTTTTAAAAATGTTACATATACACAGTGTTAGAATATATGTCCATTATAATGCCAACATTGTAAACAGCTGATAAACCGTATCTTTTTATACATTTTTAAGTGATATTGTAAGGTGGACAATCATTAGATGTACTGTCTCAAGATTTAGTTTGTGAGATCAATGATTTTAATATTACATTGTTTAATAAGCTAATCATTGTCACTTAATTTTTTATGTTTAAGAAATGTACTACTGAAGTGGTCAACATTGAAGCTACCCATGGCCCTTAGGTATACATAAGATATTTATACATTTCAAGTTACCATCATTTATGACATTCATGTAATATTTTTACATTTTTAAATGTTTAGCAGAGTGAAATTGGTTATTTGTAGATTTGTGTTTATAAATGTAGCAGTTGAAGAGCAAATTGCATGGTTGATACAATTTCAAAATGTTGTGTTTCAGCTTGGTCTTGTGGTCGGCAGATCAGAATTGAATGTTCCAAGGAAAATGCAGAAACAAAGGGTAACTCAAGATTTTGTTTTAATCTAAATCAGTTGTTTATGGAGAATTGTGTTGATTTTACATGTTGAGGGTGTAATTCCTATATAATGTATATGCACACAAAATGAAGCATGTTTCTTTTCATCCATCAGGGACCAAGGAAGAAGGGGAGCATGAAGACACGGACAACAAAACAAACTAATGAAGTGGCTTGCCAAAAACCGATGTCAGTTGGCAGCAGCTACCTTTTGAAGCTCAGCATCAATCAAAATTCTCAGCCGTGATGCAGATGTAAAGTAACCATGGATCATTGCTACAGCAAAAAATTGCTCCATGAAAATACAGAAAAAGAACAGACAATTTATCCCAACTGCTTGCAGAACCGCTCACACAATCCAGACCCGCTGAAAAAATACAATCTAAGAAAGAAAACAGGCCGATTTATGGAATTAATGTGCGCTGAAAATTTCCACGCAAGCGTGCCAAAGCGTGCGAATCGCAGTGCAAGTGCGAAAATTGCTGCGAAACCCACGCACAGCGATTCATGGAAGTCGGTGTGCGTGTAAATCCATGGATGTGTGCTAAAATCCTGCGTGGCACACGCTGGTGCACACGTGTTCAAACAGCGTGCGCTACGCGCACAGCGTAAGCGCACATAGCGCAGCGCAAACAACAAAAGTAGGCGTAACACGGGGTGTAACACGCGGAATGGGGAACAATGCGTGAAAATGTGGGCGTCACGGGTGAAGTACAGGAGGCAAATGCGTGGAACGCCCACACACGCGCCTACAACACGTATTCATGGAATCGAACGGGGCTAACACGTGCGCCAAAAAAGACGCGCTAATCCGGAAACACGTACGCCAGCAGGAAGCAAGCGTACGTGGACCCGCGCAGCATAAAAGTGCGCGCAAACAACAAACAAGCTCAGACGCTAAGATGAATATACCGTTCCTCGCAGCAGTGGTCGTGGGATACCGCAGGAGGAGGAGGAGGATAGTCAGGGCCAGAATTTTTACACCCAGAACCAGCCTTTTTGGGATGCCTGATGACCAGGTGTATGGGAGGTACAGGTTTCCACCTCACATAATACTCGTCCTGGTGAGTGAGTGGGAGGATGACCTCACATCACCCACCCTGTGCTCCCAAGCACTGAGCCCCTTGGAAAAGGTGCTCAATGTGCTGCACTTCTTGGCCACTGGTTCATTTCAGCGGACAAGTGCCATAGTGGGGGGGTATCACAGGCCACGCAGTCACGCTGCCTGCACCAGGTGTTGGTCATCATGACTGCACGCCCATCAGTCCGCAGGCAAATATACCTGCCCAGAACATTTTTACGGTGTGGCACACTTCCCCAATGTGCTAGGTGCCATTGACTGCACCCATGTGGCTCTACATCCTCCCAGGGCAACTGAGCACCTCTACAGAAACCGCAAGCACTGGCATTCCATCAACGTGCAGGTAGTATGTGATACCAAGGGAATCATCACCTCAGTGTATGCCAACTATCCAGGGTCCACCCATGACAGTTTCATTTACAGAATGTCAACCCTAAACCGGGACCTAGAAGCTGGAGGGCATGGAGATACATGCCTGCTTGGTGAGTATAAATGCCCCTGCACATGCATGCATGTCAGATACTGAGTAATGTCACAACCCCACTAATGATACCCATCATCACCTCCCCAGGGGACAGTGCCTACCCTCTGAGCACCCACATGAGGACGCGGATTCGGAACCCCACCACACCACCCGAGATAAGATACAACACAGCCCATATTGCAACCCGGAGGATAGTGGAGCGCACATTCGGAGTGCTCAAGTCACGCTTTCGCTCCCTTGACCGCTCTGGTGGGCAACTGCTATACGCGCCCCCAGTAGTGTGCAGGATCATAGTGGCAGCATGTGTCCTGCACAACATTGCAACACGCCGGGGCCTGACGGTGGACATGGTGTTGCCCCCACATCCCCAACCACATGCACGGCTGCTGCGCATGGGAGGGGAAAGGGCACGTGGTGAGGCAGTCCGTATGCAGCTGGTGGCTAATTACTTCACATAAAATCACACCCCTATGGAGTGCACACAGCCCTGGCACATACCAGCTGACAATCTATGATGATGACATAAGGGACAGTCAACTGTCACAACAATGCCAGCCTGAGATTGGTCACCTGGAAGTGTTACATTGTGTGCATCCCTACCTACCCAAAGACAACGAATGCTGTGTCACAAAAAGACACACATTTATGCTGCATGAATGACTACCCACTTGCAAAATACAACATGAAAATAGCGCCATGTCACCCAACCCCTCCCCATCTCCGCCACCCAACAGACCATGGCATGTCCTGCAATGTGAAAGCAAACAAAGGAATGCACAACACATGACACAAGTGTCACAAAGTGCACTGTCCCAAATGGAAACAGGCCACAGACAATATGCTCCCAGTAATCAATAACAAACAGCACACATGACGAAATACTTACCAGCAACACAATACAGCAACACAGCATGAAACATTGCCAAAATATGACAGTACAAACTCAAAGTAATTTAAGTCATACAACCTCAATATGCCAGCACATCGACCCCTTCCAACTCCAGAGTGTTGCTGTCAGGCAAATGTGTCAGTGTACTGCATACAACATGAACTGCATCTGCAAAGGAGACAGCCTTGTGAGGACCTGAAGAAGGTACCTGCGGATAAGGAGGAATACATGGATGCACAAGCACATATCAATACACCATGCAGTGTTCAATACAAAAACAAACCCCACTAGGGATGTCCACACAGTTATGATTATAGACTGCCCACACAGCTCATGGGAGCCCAATGTCACTGTGTAAGTCACTGTCACTTGGTCACACCCTTTGCAAGCCCATGGAAATGGGAAGCAGGAAGGGTGTGTTTGTCAGGAACCCAAGCATCTAACCGAAACACAGGACAAGCCTGCATGTGCCCAGCTTGAATACACAGTGAATGCCCACGGGAGCCGCACAAGGCAACACACTGTAAAAAAAAAAAAAAATCAAAAATGGCCATGTGGGAGCCAAGGGGGGGAGGCCACCCAGGAGGTCCGAGGACAGGGTGCACACCAACACCCACCTGTGTGGATGTTGCAAAAAAAAAACACCTCCATGGGCTCATGGCCTGCACGGCTACGCTACTGGGGGAGAAGTGCTGTTGTCGCTCTCATCACCCTCTGCTGCTCCATCAGGAGGTGGTGGTGCTATGGGAGCCAGCCCACACAAAGCCCTGGTATGGTCCTCCATGGCAGCAAGCATGCGGGTGTGGAAGGTCTCGTTCTGGAGGATGATAGTACGGAGATCCCCATGCAGCACCTGACGGGTTGCCTGCATTTCTGCACGCATGGCCTCCCGTGATGCCCAGATCTCCTCCCGAGCTGCCTCCAGCTCAGCTGAGAGCAAACGTGTGAGGCGCTCCAGCTGATGTTCTGTCCTCAAATTTGTGGAAGCCTCAAGTTGAACAAGATTCTCCCTGAGGTTATGGAGTTCTACCCTCAGGGCTTCCCTGTGGCTACGTGACTCTATAGAAATGGCTTCCCGCAGAGTCTCCAGTGCCGCCCGTCGGTCCCTGTTGGACACCAACATGTCTTCCCTGTGTGATTGGCAAATGGAGTCTGTTGCCTGCTGTTGTTGCTCCATCTGCCTTTCAGGGGGGATAATGGAAGTGGCCACCCTCTCCATTGCCTGAGCCATCATTTCAACTGATGCTGCCTGTTGGGTTGCCATACCGTACATGGAGTTGTCCCATACAGTATTGCCTGGTGGCATACGGCCAACGCGTCGGCGGGCACCACACCTGTTCAGGGCAAGGCGATCTGCACCTTGCTGTGCTGGCACTGCCTGAGGCTGCAGGACTGCATTCCCCCTCTGATCTGCTGGCCCAGGAGCAGGATCTGATGTTGTGGTGTGTGACCCTGCATCCATAACCGCCAAAGGCGGACTTACCAACACTGAAATCGCCATAGAGGGTTCTACCCCTGGTGCAGGTGGGTTGGACAGAACAGAATCCCTGCCAGAAACATTCACCTGCGACAGCACATAAGTCTCATCATCCGATTCAGCACCTGAATAGAGGTCTGGGGAGGTGCACCCAGAGACTCCCATGGACAGTATGGACTGTAGTATGATTGGGTTTTCACCCACCACCACACCATGTCCCCCACTGGTGCCTGGTCGTGCCTGAGATTCCTCCTGGGTCTGCACCATCTCCTCAACCTCAACAGCATCAAGTGCGTCATCACCTGCAAAAACATGAATGACAACAAATGGAAGCAGGCATTATCACCATAGCACACACATAGGCCTGACAAGCCTGAGATCCAGTACATGATTTACACATGTCCCACATGACTATAACCCTGGCATGCATGCACTGTCACTGAGTTGGAAGGGGAGGCAAAAAGCAGACACTGATGACACCAAGATGGAAAAACAACACATTTTCTGCATGCTGGGTAGCACTGGCATCCCACATTAGCCTGTGAGTGGCATGTCCAATACATATACATGACACATGCCAGCACACAGATGGCATGTAGCATAGCCATGGTACATTTGACAAGTACAGCCATATGTCAGTGAATGAGTACTGTCAGCTATCCATGTGAGATGGACATGATGAAATGAAAAATTCTACATAGTGTGACAAAATACACATGTGCCACTCACTGCAACACATCCAGTGTGCAAGAATACAGTGATTGCAGGCAGATGTACACATCAATGGTTGGTCACTTAAACTTTACAGGAAACAACTATCATGTACCACATACAAACAGGCACCAAAAATCAATGTGAGCAGGCCAATACTCAATCAGCCTGAATGGTCTAATCATTCACATAACAAGGTAACAAATGTGGGCCAATGTGGGGTGTAATCAATGACAGAAGCATGTCACATATGTGACAATAGGGCTGAAAAATGTGTTGCAAAAGTGGGAGAATTGAAACAATCAGCCTGAATGAACACTGAAAAATTCTGAACAATGTTGTTGCAAGATGACAGTTCAAGGGCAACTACAGTAATGTGGCGCTAAATGGCTACTGTGAGCAGAAGGGATACTGTCATACCCAAATCCAAGGCCGGTGAATGTTTTGGAGGAAGCACATGGGTGACCCATACCACTCAGGTGCACACACCCTCACCTGGCACTCAATCAGAACCCGTCACCCACACAACATACACTACACACACATGCATGGGCACTCACCGGACAATGCGTCGTAATCTGGTAGATCTCCCACGCCTTGGATCTGTTCCTCTGTGACGAAGGTTCCAGCAACAGACTCATGTTCAGTGAGTTGGTTGTCCTCTTGTGGAGACCCACCGCCAGTCACCAGAGTAGAAGCATGATTTGAGGCCAGTTTGTTCTTTGCTCTGTGTTTCAGGTCATTCCACCGCTTGTAGCAATCACCAGCTGCGCGCCTCACAAATCCAAGGGCACTAATGATGTCCGCGATGGTCTGCCAGTGTGCCTTACGTTGACCAGGTGTGGTCTTGCACCCTGCAGTCACCACCATTTCGCGGCTATGTGCCGACACATAGGCCACTAGTGCATCAAGTTCGGCGTCATTAAAGCTAGACTTCCTTGACGTGCCAGAGTGTGTAGCCGTGTCTGGGGTCTCAGCCTGTAGTGCCAGAGCAACCTTCTTCCTCTTTTTCAAAGATGGTGCGGATCCTGAGTGGCTTACGCCGCTCTGGTCAGTAGGGGCAGAAGCGCCGGTGGACTGGGTACTAGGAGTGTGCGAATGCACAATGACCATGGGTCTTGGTGCAGGCATTGGCTGCAGGGTGATGTTGGCAGGGGTAACGTCTGTTTGATGGACCGGGACCGACACTGTCCCAGCTGGGAGACTCAGAGCTGGGTTGGATCGAGCTGCAGCTGCCCCTGCAGCCTCTCCACCCTGCCTACTTGGGGCAGCAGATGACATAGCTGCCCCAGATCCACGTGGCCTGGTGACACCAACTTGCACCGCCACACGTGGCGTAGACTTGCTGACCTGGAAGTCAGCCTGGGAGTCATCCTGTGCCGGTTCAGGTGCCACAATGGGCTGGTCCAACAAGGGCTGAGCTGGGATGGTGTCAGCTACGTTTCCCACAACCATGGGGTGGGGCATGGGTGTCCCTGATTGCTCCTCCATACATGGGGGTCTAGGGGCACCCTGAAAATCCTGGCCACGTCCCCTACCACGCCCACCACGCCCACCTTTTGGAGGTCGGCCACCTTTGCCTCCCTTACCACTTGGTCGCCTCCCAACCATGGCACTGGTGTTGTTGTGCGTATGGGAGTAGCAGTAAACAAATGTCCTGGGCAATTGGGGGTGAAAGGGGTAGGTTACTAGATGGAATTCGTACCCTAGTGCTCTAGCAAGGCTGTCTGTGACCCCTGGGGGAAGATGACGGGTCATGCAATGCACAGGCACCCCAAAAACAAAAAATAACGTGCATGCAACCCCTCGTAGACCACGTGCATGGAAATATGAACCTGCATTATGCGTTGGCAACACCCCCGCCAAAAGAAGAATTGTACGCTGTCTGAGGAGACAGGACAAAAGAAGAAGTGAACGCTGTTTGCGGAAACAGGCCCAACAAAAAAAATGAATGCTGTCAGAGGTAACAGGGAGTACGAACTTGAAACGCTGTGAAGTAATCGCGTGTGAACCGACAAGAAGTACAGAATTCACCCACTCGCTCTCCACGAAAAGCACGTAAAAGGAAATGGCGTCCTACAAGTACCTTTTAAACCGGCCCACACGTACAACGTCACTTGCGCGTGTACGTGCTAAGGCCCTTTCCTCCAATTACACAAGCTGACACTTGGACGTGCAGTTTTTGCACGTGTACGATGAACATGCACCCGTGTTGAGGGAAACGCCCTTGTGCATCACGTCACAGACTCGTAGGCCCTTTCCTCAGATTACACGCATTCACACGCGGACGTGCAGTTTTTTCATGCGCCCTGAACCACTATGCCCACGTCACGAGGGAAACGCCTATGCGCGTAACGTCACAGACGCGCGTACGCGCTAAGGGCCTTTCCTCGAATTACACACAGACGTGCAAGATTTTCACGTGCCAAATCACTCCGTATCAAGCTGACCACGCAACAACACACGGAAGACCACTCTCCTGCCCAGAAGGCTGAATTACTGCCTCCCAGAGCCCCGAGCATGCTCCCACCTGCCATCTGCTGCTGCCTGCCTGCCTGCTGCCACGTGCCCTGCTATTTGCTGCCTGCATATCATCCATCTGCAGGGGTGCAGTTGTTGTGACCATCCCTGCTGGAACTGAAGACTCCCGACTGGGATACCATCGCTCCACTTCCCAGCCTCAGGACCCAGTTGCCCACCCACACCTGCCTCTGGGGTTGCCATGTCGGGCACACCACCATCTGGCACCACTGGCAACCCCCAGCCAGAGAGGCAGAGGGCCACCATCTTCAGTGCCAGGGAAGTTGGTATCCTGGTGGAGCAAGTCCTGGGGCAGTATGATGCTCTCTTTGGAAGTTCTCGCGCCGAGTATGAAGGACGGACCAGGATCTGGATGGACATTGTGACTGCCATCAACGAGGAGGGGGTGGCAGTCTGTGACATCAAACATGTCAATAAGCGCTGGGAGGACTTCAGGTCCAGGACCCTCGACAAGGCCCGGCGCCTCTTGTAGGCAGCGGATGCCAAGGGGCGCCGGGGCCACCTGTCCGACCACCAAATGAGGGTCCTGGAATGCATATGCCCAGCGCTCCACGTCCAGGTCCTTGAGAGGCAGACCCGTCTGGAGTCGAGCGGTAAGTGTACATGCATACTGATTGGATGCTGTGCGTGTCGTGGTGTGCCAGTAGTGTGCAGGTTGCACATGTGTTTTTGTAGGGCCATGTATGGATGTGTATGTACAGGGGCATGAGGCTGCCACATGCGAGTCCTCTCATGTGTGAGACACATGGATGGTGTATGTCTGGGTAAGCATGCAGGCCAAATGCAGATGTAGAGCACACATGTTTGAATTACTGTGTATGTACGTTGGCATGGTTGTGGTGTCACACATGGATGTTGGTTCCAGCTGCATGTATCTGCACTGTGTACATGTGCATGTGTGTGTTTTTGACAAGTGTGCAACTGTGATGCAACATGGATGCATGTGACACTGATATGTAGATGGCTGAATGCCAGATGTGACATGGATGGCGATCTCATCACTGCGACAGTTGGTGGAGATGTACACATGCATGTAAGTGTGGTGGCGTGTGTGCATGTCTTGTGCACTCCCTGTGTTTCATGTGATGTCAGGCTCACCTTCGGCTGCTCATGATGTTGTATGTGTATGGATGGTGCTGCCTGGTGCGATATTTCTGTGGAACTGCTCCTGTGTGTGAGTTGAAATGACATGTGTGTTGGGGATTGTAATGCCATGTCTGAAGTTTGACACTGCCACTCATGTGCAACTGTCATGTGTGTATCAGTCCATTGTACAGTGCCCCGATGCCTGTGTCCTATCTCTCCCTGTCTGCAGAGTCAACTGATGAAGAGGGCGGAGAGGGTGCTGTGGAGCAGGGCGGCAGGGATCGCACCGCCAGCTGGAGACGCAAGGCCCGGCTCCCCTCCCAGGTTGTCATCTTGTCAGGGAGTGAGGAGTCCGGTGCCGCGTCCCAGGCCGCAGCTGCCGAGGGTAGGTCCAAGAGGCGGAGGTCGGAGTTGGACTCCTCGGCAGCAGAAGGGGCAGCTGAGACCCCACAGGGTCCGACGGAGGAAGATGGCACGGAGTCATCCAGGTTGGTGGGGGGTTTGGTGGAGGAGGAGGCCATGGAAGGGACAGACACTGGGTCTGGAGGTGGGGATTCCACTGGTGCTAGTGGTTCAGTGCAGGGGCAGGGACAGGAGGCAGCACAGGCTGCCGCGGAGGTGCCTGTGTGTAATCCTGTCCCCGATCCTGTGACTGCATCATCCTGCACCAGCAGGGATGCCTACGTCCAGACCCGTTTTCAGGGAGGGGGTCCGCTTACAACAACTGGCCTTCCTCTCCCTGCGGACGTGGCTATCCGGGACCGGGTTGAGCCTGTCCTGAGTGGCATGGCGTTGCATCAACGGGGCATGCGAGGTACCTGCAGTGTTTTCGTGAGGACAGTGCACGTCATCTCGAATGCCTTATTTAACCGCGTTGACCTACTGGGACAGGTCACCAGGGCCGGATTCCTGTGTTCGCTGGACCTTGTTCCGACCCCCTCCTCACCGCAACCCCCAATGCGCCAGTCATCCTCCATGCCATCTTCCCACCCATGTATCACCTGGGTACCCTGTGGAGCTGCCTCTGACCCTGCGGTAAGGCTGATGGAGGGCACATCCCTGCCACAGTCGGGAGTCGGACGTCCAGCAGGGGTGGCCACCTCAACAACTGCACCCCAGCCGGAGGAGAACATGCAGGCAGCAAGAGCAGGGCACAGGCACAGGCACAGCAGCAGCAGCAACAAGGTGGGAGCCATGACGGCTCGGGGCCTTCAACATCGGAGGGGCAAGCATCGGCCAGAGTGGAGGAGGACCCAGGATTGGAAGTGTCTTCCGTGTGGCAGCGGTTGGGCCAGGCCATAGATGCGGAGCAGCAGCGGGCGAAGAGGCACGGCTCACAATGTTCAGGGCGGAGAACCCCATGCGGAGGGCTCTGAGGAGGGCCGAGTGCCTCGAGGCAATTCGCAGGGAGTTGGAGGTCCACATGTCATCGTCCCTGCGAACCCTCGGGGCCATGGAAGAGGACTGCCTCCGGGACATCGAGCAGGAGTTCGATGATGCCCTGGCCCGGGAAATCGGGAAGTGAGCTGTCGGACTAGCCCGCTGCCATTGTAAATAGTTTTTAGAGTTAGGTTTCCTTTCCCTTTTCCTTTGATTTGTGGTGAATGGACTATGCCACACACATTTGTATATAGTTATTTTTTATTAGGTAGTTTCTTTGGTAGGTTTCATTTCTTTCGTTGAGCTCGTGGACCCTTGACAATGGATTGTACATAGTTGGACAATGGATTTATTTGAACTTTTTATTTGATTTTGAAAATGGATTAATGGATTTTTCTTTTGGACAATGGATTGTACATAGTTGGACAATGGATTATTTTTTTTTTTTTTTAAAGTTTATTTTTGGTATTTGTGACAAAAAATAAAACAGAATCATAACATAAACAAACATGGAAGTAACTCGTGCTTCTTCTTCCCGTCTCCATTTCCCGCTTTCCATCACCTCTCGGTCACACCCTAACTTGAGTTAGTAGCAGTTCTCGGTTATTTGCATTGTTGGTGATGGGGCCTGTGTTTGTAGTCATCTGTGGGGGTGCTGGAGTTGTATCTCGAGGGGAGTCTCTGTCTTTGATAGATAGTAAGTAGGCAATATAAGGGCCCCAGATGTCGGGGGGTCTTGCGTGCAGAGGTAGCAGCTTTATGAAGTTTGTTTCAGTGTCTTGACTGTACGTTACGTCTTTCATCCACTGTTGTATGGTCGGGGTGGGACCTTTTCCCCAAGACATTGCGATTCTTCTGCGAGCCAGCAGCGTAACAGCCCTCCCAGTTTACGAGTAACAGGGGGAAAGTGTTTGGTGTATCCCAGTAAAGTGATCTTGGGGTCGGGTTCAATAGGTGTGTCCGTTATTGCAGCTGTCTTTTCCAGTACCGATGTCCAAAAAGGTTGTATTGTTGGACAGGCCCATGCGAGGTGTAGGAAGTCAGCCTGTGGTGCATTACAACGGCTGCATTGTGGGGGGGTTGAGGGGTGGTAATGGTGAATTCTGGCGGGAGTGTGATATGACTGGTGTATGAATTTCAGGTGTATTAGTTTATATCTTGTATTTAGTGATATCTTTTGTGTTTGTGCTAGGACATAGTCCCATTCTTCGTCTGGGATTGTGATCCGAAGAGGCCTCTCCCACCTCGCCTTAGGTGCTGTCGGGTTTGGGGCTGTGTCCGTTAGTAGAGATTTGTATAACATCGAGACCAGTTTACCCTCTCCTTGTGATTGGATGACCCCATGGAGAAACTGCCATGTCTCAGGTTTTCGTGGGTATGCTGGAAGAAGCGTTTGTAGGGCGCCTCTGAGGCGGAAATATAGGAACGTATCCAGTGCGGTGGAGGCTCTGTGGTCTTTGGCTTGTTGGGGGGGTAAGGAAGTGCCCCTCGATAAAGAGGTCCTCCATATTTTTAATTTTTAGTTTGTCAACCCAATTCAGATACACTCTCTCGGCGGTTAGTGGGACACCAGGTATGAATTTTACAGGCAGTAAGGGGGAGAGCCTGGTCTGTATCTCGAATTTTAGCGCTATTTTTTTCCATATTGCTATGGTGGAGAGAACAGGATTCAGGGTTTGGTGCGGGGTGTGTGTCTGGCCTAAAATGGCTGCCCTGAGTAGATTGGGAGATGCTAGGACTCGCTCCAGTTGGACATGGGGGCGGATGAATAGTGTGGCGTACCAATGTCCCAGGAACTGGGCTTGTGCAGCCCAGTAGTATGGTTCTACGTCGGGGAGGGCCATTCCACCTTTGTTTACTGGTTGGATCAGTGAGTTATAGGCTATTCTGGCTGGCTTGCCTGCCCAGAGGAGTTCCAGGATCATGCTTCTCAGGTGTTGGAGCTGTTTTTGGGGTACTAGAAGGGGGAGGTTTACAAATAAATACAGGAGTATGGGGAGTATTACCATTTTTACCAATGATACGCGACCCCACAGGGTAAGTGGAAGTGATTTCCATCTTTCTACTTTCTCTTGTAGTGATTGGATTACCTTCCCATAGTTGTCGAGGAATAGTGTTTGGTGGTCACGGGCTAGTTGGATGCCTAGGTATCGCACGTTGGAATGTTCCCATTTGAACCCATAGTCGCCTTGGAATTTTGGGGTCTCCGGAGTGAGTGGGAATATTCTAAATTTGACTGGGGTTTTTTGGTGGTAGAGGCTAATTTTAAAACAGCGACCTATGTCTTTCAAATTTCTCTGGTGTCGCGCTGGTGCGTTAATTGGTAGGGAAGGACCAGTCCCCTCCTTCCCTTGGTTACAAAGTGAAGGGGTTTCAACACACTTCGAGACTGCGCCACCTCCTGTTGTCGTTTTGCAAAATGATTATCCCACACTGTAGTAAGATTTAAGCCAATTTATTCATTGATAGCTCTTATTGCCCATTTTGACCTTTGTTGACACGTGTTTCAACCTCTCAAGGGCCTTTTTCAAAACAAAAGATTAATCTCAAGGGCAAAGTTATTGTGCCAAAAGAATGTTTTCCTTTCCTCTAAGTAACATAAACAACATATAATGCATGTATCATGAAAAAGGTAATAACCACATACAAATAAACATAGTCAGATTTGGCGAATTATTCACAAAAAACGATTTGCAAAAGAGTACATGGAGAAAATGGAGAGGGAAAAAGAGAATAAAACGGAAAAAAGAAAGAAAATTAGAGATTGCGCTATGAAATGCACTTTCAAAACATTTCCACACATTTTCGCCTTCCAATTCAATTGCAATCCAACTTAAACCAATCTTTTTTTGACATTATTTCAAAAATGTTGTTATTGAAAATAATAATCATATCAGCCAGAGTGCACCCGCATAATAATAACCTTAACCTTCAGTATTTGTAGTACATTTCCCACACCACTGAAATAATTTACCGCGTTTGTGCATCTGGTCAAAAATATATTGAGATTAACCTAATTGCATAACCTCTATTCCACTACCTTTCTATGATCGATGTAGTCCACTGCTTGTGCAAAGTACATAATCAATTCATATATGAATATATAGAACCTTACCCGAAAAGTCACTTTCACAAAAAGTCATGGGTTAATCCCTGTGGAGCAAAAACAAAGGCGAGTGTGTTCAACTTCTTAACAAAGCATCATCGTTGGCGCTAAAACCCATTTCCCCGCCTTTTCCTAACTTAATCTACGCTCGAGTAAAATATAACGATTGTCAAATCCCTATTTCACCATTATTAGTCACTAATGAATCCCCCTACAGACCGCGCATATTGAATGCATTTCCTCATCCCCTGTCCTCGCTTACCATTTATCTTCCAGCTGCTATTCCTCGCGTCGGCGGGCAAACTGTTCCGAGACAGTGCCTAACGCGTACATAGATGTTTGTAGGTTGCCAAGTCAACCTCTTCCTTAGTCCCTTGTTACTGTTTCTCGTGTCGTATTTAATGGCGGCCATCTTGTAGTGGACCCAATAGCGGTAATCACATATGATACCAATTCTATCCCCAAATAATAATGTTATGATTCAAGTATATTCGTATACTATTATGCCTGAATTCTATTCAAATGTGTTTTAGTAGCTCAATAAAGAACAAAATTGATATGCAACCAATAATCTATAAGTATATCTAAAATTAAAATTGCCAAAATACCATGCAATACACTGCGTTTGCCAAGAGGTTAAGCATTAAGTCTGGTTATCAGTGTTCCCTGGTCTATTAGTGTAAGGCATATAAATTCAGGCCAAAAAATGTCAAAAAAGTGTCAAAAAAAAATATATATATATATTTATATATTTTCTGATTTACGCCTGACCTTAATTCTTGTGCGCCACTGTGGCAAAACGATTTAAACAAAGAATCTGGAGTTCAAAAAAGAAAAAATTAATATATCTTTATGCTAATTCCCCCTAGAGTATACATAACTTACTGTTCATGCTGCATGATTCCTTTCTTCAGTAATCAGACTTTCGGGATTCCACCTGTGTCACATATCATATATTCAAGACTCATATGTGAGCATTAAATTGAAACATAATGGAATTGTTTTTACCATAGTTGAAGAAACTCTCCCCTTCAAAACTTTTTATCTTTTTACTTTTTGACATGATGCATTCCCCCCCACACAGAATCCTAGGCAAATTTAAACTGGACTTGGCATCACAAAAAATGCACCATCTCATTGTCCTTATTTAATCCAAAATCAATTGCTCTAAATTTGCAAATAGTTCTTGCTTCGGCCTGTCTCAATTTTTGTTCCAAATTTCCTCCTCTTCTGCCCATCTTCACTTTTTGTAGTCCAATGAATCTCAGGTTCTTTTTATCTTCCAGTTGATGTTCGGTTTGCCAATGTTGGGCCAGTGGCAAAGTCGGATCCTGGCTACCAACTGATCCAAAATGCTCCCGAATTCGTGTCCTTACTTACCTAATCGTGCTTCCAATATATATTAAATTACATACACATATTATTGCGTAAACACAAAATTTAGAGCGACAGTTAATGTTGTCCTTTATCTTCATTCGTATTCCTCTTTTGTCCTCGAAGAATGTTGTTGGTTCGTGAGCGTAGATGCACATTGAGCATCTTCCACAGTTCCTACACCCCAAGGGGTTGTCCTGTAGCCATGTTCTAGGTGTCTCATCGATATTTTCTGGTAAAAGTGAAGGGCTTAGCATCATTTTGATTGTTTTTGCTTTACGAAATGTCATCCCAGGTTTGTCCCCAATATATTTGGTAAGATGTGGATCGAGCTTCAATAGATGCCAGTTTTTGTTCAAGATCTTCCTCAATTGAATATTCTCGTCACTGTATGTTGTTATAAAGTTAATGTGATTCTTATCTGTTCCCGCTGGCATTGTTCTTGGCGTCACTGTTTCTTCCCATGACATTCTAGTCGCCTTTTGGCGTGCATTTTTAATACATGCTTTTGAATAACCCCTTTGTTGGAAACGCTCTTGTAGTAGTTCACATTCATCTTTGAAGTCCTTTGACCCCTTGCAATTTCATCTGGCCCTGATGAATTCCCCTGTTGGGATATTCCACTTCACTGGTTTGTCATGGCAACGTAGTGCATGTAAAGTAGAGTTCACCTCTGTTTCTTTTCTGAAGGTTTTGGTGGACAGTTTATAACCCTCTATAAATATCATCAAATCTAAAAAGTAAATTTCAGTTTTACTCTCGTGACCAACGAATTCTATTCCAAGTTTATTCTGGTTCATTCTTGTTTTAAAGTTGTTCAATGCCTCGCTGGTTCCATCCCATATTAGTAAGACATCATCAATGAACCTGATCCACAACTTCACATTCTTTTTATATGCTTCATCCATATATACTTGTTGTTCTTCATATTTCCCCATAAACAGATTAGCTAAGGCTGGGGCATATTTTGTGCCCATCGCTATGCCTCTCTTTTGTTTATAAAAACAGTCATCAAACATGAATATGTTATTATTCAACGTAAATGCCAACATCTCCTTAAGCATTTGTACATGTTGATAATGTGATGCTGTATCTTTTTTGAACTCATATTCTATAGTATTAATCGCTTCAGAATGTTCAATGATGGTGTAAAGAGAGCGTACGTCCCAGGTGGCCAGTATACATGTTGGATTCCAGATCACTTCATTAATTATTTTTAATGTGTCAGTGGTATCTTTGATGTAAGCTTTCAATTTTGATACCCTGGGTCTTAATGCATTATCAATGTATTCAGCAATCCTTTCTGTTAACCATCCAATACCGCTAAGTATTGGCCGTACCTCCGGAATTTTTTCAAAGGACTTATGTACCTTCGGTAGGAAATATAAAGTTGGAATTGTTGGGAACTTGTTTATTAAGGCTGACTTTTCCTCATCCGATATCAATCCTTGTCTGTGCCATTTGATTATCAGTTCATCCATTTGAGTTTGAATTTCTTTTTTAGGGTTGGTAATCAACTTGTCATAGCATGCTGGTAGTTCTAAATGGTTTGAGGCCATTTGGATATAGTCCATCCTGTCCATCACAACAATATTTCCTCCCTTGTCTGCCTCCTTAATCACTATGTTCCTATCTTTTTGGAGATCGGATAATGCCCTCTTTTCATTATTGGTTAGATTCGAGATCTCTTCCTTCCTCTTTGAGCCATCGTATATTCCATAGATATCCTTGGCTGTTGCTTTATAAAAAACCTCAATCAAGTTTTCCGAAGCAAAATGAGGTGAAAACTTGGATTTGTTCTTCAATTCCTTGTCCATCGGGCATATCTGCACGACTCCCAATTCATTTATTGTCATATGTATTTCATCAGACTCTGTTTCAGGTAAGGACCTAAGTAAGTGAATGTTCTCAATGTCTTGAATTGAGAAATCACTGATCTCCTTTGTTTCTTGAATCTCCTTGGGTTTTCCAACTGCCGTGGCAAAGTATTTCTTTAGTCTAAGTTTCCGAATGAACTTGAATAGATCAATCTGTGTCTCTATGACATTCAAGTGATTGGTGGGTGCGAATGACAATCCTTTATTCAAGACGGATAGTTCATCATTTGTTAGGTTTCTGCTTGAAATATTCATTACCAAGTTTATTACTTGCTTTTCCTGGCAAATTCCCTGGCGGACGCTCTCGTCAACCGTCGGAAATCTTCTAGTGCATCGGGATTGCCGATGTCTACAACCCCCCCTCCTTCCTCTCCTCCTTGTACTGGTGTATTTCTGTTCTGTGCTGCTGGTAATTGAAAACGGACTTGCTTCTGAATTTGAATCAAATTTCTCGTTCCTTGTTTATATCTCTTGATTTGGTTCAAAAAACCTAAACTCTCTTTAATACCTGTTTTGGGTTTGTTCGCCCCTGATACTTCTTCGAGGTCTGCACTCTCCTTATCGATATCTGAATCTACCTCGGAACTAGCCGGAGATGTGTTTGGTGTTCTTGATTTAGAAGCCGTTTTGGCTAATTTGTCAAACTTTTCTTGAAAAGTGTATATACGGTCCTCTTGATAATCTCTTTCATCCCTAAAGAATTTTCATAATTTCCTTAATTTAATGTCTTCCTGATATTCCTTTAAAATCTCATACATCTTTTTATAGTTTTTTTCTTTCGTTTCCTCTGATGTCGTAGAATCCGCAATTTCTTTGGTGATGACATCAATCTGTTCCGTTGCACGTATGTGTTCCCTTTGTGAGTGGGAATATGATGGACTTACTGTGATTGATCTTCAGGCCGGAGAAGTTGCCAAATTTTATTATGTCACGAATTACTGGGTTTAGGTTAGATGTCGGGTCTCGTATGTAAAGGGCGATGTCATCTGCGTATAGGGATATTATTAGTTTATGGGGACCGAAGGACAGGCCTCTTTGTATATATTTAGCTCGGATGTCCGAGGCAAGGGGTTCCATCACTAGTGCAAAGAGAAGGGCGGAAAGTGGACACCCTTGCCTTGTTCCTCTCTGGAGATCGATTGCTGACAATCTGGTTTTTCCTAATATAATGTGGGAACAGGGATGGTCGTACAGTAGGGCTATTAATTGAAGGAATCTCTTGCCGACGCCCATTCTCTGATGGATTTCAAAGAGAAAAGGCCATTCAATGGAGTCAAACGCCTTTTCGGCGTCCAATAGGACTGCTACTGCTTGCTGGGAGGAGTCTAGTGCTTCCATGACCCCAAACATGCGTCTTATGCCGAATGTGGTGTTACGGCCAGGTACAAATCCGGCTTGGTCTGCCAGCACCAACGCAGGCATCAAGGGGATGAGTCTTGTGGCCAGGATCTTGGCTAGTATTTTATTATCTAGGTTGATAAGCGAAATTGGCCTATACGAGCCGCATTCTTCCGGGGGTTGGTTGGCTTTGTGTAGCAATATCATATTTGCCTCTCGGAGGGTCGGGGGTAGTGAACCGACCTCCAGTGCCTCTCCGTATACCTGCTGTAACAATGGGGCAAGGATGGGTGCAGACTTTTTGTAAAATTCGCCTATCAGTCCGTCGGGGCCTGGGGCTTTGGTGCCCGGTAGATCTTTGATGGTCTGGTGGATTTCGTCTGTCGAGATTGGCGCGTTGAGGGGTTCCCTTAATGTGGCGTCTACCCAGTACAATTCTATGTCTTCTAGGTAGCGAGACATTGTTTCCTGGGTGGCATGAAATTTGGTGCTATATAGGTTTTGGTAAAAGATGCGAAAGGTCTCTGCTATTTCTTTATCGGTGTGTACTAAGGTGCCCTGATGGTTCCGGATCTGTTCGACCTGTGTAGGTTTGCGGTCCGCTGCTATCAGCCTCGCGAGCAGTGCTCCTGGTTTTTGGCCCTCCCCATATTGGCGGATACGATGACCATGTGATAGGAATTTCAATTCTCTGTCCACGGCTGTTCTGAATTTGTCGAGCTCTGTCTTCAGTGATGCCAGTACCTGTGGTCCTGGGGAGATTGATTGTAGTTGTTCTAGTTCTTTTAGACGTGTCTCGCTTTGTGATAGTTCTCGTCGAATGAGCTTCAGGATACCTTGCTCTTTGGCTAAGCATACTCCTCTGATGTAGCATTTCAAGGATTCCCACAGTGTCCCGGCTGAAGATACTGAGCCCTGGTTGATTTCAAGAAACGTTGTGATTTCTGTGCGTAGTTCATCTGCGAATACCTGATCTTGCAGGGACCCTGGTTTGAGCCTCCAGTGTCTCCTCCCTTCTGATGGGTCTGGTGGGGTGTATTCGGCCATGACCGCTGAGTGATCGGACATGGATCTACGCTGTATTTGGCAGTTCGCCCATTGGGCTTGGCTGTGAGCGGACACCAGGATGTAGTCCAGGGGGGAGCTGGTTTGGTGGACCCAAGAGTGGAATGAGTAGTCTCGGGACTCTCCATGTTGGCGTCTCCAGATGTCGACGAGACTGAATGCTTTGCAGATTTCTAGGACCTGGAGAGCGGCTTTGGGGGTGACCGTGGTGGTCGGGTGTGATTTGTCCTTTTGTGGGTCGAGGGTGGTGTTCAAGTCGCCCGCCCAGATAATTGTTGCAGACCTTCTTTCTTCCAGGTGTGTCAGGACCCAGTCAAAATTATTATGTCCGTCTGTGTTTGGTCCGTAGGAATTTATGAGAATAACTTCTGTGTTTTCCACGGTTCCGTGGATCAGTAGTAATCTCCCTTCGTCGTCGCTTTTAACTGAGTGCAGTTTGAATTTCAGGGTTTTGTTTATTAGGATTGCCACTCCCCTGGCGTATGTGGAGTATGATGCAAAGTATCTGTGGCAGCCCCAGTCTCTGGCCCATCTGTTCTCTGTTCCCGGGAGGAAGTGGGTTTCTTGGATCAGGGCGATGTCCAATCTGTGTCTCCGGAGGTACTGTGTCATCTTCCTTGTTTTGGTCGGGTTGTTGCCCCCTTTAATGTTCCAAGTGGCTAGCTTGAATGTTGTGGATAGTTGAATTTTGAGCAGGTTGTTGGCCCGAATGGCGGACTGTCTTGTCGTGTGGTGCGCTGGTTACACTGTTTCTGGGCACTTGTATTTTCGGATGAAGGCTGGCTTTGGTGTTTCCGCTGGGTGTCACCAGGTGGCGGCGGGTGGAGTGTGGACATCTTGCAAGCAAGCTTCCGTAACATTAAACTGTTTCCCTCCCAAACATGGGCAACCCCCAACTTGCCCATTGACTTTTCCCTCCCTGAAATCCCCAACATAACTTTGCAGTGCTTGGGGCGTTAGGGAACTTTCAAGGTCCAGCACACCTTTAGTTTAACAGTGGATTTCGGGGACCGGGCGAGCGGGGGGGGTCATATTAAGTGGCGCCAGGCAGTTTTTGATAAGGCTGTGATGGGGGTCATAGTGGGTCCCAGTTTGTTCGGTATCTCCTTTGTGGCCGTGGGTTGTTGCTGTTTTGGTGGCATCCTATCCTATCGAGAAATAGATTTGCCTCCTCGGGAGTGTTGAAGAATTGTGACTTGCCATTGTGTTGGATTCGGAGTTTGACGGGGTAGAGCATGGAATACATTAGTTTGTTGTCCTGAAGCCGGCGTTTCACACCGGTGAAAGTTCTGCGCAGCACTTGGACAGATGGGGAGAAGTCGGGGAAGAATTGGATTTTGTCCCCGTCATATTGTCGGTTTCCTTTCTTCCTTGCAAGGCGGAGGATTGTATCTCGATCTTGGTAACTCAGTAGTTTCGCTATGATCGGGCGGGAGGGCGCCCCGGGGATAGGTCGGCTAGTAGGTACCCTGTGGGCTCGCTCCACCACAAATAGGTTGGAAAGTGCGGGGCCTCTGAATAATTCTTTGCACAGGTTTTCAACGAAGACCTCCATTTTTCCCGTGTTTTGCTGCTCTCTCACTCCATGTATCCTAATGTTGTTGCGGCGTGATCTTCCTTCGAGGTCTTCGTTTTTGGCCATGGCCGCTTTCATCCGTGCTTCTAGTGTTGTTACCTTGGTGGCTATGGAGGATGTCTTGTCCTCCACGTCGGAGATACGTTGTTCAGCGGAGTCGAGCCTGTCTCCCTGTTTATTTAGCCGGTGTTGTAGTTGATCAACCTTGGTGGACAGGGAGTCGAGTTTGCTGTCTATGCTAGCGATCCCCGCCTTTAATTCGAGGAGGATTTCTTTAATGTCTGTACTCTGAGCAGGTTCGGCGTCTTGGGTACAGTTTCTTCGGGGTGCTCATGTCGCTTGCTTGTTTTGGGGGTCTTAACTATGGCGCCCGCTTCGAATGTCAACTTCCGTTGGGCTTTTTCCGTTTTTCCCATCGTGATGGCTTTCGTTATGCTTGGCAGGGTGTGTTAAAAATGATCAGAGATGCCTTCGCTCTTGCTGTTTTCTCGTGGGGGGTGTTTGGTAGTCTTTTGTAGCAGGTTTTTTGTTCCCGAGGTTTGCCCGGGTGTTATATCAGATGTGGGTTCCTCCTGTGGCCTCTATGCTTCAGCCGGCTCGCTTTGTTTCTTGGGTATTGCAAGGTCGAGGGGGGGGCCCACTCCCGCCCCGTATATCGTCCGGGGTGTTGTGTGCCTCGTGAGTTGCCCAGGGTTGTGAGGTTGCCGGATTTCTGGCTTATTTAGGCACGAGGGGGGGGTTTCCGCCGGTCGAGTTGGGGGTGTCCCGAGCTCTGGGTAGTCTTCAGGGCCTGCTTTTTCCCCCGGTTCGGCGTGTGCGTGTGATAGTGTGGTCATTAGGCTTTTTTCCACGCACCCCCCGGCCTGCACAGTTCTGTGAGTGCCCCTTCGCTTTAGTGGTCCCCTGGGACAATCCTCTCACCTCTGGGGGGCTGGATGGCCCACGGACTTGCTGGACTCCAGAAGGGGCGGGCTGCTTCCCGGGAGCCCCGGCTCGCACTGATAGCGTTGCCGCTGGCGGTTGGGCCTGCGGATTGGCTGGAGCTCACTGGCTCCGATTCCTAGGAGCGATCCACGCGGGCCGTTGCTCCGTGGTTCCCAGGGGCAGTCACCTGTCTTGGATCTTCTCTCGCAGTCCCGCTTCCCCGTAGCGGGAGGTCATGGCTCGTTCGCCTGCGGCACTGTGCCTTGGATGCCGTCGTGGGCTGTGGGGGGGGCTGGCCGGGGTTCCCCTCCGCTCTTGAGTCCGCGCCCGGCAGGTGGCGGCGGGTGGTATTTCTCGTTGACGGGGGGGGGATGTTCTGTCGCTGGAGGGGGTCTGATGGCCCCCGGATCCGCTGATATTTCCAGGATTAATGGGTGTGCTGTCGGAGCTCACACCAGTGCAGCCATCTTGGTCGCGCTCTAGCGCCCTCTCGGACAATGGATTATTTTGAACTTTTTCTTTTGATTTCACCATGGATCAATGGATTGTTCTTTTTACGTTTCCTTTGGATTTGCGTTGGTGGAGGGAGAGTTTGGACTATTTTTCTTTCGGATTTCTTTGGATTGGTTATACTTTTCATTTACTCATCTTTTACACATGCTTTTCATTTCATGTTTGCTATTTTGTTATGCTTTCATTTCATTGCTTTATTTTTGTACATAATACATTTTCATATTTTAGTTCCATGTTTGGGATTCGCTCATTGGGTTAATGCATGTGAAAATGTGGGTTTACACAATCAATGCCAACCAGCGTGTGTGTGTGATGGACATGTGTTGATGTACATAGTTGACTTTTGGTTTGTGTCTTGAGATAGGCATCTCAGTGTGGGGTGGATTGGGAAATCATTGCGTCTTAAGAATGGGGTAGCATGTTGTGGTATTTTGGTGTAGAAGTGGGCCATGATTGTGCATCCTTATTTCATGTAGGGGGGGACATGAGTGGGGGCCTGCTGGCAGGTGCCCCTCACTGCTGGGGTGTGGGGTGCTGGGGGACATAAGTGGGACATGAGTGGGGGCCTGCTGGCAGGTGCCCCTCACTGCTGGGGGTGGGGGTGCTGGGGGACATGAGTGGGACATGAGTGGGGCCTGCTGGCAGGTGCCCCTCACTGCTGGGGGTTGGGGGTGCTGGGGGACTTGAGTGGGACATGAGTGGGGGCCTGCTGGCAGGTGCCCCTCACTGCTGGGGGGTGGGGTGCTGGGGGACATGAGTGGGACATGAGTGGGGGCCTGCTGGCAGGTGCCCCTCACTGCTGGGGGGTGGGAGTGCTGGGGGACATGAGTGGGGGCCTGCTGGCAGGTGCCCCTCACTGCTGGGGGGTGGGGGTGCAGGGTGACATGAGTGGGACATGAGTGGGGGCCTGCTGGCAGGTCCCCCTCACTGTTGGGGGGTGGGGGTGAGGGGGACATGAGTGGGACATGAGTGGGGGCCTGCTGGCAGGTGCACCTCACTGCTGGGGGTGGGGGTGCAGGGGGACATGAGTGGGGACCTGCTGGCAGGTGCTCCTCACTGCTGTGGGGTGCTGGGGGACATGAGTGGGGGCCTGCTGGCAGGTGCCCCTCACTGCTGGGGGGTGGGGGTGCTGGGGGACATGAGTGGGACATGAGTGGGAGCCTGCTGGCAGGTGCCCCTCACTGCTGGGGGGTGGGGGTGCTGGGGACATGAGTGGGACATGAGTGGGGGCCTGGTGGCAGGTGCCCCTCACTGCTGGGGGGTGGGGGTGCTGGGGGACATGAGTGGGACACGAGTAGGGGCCTGCTGGCAGGTACCCCTCACTGCTAGGGGTTGGGGGTGCTGGGGGACTTGAGTGGGACATGAGTGGGGGTCTGCTGGCAGGTGCCCCTCACTGCTGGGGGGTGGCGGTGCTGGGGGACATGAGTGGGGGCCTGCTGGCAGGTGCCCATCACTGCTGGGGGGTGGGGGTGCTGGGGGACATGAGTGGGGGCCTGCTGGCAGGTGCCCCTCACTGCTGGGGGGTGGGGGTGCAGGGTGACATGAGTGGGACATGAGTGGGGGCCTGCTGGCAGGTGCCCCTCACTGCTGGGGGGTGGGGTGCTGGGGGACATGAGTGGGGGCCTGCTGGCAGGTGCACCTCACTGCTGGGGGTGGGGGTGCAGGGGGACATGAGTGGGGGCCTGCTGGCAGGTGCTCCTCACTGCTGGGGGGGTGGGGTGCTGGGGGACATGAGTGGGGGCCTGCTGGCAAGTGCCCCTCACTGCTGGGGGGTGGGGGTGCTGGGGGACATGAGTGGGACATGAGTGGGGGCCTGCTGGCATGTGCCCCTCACTGCTGAGGGGTAGGGGTGCTGGGGACATGAGTGGGACATGAGTGGGGGCCTGCTGGCAGGTGCCCCTCACTGCTGGGGTGTGGGGGTGCTGGGGGACATGAGTGGGACATGAGTGGGGGCCTGCTGGCAGGTGCCCCTCACTGCTGGGGGGTGGGGGTGCTGGGGGACATGAGTGGGACATGAGTGGGGGCCTGCTGGCAGGTGCCCCTCACTGCTGGGGGGTGGGGGTGCTGGGAGACATGAGTGGGACATGGGTGGGGGCCTGCTGGCAGGTGCCCCTCACTGCTGGGGGCTGGGGGTGCTGGGGGACTTGAGTGGGACATGAGTGGGGGCCTGCTGGCAGGTGCCCCTCACTGCTGGGGGGTGGGGGTGCTGGGGGACATGAGTGGGGGCCTGCTGGCAGGTGCCCATCACTGCTGGGTGGTGGGGGTGCAGGGTGACATGAGTGGGACATGAGTGGGGGCCTGCTGGCAGGTGCCCCTCACTGTTGGGGGGTGGGGTGAGGGGGACATGAGTGGGACATGAGTAGGGGCCTGCTGGCAGGTGCACCTCACTGCTGAGGGGTGGGGGTGCAGGGGGACATGAGTGGGGACCTGCTGGCAGGTGCTCCTCACTGCTGGGGGATGGGGTGCTGGGGGACATGAGTGGGGGCCTGCTGGCAGGTGCCCCTCACTGCTGGGGGGTGGGGGTGCTGGGGGACATGAGTGGGACATGAGTGGGGGCCTGCTGGCAGGTGCCCCTCACTGCTGGGGGGTGGGGGTGCTGGGGGACATGAGTGGGGGCCTGCTGGCAGGTGCCCATCACTGCTGGGTGGTGGGGGTGCTGGGGGACATGAGTGGGGGCCTGCTGGCAGGTACCCCTCACTGCTGGGGGGTGGGGGTGCAGGTGACATGAGTGGGACATGAGTGGGGGCCTGCTGGCAGGTGCCCCTCACTTTTGGGGGGTGGGGTGAGGGGGACATGAGTGGGACATGAGTAGGGGCCTGCTGGCAGGTGCACCTCACTGCTGAGGGGTGGGGGTGCAGGGGGACATGAGTGGGGACCTGCTGGCAGGTGCTCCTCACTGCTGGGGGATGGGGTGCTGGGGGACATGAGTGGGGGCCTGCTGGCAGGTGCCCCTCACTGCTGGGGGGTGGGGGTGCTGGGGGACATGAGTGGGACATGAGTGGGGGCCTGCTGGCAGGTGCCCCTCACTGCTGGGGGGTGGGGGGGCTGGGGGACATGAGTGGGACATGAGTGGGGGCCTGCTGGCAGGTGCCCCTCACTGCTGGGGCGTGGGGGTGCTGGGGGACATGAGTGGGACATGAGTGGGGGCCTGCTGGCAGGTGCCCCTCACTGCTGGGGGTTGCGGGTGCTGGGTGACTTGAGTGGGACATGAGTGGGGGCCTGCTGGCAGGTGCCCCTCACTGCTGGGGGGTGGGGTGCTGGGGGACATGAGTGGGACGTGAGTGGGGGCCTGCTGGCAGGAGCCCCTCACTGCTGGGGGGTGGGGGTGCTGGGGGACATGAGTGGGGGCCTGCTGGCAGGTGCCCATGACTGCTGGGGGGTGGGGGTGCTGGGGGACATGAGTGGGGGCCTGCTGGCAGGTGCCTCTCACTGTTGAGGGTGGGGATGCTGGGGGACATGAGTGGGACATGAGTGGGGGCCTGCTGGCAGGTGCACCTCACTGCTGGGGGGTGGGGGTGCAGGGGGACATGAGTGGGGACCTGCTGGCAGGTGCTCCTCACTGCTGGGGGGTGGGGTGCTGGGGGACATGAGTGGGGGCCTGCTGGCAGGTGCCCCTCACTGCTGGGGGGTGGGGGTGCTGGGGGACATGAGTGGGACATGAGTGGGGGCCTGCTGGCAGGTGCCCCTCACTGCTGAGGGGTAGGGGTGCTGGGGGACATGAGTGGGACATGAGTGGGGGCCTGCTGGCAGGTGCCCCTCACTGCTGGGGGGTGGGGGTGCTGGGGGACATGAGTGGGGGCCTGCTGGCAGGTGCCCCTCACTGCTGGGGGGTGGGGGTGCTGGGGGACTTGAGTGGGGGCCTGCTGGCAGGTGCCCCTCACTGCTGGGGGGTCGGGGTGCTGGGGGACATGAGTGGGACATGAGTGGGGGCCTGCTGGCAGGTGCCCCTCACTGCTGGGGGGTGGGGTGCTGGGGGACATGAGTAGGGGCCTGCTGACAGGTGCCACTCACTGCTGGGGGGGTGCTGAGGGACATGAGTTGGTGATCATATTGCAACATGACATGTGGCTTGACTGGGGGCATGCCCATAGTGGATGGGCTGCCTGCGTGACATGACCAGGGGTGCAGGGTAGTCCCCTG